>NW_025964301.1:0-1200000 GCF_023055435.1 Haliotis rufescens
TAATTAACCGCCCGCATTACTACACAGGAGTCTTGTCGAGGAGCAGTCTGTATTGAGAGAAAACTTTATCAAAATCTGTTGGTTAAAAGACGAAGCTTAAATTGTTAGACCCTACAACTGGGAAATCCATATTGGCGCCTCGTGTTTGAAGCCGTAGGATGGACGGAATGAATAATGTTGTTGTAACATAGTGCATACACGGACGAATGTAGTTTGTTGTGTCTGCGATTTATGTTTGGCGTCTGAGTTTACATTAAAAGGGAAATTATTATTATTTTGTTTTTGCTTATTTGTTTGTTACCGATAAAATATACCCGTCACAGCTGAACGAACCCCCCCCCCCCCCCCCCCCCCCCCCCCCCCACACACACACACACTTCAATTCTCCACTACCAGCACCAAGAGGTATCATTAGCGCGGGACGTACAGACATGACCCATAATGTTTGTTGTTTAACGCCGCACTCAGTAATAGTCCATCTATGACGGCTATCTAAAATCGAGTCTGGACCGAACAATCTAGTGACTGACATCATGAACATCGATCTGTGCAATTATGATACGGACCTAACCAACCGACCCCGTTAGTCGCCTCTTACAAGCATGGCTTGCTAAAGACCAATTCCAACCCGGATCTGCATAGGGAACTGTATATAAATTAGAGGACAAACACAATTAATGCTAACATAATACCCATGTATAACTTATTTATACAATAAATTATGATACAGCATCGATTATATTTAATTTACTACATCGTATTTCAGAAATCGATTGACAAGATGTTAACACTATGTCAGTATTGATCTACACGGTGGAAGAACGATGTCACACTGTGTCAGTCTTGATCTACACGGTGGAAGAACGATGTCACACTATGTCAGTATTGATCTACACGGTGGAAGTACGATGTCACACTATGTCAGTCTTGATCTACACGGTGGAAGAACGATGTCACACTATGTCAGTATTGATCTACACGGTGGAAGAACGATGTCACACTGTGTCAGTATTGATCTACACGGTGGAAGTACGATGTCACACTATGTCGGTATTGATCTACACGGTGGAAGTACGATGTCACACTATGTCAGTATTGATCTACACGGTGGAAGTACGATGTCACACTATGTCAGTATTGATCTACACGATGGAAGTACGATGTCACACTATGTCAGTATTGATCTACACGGTGGAAGTACGATGTCACACTATGTCAGTATTGATCTACACGGTGGAAGTACGATGTCACACTATGTCGGTATTGATCTACACGGTGGAAGTACGATGTCACACTATGTCAGTATTGATCTACACCATGGAAGTGCGATGTCACACTATGTCAGTATTGATCTACACGGTGGTTCCAAGTACGATGTCACACTATGTCAGTATTGATCTACACCGTGGAAGTACGATGTCACACTATGTCAGTATTGATCTACACGGTGGTTCCAAGTACGATGTCCCAAAATGTCAGTATTGATCTACACGGTGGAAGTACGATGTCACACTATGTCAGTATTGATCTACACGGTGGAGGTACGATGTCACACTGTGTCAGTATTGATCTACACGGTGGAGGTACGATGTCACACTATGTCAGTATTGATCTACACGGTGGAGGTACGATGTCACACTATGTCAGTATTGATCTACACCGCGGAAGTACGATGTTACACCATGTCAGTATTGATCTACACGGTGGAAGAACGATGTCACACTATGTCAGTATTGATCTACACGGTGGAAGTACGATGTCACACTGTGTCAGTATTGATCTACACGGTGGAGGTACGATGTCACACTATGTCAATTTTGATCTACACGGTGGAAGTACGATGTCACACTGTGTCAGTATTGATCTACACGGTGGAAGTACGATGTCACACTACGTCAGTATTGATCTACACGGTGGAAGTACGATGTCCCACTATGTCAGTATTGATCTACACGTTGGAAGTACGATGTCACACTATGTCAGTATTGATCTACACCATGGAAGTGCGATGTCACACTATGTCAGTATTGATCTACACGGTGGTTCCAAGTACGATGTCACACTGTGTCAGTATTGATCTACACCGTGGAAGTACGATGTCACACTATGTCAGTATTGATCTACACGGTGGAAGTACGATGTCCCAAAATGTCAGTATTGATCTACACGGTGGAAGTACGATGTCACACTATGTCAGTATTGATCTACACGGTGGTTCCAAGTACGATGTCACACTATGTCAGTATTGATCTACACGGTGGAAGTACGATGTCACACTATGTCAGTATTGATCTACACGTTGGAAGTACGATGTCACACTATGTCAGTATTGATCAACACGGTGGAAGTACGATGTCACTCTATGTCAGTATTGATCAACACCATGGAAGTGCGATGTCACACTATGTCAGTATTGATCTACACGGTGGAAGTACGATGTCACACTATGTCAGTATTGATCTACACGGTGGAAGTACGATGTCACACTATGTCAGTATTGATCTACACGGTGGAAGTACGATGTCACACTATGTCGGTATTGATCTACACGGTGGAAGTACGATGTCACACTATGTCAGTATTGATCTACACCATGGAAGTGCGATGTCACACTATGTCAGTATTGATCTACACGGTGGTTCCAAGTACGATGTCCCAAAATGTCAGTATTGATCTACACGGTGGAAGTACGATGTCACACTATGTCAGTATTGATCTACACGGTGGAAGTACGATGTCCCAAAATGTCAGTATTGATCTACACGGTGGAAGTACGATGTCACACTATGTCAGCAATGCCAAGGAAGAAAGTCAATCTATATGATAAAAGGCTCAGATACAACATATACCAAACGACCAGCATAACTGCTCAATTCCCAATAACGAAGCCTAACATTTGCAACGAGGGCATATATTTTCCTGAAACCGGACGTACATGAATCTTGATTTAGACACATGTTCAGAAACGTTGGGGAACGTTCTAGAAGACCTCCCAATATCACTGGCCCAGTCGCCCAGGGAGTGGGGACATATTTAGAATTCTAGAGACATACAGCATTCGACAGTGCAATTATCATCACCAGCGGTGCCATTCCACTCCGCGGAACCAAAATTGATCTTAATTCAGCAATCATTGTAAAAGGACGTCAATTATTTTGCAAAACACATGCTCAGCTCCGGGATATAGATGTAGCCGAGGAGACGAGGATGTAGGCGACGGTACCGTTGAAGATGTTGCCCACAGACGTTGCAGTGAGCGTCGAAGTAGATGTGCCGGCGATTAGTCTAGACATACGTGCACAGTCTTGTACGTTTTAATCAGATGCGCCGTTTGAAGGCTATTGCATCCAATTTCGTTACAACACTACCTGCATACCAACTAGCCCCCTCCAGACGCCGCTTCATACGGTGGCAAACAAGCCATCAGAGGTCAGGTCACGGCGCCTTGCACTATGCAGGAACAGGGAGGGTGTTAGCCTTGAGGCTGGTGTAGCATAAGTCATAGGAAATATCTAGCGCCAATATCAACCAACGACAAACTGATGCAGCTACAGACAGTATGTCATCTTATGTAAAGGCAATGTATTAAGAGTGAGTGAGTGAGTATGATTTTACGCCACTTTTAGCAATATTCCGGCAATATCATCACGGGGGACACCAGAAATGGGCTTCACACATTGTACCAATGTCGGGAATCGGACCCGGGTCTTCGACGTGACAAGTGAACGCTTTAGCCACTAGGTTACCCGACCGCCCCCAACGTATTAAGAGCATGGGTAGAAATCATAAGGCCTTATATTTGTTTACGTTGGTTTAACCATCAACCAATATAACATGAAGTTAGAAAGAGAATTTAAAATATGTTTTGCCGACACTATTTAACAATTAGCTGAAATATATATATCTAAATATATATAACATCTTATCACCGCTGTTACATCTTTAAATTAAAGAGACAAAACCCTTTCCATATTCATGGCAACATTTCATGGTCAGTTAACATCATGAGTTAATTGTACGATTCCGACTATATCACGACCACGTGTTTATGAATCACTTTCAAATAGGGATGATATTAGCTGTTCACGAAAGGTGCCCCATCGATGGCAACCGTCACAAACACATGCAAAAGCAAGTCAATTGTTCACCTAACAAAACCAAGGGAACATAGGTCAAGTCAAAATAGGGAATTCATTTTCTGATGTCATTGTTGTCACTGATGCTTCACATTTGGATTTGTTTGTTTGTTGTTTAACGCCGCACTCAGCAATATTCCAGCTTTATGACGGCGGTCTGTAAATAATCGAGTCTGGACCAGGCTTTCCAGTGATTGATATCATGAGCATCGATCCACGCAATTGGATTCGATGACATGTATCAACCGAGTCAGCGAGCCTGACCACCCGATCCCGTTAGTCGCCCTTTACGACAAGCATAGTCACCTTTTACGGCAAGCATGGGTTGCTGAAGACCTATTCTACCCCGGAATCTTCACGGGTCTCACATTTAGAAATGTCCTCCGTATGTCTTCCATACAACATGTGGAAGCATTACTTCCTTGAATGTTTTAATCTTGATCAAACCAATTTTGAGTCGTACCACGCTCTTTGCAATCTTTGTAGTAAGAGCATGTTCAAATGTACCGCAAAAGCTTTTAAATGTTAACACCAAAGGCTGGAGCTGCTGGAATATTGCACGACAGGAATTTGTCAAGTGGAAAGTTGAAGTCATCCCACTTGTCATACAGTATTGAGGAGGGTTTTGTTTTTCACTCTGAATCCTTATGCATAGATCTAGATATGAAACAGATGAAGCGGCTTCGCTTGTCTCCTTTATTTCTTGTTCAGGTGGGTAAATCAGTGGAAGGGAATAGGCCATTGGATGATTTCTTAACCATATAAGATCATCGATATACCTGAAGCTCACGTAAAACTAAAGAAGGGGAGCACAATTGGTGCCCATGCCTACTTCTTGCCTAAATGTCTTTGACACAGATCTTACCAATGAGGAAGTCCACGGATATGGTGTTGGTAAACAGGGAATACATCCTGACAAGAGACACGGCTTCGCATCATCATCATCATCATCATCATCATCATCATCATCACCATCATCATCACAACAACAATAATAATAATAAAATAATAATAATAATGATAATTTATTACCTTTTCATGAATTTGATACACATCACAGATCTTGACAATGTAATATTAAGACAAAACAACACGCGACAAGTATACATCTAACATTTAAGGTACATACACTAGATATCAACACGTGATATAAATTTTAAATAATTAAATGCATAAAGTACACATAATAGATAGATTATGATAATGATGAGTAAGTTAACAACCTCAATGTACAAATCAATCAAATAAATCGCCTCACCAATCGGTTTGACAAGATCGTTGTACTAAGGAAAAGAAATACTGTTCCACATGACATCCAACTCTCTTCCTCTCGCACACGCACGCACGCACGCACGCACACGCACCCACACACGCACACGCACGCACACACGCACACACACACACGCACACGCACACACACACTGTGACTCATGTTATGCCAAATGTTAGATTCATCAACAAAATATATATAAAAAGTCAATGCCAGAGAATAACCATTCTATATTATCCCCGGAACAGATTCATTTGGACGCGAAAAGGCAAAACAACGATGAAAGTTATATGAACGAATCACTGAAAATAAGTGATGACACTAGGTGTCCGCGAAAGGGTTAATCAAGTCCCGCCCTAGCCGAAGCACCTCTACTCACACAATTTGCATAGAAAAGTAGGTGTTTGTGGCAACAAGCTTCATCTACAATTCTGTTAAAGGGCGAAACGAAATCGTAACACGTCCTCTCACCTATCGATCTGACAATACTGCGGTACGAAGATGAACATTGCTGACTCTAAGGTACATCGCACAGACTGGAAGGTCAAACTAACATGATTGTCTGTTTATATTGAAGCACTCGCTGAGTGGAGGAATCATATTTCATCTAGGTTCTTTAATTGCCATATTGGTCGTTTTATCACACGGCAAGCCATACTATTACAGTAAACTACGGTTATAACGAACTCAAAGGGACTACTAATTTTAGTTCGTTATAACCGTTGTTCGTTATAAGCATATATACAGCATAACTACAGCAAATAGTCGGGACCAAAAAAGTAGGTTCGTTATAACCGTCAGTTCGTTATAAGCGTGTTCGTTATAACCGTAGTTTACTGTATAGATATGTGACTCGTCAGTGATAATCGATATCTGCTGAGGAGCACTTAAGAAATATATATAAATGAAAGGAAGTCGTCATAAGTTTTGCAGATCATTTACTGTTCCGCTAGTCCTTTCAGCTCATTCAGAACCTTTTCCTTAGCCAAAACTACCAGCCGTTCAGTAAATGAATTTGCAACACTTCCGAAGACCTGTTTTCATTTTCATATATTCAACCGAAGAGTTGATCACTGGAAGAAGTGTGTTTACAATATTGGCATCTTTTATTTATTTAGGGCTTTTAAAATTATTTCTAAGATGGAACCCATAAGTACATATCAGTATTCAACTTTGTGTTTTGTTTGAAATGATATTTCAGCCTTCAGGGAATCCTCAGTATTCCAATAAAAAAACATCTGTATATATATACAGTAAACTACGGTTATAACGAACTCAAAGAGACCACTGATTTTAGTTCGTAATAACCGTAGTTCGTTATAAGCATATATACAGTATATATACAATAAATGGCCGGAACTAAAAAATAAGTTCGTTATATCGGTCTGTTCGTTATAAGCGTGTTCGTTATAGACGTAGTTTCGTGTATTGCTTGTCGTAAGAGCCAACTAACGGGATCGGGTGGTCAGGCTCGCTGATTTGATTGATGCATGTTATCGTATCCCAATTGCATGGATCAATGTTCATGATGTCAATCACTGAATTGTCTTGTCCATTTTATGTTTGTTCGTTTGTTTGTTTGTTGTTTAACGCCGCACTCAGCAATTTTCCAGCTATATGACGGCGGTCTGTAAATAATCGAGTACACCCTGGTCCAGACTCGATTACTTACAGACCGCGGTCATATAGCTGGAATATTGCTGAGTGTGGCGTTAAACAACAACCAACAACAACAACAACAACTATGATACTACTGAGTGAATTTTGGAACGAAGCTCTTAGAAATAAATGTGTCTGTACATTGCAGAAGGCACAACTGTTTTTCTGTAATATCAACGGCGCGTCAACTTAACGTGGTAGGAAAGTGCATATTGTTGCAGGACTTTGGTGAAACCCACGAGCATGGGTATGGTGCTGACAAACCACAAACATAATCGTGGATTCGAACCATCGATCATTGGATCCTGGAAGCGCTAACGGTCGCAGCTCTGCACAGGGATTTGTAGACTTGCACAAGTCTCTAAGGCAATAATTATAGTTTACATCATAATTTCTAGATTGTGTAAATCATAAGAATAAGTTGTCCCTATAAGAGACTGGAGTCCTTAGATGTACTGTTAGCATATCTCATATCATATTAGGAGGATGAAAATACAACATAACTATATTTCAGTACAGCCTTGGGAGTGAGTGAGTGAGTTGGGTTTAACGCCGCTTTGAACAGTATTCCAGCTACATCACGGCGTGTCAGCTTAATGTGGGAGGAAAGCCCGAAGCGATGCAGGTCTCAGACGTTTACCGCTTCGGTGAAACCCACGATCACGGGTTTGGTGCTGACAAACCTAGAAATATAATCGGGACGAACCGGGATTCGAACCCACAATCATCGTTTTCTGGCGTGCCCAAGGGACGAAACTCTGCACAGCGAATCGAGGCGCCTGAGACAACTGGGCCACCCGTGCCCCCAGTTCAGCCTTGGAGCAAGGCTAAAGGATTCGGTTAGTCTTTGGTGCTTGTGCTACTCATGCCCCCTGGGGATCGTGATAACGACTATGATGATGATGATGATGATAATGAATATTACTATTATTATTATTATTATTACAATGATTCTCTTGAAGGAGTTCACTCAATACATATGGCTTGAAAGTTACGCACTTAGTTGTCAGACTTTTGCAAAACTTTTGTGGCCATATAAAGAGACAAAAACACATGAAATTCTTTAAGAGCATTATGTTCATCAATATTGCACAACTCAAGTGCCGTTGATGTACTCTTCTTCAAAACTAATTTACCAACACAGCAGGCCGTCCTTGCGAAGTGCCAACATTTTGACAGGCTTGCAGTTCCCGCCACAATGACATCGTCTTCTTTTGCTGAGTTCAGAGCATACACTCAGTACCGTACAACAAGGTCGGAAAAACATGAAACACGCCAAAAAATCAATATTCCTAGTAGAAAGACCGTGTTGGTAATTACTTTTTAAATAAACTCGCACAGTATTCGAGTACTCCTCCAGTCGCTAAGCAGACAAGGGACACGCCAAGTGTTCGCCGATGGGTTCGTTCCTCTGCAGGTCGGGCCAAGTTATTACTCCATAATTGCGTTTGGCTGTAATTTCCACCACAGGCAGGTTCTATGGACATATATTTTTGGATGATACGCGGGTCTTTCATCCTCAAGACATCGATGTCAAAGTGCATCAGACATGTCAATAGGTTCGGCTTTAATAATGAAAGTTCATTATTGGTATAGCGTTACAACAGATTGGATTCAAATATTTATACGAACTACAAGGACCTCAGGATTATCTGACCTGAGTAAGTTGAGGTCGTAAGAGTCTTGGTAAATCAGAGTAAGTCGTTGTGTTTGTATTACCCTAGAAAATGTTACCGAGTGTCTAAATAAACCACCATGTGTTAAAATAATGCATGGCATATATGGTACGTCTGCCTTTCCGCCTTTTACGCCCAATGGAACATATTTAGGCAGAAAATCGAGACTGCTTATTCTCTGGCATTGACGATTATATAGCGTACGTCATTATGATTTAACGTCAGAATCAATTGAACGTTGTGAAGTTTCAATAGCTTGGAAATACTTATAAATTCAAAACAACAACGCTGGGGAATAATCAATCTCAATTATCTGCCGAAATAGATTCCATTTGGCGTAAAATACAAAATAATGATGCAGGTTATATTAACGCATCACAATCAAGACGTAATATCTGCGATAGGTTTAATAAACTACTAGACGCTAAAATCATGCATTCTTAACGTCACAATCCAGGAAACGTTTTGGCTTACAAATAGCATCGAACTACTTATCGGGCTGTTCAATTAATCATCAATATCTACTACATTTAATCAAATCAAAATCAATGCCCTTCCCTACCTTTAGCAGCGCCAAACAATTTGATACCCTCGATGTGCGCCTCCATCTTGTCAATGGCGTTTCTACGTTGACGTTTTGTAAAGACGCGACGTCGTTGCAATAACGTTGTCACGAGTCAAACAACGTTGTCTTTTAAGCAGCGCATTATATTTAGCTTTGGTATTAATGTAATGCGTCACTTATCCTCACAGACAAGTGTTGACATTTATGAACGTTAGACCTTTGTCATGGGTTCTTACGATACAATTATGTTATTGATTCAGTGGACAGCGTTGTGAATAATTTGATTATTGATATTCAATATGAAATATTCAGTGGAATCATATCGGCGCTTAATCCTAAGTACTAGTCCTTTGCACATTCAAACCTATTTCGACGAGGTTAGCTCGAATTTACTGGGCGGTCGGGTAGCCTAGTGGTTAAAGCGTTCGCTCATCTCGCCGAAGACCCGGGTTCGATTCCCGACATGGGTACAATGTGTGAAGCCATTTCTGGTGTCCCCCGCCGTGATATGCTGGAATATTGCTAAAAGCGAGGTAAAACCTTACTCACTCACTCACTCGAATTTACAAATTAACTTGTTTGTTTGTTGTCTAACGCTGCACTCAGCAATATTCAAGCTATATAACGGCGGTCTGTAAATAATCGAATCGGCACCAGACAATACAGTGATTGACATCATGAGCATCGATCCACGCAAATTGGATACGATGACATGCATCAACATGCAAGTCAGCAAGCCTGACCACCCGACCCCGTTAGTCACATCGTACGACAAGCATAGTCGCCTTTTACGGCAAGGGTTGCTGAAGACTTATTCTACCCTGGATCGAAACAGATTTAATTGGCGTAAAAGAAAAAAACAGCGGTGAAAATTATAGATTATGAATGTGTCATTGAAAATCAGTGATGACACCAGGTGTTCTCGAATCTGGTTTAGTATCTCTGCATTAAGCATGTATTTTTGTTCGCATATAAGTGAGTGAGTTTAGTTTAACGCCGTTTTTAACAGTATTCAAGTTATATCACGGCGTGTCAGCTTAATATGGGAGGAAAGCCCGAAGTGATGCAGGTCTCAGACCTTTACCACTTCGGTGAAACCCAGAGGCAGGGGTATGGTGCTGACAAACCTAGACACATAATCTGGACGAACCGGGATTCTAACCCGCAATCATAGGTTTCTGGCGTGTCCAAGGGACGCAACCCTGCACAGCGAATTGCGGCGCCTTAAACGACTGGGCCACCCGTGCCCCCTCTAATATAAGTAACCATCAGTCTTTGAGATACGAGAGAACCCGCCTTGACTGAATATGAATTTGGACGCTCGTAGTGAAGAGTTGCACCTCGTAGCTAGGCCAGGATCCGCTGAATGTAGGTTCGAATCCCATTTGTACATGTGTATGATTCTGTTTCTCTCGGGATCGAACCCCAGCTTATGAGTGTTACAAAAATGGAATGCTTGGAATACGGAAAGGTAAATACTATGATAAACGAAATTGCTAGCAATATATTTGCGTCTTTGCAAACTTAGAGCCCTTGGTAGATGTAGCGTTATTGAAATACAGTGATCTATATCGTGTTAATGAGTACACGTGACACACATGGTTAGGGGAATACAATATGCTTTCAGTTATCTTTATTATCTACTCCAGAATTTTCCCAAGCTGAGAAAGAGTTGTATTAAATTGTAGTGAACATAACACTTGATATTTCACTGCTGTGGACCGCCTCCGTGGTCTAGTGGTAGAGCGTCCGCCCGGAGAGCGGAAGGCCCGGGGTTCGATCCCCGGCCGCGTCATACCAAAAGACGTTAAAAGATGGTACTTGTTGTTACCCTGTCTGGCGCTCGGCATTAAGGGGGCTAAAACAAGGACTGGTCGGCTCGGAGTCAGTATATTGTGTCTAAGTGGGGTATTCATGTTAAACTGCGGCATGGTATCTCAGTGATCTAGCACTATAAATCGGCATTAGTCCGGACTAGTACAAGCAGCCACACACACACACACACGTGCATGCACGTCGCTATATAAGTGCAATAATCTTGGGCACGACGTTAAACCCAATTTCACCTCACCTCACCTCACTGTTGTGAACGGAACTATTGCCATACACGAGTTACCTCCCCTCAAATTGTCTCCCTTTATCGTAAGTGTCTTGCTCGTTCACACACTGACTTGCTTTGTACGTTAGCTCCACATTGACAAGGCAAAACAATGACAGATGGTCATTTATGGCGTTAATATCGCTTCATGCCGATTGTTATTCTCTTAAAAAAGTTTCGTTAAAAACTGTAAATTTCTCATTTGACTCGTCAATGGAGACTCTTCGTTTCGCAAAGCTCATTTTTATTACTTGACGAGCGTGTATTCTTTCGCTTCTAACAGGAAGTGGTCTCGTAGTTTTAAAGAACATTTTTGTTAAAGTTGATTTTGTATAGTATCATATCTATAAGTATCATAAAGAAATTTCGTGACCCTAAATATTTTTCGTTACTTATCTTTATATTTTTTAAGACTTTTAAAACTACTTTCTTAGTCGCAAATACCAGGGGTTGTGAATGAAACAACACAAAAAGTAAATAATAAATAGGATATTTGAGTGAAAATACCTCCTTTCCCTGCGACTCTTGATGAGAGAAACATGATATTTCACTCGACACATGAACTATCCTCTATATATTAATGGATGGGGAATTACCCCATACTTAATGAGCAGCCTAAGATCCATGATTTTAGATCAGTAGCATATCAAATTGACCGCCTACAGGTACCGCGGACATGGAGTTCATTAGTCGCCTTGTAATTAGATAAAATTGGTGTCTTGGAGCAATATAATGGTCAGAAGAATGTTCTACAAATATGAGAAACTCTGTCATGATACAGAAATAAGATTATAATTACAAGGTTTCATTTATACACGAGAGATCGCACTCTCCATCTCCCGGGGCTGCTTCTGATGTAGGCGGCTGCAGCGAACGTGTTGACTTACTCCACTATACCCACTGGATATTCTATACTAAATGCAAAAACTAAGATAAATGTAACACAAGAGAGTGTTTGGGTTGTCATAACTGACTAAATATAGAATTTGCAATAAAAAAATGATTCAATATTACAGCTACTTTCGATTACATAGATCAGACATATTAAAAACGTACTGCTCCCTTAAACTCACTCAATTTAGGACGTTTTGTTTTTCCTGTCATTATGCCAATGCGCAAAAGGCTAATTCTCATTCCAGTATATCTATACAATATACAATATACAATATATCTATACAATATAGCTACGCGATAAATAGCAAAGAAAAATGAAGATCGAAGCGTGGTCAATTTCACGAGAAAACATAATTTTTGGTGATTCGAATATGCGTTTGCAACTTGATGACGTCATATCTTGGACGACGTTATTTTTGATAGGGAAGTGTCTAGTAAGTTGTTCTCGAATGATGTAGCTGGGCTACGCAGATAAACGCAGTGGCCGCACGATCGCATCCCAAAGTGGGAGGGATACGACAATTGGTATTAGGAGAAAAGGTACAGATAATGGACGTGAGGATTGCGATAATGTGCGAGAGATACCAAACTTAACCAACCTGTTCGTAAAATGGACTTGTCCGACATTCCGCGTTGGGATTTTATTCGGGGAGTCATCATTATTAAACTTTGGGTAAATAATTTTTTTTAAAGTTTGTACAGTTTGTCAACATCCTAAAGGCGCTGTGCATGATGTTGACATCTCGGGACCCTCATAGTTTATTCCCCCTGCAGTGTTTGATTGTACGATAAACAACTTAAATAAAAGCCACGTGTAACTATATATACACCACATGATACTTTCTCATATCAGAAAGAAAAGGGTTGGTTGGTTGGTTTGTTGTTTAACGCCGCACTCAGCAATATTCCAGCTATATGACGGTGGACTGTAAATAATCGAGTCTGGACCAGACAATCCAGTTATTAATATCATGAGCATCGATCCACGCAATTGGGATCGATGACATGCATCAACCAAGTCAGCGAGCCTGACCACCCGATCCCGTTAGTCGCCTTTTACGACAAGCAGAGTCGCCTTTTACGGCAAGCATGGGTTGCTGAAGACCTATTCTACCCCGGATCTTAACGGGTCCCTTACTTGTATAAACGATTACACAAGAAGATTTTTAGTCAGTCATGTCGACACAAGGACATTATATGTTGACCCCCCCACCCCCACACACACCCAGTCTTGTGTGAGCCATGTGTCAGTTTGTGTATTTAACAAAAAACTAACATAGAGTATACATCAACACATGCCGATGGAATACGAATATATCTTACCGTACACCAAATTGCATTCCAGGTATGTCTGATGCATGCATGCTGTCACCGGAGTCAGTAAGAATGCCACAGTTAGGCATTTATCCACTTCGTTCATTTTTCACATTCATCGAAATATAGCAGAGAGAAACAAAATTAAAGTTATTCCCCTTAGATTTATTACATTCGGAAAATTTCGTAAATATCCGGATAATGGCGTCTGACACCATTCCTTCGAGATACAAGATTGCGGTTGGTATGTTGCAAATGTACGGTAATTCGAGCGGGCAACGTAAGTAATGTACCTTATATGTTTGCGGGTACATTAACAATAATAGAATGAGTCTCAGCCAATTAGATGCCGACATTCATGTGTAAGGTAAGATACCTTTATAACTTGTTGCTTGAAGTTTACGCTAAGAGGGATAAGGTTCATCATTTCAATATATTTATAATCATAACATTAACATTATGTAGTTTTTTTAGATTGGTTCCAGAATTTTGACTATAAAATAATACGCTTCAGGGATCACTATTGGTTGTCATGCCAACGGGGGCAGTGTGGAAAATATATAGAGAGAACTTCGAAAATAAAACGTCACGATTACATTGACATATGCACGAGACATAACAGCCAAGTGGGTTCTGTAATGGATGTCCTGACGTGTACAGAATTACTGACTTAATGTTAACTTTAACATCATAGTATCAACATCAAATATTACATGGGTTAACATACTGGGATGTAGACCAGAGACCAATCATATCTGCCATTACACGATCCCCTTGGATTACTCAAAACTCCTCACAGTAGACATAAAAATAAAACACTTCAACGCTAGAGAATAATCAGTCTCGAGTATATGTCGAAATAGATACAACAATAAAAATTATTTTTATGGATCCTAAACACATCCTTTTTTAAATATTTTAAATATCCAGTACTTGAAGTAAAATGTCCCCCCGCGACGATTCATGTTATGAGCAAGGGAAACAACCTTAATTATTTTTATTCAATTTCAAAACTCATTGGTCTCTTTAAAAATGAAATTGGGTTAATTTAGTTATGGCACGATTCACAGTCAACTTGGCTCAACATAACAATTCTGGATTTCGTTTACATATTCCTTTGGGCACTAACCAGTCTCATCCTCCGTTTCGTTTCTGAGACTGTTGCTAATAGCATCGTCTTGAAAGTTGGCCAACATTTTATTCTTATTGTGTTATCGATTATCAAAGGTTTGTTCCCTAGAGTTATAATTACTTTCAAAAGCTAAGTATTTTAAGAGAAAAATATTGAGTCTACCATGGTGGTTACCGTGGGGATTTGGGGTTATTTGAGAGTACGCCCGTAAAGGTTGAACGTGGAGGGGAGAAGCGATACAGCAGCAGTGATGTTGGCTTATGATCCCGACAACAGCAGACAGTGATGGATAATTCAATAACATCTGCATTTCTTTCGCATATATTCTGGTAAGGGGCAATAGACACTCATTCATTTCAGCTGACAAGCTATTCTGAAGGTAATATTTGCAAGTTAATACGTGATACATTTCATTGAAAGGTGGAATTCATACATGAGCCAAGCAGCTCTCCCCAGCTGATTACTTCAACTCTTGACAGTCTTTTACAATAAGGCTTCTTATAACTTCCAGCTGCCAACGATATTATATTAACTGGCTAAAGGGTCATGTATTCATTAACTTGTAGCATGCGCTGATGTGACAGTGCGAAACATTGCCTTGTTGGAAGGCCATTGAAGGATCAAATCCATATTGCCTTGTTGCATGGACTTATACGCATTAATGTCCTTATTACCCTGTTGGATTGACATTTAAGCACAAATGACCATTTTGCCCTGTTGAGTGGACATTTAAGCATAAATGACCACATTCCCTCTTTGCATTGACCTGTAAGCATAAATGTCCATATTGTCACGTTGGATGTACATGCAAGAATAAATGACAATTTTGCCTTGTTGCATGGACCTATTAGCAGAAATGTCCATATTGCCCTGTTGGATTGACATTTAAGCACAAATGACCATTTTGCCCTGTAGAGTGGACATTTAAGCATAAATGACCATATTGCCTCGTTGCATTAACCTATAAGCATACATGTCCATATTGCCCCGTTGGGTGGAAATTTAAGCATAAATGACAATTTTGCCCTGTTGGATGAACATTTTTCAAGCATAAATGGCCATTTTTGCATGGACCTGCAATCAGAATAGTCTATATTGCCTTGATGGATTGACATTTAAGCATAATGATGTTATTAATAGTAATATGATCTGCATATATGTCAGAAACAGGGTACATTGTGCACATGTACCTAAAGTTTATAACACATTTCAGGTTAAGGAACTTGTTATCGGGGGACCGGACTCGGGCCAATTGGTAGCCCAAGGAACATTGATTTGTCATTACACACACACACACACACGCGCATGCACACACACACACACACTCCTTTTTTTTATAGTGCTGAAAAACTGCTAAAAGCGGCGTAAAATCACACTCACTCATATACAACATGTTATAATACATGGAATCAAAACGCTTAGCAAATATTACCTTTTCATTGTCAATATAAGGTAAATTTGGCAAAATATAACTGAAAAGTAAGAATCCTAGATCAATATATTGAAATTAATCATTCATACGGGAAGATCACGAAATCACGAAGACTGATTGGCATTCAAAGGTCAATGCTATTATCCTTCTTTATTGGAAAGACACCGAAACAAATGGGAAATTCTTGAGGTTCATCAGTCAATACTCCAAAAATTTTCATGTGCAACAGCTTCCGTGTGTATTAAATAAAACACAAAGTCAATACTAAATATTGCAGAATTCCCTTTAAAAAAGAGAGTCCAATTTAACAGGTTAAATGAAAAAAAATGAACCCATTGATTTACGTCTTCAAATGGGCAACTGACGAAAATCTTTGACATTGTAATTAGATAGACAAAGTTACAATGAGCTTAAACTGGCAAAAAACACCTGGAAGTAATTTAACCAGGATCTAATCTGGTCAAAGTTTCTTGACAAAAAATGCTAAAATGGCGGAGTGCACATTTGAGCAGCGGTAAGAAGAGCTTCGTGGTTGAGTCGGGTGATTTATAACGTCGAATCTCATGGTTAATTAAAATGCATATATTACATTGACATGAATGTCTTGTGCTGTTGGTGTGCGTGTCTTGTGGGGTAAAAAGTACTGCGCCCACGCTGAATATTTCCGTCACGACGTTCTCTGGAGGGTATGCTACAGTATTTGGTTTGGTTTGTTTGTTGTTTTAACGCCGCACTCAGCAATATTCCAGCTATATGTCGGCGGTCTGTAAATAATCGAGTCTGGATCAGACCAACCAGTGATTTACATCATGAGCATCGATCTACGCAGTTTGGGATACGATGACATGCTTAATTCAACCATGTCAGCGAGCCTGACCACACGATCCCGTTGGTCGCCTCTTACGACAAGCATTGTGGCCATTTACGGCAAGCATGGGTTGCTGAAGACCTATTCTACCCCGGATCTTTACGAGTCCAGTGAATTGGTACTGATTGTAGTCTTACACATTTTAATGGGAAGCATGGGTTGCTGAAGACCTATTCTATCCCGGATCTTCACGGGTCTTATGCTACAGTCAAAAATACATGTTTCTTTCTTTTGAAAGTACATATGCTTACAGAAGCCTTTCCCCTTTGAAAGACACTGCGTGTCTTGCAAAACTATTTCAAATAGCAAGGCAGGGTGATTAAGATTAGAACCTAGCCTCATACACTTTAACTGTGTGTTTGGTAACGGATTTAGATCTTAGATATAACGTCAACGCCAGAGAGTAACAAGCCTCGGTTATCCGCCCAAACAGATTACGGTGGGCTAAAAGGCAAAATTGCGGTGAGGACGATATGAATGGGTCACTGAAAAAATTGACGACACTTTGTGTTTGTGAAAAGGGTAAACATATCTTGCCCTACGGGTTGAACTCGCCACAATGTGCATAACAAAGTATGTGTTTGTTGCATGACGTCAGACAGTTGTATTCCTGCTTGGCGACGGCGGCCAGACAATCAGGTGATCGACCAAAAAATACCCAGCATCTTGTCAAGACGTTTTCTCTTAATAGGAGGTGAGGTGAAATTGGGTTTAACGTCGCGGCCAAGATTATTGCACTTATATAGCGACGTGCATGCACGTGTGTGTGTGTGTGGCTGCTTGTACTAGTCCGGACTGATGCCGATTTAAAGTGCTAGCCCACTGAGATACCATGCCGCAGTTTAACATGAATACCCCACTCAGACACAGTATACTGACTCCGAGCCGACCAGTCCTTGTTTTAGCCCCTTAATGTCGAGCGCCAGACAGGGTAACAACAAGTACCATCTTTTAACGTCTTTTGGTATGACGCGGCTGGGGATCGAACCCCAGACTTTCCGCTCTCCGGGCGGACGCTCTACCACTAGACCACGGAGGCGGTCTCTTAATAGGAAGGTTGTAATTAGTTACAGGTTATAGCAACAGGTCGGTGTGTTATTTTTATGTCAATGTTTTATTAGCAGAGGATATGTGTCGTTTCTTATCAAATAATGTGTTATCTCACCGAGTGTTTATGGTCAGGACGTTGTTATATTGACGTTTAGGTATAGCCTGAAGGTCAAACTCGACTACTTACTGGCGCAGCGCACCTTCAGGGGGCAGGGGAGTTAACTGACTATAAACGTCCAGTTTTCCAACCTTGCCGAACAAGGCTGGAATATCTGAGTTATATTTTGGCTGGACTAACGAGTCTATGCACATCTAATCAAATTCGCATAACGTAATCGACGTTCTCTTCGTAAACAACATGGCGACTGCCGTGCAGAATTCGGTTGATTGCAGGATTTGCAAAGCATGTGTACCGTCAACTTGGCGTCGACAGATATATTTTTTCAAATCTTTTTAGTTTTTTAATCAGCGTGTTCAAGTCTGCTGTCACTGTTGGCGCTACGATCCAGCCACCACGAAATTCCAGTCGGCAAGGGCGGAAACTGGACATTTATCGTCAATTAACTCTTTTGCCTGAGGAAGATGGACACAGGATGCGACAATGATACAGATTCCTTCGACGTAAAACAGAAAAGTCATAAGTTAATCTCTCATATATTACACAGGAGTAAGTGTAAGAGGTCGACTCCATTTGTTACATGGTTCATTGTCTTCTCCCGAAAATTTTCTGACCGACCATCGCGTATCGTATTTCAATGGGTGCTTCCATCATAAATCTCATCTCTAACTTCCGATGACTTGATTTAGCAGTAATCTCAGTTAAGTAAGTTGTCTCAAACGTTGGGCCTAGAAATATATATTACTATGTTACCACAAGAGAAATTTAGACATGCTCTGGCTAGATTACGGTGTAGTTCCCATCATCTTCGTATCGAATCTGGTAGACACAAAATGGAACCTAGAGTGGAACGAGTTTGCAAAGCATGTAAATACAATGTTGAAGATGAATACCTATTAATTCAAATATGCAGATGTTACCAGATTCTGAGGGCAGAATTTATACCAAGAAAATATTATGAATTCCCAACAAGGCAAAAATTCAACATCCTAATGTCATCTGTCCATCGAGCAACTGTACAACGTCTTTCTTTGTTTATTGTAAAGCCATGTATCTTGGGCAAACATTGTTAAATACATAAATGTGATTCTCGAACTTCCCCTGTACATTTACCGTTCGTATCATGGGCCTATGGCCTACAATACACTTGAATAAAGACAACTGATAGTTGTCTCCTCCGGGACATCTCGACGTCCAACCTACCAGATGATGGCATGATATTCCGATCTCTGGTCAAGCTCTGTGACTGGACATGCCACATTGACCACGAGGCTACACCTCAACCATACCCCTGTCAAGATTCCGGTTAGAAAAGATCTTTTGTAGTTGAAACCAACAGCATAGCATGATGTGACCCGTGAAGATGCAAGTTGGCATTGGTCTTCAGCTACCCATGCTTGGCGTTGGAGGCGACCAACAGGATCGGGTGGTCAGGCTCGCTGACTTGTTGATGCATGTAATAACCCTATTACTTAGATCCCGACTTCATTATTTACAGACCGCCGTTATGTAGCTGGAATATTACTGGAGTGTGCGTTAAACAACAAATAAAAACAACTTCAACAATGTGACTGCATTAGTGATTGATTGAATGAGAATTATTGTACGCCGCTTTTTACAACATTCCAGGAGTACCAGGGCGGGGGACACCAGAAATGGGCTACACACATTGTACCCAGGTGGGAATCAAACCCAGGCCTTCGGTGTGACTCACGAACGCTTGAACTACTGAGCGACCACACCGCCCCGACTGGAATGTTGACCGGGACATAAAACAACTTTCACTCACTTATTCGCCGGACTGACTAAAGGTGCCAGAAACATCTACAACGTCGTACAAGTACATGAAAAAAACAGGCACTTATAAACTTTCATGTGTTTCAATGTGGGTGATTTTCCAGCATATATTGTTAGTTTTATTGCAAGCACTTCGTCACTCATCCCATGTAATGGGGGAAACATGTTCTATGGAACCACGAGGGCAGATAAACCTTTCTTGTGGGAACACCAACCAATTCCCAGCACCGTGTAACGGTAAATCGTGCATGTATTAACTGTATCTGAATTGGCCTTTATGACTAACGTGCCAATTCAACGTGAAGAATTGCATCCCATGATAACATCTGATATCAGACAAACCAAATCGATGAGTTTTAAGCACCCACTTGCAGGAAACACAAGTCATAAATTTGACCAAAAAAATAAAATACAACAATAAAACATTAAATTCAAAGCAATCAACTCTAACAATCCCAGACATGAAACGAACCAAATTCAAGCGTAGGATATTTTACAAAAAGATCAAATAAAATATTTAATCGATTTTCAGCAGTTGTTGTTATATCAAAATGCTTATGGGAATGAATGCAAATGAACACGTCAATATTTAACTTTAGCCTTGTCTCGCACCAGCGACGCCGGCAGAGAAATCTGATACGGCAACGTCGCAAACGCCTTGTTCCCAAGAACGCCCTACCCCATTAGCCTCAGTGTCCAAAGAGGATCCAAAGAACGCCCAACCCCGTTAGCCTCAGTGTCCAAAGAGGATCCAAAGAACGCCCAACCCCGTTAGCCTCAGTGTCCAAAGAGGATCCAAAGAACGCCCAACCCCGTTAGCCTCAGTGTCCAAAGAGGATCCAAAGAACGCCCAACCCCGTTAACCTCAGTGTCCAAAGAGGATCCAAAGAACGCCCAACCCCGTTAGCCTCAGTGTCCAAAGAGGATCCAAAGAACGCCCAACCCCGTTAACCTCAGTGTCCAAAGAGGATCCAAAGAACGCCCAACCCCGTTAGCCTCAGTGTCCAAAGAGGATCCAAAGAACGCCCAACCCCGTTAGCCTCAGTGTCCAAAGAGGATCCAAAGAACGCCCAACCCCGTTAGCCTCAGTGTCCAAAGAGGATCCAAAGAACGCCCAACCCCGTTAGCCTCAATGTCCAAGGAGGATCTACGTACAGTGATGTTTAATAATACAAGACGGGGTTGGTGCCCGAGAGTTGAGCGTGGCGAAATCACTCGAGAAAACAATCGATTTAAGCGTACCGCCCAAAGGAAACCTGGCGTGGTTGGAAGAATCGACAGGGTAGAAGTAAGACTTCTTCCAGCACGAAATTGGTAGTGTGGAGGCGTACTAAGAGATTGAGAGTAGCTGATTTGATAATGGTAATCAGGGTGAACCTATATGGCTCAGAAGTAGATTATCATGTTTTGAGGGTCGTAAGAAGCCTAATACTATTTAACTGATTAAAATGGACTTTGTCCGAGAGTTGTCTTTGTGCTGATGCTCGTGTGCAGCATCAAAGGTCATCCGGGTCACGGAAACAAGATAGAGTGAGTCTGTGACTGGGTTCAGTGAAAGCGACATCGACAACGACGACGTGTTTACGGTTCGGCTTTGTCTACTGGTTTTGCGGCATCCACACTGGTGGGATGCGTTTCACCTCGCTGTGCAGAGTTGCGTTCCTTGGCCGTGCAAGGATCCGATCGGCGTCTGTTCGCGTCCCAGAATCACCCGATTTCTACAACAGCCACTGGGTTCCACCAAACTGGCAAACGTTTACGACCAGCGTTACGTCACAGAGTAAATAGATCCCATAACATGAAGTGACCCGTGAAGATCCGGGGTAGAATAGGTCTTCAGCAACCCATGCTTGCCGTAAAAGGCGACTATGCTTGTCGTAAGAGGCGACTAACGGGATCAGGTGGTCAGGCTCGCTGACTTGGTTGATGTATGTCATTGTATCCCAATTGCGTAGGACCGCCTCCGTGATCTCGTGGTAGAGCGTCCGCCCGGAGAGCGGAAGATCCGGTGTTCGATCCCCGGCCGCGTCATACTAAAAGACGTTTAAAGATGGTACTTGTTGTTATCCTGTCAGGCGCTCGGCATTAAGGGGATAAAACAAGGACTGGTCGGCTACTGTGTCTGAGTGGGGTAATCATGTTAAACTGCGGCATGGTATCTCAGTGAGCTAGCACTATAAATCGGCATCAGTCCGACTAGTACAAGCAGCCACACACACAAACACGTGCATGCATGTCGCTATTTTAGTGCAATAATCTTGGACGCGACGTTAAACTCCATTTCACCTCACCTCACCCAATTGCGTTGATCGATGCTCATGATGTCAATCACCAGATTGTCTAGTCCAGACTCGATTTTTTACAGAATATTGCTGAGAGTGGCGTTACACAACAAACAAACAAACAAATAAACAAAAACTGGAACAGACAATCCAGTGATTGACATCATGAGCATTGATCCACGCAATTGGGATACGATAACATGCATCAACCAAAACAGCGAGCCTGACCACCCAGTCCCGTTAGTTGGCTCTTACGACAAGCAATACAGTAAACTACGTTTATGACGAACACGCTTATAACGAACTGCTGTTCACAGCCTCAGACCGCTGATCCATCTGGGTCAGTGCTTGGTGTTGCTCCAGGGTCGGCTGATCCATCTGGGTCAGTGCTTGGTGTTGCTCCAGGGTCGGCTGATCCATCTGGGTCAGTGCTTGGTGTTGCTCCAGGGTCGGCTGATCCATCTGGGTCAGTGCTTGGTGTTGCTCCAGGGTCGGCTGATCCATCTGGGTCAGTGCTTGGTGTTGCTCCAGGGTCGGCTGATCCATCTGGGTCAGTGCTTGGTGTTGCTCCAGGGTCAATCAACGTCATATTGTTTTAATATACTGTTGAAATGGCTTAAACTAACTCATCACTGACCCAGCACCAGTAAAGTTTGTAACGCAAATGACGGGTAACTAAATGCTACGGATTAATTAACTTTGGTTTCGAGTGAAGGGCGGGTGGATGGATGGATGGATGAATTAATGTGTTGGTTGATAGGTTTATTGGTGGTGAGATGGATAGATGAGGTATGAGAAATGAACTGACGGTGGAAGGATGGATGAATTGGTCTGTGGATGAATGAATGAATTTATGAGTGAGTGAGTGAGTGAGTTGGGTTAAACGCCGCTTTTAACATTATTTCCAGTCATATCGCGGTGTATCAGCTTAATGTGGGAGGAAAGCCCGAAGTGATGCAGGTTTCAGACGTTTACCACTTCGGTGAAACCCACGAGCACGGGTATGGTGCTGACAAACCTAGAAACATAATTTGGGCGAACCGGAATTCGAACCCAGAATGAATTTATGGATTGATGTATTGATGTCTTGATGGATGAATGGAAGGAAGAATAGATAGATAGATAGATAGTTAGATAGATGGTAGATAGACAGATGGTAGATAGACAGATGTATGGAAGGAAGAACGGATAGATAATAGATAGATGGTAGATAGATAGATACATTGAAGGAAGAGTGGACAAATGATAGATAGATAGATAGATAGATCATGACATCGCTGATACATCTATTCTTTGCACAGAAACAGCACACGTCAGCGGCCAGGGCTTCAGTCACGAAGTGCTGAAATATACATGGACGACTCACTACGCTGATTGCACATAAATCTCTGTTGACAAGATCAGGTTGCTCTAGAAAGGGAAAGTCATCGGTCACTCAGACAGAAGTGGAAATTACTTGCAAGATGAAAGCCTCGAGTAGACTCAATCAAGTAGGATTGGAATGGGTTATATTAGTGGATAACCTCATTGATTTGACAAACACGCTATCTTTCGGCGAAATATTTAGTCCCAGGAATAGTCAAAAGTCACTTAACATTCCCAAGAACGATATGGATATTCATAGTAATATTTTATGTATTATCGACTGCAGCTCTAGTTATAATGTCAATGAACTGTCTTGGAGGTATTAATCTTTCAAAGATGGAAGCTGGATGAGCCTTGTGTCAATGAAGCTTTTATTTAGTCTTTCTTAGTAGTGTGCCAAAAGACGAAAATAGATGGTACTTGTTGTTACCCTGCCTGGCGCTCGGCATTAAGGGGATACAACAAGGACTGGTCGGCTCGGTATACTGTGTCTGAGTGGGTATTCGTGTTAAAATTGTAAAAACAGTTGGCCTTTACTGTAAAGTCCAAGCTAGTACAAGCAGACGCTTTTTCGTCTTTTACACCCAATGGAATTTGTCGGCCTGATCTTTTTTTGGAGTTCAAGTTTTATATTTTAATACGACAAGTAACTATACGTGATATGTTAAGAATACTTAAAGTTGAGAAAAAACATAACCCCAATGTTTAAACATAATCATTAAGTGAACTTAATACCACAAGAAACCATGATTGCGATGTTTAAACTTAACTATGACTTAAAGATGTCCAGTAATAAAACTGCCCGGCAAAAGATTTGACCACAAAATTGCAAACGTTATCAAAACGTTCGCGGCTGAAAACACCGAAACACTGCAAACTTAGATCCAAAACACAACTATAATACCCGTAGGACAAACACTACCATCAAATAACCAAAAGCAGTATACAATAAACTACGGTTATAACGAATCTAAAGGGACTGCTAATTTTAGTTCGTTATAACCGTAGTTCGGTATAAGCAAATATACAGCATAACTAAAGCAAATACTCGAGACAAAAAAAGTAAGTTCGTTATATCCGTCAGTTCGTTATAAGCGTGTTCGTTATAACCGTAGTTTACTGTACATCCTGATTGTAGTTGTTGATCACTTCTTATGTATGAAAGCCTGGAAGGGACATTGTCGCGTTGTCTCACATTTTAACGCCTTTTTACACAATGCGACAACGCGACATATTTTGACCTTGTCACGTTGTCGCCCTTTGGTAAAATACTCTTATGCAAAGCGCGACAATGCGACAACGCGACAATGCAACAACGCGGACAACGCGACAATGCGACAAATGACCAAAATATCTTGTTGTCGCATTGTCGCATTGTCGCGCTTCGGTTAATTCTCACACATTTTGCTTGTTTTTTAAGGACGACAACGCGGCAATGCGATAAAGCGACATCGCGACAATGTCCATTCTAGGATTCCATACTTAGATCTGATTACAAAAATTCCCCACTTTATTGAAACAACGACTTTGATGACACCACGCATGATGCTGAACGACCCAGCCACTACATCGCTTCTTGTCGCCTGAACGGGGTAAAGATCCCATCCTCATCCCATTTGTCCAAGCAGTGAAAGGTCGGGTGAATTAGTATGTGATATTTACAGTGTCACGGTGTAAGGAAATTCATTCATTGCAAAGTTCATGCCTTGGCATTCGAACACCGAGGAATATGTGCAAGGAGTGAAGTTGATTGCACTCCTCGCCTTCACATGCGGAGGCCCACTCCACCGCGTGCCCCTTGTCTGCACCAAACGCTTTATAAATTAAGTTGAAGAATTTTAATGACAAATGCAAATTAATAAATTATTCTATTGTCTCGTGATAACAAGTTTGCCTTTATGCGCGCATTGAATTTTACATTGCAAAAAAATATGTTCACGGTTCAGCTCGCCAATGTAAAAGCCTCTTGTCACCGCGTCCTTATGATGTGTTCCGTGTATATATGTAGGGATGCTCTCTCCTTATGATGTGTTCCATGTATATATGTTGGGATGCTCTCTCCATAATGATGTGTTTCATGTATATATGTAGGGATGCTCTCTCCTTATGATGTGTTCCATGTATATATGTTGGGATGCTCTCTCCTTATGATGTGTTTCGTGTATATATGTAGGGATGCTCTCTCCTTATGATGTGTTCCATGTATATATGTAGGGATGCTCTTTCCTTATGATGTGTTCCATGTATATATGTAGGGATGCTCTCTCCTTATGATGTGTTCCGTGTATATATGTAGGGATGCTCTCTCCATATGATGTGTTCCGTGTATATATGTAGGGATGCTCTTTCCTTATGATGTGTTCCATGTATATATGTAGGGATGCTCTTTCCTTATGATGTGTTCCATGTATATATGTAGGGATGCTCTCTCCTTATGATGTGTTTCGTGTATATATGTAGGGATGCTCTCTCCTTATGATGTGTTTCGTGTAAATATGTAGGGAGCTCTCTCCTTATGATGTGTTCCATGTATATATGTAGGGATGCTCTTTCCTTATGATGTGTTCCATGTATATATGTAGGGATGCTCTTTCCTTATGATGTGTTTCGTGTATATATGTAGGGATGCTCTCTCCTTATGATGTGTTTCGTGTAAATATGTAGGGAGCTCTCTCCTTATGATGTGTTCCATGTATATATGTAGGGATGCTCTTTCCTTATGATGTGTTCCATGTATATATGTAAGGATGCTCTCTCCTTATGATGTGTTTCGTGTATATATGTAGGGATGCTCTCTCCTTATGATGTGTTTCGTGTAAATATGTAGGGATGCTATCTCCTTATGATGTGTTCCATGTATATATGTAGGGATGCTCTCTCCTTATGATGTGTTCCGTGTTTATATGTAGGGATGCTCTCTCCATAATGATGTGTTCCGTGTATATATATACAGGGATGCTATCTCCTTATGATGTGTTTCATGTATATATGTAGGTATGCTCTCTACTTATGATGTGTTCCATGTATATATGTTGGGATGCTCTCTCCTTATGATGTGTTCCGTGTATATATGTAGGGATGCTCTCTCCTTATGACGTGTTCCATGTATATATGTAGGGATGCTCTTTCCTTATGATGTGTTCCATGTATATATGTAGGGATGCTCTCTCCTTAGGATGTGTTCCGTGCATATATGTAGGGATGCTCTCTCCTTATGACGTGTTTCATGTATATTTGTAAGGATGCGCTCTCCTTATGATGTGTTTCATATATATATATGTAGGGATGCTCTCTCCTTATGATGTGTTCCATGTATATATGTAGGGATGCTCTTTCCTTATGATGTGTTCCATGTATATATGTAGGGATGCTCTCTCCTTATGATGTGTTTCGTGTATATATGTAGGGATGCTCTTTCCTTATGATGTGTTCCATGTATATATGTAGGGATGCTCTCTCCTTTTGATGTGTTCCGTGTATATATGTAGGGATGCTCTCTCCTTATGATGTGTTCCATGTATATATGTTGGGATGCTTTCTCCTTATGATGTGTTCCATGTATATATGTAGGGATGCTCTCTCCTTATGATGTGTTTCGTGTAAATATGTAGGGATGCTCTTTCCTTATGATGTGTTCCATGTATATATGTAGGGATGCTCTCTCCTTATGATGTGTTCCATGTATATATGTAGGGATGCTCTCTCCTTATGATGTGTTCCATGTATATATGTTGGGATGCTTTCTCCTTATGATGTGTTCCATGTATATATGTAGGGATGCTCTCTCCATATGATGTGTTCCGTGTATATATGTAGGGATGCTCTCTCCTTATGATGTGTTCCATGTATATATGTAGGGATGCTCTTTCCTTATGACGTGTTTCATGTATATATGTAAGGATGCTCTCTCGTTATGATGTGTTCCGTGTATATATGTTAGGATGCTCTCTCCTTATGATGTGTTTCATGTATATATGTAGGGATGCTCTCTACTTATGATGTGTTCCGTGTATATATGTAGGGATGCTCTCTCCTTATGATGTGTTCCGTGTATATATGTTGGGATGCTCTCTCCTTATGACGTGTTTCATGTATATATGTAAGTATGCTCTCTCCTTATGATGTGTTCCATGTATATATGTAGGGATGCTCTCTCCATAATGATATGTTTCATGTATATATGTAGGGATGCTATCTCCTTATGATGTGTTCCATGTATATATGTAGGGATGCTCTCTCCTTATGATGTGTTCCATGTACATATGTTGGGATGCTCTCTCCTTATGATGTGTTCCGTGTATATATATAGGGATGCTCTCTCCTTATGATGTGTTCCATGTATATATGTAGGGATGCTCTCTCCTTATAATGTGTTCCGTGTATATATGTAGGGATGCTATCTCCTTACGATGTTTTCCTTTGTACATGTAAGGAAGCTCGCCATGTAAGGAAGCTCCTTATGACGTGTTATCATGTGTGCGAATGATTAAATGCGATAAAACCCTTTCCACAATCACAAGAGGTGGGGTGGAATTGGGTTTAACGTCGCGTCCACGATTATTGCACTTATATAGCGACGTGCATGTACGTGTGTGGTGTTTGTGTGGCTGCTTGTACTAGTCCGGACTGATGCCGATTTATAGTGCTAGCTCACTGAGATACCATGCCGCAGTTTAACATGAATACCCCACTCAGACACAGTATACTGACTCCGAGCCGACCAGTCTTTGTTTTAGCCCCTTAATGCCGAGCGCCAGACAGGGTAACAACAAGTTCCATCTTTTAGCGTATTTTTGTATGACGCGGTCGGGGATCGAACCCCGGACCTTCCGCTCTCCGGGCGGACGCTCTACCACCAGACCACGGAGGCGGTCCACAATCACAAGACATCTCTGCCAAAAATAGCGTGCACTACACAATTCCCATCATAGCATAAGCATGTGTCATATGAATCACCATCACATTGGTGACACCAGGTGTTCGCGTAAAGTGAGTGCACCCGCCACACACAGACGCAAAGGCAAGTCAACGGTTCACTGACACTTCTGACCTTGTCTTGATGCACACTCATATCATGGGAGCGGTCTAGGGGTCTGTGCCTTGACATAGCTAAATTATAGCTAAAAACATCATAAAAAAGCATCTTCGCCCACCTACATTTGTTTGTTTACTCGCACCGGTGAAGCCAATCAAGATGACACACTCAGACTTGTCAATTATATCTTTTATCCAAATCAGTTGTTCGGCGAGTAACCTTATCTCGTCAGATATGCTGTCATGACACTGATGGCCACGTGAACAGGTACGTCAGCCTTTGATGTTGCGCGATATCTGCGAGCAAGGTCAAGGTGACCTGCATCGTGACAATAGACCCGCTAACATACTAACAGGGCAGATACAGATACGTCATACAGATAACAGAATAACCCGAAACATTCTTCCGACAATATCTATGACCACATAATGCCCTGTGTGGTCAATTGTTTTTGTGCTATTTAGTATTTGTTAGTTACACAACTTGGGTGAGGTGAAATGGGGTTTAACGTCGCGTCCAAGGTAATTGCACTTAGATAGCGACGTGCATGTACGTGTATTTGTTTGTGTGGCTGCTTGTACTAGTCCGGACTGATGCCGATTGATAGTGCTAGCACACTGAGATACCATGCCGCAGTTTAACATGAATACCCCACTCAGGCACAGATTACTGACTCAAGCCGACCAGTCCTTCTTTTAGCCTCTTAATGCCAAGCACCAGACAGGGTAACAACAAGTACCATCTTTTAACGTCTTTTAGTTGTGTGCTCTTGGTGTGTCTGACACCTTAGTGTGCATGCTACCTTAGTGTGTCTGGCAGCTCAGTGTGTCTGATACTTTAGTGTGTCTGATAGCTTAGTGTGTCTGGTAGCTTAGTGTGTCTGGTAGCTTAGTGTGTCTGGTAGCTTAGCGTGTCTGATACCTTAGTGTGTCTGATACCTTAGTGTGTCTGATACCTTAGTGTGTCTGCTATCTTAGTGTGTCTGACACCTTAGTGTGTCTGACACCTTAGTGTGCCTGCTACCTTAGTGTGTCTGCTACCTTAGTGTGTCTGACACCTTAGTGTGTCTGGTAGCTTAGTGTGTCTGCTACCTTAGTGTGTCTGCTACCTTAGTGTGTCTGATATCTTAGTGTGTCTGACACCTTAGTGTGTCTGGTACCTTAGTGTGTCTGCTACCTTAGTGTGTCTGACACCTTAGTGTGTCTGGTAGCTTAGTGTGTCTGCTACCTTAGTGTGTCTGCTACCTTAGTCTGTCTGGTAGCTTAGTGTGTCTGGTACCTTAGTGTGTCTGGTAGTTTAGTGTGTCTGCTACCTTAGTTCGTCTGCTACCTTAGTGTGTCTGGTAGCTTAGTGTGTCTGGTAGCTTAGTGTGTCTGATACCTTAGTGTGTCTGGTACCTTAGTGTGTCTGGTAGCTTAGTGTGTCTGCTACCTTAGTTCGTCTGCTACCTTAGTGTGTCTGGTAGCTTAGTGTGTCTGGTAGCTTAGTGTGTCTGATACCTTAGTGTGTCTGGTACCTTAGTGTGTCTGGTAGCTTAGTGTGTCTGCTACCTTAGTTCGTCTGCTACCTTAGTGTGTCTGGTAGCTTAGTGTGCCTGGTAGCTTAGTGTGTCTGATACCTTAGTGTGTCTGGTACCTTAGTGTGTCTGGTAGCTTAGTGTGTCTGCTACCTTAGTGTGTCTGACACCTTAGTGTGTCCGCTACCTTAGTGTGTCTGCTACCTTAGTGTGTCCGCTACCTTAGTGTGTCTGCTACCTTAGTGTGTCTGACACCTTAGTGTGTCTGGTAGCTTAGTGTGTCTGCTATCTTAGTGTGTCTGGTAGCTTAGTGTGTCTGCTACCTTAGTGTGTCTGGTAGCTTAGTGTGTCTGCTACCTTAGTTCGTCTGCTACCTTAGTGTGTCTGGTAGCTTAGTGTGTCTGGTAGCTTAGTGTGTCTGATACCTTAGTGTGTCTGGTACCTTAGTGTGTCTGGTAGCTTAGTGTGTCTGCTACCTTAGTTCGTCTGCTACCTTAGTGTGTCTGGTAGCTTAGTGTGTCTGGTAGCTTAGTGTGTCTGATACCTTAGTGTGTCTGGTACCTTAGTGTGTCTGGTAGCTTAGTGTGTCTGCTACCTTAGTTCGTCTGCTACCTTAGTGTGTCTGGTAGCTTAGTGTGCCTGGTAGCTTAGTGTGTCTGATACCTTAGTGTGTCTGGTACCTTAGTGTGTCTGGTAGCTTAGTGTGTCTGCTACCTTAGTGTGTCTGACACCTTAGTGTGTCCGCTACCTTAGTGTGTCTGCTACCTTAGTGTGTCCGCTACCTTAGTGTGTCTGCTACCTTAGTGTGTCTGACACCTTAGTGTGTCTGGTAGCTTAGTGTGTCTGCTATCTTAGTGTGTCTGCTATCTTAGTGTGTCTGACACCTTAGTGTGTCTCCTACCTTAGTGTGTCTCCTACCTTAGTGTGTCTGCTACCTTAGTGTGTCTGGTAGCTAAGTGTGTCTGCTACCTTAGTGTGTCTGATACCTTAGTGTGTCTGGTACCTTAGTGTGTCTGGTAGCTTAGTGTGTCTGATACCTTAGTGTGTCTGATACCTTAGTGTGTCTGGTACCTTAGTGTGTCTGATACCTTAGTGTTCTGGTAGCTTAGTGTGTCTGGTAGCTTAGTGTGTCTGCTACCTTAGTGTGTCTGGTAGCTTAGTGTGTCTGCTACCTTAGTGTGTCTGGTAGCTTAGTGTGTCTGCTACCTTAGTGTGTCTGCTACCTTAGTGTGTCTGATACCTTAGTGTGTCTGGTACCTTAGTGTGTCTGGTACCTTAGTGTGTCTGGTAGCTTAGTGTGTCTGGTAGCTTAGTGTGTCTGCTACCTGAGTGTGTCTGACACCTTAGTGTGTCTGGTAGCTTAGTGTGTCTGGTACCCCTCCACGATACAATGAGACACTTTTGTTAACAGTCTATACTTTTATACTAGGCATTTTATAAGCATCAAACAACTGATGCCATTTCTATAGTAGGTGTATAGAACATTTCAAATCAGCAATTACCTTCCAACATACAGCTCAAAACAGGGAATCGATCTCGGTCTCTCTGTACTCTACCATCTCGACTATCTTTTCAACTGTGTGGAGAATTGTTTAAGTCAATCTTACGATCCTTTCAAAGGGTTATCAACATAACATAATGAATTATGTGTTTTTTTTTGTGAACAGCAAACACATTAAAATAAGATCTTAGTTATCGCAACAGCTAAGCATGTGTCTTCTGGCAGCGAGAACTAAGATCTGATTTAAATGACATTGTTTGTATTGAATATCAATATGACCCTATATACTTATAAATACATTCACGGGTCCTCGCGTTATTCCCATACAGAGACCAGGGCCCCGTTCCTCAAAGCGATCTTACCACTACGATGATCGTAATCCTATGTTAAAGTATGGGACTTACACTCATCTTAGTGCTAAGATCGCTTTGAGGAACGGGGCCCTGGGCCCACTTGAACAAAGTGATCTTAGCGCTATGACTATCGTAAGCCTATGTTAAAGTATGGGATCTTATCAACGCTTTGTGCAAGCGGGTCCAAGGCATGACGCGGGTAAACTCAATGTAATAAAAAGTACTTGACACAGAGTGGTGATCGTCCAACCGGCTGGTTACAGTAAGAAGCAAAACAATGCGATAACGTCACATAAGATTTATAACATGGAACACGCCGCCCAAACCCTATTCTGTACGTCAGGGGTGTGATATACGACAGTTTTACACCAACATTCTTTCTTACTGCCAAGGCCCGTCCATCTGAATATTATTCAAGATCAGCTGTTTTTATATCGACTTTATCTCCTAGAAAAAAACTGTACAATTGATTAATAATATAAAACCACCCAACATCGGTTTGACTGAAATAACAAACAGCTGCAAATATGCTTTTAGTTATTTGCTAGGTACAGTAAAGTACGGTTATAACGAACTCAAAGGGACTACTAATTTTAGTTCGTTATAACCGTAGTTCGTTATGAGCATATATACAGTATAACAACAGCAGATAGTCGGGACCAGAAAAAGTAAGTTCGTTACATCCGTCAGTTCGTTATAAGCGATTTCGTTATAACCGTAGTTTACTGTACTTAGAAGTTGGCGAATAGCATTATATACACAGATTATAGATAAAAACTTTTATATTTACTGTAAAGGAGACTTTTCGGTATAGATTCCTATAAAGAAGTTGTTATCCATAACTTGTGTCTACTTTGCTTTTAATTTGTTTTCGTATGTGACGTAATTTATTTTGTTTCCAAAAAAGTGTCGTTATATGAATACATGAAGTTCCTTTTATTCTCTTCCTTGGGTCTGTGTTTCCAAGCTTATGTAACCCACCCAGTAAGTGAGTGAGTGAGTTGAGTTTAACGACGTAATTCGGTAGGAAAACCCGAAGTGATACAGGTCTCAGACGTTTACCACTGATGAAACCCACGAGCACGGGTATGGTGCTGGCAACCCTAGAAACATGATCGGGACAAGCCGGGATTCGAACCCACAATCATAGGTTTCTTGGGTGTCCAAGGGACGCAAATCTGCACAGCGAATCGCGGCGCCTTGGACGACTGGGCCAACGTACCTCAGCAACCAGTGAGATCGAACACTGATGTCAAACAGTTTCTCACCAGCCAAACCAGAAACTATGTGAAACCGTATCGCTAGCTTTCCATATGGGAACAGACAGCTGTTGACTTCATAATTGTGTTTATTAAGAAGGCTATGTGCAAACTCCTTGTCTCTTAAGCCAATTTTTGTCCCCATTATCGATTTAGCAAAACGCGGTTTCACCCTCCCTGCCAGAGGAGGCGGGCACTCGGCATATGTTGCTGGGAATCAATGATGCTGAGTGTAGGTCTTTCATGTGCACGATATTGCAATGTAGAAATCCATGTAGCATGGAACACAGGAGCAATTGTTAACAATGTAAGAGCTATTTCCCCCGTGATGGCGGAAATCTGGTCACGTCGTGAACGTTTCTATAAAAGGATTTAATAAAGAAACCAATTTGTCTGAATCATGAATCAAAATGGCGTCAAAGTTGGACAGAAATCTCGTGATCTTTATTTTGTCTCATTTGAAATTATTTTACACGATTGAAGTGATCTGATACATGTACACAACTGCGGGATGCAACTATTATTATGGAAATGGGGTTTGTCCTTTTATTTACGCAGTTCAGTCTATTGAGTATTTTGATATCACGTTTCTTAACCATCCTGGTTTGGCAAGGAAATATTTCACTTCCACTAAAATTCAGCACATCAAAATCATTATCGGTATGCGGATGGAAACACACGTCATGCGTCCTCAATGACGTTGGGAACTCCGGGTAGCCTAGTGGTTAAAGTGTTCGCTCGTCACGCCGTAGGCCTGGTTTCGATTCTCCACATGGGTACAATGTGGGAAATAAAGCGACAAAACCCTTTCCATGTCCAATAGAAATCTCTGCCTAAAGCAGTCGGTAGTACGTCTGACAATATCATGAGCATGTGGTAATGAATCACCATCAAATAGTGATGCTAGCAAGTATTCGCGAAAAGGTGAGCGTATCCTGCCCCACAGGTTGCACCGGTCACAAACACGTGCAAAGGCAAATCAATTGCTCACCTAATAAAACCACGGGAACATATGGTACAAGTTGAAATAGGTAATTGCATCGGACATCATTTTTGTCACTGATGCGTCAAATTTGGAAATGTCCTCCACGTGTCTACTATAAAACATTTTGAAAGCTTTACCGAGGCCTTGAATGTTGTAACCTTAATCAAACAACTCCTGAGCTAGAGTCGTATGACCTTCTTTCAAATCATGCTAGAAAGAGCATGCTCGATTGTACCTCAAAAGTTGTGAAGTATAGACACCAAAGGCTGGATCCCCCCGGAGCTGCTGGAATATTGCTGGACAGGAAGTGAAAGTTGACTATTGGAAAGTTGAAGTTATCCCTCTTGTCATACAGTCTTGTAGAGAGTGTTTTGTCACTCTGAATCTTTATGCATAAATCTAAATATGAAACAAACGATTCGGTTTCACGGGTTTCCTTTTTTTAGTTCAAGTTGGAAAACCCATTTATGGTGTCCCCTGTCGTGATATTGCTGGAATATCGCTAAAACCATACCCACTCACTCAATGATGCTGGTGTAGAACTTCGTTATTACCAGGTATGTCATCCTTTGCAACAAGTTGCTTAATCATATAAAACAGTTTATGCAGCAATGAATTTCCAATGTGTCTGTACCATGAAAAAACTATATATAGACCGACTATGTCTATCATTAAACTGCCAGGCAAAAGTAAGTACAGTAAACTACGTTAATAACGAACACGCTTATAACGAACTGATGGATACAACGAACTTACTATTTTGCCCCGACTGTGTAGTTATGCTGTATATATGCTTTTAACGAACTACGGTTATAGCGAACTAAAATTAGTGGTCCCTTTGAGTTCGTTATAACCGTAGTTTACTGTTTGTACTTGAAAATCGGATTAAAAAAGTTCCGACCGTCATCAAAACGTTACGAGGCTGAAAATGGTACCCGAAACATTGGTCTAAGGTAAAAAACATGACTATGATACCCGTATCAAATACATCACCATCGAATAATCATTTTTTCATTTTTAGCCACGAGAGTGTCAAGATTCTTTTTGCAAAGATGTTTATGTGATAACATGTTGTATGTTGCCATGTTATGTGTTTGAGAACATGGGGACTTACGACACTCTACTCACTATTCCTGCAATTCCAAGAGCCATGGAGGAAGGTGTGTGTGTGCGTGCGTGTGTGCGTGCATGCGTGCGTGCGTGCGTGCGTGCGTGTGCGTGTGTTCGTGTGTGTGTGTGCGTGCGTGCGTGCGTGCGTGCGTGTGTGCGTGCGTGCGTGCGTGCGTGCGTGCGTGCGTGCGTGCGTGCGTGTGTGTGTGTGTGTGTGTGTGTGTGTGTGTGTGTGTGTGTGTGTGTGTGTGTGTGTGTGTGTGTGTGCTCGCGCGTGTGTGTGCTTGTCTGTGGTGGGCGGGAGACACTGGATATGAGATTAACATTGTACAGACTCGGAATGGAAACCTTTGGAAACCATGACGAGCTATCGCTTTGACAATTTTGTAGCCCAGATTTGGCCTCACAAAAATATTTGGTTTGGCACCATACCCGAGCTTATAGGTACCACCAAAATGGTAAATACCTGTGACCTACATCAATTGGGTATTCGCCTACACACCAGGCCGCGGTAGAACCTGAATCGCTCTCACTGAGCCAGGAGTGTCAAACAGTTCAGACAAGTTGCCGACAAACCCTAACAGATCGCGGACATTACAATAAGCTTGCTGCCGCTTTGATGACCGTTCTCACATAACAAATGACCCTTTTACCTCGCAGGGACGAGACTGTTTCACTTCCCAGTACACCGCTAAGGAGTTTACAAGTGGGTCTTTGTCTTTCAAATCAATACACATGAGTCCCAAGGTCCGAGCGGAATAGGAAATGAACTACGGAAGTGAGATTAATTGCCAGCGACTTAGTAAACACGCAAGTGACCAGCAAACTCACCATCACACTCATCCAACAACAACAACAACAACAACAACAACAACAACAACAACAACAATAATAATAATAATAATTAAAAAAATTAATAAAAAATAATTATAATAATAATAATATAAATAATATATATAATATAAAAAATAATAGGCCATTTATATTGCGCATGCTCAAAGCGCTATTAATACCCCGGTCACTGGATCAGTGTGCATTCAACAATCTTTCTCAGCTCCCTTGGGAGTATAATACTCAAACTGCCTGTTAGGCGTTAGAAGAGTTAACAGCCATCTAATCCTACTGGGTACCCATTCACTGCATGTTGAACAGAGGCACATTTCGAACAAAGTCGCTTGCCCAAGGAGACACCACGTGTGATACATATGCTTCAGTGTGGGGCAGGACCGAAGCCCTAGAAACTCCAAAGAGCCAAACTGCCGAAACGCGATCACCTATCTAACTACGTATTTTTTAAACCGTACGTAATGTAAACATTCGCTACAAGGTTAGTGGGTGAGTGAGTGTGGTTTTACGCCGCATTTAGCAATATTACAGCCATATCGCGGCGGGGGGGGGGGGGGGGGGGGGGGGGGGGCAGAAATAGGTTTCACACACCGTGTCCATGTCGGGAATCGAACCAGGGTCTCCGGCGCGACGCGACAAGAGAACGTTTACACCTCTGTAGTTCCCTTCCGCCCTCGCTATAAGAACAAGCAATAACAGTCATTATCATTCATAAGAATTAGAAATAAGACCGTCATAAGAGTCAGTGTCAGTGAGTATGGTTTTACGCCGCTTTTAGCAATATTCCAACAATATCACGGCGGGGGGACACCAGAAATTGGCTTCACACATTGTACCCATGTCGGGAATCGAACCCGGGTCTTTAGCGTGACGAGCGAACGCTTTGACCACTAGGCTACCCGACCGCCCTCCGTCCTAAGAGAAATGTTGTTAATTTACTTCGAAGCAGTCGAAGTGTTGTTATACACGACCTCTCTTCAGTCGATGAGTTGCTATAGCCGACTTCGTTAATTCTAAGTGTTGATATATCTACTATGTAACAGTCGAACTATCAGAAAAGCGCCCCATTGAGCTTCCTCCCTTATATTTGTTGAGCTATATTTCTAAAATACTGTTCAAAACGGTCCTAAACCCAATTCACTCACTCACTCATCGCCTCAGGTGCTGCAAGAGAGAACAAGAAGGCAAAGTAACAAAATGTATTGATAAAACCCACCAGTGAGTGAGTTGGGTTTGACGCTGCTTTTAACAGTATTCCAGTTATATCACGGCGTGTCAGCTTAATGTGGGATGAAAGCCCGAAGTTTACCACTTCGGTGAAACCCACGAGCACGGGTATGGTGCTGACAAACCTAGAAACATAATCAGGGCGAACCGGTATTCAATCTCATTAAAATCAGATCTAAGTTCCCGCTGCCGCTAAACAAAGATCTGAGGACATTACATTACGTTTCACGTCAGAACGACCTTTCGCGAACTTTGACCGACCACTGAAACGAATAACAAGAAGTCGACATCAGCCAATTAGAAAGCAGCTTTCTCGAGCTTTACGGCACTCGTTTCAACTTGGCGACTTCCATTTCAGACTACACTTGAAAAATACGTTGACACAGTTCTGGATTAAAATTTTGAAAACTGGACAAACGAACATTCCGGAATGTCTAATATATGGTTACGATTGTATGGCAGTGCTTCCCACATACTGTACAATGCCTCCTCCGTTCAAATGTTTATCCCACGGAAGCGAGAGATAAACGATAATTTTGACGGAATCAGTCTTTCGGGCCGTAACTGTCGTTCGGAATACCCCGTTTTAACGTTTTCGAGGTTGCATGATTAGAAAACACATTCCGACTGTCACTTTCATGATCATCTGGTAAGAGACGCTTTGATTGGTCGGATGAAAGGTCGTTCTGACGTGACCCGTAATGGGATGTCCTCAGATCTTTATTTAGCGATAGCGAGAACTAAGATCTGATTTGAATGAGATTGAACGGGATTCGAGCCCACACTCATATGTTTCTGGCGTGGCAAAGGGACGCAACTCTGCACAGCGAATCGCGGTGCCTAAGACGACTGGGCCATCCGTGGCCCCTCCACCAATCAGTAACCACGTACTTTCAAAGAAAGACTGCTAAATAACTTTGGGGCAAAACCAATCACAGCGTATCGTGACAAATGAGTTTTGTCACTCTGGTGTTAAAGACAAAACATCCGATATTCGTAATAAGGGCCAATAAGCCAGTGACGATACACGTGGCCACGGCACAGTATCGCCTCGATACTACGCTTGCAATATGATATACGTACGTGTGAACACTCAACACATGTACAGTAAAGTACGGTTATAACGAACTCAAAGGGACTACTAATTTTAGTTCGTTTTAACCGTAGTTCGTTCTAACCATATATACAGCAGAACTACAGCAAATAGTCGGGACCAAAAAAGTAGTTTGTTATATCCGTCAGTTCGTTATAAGCGTGTTCGTTATAACCGTAGTTTACTGTAATGTTAAAAAACCGTATACCCTCATCAAACGGAATGCCAAGACAGCTAAACACACGTTAACTTCAGTCGCTAAAACTATTACTTGAGACATCGTGTATATACCGTCCGATAATTCATTTTCATCATAAATACAAATACAGAATACACATCACTCGACAAAACGCGCTGATACTTGTATGCTTGTTTGGTCTTCAGCAACCCATGTTTGTCGTAAGAGGCGACTAACGGGATCGGGTGGTCAGGCTCGCTGACTTAGTTGATGCATGTCATCGGATCCCAATTGCGTAGAACGATGCTCATGATGTCATTCACAGGACTGCCTGGTCCAGACTCGAATATTTACAGACCGCCGTCATATAGCTGGAATATGGCTGAGTGCGGCATTAAACACACACACAAACAAACGCAAACACGGAGAACAAGCAGCACATATAGATTGGATATAAAGCAAAAACTTAAACCAGCAATCTCGACATAGATAATGAATGAAACAGCTCTTTTTGTATAGAATATTCCCGTGAGGGTGGACAATGTAGCGATGACCTTTCACTAATCACGACACCTAAAAACAATAAAAGTTATCTTGAAAGTGAAAATATGTGACTGCCATGAAAACCCGAATCAATACCATTCTTGAAGATAAGTCCTGGAATATCACCCTAGTACATATATCTGGTATTTTACCGCACTTACTGTTTGTCATACACTAGAGTGAGTGAGTGAGTGAGTATGGTTTTACGCCGCTTTTAGCAATATTCCAGCAATATCACGGCGGGGGACACCAGAAATGGGCTTCACACATTGTACCCATGTCGGGAATCGAACCCGGGTCTTCGGCGTGGCGAGCAAACGCTTTAACCACTAGGCTACCCGACCGCCCCTGTAATACACTAGAAGGTGGGTGGCCTGTTTGTTTAAGCGTCCGTTAGTTCGATTCCCAACTTGGTCATAATGTATGAAGTTCATTCTTACCGTCTGTCGTGACACTGCTGGAATACAATGACAAAAGCAAAACACACTTGAAGAGCTTAGAGCCATAAGGGCCAATGCCATGTGGAGTCTGTTTTCAGAAAAGTGATGAAAACACATAATATTATGCATGTTAATGAACTTTTTTTTCACCAATAAATTCCTAGACATTAACGCATTCTGACAGCAGAGATATAAATGTTGTTATAAAAAAAACATTCAAAAAAGGAAATAAACTTATGTTTTTAATTTGTGTGAGGGTGGAAAGGGCCAGTGTCTGTATTTTGGCCGTTTTTGACCCTCAGGCATTTGCATGAGATTTACCATGTGAGATTGATAAACTACTACTAAAAGTACAAACACATGCTATTGAAGTACTTTTAAATGATTTAAACTAATGCCAACTTTGTTGAAATAGTTGAAATATGATAATAAGGTTCCAAACTTTCAAAATCTCTCTCAGACAACCAGTCTCAACCACACACGGAAATGAGAGCTAAAAGGGCCAAAACTCTAAAAAAGTGACTTTGGCCTTTTAGAAACTTGACTTTGGCCCTACTATAGAATTTTAAGTAGCTATATTTCAAAAACGCATCAATGAAAACATACAATATTTTTTCTACAGGTAGACAAGAACTCATAGATGTTATTTATGCAATGATATGCAAAAAGGGCATTTTGGCCCCTTTTAGCTCTAAGCTCTTCACTTATTCTGAGAACACCAGTTTCCCCACGAATAAGCGTCTTTTGTCCAATACCTGCAAGTAGTTTAATGGAATAGCTGATGTATTCATCAAATAGAGGAAAGTCGTTACAAAACTCGATTAGTCCTCGCTAAATATCTTGGACATTTTTGCCAACCATAATGATAAAGTGTTCATGACAAAAATCTATAACACTTTCAACCTCAGTTGTCGAATATAAAACCTCAACGCCAGGGCACAATCAGTCTCGATCATCCGCCGAAACATGTTTATTTGTAGTAAAACGCAAAATAACGATTAAATTATATGAATGCATCAACACCAGAGCACAATCAGTGTCCATCATCCGCCGAAACATGTTTATTTGGAGTAAAAGGCAAAAAAGTGGTGAAAATTATTGGACTTCATCACTGAAAATCAGTGATGACAGCAGCTGTTCGCGAAGGATAAGTTTGTTCTGCTCTACCGGTAGCAGCCGCCTTTCGCACTATTTGAACGGCATCACACAGAAGACATTCATGAATACGATTCATCTAAAACAATCAGTTTATTATTATTATTATTATTCATTTCGTTAAACTAGTAACATTACAACAAACGAGGTCGTCATCGCTGCGTTATGATCTCTCGACATGACGGCGGTGTGTTCAAGATAATTTGTAGATTTTACATATCAACAGAACTGACATGCTGAATTGTGTGGTTGTATTAAACTGTTTCGTTTTTTCATTGTTCAAGAATCAATTTTCTATTGAGCCTTATATAAATACAGTAACAATAAGTCAGTGAGGTGAGGTGGGGTGAAATGGGGTTTAACGTCGCGTCCAAGATTGTTGCACTTATATAGCGACGTGCGTGTGTGTGTGTGTGTGTGTGTGTGTGTGGCTGACTGTACTAGTCCGGACTGATGCCGATTTATAGTGCTAGCTCACTGAGATACCATGCCGCAGTTTAACATGAATACCCCACTCAGACACAGTATACTGACTCCGAGCCGACCAGTCCTTGTTTTAGCCCCTTAATGCCGAGCGCCAGACAGGGTAACAACAAGTACCATCTTTTAGCGTCTTTTGGTATGACGCGGTCGGGTATCGAACCCCGGGCCTTCCGCTCTCCGGGCGGACGCTCTACCACTAGACCACGGAGGCGGCTCAATAAGTCAGTGAGTGAGTTGGGTTTAACGTTGCTTTTGACATTACATCTGTTCTATCACGGCGTGTCAGCTTAATGTGGGAGGAAAGTCCAAAGCGATTCAGGCGTTTACAACTTTGGGGAAATCCAATGGCGCGTGTATGGTGCTGACAAACCTAGAAACAATCGGAGAGAACTGGGATTCGAACCCACGACATTAGGTTTCTGGCGTACCCACGGGACGCAACTATGCAACTAATTACGGCGCCTTTGACGAAGGGGCCACCTGAAAATTTAACATGCTCATATCTCCTTCAAATGAAACAGTTTAAAAAATGATCTACCTTTATGTACCATGCAAGCCATGAGACAAAACTTAAGTTATCTTCATCTGCAAGCTTTAAACAGAATGTTAATGTATAGCTGTATACTGTACTAGACAATATACCACGGACCAATAGGCTACATCTATAAAAGACAAAAGAGGCTGGTGGCATATCTGCTAAGAAAAGGCACAACTAATACCAATAAACAGCATTATTCCTAATGTAGATGCCTCTACAATTATTCCGATAGACTAGGTAACGAGACAGGTTTATGGTCTTACGTATTTAAACAGTCTCTCGCAAGGCTGTGGGATATTGAAGTCATAGACGTGCTACGTCATGTGAGAGGAGGGATATATATTTATATATCGACGCCAAGACCACTTGTGATTACTAATTGGCTTGCAGTGGACACGCGTACCATAGTTACTCTTATAAAGTCACATACCACATTTAATTCTGGTAATTAAGTTTCTGTTACAAGAACGTTCTCTTTGTGAAGGACACGTGTACTGTAGACAATCTTATGACGTCACATACCACACTTAATTCTGGTAAATAAGGTTCTGTTACAAGAACGTTCTCTTTGTTCAGGGCACATACTGTAGACACTCTTATGACGTCACATACCACACTTAATTCTGGTAAATAAAGTTCTGTTCCAAGAACTTTCTCTTTGTAGTAGCGCTCCGTTAATGGGAGATTGTGCGGCAGTCTGATTGTTTGAAAAATGATGTTAAATGGCATTTGAAACCTAGAATTAGTCCCGGCTTTCCAATGAGTGTGTAGTCTGTCCTAGGTAAGTATTCTCGCAAATTTAAGCTTGATGTGGGAGGAAAGCCCGAAGTGATGAAGATCTCAGACGTTTACCACTTTGGTGAAACCCACGTTCACGGTATGGTGCTGACTAACCTAGAACCTGTGTCTCTCTCGTCTCCGAAGGGATGTACGCTCTGATATAACACGTCAATTGCAAAACGTGAGGTGAGGTGAGGTGAAATGGGGTTTAACGTCGCGTCCAAGAATATTGCACTTATATAGCGACGTGCATGTACGTGTGTGTGTTTGTGTGGCTGCTTGTACTAGTCAGGACTGATGCCGATTTATAGTGCTAGCTCACTGAGATACCATGCCGCAGTTTAACATGAATACCCCACTCGGACACAGTATACTGACTCCGAGCCGACCAGTCCTTGTTAGGTTAGTTAAAAGGGAACCCCCTTAATGCCGAGCGCCACACATGGTAACAACAAGTACCATATTTTAACGTCTTTTGGTATGACGCGGCTGGGGATCGAACCCCAGACTTTCCGCTCTCCGGGCGGACGCTCTACCACTAGACCACGGAGGCGGTCTGCAAAACGTGAATATGTTGTGACGTGTACACATTATTTCTAAGGGATGCACAATGACCAGTAAATAACAGAATGTTAAACATACATGTATGCCATGTGCATTAGCAATCGTCAGGAGTCTCAGCAACATACATGTATTGATGGTGACTTGACGAACACTCAGCAACGGCCCCGCCCACAGAATTTGTCTGATTCGCTTCCATTAATGACCACGTTTAAGCTCCAGACATTTATATTTTAACTTGTATTTCGCATTATTGAATAGGTTTGTACACCCTGGCGACAGAACGGTATTCGATTAAGCTATAAATGATCAGTGAAGTCTATTTCAAGACACATACGTTTCGTTGGATCCACGACTCTGACAGTTTTAGTTCCTGGTAACCATTTCTTCGAAAAGAAATCTGAGAAACATGGTAATGCAAGATTAATAGCCCTGGACGTCCCTCTAGATTATCACCGCGATTAAAGGTCGCCTTCAAAGATAAGATGTCCCTCGGAATTCAAGCTAGGAAATGCTGATACACTAAACCCCATTCTCATCCCCATGGAGATACCGTTAAAGCTTACCAAGACAGGAATAAGACATCAGACCAAGGCTTGCAGTGCTAGATCTCGTCCTGGGAGACGCCCCAACGAGACAATCAACGCACGAGTTTCGTAACTAACGCTAACATCGACACATATCATCCCCTGGAAAGATCAACAAGGGCGAGGTATTTAACCTAGTTATGTCCATCTCATGTTCCCACTAGACGGCATGTGCCAATGGTGACAGTTTGTTGGCTGTACCCTGGGTCAAGGTCAAGGTCAAGGTTAACGTTGACAGCCAGGCGATAGAAGCGTTGATTTGTCTAGTACTGGGTCGCGATGGGATCTGTCACAAAGCATAAAGGATAAGTGCTTTTTTCTCATCAAATATTTATCATTTGGCGACGAAAAAGTATCGATTTTTGACTCCGAAGGAGCAAGCCTTGTGAGCGCATGGTGTGGATTAAAGATGTGCTGTCTAGTAGTAATAATACGCGTCGGACAAGTCATATAATCAGTAGTTAACGCAAATATAATTGTATATACCAAACAAAAAAGTTATACTGAGCACACACTTTCATAAAAATATCCCCAAAAATATTCACGATCCGTATTTTTTATATATGAAGACAAAATAAGTTTGGTTAGTCGTAAGCTACGGTGATGGCACCAGATCGTTTGAAAAGGGATATCAAGAGCTACCGATGGAGTTTGTCATATACCGGTTGATATATGGTCTATTAGAAACCCCGAAGGAAAAATCGACAGAGTTGTCTCCCCGGAGACATATATATCTATATGCTCATGTGTTATTTTCTGGCAACGAACCAAAATTTTCCATACCAACATCAATCACTGGAAAAAAAGGAAACTGCAAAAAAACTTTTGAAATACAAAGAAAGAAACAATGCCAACTTAAAATTACAAAAATGCTTTTCGTTGTAATTTGAAATCATATTAAGTAAATCCTTGTCATCCTGATGATCATGTCACTGCCAGGAGTTTGGTTTGGGCCAACCGTGTCCCGAGTTGAAAGGAGTTTTGACGGAGTTCACGGCGTTCAGATTAATGAGGCAAAGCCCAAAGTGACGTATGTCCCAGATGGGCACTTCTTCCGAGAAACCAATAGCACAGTATGCTGTCAAACCAATGATCATATTCGGGGCGATTCTTGAATTCGAACACACAATCAGCGGATCCTGGTATTATCGACGCACTTCTTTACAGAGACGTCGACGTGTGGCCTCCTGACCACTGGGCCCCCTTATTCCTCGTCTATGAAGAATACAACTCCCGAAGGAGGAATACACGAAAACATGACCTTTGACATTGTATGAAAGTATGACGTCAGCTTTCCATGTGTCAACTATCCCAGCAAATTCAGCTATTTGTGTCAACATTTTACAACGTTTGAGGTACAATCAAGCATGCTCTTTGTACGAAAATTTCAAAGAGCGTCAGGCTCAAAATCCTCTTGCTCAAAAGTTGTTTGATCAGAATTACAACATTCAAGGCCTTATCAAAAGTTTTTTATGGTAGAATCGTGAAGAACATTTCCAAATTTGCCGCATCAGTGACCGAAGTTATGTCCGATGCAATTCCTCTTTTTAAACATGTACCACATGTTCCCGTGTTTGTCATGCGAACAATTGACTTGCACTTGCATGTGTTTGTGACAGGCGCCAGGCAGGATACGCTTAACGCATCGCTACCACTTGGTATCATCACTTTTTGATAGTGAACGATATCACATGCTCATGATATATATATTCGGGATTTTACAATGGGCTCTGCTTTTATCCGAGATTTCTTATGAATATGGAAAGGGCTTTGTCTCTCTTATTAGTATTATGTCACATACAGTGTTGACTAACGCTAATATAGACACTCCCTTTGGTTATATCTATGTGATATGTGGCAGTAGTTGTAACACATTCTTAAACTCTGTTATATGTGCTGTAACATGTTATAAACTACAATCTCCTTGAACAAAATATGTTGAAAAAAGCAAGGAAATTTATATGGAACATATGGACTTGTCGCATTATTATGGATATCAATCTACCCATTAATGATAACCCTAATTACACAAACACAAGACACAAAACAGACACATTTTGAGAAAGGTCACCAATTGCAACGTATCAATTTTGACACGATCAAGGCATCCAAGTACTGTGACGAGAAATTCTGATCACAAATATAACATTCAATTAGCCAGAAACATGTTTCAGTGGGATCCCGCAGTGCTACATTCCGGAATCCAAAGAAACAATTTAACGTGATGGGGGTTTTGACCTTTCTAACCGCTAAAGGGATCATTTAAGTTTATTAAATTATTCATGTCCGTCCCTTAAAGTCACTTAGCTGAACAGCAGCTCATGCGCTTATCATTGTGATACATGAAAACCGCAAAAAAACCGCAATGAATAATTTCTGTATAACCTTTTTTTCCTGTACGCATTATCATGCTGTGCCATGCATGCATAGGCATTCCATGGCTTTTGTTTTGTAAGAGCGATAAAGAAACGAAAAAGTTAATAGTGTGCATATAATCATGAAAGATGCTCTGTTCTTGAGGGCGGCGGTCGGATAGTCTTGTTGTTAAAGCGTTCGCTCGTCGCGCCGAAGACCCGGGTTCGATTCCCGACATGGGTACCATGTTTGAAGCCCATTTCTTGTGTCCCCCGCCGTGATATTGCTGGGAGGGACTGGAACTTGGTCGGACTAATTTAATAGTTTTATCATGCTTACCCACCGGAGTACCATGCTGCAGTTTAAGATGGATACCCCACTCAGACACAGTATACTGTCTCAGAGTTGACCCCTGAATGCCGAGCTCTAGGCAAGTACCATCGTTAAACGTCTTTTGGTATGACGCGGCCGAGGATCGAACAGCCGACCTTCCGCACTCCGGGCAGACGTTGTTGCCACTAGACCACGGAGAGCGTCGGATACAAGATCCAAGGGAACAATGCCTTTCCCACCAGTTAAGTTAAAGAAAAAGTTAGCTTCAGTCTTGTATAAAAATCCAAATATGTTTGTTTGCTATGTTTATCTCACACTAACGTTTAAATAGCAGTACACACTGGCGATCCGAATAAGACCTGTCAGTACCAAACCGACCCGGGAAGATCCGGGGTAGAATAGGTCTTCAGCAACCCATACTTGCCGTAAAAAGCGACTATGCTTGTCATAAGAGGCGACTAACTGGATCGGGTGGTCAGGCTCACTGACTTGGTTCATGCATATCATCGAATCCCAATTGCGTGGATCGATGCTCATAATGTCAATCACTGTATTGTCTAGTCCAGACTCGATTATTCACAGACCACCGTTATATAGATGGAATATTGCTGAGTGCGGCGTTAAACAACAAACAAACAGTACCAAAACACTAATACATAGGGAGAAAGAACATCCCCTTGACAAATCACCCTAAAGTCACTTGTCTGAACTTCCAGTGAAATGACCAATGATTCTATACCGGCGCAATTACAGCGGGTTAAACTTGAGCCATCTACATCAATAGTCTATCAAAAGTAGCGGAAATTGACCTTGTATCATCAATATTAGCCTGGTTAGGGATATTTACTTAGCATTACAACAATACGCCCCACGTATGCAGAACGGCCTGACGTGACGCGCCAAGTGAAAGATGAGGGTATCTTTCGGACGGAATTAGTTATCTCATCGATTACGGCACGAAGCACAGGAGACGGAGACCCACTTACAAGGAAGGGCAAACATAACCATTATACGAACTGGGGATTATTGCTCCGAATGTCCCCCTATCGACCCTCCATGAAATAAGCGGTTGGGATGAAACGTTGCATGAGAACACGTCGGCCTGCTTAATCGAATGATACATGACTTGAAAAACAAAAAGCACTTGGATACTGGATAACGTAGACATCCGCCTCGTTTGGCAATCTAATGTCTGTTTTGGTTATGTTTATTTCTCAATTAATTTCGTTCTTTGTCACGCATTTTAGTAATATTCTGTAAACTCAACTACCTGGCAAAAGAAAGAAAAACGTTATCAAAACGTTACTTTATCAATAGAATCACGAAATATTGCGATGCTAAATTAACGAAGAAAGCTCCATTTGTGCTAATACTTGTGAAGTGAAAACACGCCATTCTGCCGATGTCTATCACTTAAAGTGATAACAAAATAAGCGCGAAATGTCCATTTTTTTTATCAATAAACATCCTTTTTGAGTTTTGATAACAACGATGATACCTGTGTCAAATACGATCGAATAACCATTTTATGTTTGTTTTAGACTTCAAACATTGATGTATACTTTTTGCCCTTTGTTTGTTTGTTGTTGCCACACTCAGCAATATTCCAGCTATATGACGACGGTCTGTAAATAATCGAGTCTGGACCCGACAATCCAGTGATTGACATCATGACCATCGATCCACGCATTTGGGTTAAGATGACATGAATCAACCAAATCAGCGGCCTGACCATCCGATCCCTTTAGTCTCCGCCTCGACAAGAATGGGTTGCTGAAACCCAATTCTAACCGGATATTTACTAGCAGTTTCGGGTGATAACAACTCGTCTAAAACAAAGCAGTTGTGTGATGATTGCGTGTTGGGTTCCCGATTTCCAACAAGACTAAGCATTGTGTACTGCGTGTGTGGAGACGTTCTGCGAATCTATACTGTAATGACAATATCAATCATGTGTGGTGAGTCGGTGTGGCTATTACTACAAACAACCCCTTGTGGATTCCCGTTTATTGTATAATATTATTTCAACGACGTCTGTTTCGAAGGAATTTGCAGTCATTGAATGAGAATAAAAGTAAAAAAAGTTAAAACGTAACTATTTATCAACTAATTATACTACAGTAAACTACGGTTATAACGAACTCGAGGGGACCACTCATTTTAGTTCGTTATAACCGTAGTTCGTATTATGCATACATGCAACATATATACAACAAATGGTCTGGACTGAAAAATAAGTTCGTTATATCCGTCAGTTCGTTCTAAGCGTGTTCGTTATAAACGCAGTTTACTGTATTATGATGACGTCAGGCTATTATTCCTGCGGTTGATGCTGGGCCAGGATGCTTGCCATACCGAACGTGCATTTTAAACATGTAAAACCGACGCAACTGTAGGTCAATATGCATTTGAGAAATTATACATAATATGTATGAAATTTAAAACTATACGGTATCTAATGTCACTGTCATTATATGCATACACCGACTGAACTCTGCTGGAGTCAGCACCAAGTGTCAGAGCATGTTTGTGTCACATGATGAGGTGTTAATAGTCAGTGAGTTGGGTTAACGCCGACTGAGCAGTATTCCAGTTATATCACGGCGTGTCAGCTTAATGTGGGAGGAAACCCCGAAATGATGCAGGTCTTAGACGTTTACCACTTCAGTGAAACCCATGAACACAGTTGCTGAATCACCAATGATCATAATTAGTAAGAATCTATTATTCGAATCCACAATCCGCGGATCATGACACAACAAAGGGAGGAAACTCTTGAATTGCGATTCCTTTAAAAGCAGTAAGGTGCAACCGGTTAGAGGGTTCGATCATCCTAGCTAGATTCCAGGGCCACAAATGCAACCTGTCCATTTGCTATAAGCGGCGTAAAACCATATTCACTCACTCTTTCAATCATGATGTATACATTTGATACGGGCGGCGTAGCATCGTACACGAACACATCCTTTGTTTGTATCGATGATACTACTCTCCTACCATTAACGCTAGTGTCCTCCGTGAGACTCAAAATGACATGATCATGTTTAGAGCTTTAGTTCCATTTTATCATTGAATGTTAAGAGAATACCGTGTCACAAGACGCCTCCCATTTACGTCTCCGGTATCCAGACGTGCTAATGATACACCAGCGTGTTTGAAACCCTAGTGGTCGCCGGTATCATACAATCGTAAGATACATAGTTTCACTAAGTTCAATGGGGGTCGGATAAACAGTGTACGTTTGTATATGTTGTGAACATAACGCCACAGATAGTGTAGAACATTAATTTGTCCATACTTCGGGCTTTCCTCCCACGTAAGATGACACGCCGTGTTATAACTGGAATATCTTTCAAAGCGGCTTTAAACTCAACTCACTCACTCACTCTTGTATGAAAGACTGCTTATGTGCCTCGTTATCAGATTGTAGTTCTATTTATTTCACGAACAAGTCAAACCTGATTTACAGTTTTAGCAGGAACACACTAACGTTGTGCAAATAGGTAACAAGAATCTAATTTAGAAAATCAATATAATTAGAGAAAGTCGCTCCCTTCACACAGAGGACAACGACGTCCCCGTGCACGGCAATAGAAGATTGAACTTTACAAGGAGTACAATGTCATTCACGTTGAAGGTCTTTTTTTCTTTTTTGTTTCAAATGTTCATATATTTCATAATTACAAAACGTATTTATTTCCGTTCAGAAGAAGTAAAATGCCAGAGTTTAGTTCAGGAACAAACCTATTTGATAAAAAGATCATGATATTGCCATTTCACTTCCTCGTTTGTTAAATGGTTATATGTTGCTCTTTCATCTGCATCTTCCCTGTCATAAATCAAAACAAGAAAAGTGTTATTACAGTCAGGGCTTTTAAGTCGGCCATAAATCAAAATCATAATTTCCATATCGGCATGCACAAAGGTCTCATACCAAACTGTTTCCCATACGAAATCCTTGGGCTCCATGTCGTGTTGCCATTACATGTATACAGACTGTCTAAGTCGGATCTACAGTACTGAATTAACCACGGGCAATGCACATGTAGTGCGGACAAGTAATGTTGATAATGATTATTTGCATATTTCAATATGTGAGGGGTCGTGAACAGTTCTCGACAGGACGTAACATGGACTCGATGGCTTATATACAAGTTGGCTTTATACAGGTAGATATATAGGCTTAAAATGAAACCCTTTATATTTTTCGTATCTGGACCAAGGCTTGTATACGCAAGGAGTCGATGGCTTGCGCTACATACAAGTTGGCTTTATACAGGTAGATATATAGGCTTAAAATGAAACCCTTTATATTTTTCGTATCTGGACCAAGGCTTGTATACGCAAGGAGTCGATGGCTTGCGCTATATACAAGTTGGCTTTATACAGGTAGATATATAGGCCTAAAATGAAACCCTTTTTTTTTTTTTCTCTGGTCCAAGGCTTGTATACGCAAGGAGTCGATGGCTTGCGGTATATACAAGTTGGCTTTATACAGGTGAAACCTTTTATATTGTTCGTCTCTGGCCCAAGGCTTACATACGCAAGGAGTCGATGGCTTGCGGTATATACAAGTTGGCTTTATACAGGTAGATATATAGGCTTAGGGTGAAACCCTTTATATTTTTCGTATCTGGACAAAGGCTTACATACGCAAGGAGTCGATGGCTTGCGCTATATACAAGTTGGCTTTATACAGGTAGATATATAGGCTTAGGGTGAAACCTTTTATATTTTTCGTCTCTGGACAAAGGCTTGTAGACGCAAGGTCATCTGGGACGGATTTAATAATAAATGTGAACAACAGCAATAATGAGAAGTGACACAGGTGCGCAGCTCGTTCAGGATGGCAGACAGTCAATGTACAATTCAATGGGACTGAACAATTGGCATTAGCATAAATAAGTAAAGTGATTCGAGACATATACATGTCACGGCTTTGGAATTAAATGCTCGTTAAGACAAAGCTTGTCCCAAATCGGTCGCTATGACAGGATCATTGATCTTAGAGAAAATACTGACTTAACACCACAGATGCATGACGCTTGTATTTAGCAAGTCCGTGTTGTCATGGACACGCGATCTTTATTACTGCACAGCAATGAACTGCCCAGTACCATTTCAACTGTCTAGCGGAAGAAAGCATAACTTGAAAATTGGATTTGACTAAAACATTTTCAAACCTCATCAGGCTGAAAACAGTCATCGAAAAATTGCAAACTTTGGTCCAAAACTCAATTATGATACTCGTATGAGTGAGTGAGTAAGTGAGTGAGTGAGTGAGTGAGTGAGTGAGTGAGTGAGTGAGGTTTTCAAGGCGCTTCCACCAGTATTCCACTTATGTTACGGTGTCTCAGCTTGATGTGGGAGGTAAGCCGATACCAATATCACAAACATCACAATCGAAGAACCATTTCTTGTGTGTTTCATTTTTAGGCACCATCAAACTTTTTTTGTCCGGCAGTTAACACCAACACCGTAGTATATAATGCACCGTAGTTCGTTGGACAGCGTTATAATGTAAGAACGTGTTATGTGGAGTTTTACGTTGGTATTCAACATCATGTAGCATAACAATTCATGTTATTAGTCCTGTAATTTGATCCGGCTGTTGAGTGTATTATGTTCTTTACATGACCTATGCAAAACTGTACAAGACTAAAATCTTATAAATGTGGGTTTGATATGGCAATGCAAATGTTATTCCTACTCATACTATTGATATCTCTCCCTCTCTCTTTCTTTTATCTCTGTGTCTTACTGTCTCTCTTCTTCTCTCCATTTTTCTCTCTCTGTCTCTCTTTTATTTTCTGTCTGTCCCTTTCTCTTACCCCTTCTCTCTCTTTCTATGTAGGTCTGTCTCTCTTTCTCGGTCTCTCCTCTTTTTGTAAGTCTTTCTGTCTCTCTTACTCTCTCCATTTTTCTCTCTGTCTCTCTTTCATTCTCTTTCTGTCCCTTTTTCTTGCCCCTTCTCTCTCTTTCTATGTCTGTCTGTCTCTCTTTCTCTGTCTCTCCTCTTTTTGAATGTCTTTCTGTCTCTCTTTTTCTCTCCATTTCTTTCGCTATCTCTCTCCCTCCTTCTGTCTGTCCCTCTTTCACTTCCTCTTTCTCTCTCTCTCTCTCTCTCTCTCTCTCTCTTTCTGTGTCTGTCTGTCTCTACCATCTCCCTCCCTCTCTCTCTCTCACTCCACGACACAGTACCACAGCACTGTGCTGATACTGCGCCTGTCACCTATCAAGGCCCTCGATATCATCTGTTATGTCACATGGACATTTATGTATGTGGTTATTTTGATTCAAGTGCATGGTTGTGCGGGGTTATACGGTGCAGCAGCCTTTCGTGTCTTTGAATATGATTAGATACGATTTGTGAACAATATTTATCTTGTCTCCTATGATCCGATAGTGAGTTACACAAAAACACATACAGTGTAATAATAATAATGATGATGATAATAATAATAATAATAATAATAATAATAATAAAATAATAACAATAATAATAGTGAGTGAGTGAGTGAGTATGCTTTTACGCCGCTTTTAGCAATATTCCAGCAATATCACGGCGGGGGACACCAGAAATGGGCTTCACACATTGTACCCAAATAATAATAATAATAATAATAATAATAATAATAATAATAATAATAATAATGATAATGATAATGACGACGACGACGACGACGACGACGATGATGATGATGATGATGATGACAAGTATATTGGTAATATCAACACGCGATGCACTTCAAAGTTAACTAATTGTAACTAGATTGTGGAAAACATACAATTTGACTAACTCTAAAACCGAACTATACACGGTCATATGTTCATTTCAACGTGAGTTTTAAGGAATACATGTGACACAGGACAATGTGACAAGCCCAGTGTGTCTGCACCTAAGATGTAGCGTGATTCACTCACTCAGCTACCACACAGCCCCACCCACCCCCAACCCCACCCCCCACCCACCCCCCGAACATGTCACCAACACATCTACCTATCAGGTGTAATAAATCAGCTGCCACTCACCTGTAGCCTGTTGGACGAGGTGCCTGAGCCACGTGTTGCCCGACCCAGGGAAACTAGCCAGAGCCGTGAGCGGCATGGGGGTGGGGGAAAACCCAATAGTCTTGCACGTGTAACCCCCTCGGCGCAGGTGAGCTAAAAAAAACGGTCCATGTTGGGAAATCCACGGCGAGGGAGAACGTGAGAGATAGTACAGGCACACGATGTTAATGACGACGATGTACACAACGACACACGCTACAGAAGACTTGAGACGCCGATAGAACCGCCGGAAGGTGTACATTATAGCTCAATGGCACCACCTTCGCTCCTGTCGTCATCTTCTTCGAGTCTGAGCGGTGTCCGACCAGTGTTCCACAGCTTCTAGTGTCTCTTGTTCACTTGAGTAGCCCGTCTATCGAGCCAACTGTGACGTGCTGGTCTGCGCTGTGTAGTGCAGATTGCCTTGTGCCGATATCTAGATAGATAGCCAAAGCAGCGCTCGCCTGGTTGTCCGGCCTCGATCTAAATCATTATCAGTGTACTAACGTGCAACTGTAGAGTATACACACACACATATATATATATGTATACATTCACTGGTTGCACCGGTATCGACTGAGGCGCTAGGTTCTCATGATTTTCGTTGAACCGTCTCGGAAGTTTACCGTATATAGTCTGGTGGAATTACATTAACGTGTTGTTGGATTGGAGTGAGTGAGGGAGTAGGTGAGTGGTGAGCGAGTGAGTAGTTGGGTGGGTAGGGGGGTGAGCGAGTGAGTGAGTGGTTGGGTGGGTGGATTTTGTTTGTTTGTTTATTTGCTTTTTAACGCCGCACTCAGCAATATTCCAGCTATATAATGGTGGTCTGTAAATTATCGAGTCTGGGCCAGACAATTCAGCGATTGACATCATGAACATCAGTCCACGCAATTGGGATACGATGACATACATCAACCAAGTCAGCGAGTCTGACCACCCGATCCTGTTAGTCGCCTCTTTCGACAAGCATAGTCGCCTTTTATGGCAAGCATGGGTTGCTGAAGAACTATTCCACCCCGGATCTTCTCAGGTCGGGTGAGTGAGTGAGTGAGTGTGAGTGAGTGAATGAGTGAGTGAGTAGGTGGATAGGTGGGTAGTTGGATGGGTGGGTGAGTGATTGAATTCCGATTGATTATAGTTAAACACCAGCACTCCTAAAATCCCTCTTTATGGGGCGTTGGGGGTAACCTAGTGGTTAAAGCTTTCGCTCATCTGACCGAAGGCCCGGGTTCGATTCTTCAGATATGTACAATGGTCATACCAAGGTATCACTGGAATAGCGGTGTAAAATAATACTCCTTCTCTCCTTCCGAATGCCGATTAAATCTGTACACAGCCAAAGGGACATCACTGTATTTCTACGATTCGTCATATAACTCTTGCTACAAAACTGTTTGATCAGGGTTCAGACCTTAGTAAAACATTCTACAGGTTGTTATGGTAGCCATGGGATGGACATCTCCAGATTTGACTCATGAGTTACTAAAACTATGTCCCATTTTGCAATTCCCTATCGCACGATATGCTTCCGTTTTTGTCAGGTGAAGAATTGACTTGCCTTTGCATGTGTTTTAGGATGCCGCCGGTGAGGCAGACGACGCTCACCTTTGCGCAAACATGTGGTGATATCACTATACACATGCTCACGATTAAGTCGGAATCGTTCAATTCAATAATTATGGAAAGGGTTTTCCCGCTTTCATTATGATTAACTTCATGAAGAAGTTACTGTGCGGATTTACGAGTGAGCGAGTTGGATTTAACGCCGCTTTTAACAGTATTCCAGTTATATCACGGCGTGCCAGCTTAATGTGGGAGGGAAGCCCGAAGTGATGCAGGTGTCAGACGTTTACCACTTCGGTGAAACCCACGAGCACGGGTATGGTGCTGACAAACCTACAAACATAATCGGGGGAAACTGGGATTCGAACCCGCAATCAAAGGTTTCTGGCGTGCCCAAGGGACCCAACTCTGCACAGCGAATCGCAGTGCCTTAGACGACTGGGCCCGCACATGACAATTTCTATAATCATAAGAAATAAGAAAAACCTCAACCATTGTACGATTCTGACTCATCATGTATATATGAATCACCATCACATAGTGATGACATTAGGGGTTCGCGGAAAGTTAAGCGTATACTCGCATGACGAGGACAATATTTTGGATTATTACAGCCGGTTGTGAGATTGTTTAGGTCCCTCGAGCGCCCAACGGTATCAAGCGCGCTTACAGCTTTCGGGACACACAAGTACGTGAGATGGATGCAAAAATACGCCAAGAAATTTACGTTGATAGTCATATTATGTTTTCTTAAAGGCATATAGCCACATATTGTTGTACTGTTGTGACACGTTTACGCTAGGAATATCCGTTCACATATTAGCTTTCCAATGGGATTTTATAGCTCAGACAAGCGTCAGAATGTTCACAATTATTACTTGTGTTATTGTCGCCTTATTGTCCTTGATTAAATAATTAAATTAGACCTGTGGTGAGGTTAGGTGAAGAGTGCGTGCGTGCGCGCGCGCGCGTGTGTTTGTGTGTATATGTAAGATTATTCCAGTTATATGACGTCATGTGAATAACGTGGAGCCTATACTTATGTGTGTGTACAAGTCCGGACTAATGCCCATTTTATAGTGCTAGCCCACAGATACACTATGCCGCCGTAAAACAAGGATACCCCACTCAGATACAGTATACTGACTCCGAGCCGACCAGTCCTTGTTTAATCCCCTTAAAGCCCAGCACCAGGCTGGGAAACAACAAGTACCATTTTAACGTCTTTTGGTGTGACGAGGCCGGGGATCGAACCACCGACCTTCCTCACTCCCGACAGACGCTTTATACACTGGACCTGTTATGAGACAAGTATTTTAAATAACATTAACTGACGAGCAAAGTAACACCACGAAACACAAATTCACATTTTCGGAATAGACAACAAAGCTTTTCAAAACAAAATAATTTTACTTTTGATGGCACATTATCGTATGTTAAATGTATAGAAGTTTAAAGATAATTGTCAAAGATAATGAGGTCACGGGCACAGTCATGACGGTGGGGTCAAATGGGGTTTGAGCAAATTTTAGTGTCTTCATGCACAATAAAGTCCCCTTGAAGAGCTAAAATCTCACAGATCAGTCAATAATGCGTATAGCCTCCATTGACACGTAAACAAGCAATAACCCGACGCCGAACTGAGGAGGTCAAGGCTTTGGCTCGTGACTTAGGGAACTGGTCGTTCTCTGATCAGGCGGTCCTGAAAATCCCACAGATGCTCTTTTGGGCATTTGTCGGGACTTCTTGCGGCCAGGGAAGGACGTTGACGTGTTTGGCCTGCAGAAAGTTGGTGGTTAATCTTGCCTTGTGAGGTCTTGACGGAACATGGTGTTTGGGTGTTGCTGTAGAAGTACCTGGTCGATATTGGCATCGAAAATGTCTGTTTTGACGTCACTAAAGATTTATCTCCGCACCATGACGCTAGTGCTACCACACATCAATCCCCTGATTACCACAATATGCCCCCCCCCCCCCCCCCCCACACACACACACCCAACACACACACACACACACACACACACACACACACACACACACACACACACACACACACACACACACACACACACACACACACACACACACACACACACACACACACACACCACCCCACCCCCCTAGTGGTGTACTTTGAATCCTCCATCAGTTCTGAAGAGTTGGAGAAAGAACTCTTTGCGAGATTCTTTTCTGCCACTGACGTGATAATTTTGGGATGACTGTTGTGTTGAATAAATTCCGATGCTAAATGTCGAAGTTACATGACTTTAACACACTGATACCGACTGGAGATCGTTCTGCGTGTGAATTCATTTGATATAATTCAAATTATTTTTTTTACAAACGGCCATGTTGGCTGTGTTTTGTTGAGCATATTACACTATAATTTTATATCGTGTAGCGTTTTATTCAACGTTTCTTCTGCTCGTCAGTTTAAATGCATACAAAAGATTCTTGTTCATATCACATGTGTTTAGTGGATCTACGTCCTTTTGTAAGATATACAGCTGGACAAAAGATAGACACAAACACTCACTCACTTACCATAAAAAAGGTAGAACGAAACAAGATACGACATATGCCAGATTAATTTAGACGCACGAGTACAATCTACAACACCACGTGTCACGCATGTTTACCTGTCCAGTGTCGTACAGTGCTATGAGTCTCTGGTGTATTGCAAACGAGTCCCTGTTGTATAGGAATTGTATGCGGCACATGTGTAATTAATTTCCACAAACTATTAAAACAACAACACCCAATAAAGAATTTATGATTCGTTTGTTTCCACTATGTAAATTATAAATATTAATTTATCTCAACCCATTGAATACATCGATCGCGCATGTTGCTAATAAATACACTATTCAAAAAATGAAACGCGTAGGTAGATTTTTAGTAAATTTATTGTACCTTATAAAGTCGATATATTTAATTTAATATCATAGATACAAATATGAAATATTGGAGCTCGATAGTCAAATGTCGCCGTTGTACAAAGGCATTGAAAACTATTCATTATCATGTCACATAAGGTCACAAGGTGCGCTGAACTCAGTATCTCGTGTGACCGCCCCAGGCAGCAATCACGGCTCTGACTGGAGAAGTGTACGAATTCTGTCCTACGGAATTCTGCGCCATTCTGCTTGTAACGCGTTGGCCAGTTATGGGAGTGTCTGCGGCGTGTTCTGACGTTGACGTACACGTCGATCGAGTTCATCCCAGAGGTGTTCGATTGGGTTGAGATCTGGAGATCTCGACGGCCAGGGCAAGACGTTGATGTTGGCATTATGGAAGTTGTCTACCGTGACACGAGCTGTGTGCGGTGGAGCGTTGTCCTGTTAAAACAGCGCCCTCTCAATCGGTCAGTGATTGGAAGAAGGTGAGGTTGAAGAAATTGATTCATGTAGCGATTTGCTGTCAAATTTCCCTGAACAACAACCAAGTCAGCCCCCACACCATGACACTACCGCCACCGAATTTGTCGAATTCACGCACACAATGTGGGGCAAAACGCTCATTTCGACGACGATAAACACGTTGTCTTCCATCTCGCCGGTGAAGAAGAAATCGTGATTCATCGCTAAATCATACTCGTCTCCAGTTTCTCAAATTCCAAGGCTGTAAGGTATGGCACCAACGTCTCTGTCGATGGATCTGTTGCAAAATCTGGGTCGGATTCCAGCCTCGCAAAGATGCTACCTGACAGTCTGGTCCGATATCCTCCTCAAACTAGGAATGCATTGCGATGACATAGGTGGAACAGTCGAATGTAGCGATCCTGGGCAGGGGTGGTAATTCTTGGTCGGCCGGTTCTCGGACGGTCTGCAGTGGAATTGAACTGTGTGTATCGGTCACAAAGGCGGCAAATGGTGCTGTGGTGGACGTTGAAGTGGCGTGCAACAAAAGACTTCGATTACCCACTTTGGATACGTCCTATGGTGATGTTCCGATCGGCAGCGCTGAGTCTCGGTATTTTCGAACTTGAAAAATGTTGACAATTGAATGACAATTTATTGGCTTAAGCTTGCCTGTTTATAGCCTCTACCACGAATTACGAATGCCATAACCTCCACGTGCCTTTTGCTTTACTATTTTCCTCCATGACAGTTTTGAATAAGTGTTAAAACAATGCCATTGAAGACATTGCAAATGGACAATGTCTGCGTTTTGACGCACCGTTTGTCGAATATCAGGCCACCAACATTTTGCAATAACATATATCCAATTTATATACCGGATTTTTGGTGTAGTCAGGTTCAATGAACTACATACTATAGTGCTTTTCTTCTCCTGAAGAGTGAAAGTGTAAGGGGCACCGGGCGTTGAAACTGGATGGGCTGTTAAAGGTTTACTTGTGAAGAGACCCGTGAAGATCCGGGGTAGAATAGGTCTTCAGCAACCCATGCTTGCCGTAATAGGCGACTATGCTTGCCGCAAGAGGCGACCAACGGGATCGGGTCGTCAAGCTCGCTGACTTGGTTCATGCATGTCATCGATCCAAAATTCGTGGATCGATGCTGACGCCAACAATCACTAGATTGTGTGGTCCAGACTCGAATATTGACAGACCGCCGTCATATAGCTAGAATATTGCTGTAGGTATCATTAATGCTTGCATATATGACATCATTCTGATGATATATTTTGTTTTGGTCACACTGACATAACACCCCACAAACCAGTTTTTTAAAATTATTGACACGTCATGTGTTTTGCTTTTTTCACCTGCTCCGCTAAATATTTGATCTGAAGGTAATGCGTTTTTAGTCACAGTTATGGTTCAGTGTGATTTTAGCCAAAACCGTTGAAAGATACAAACTAATATATAAAATACGCATTGGTACTGCGCAGAATTTAAATTGTGTTCCCGATACCTGTAAAGTATGGCGGATGTTGGCCAGGTAACATGAACAGACGTCAAAGAACTCTACCCAGTTCAAAACAGATGTGCTGTTGTTGTTTTTTAGTATGAAAATGTATAAAATGTAATATCAATGATGTGGAAGATGAATTTCATTTTGTATTAATTGGTCCGTTCTACAGAAAATTGAGATGTTTGTTTATTAAGAAATATAATATGTAAACACACCAGTATTCAAATTTGTCCAGTTATTTACATCTGATAGTATTAGTTGTTAAAGAAATTTAGCCAAATATGAAGTTCTGAACTTTATTCTGTACAATGTAATGTATTTAATGTATTGTAATATAATTATGGCCACTACGCACAAACGTCTACTGTATCTCAAAATAAAGTCTGTCTATCTTGTTTTTTTAGTTCAATGAAAATGATTTCGAAATCTGAAGCAATGGTAGTGGAATATATGAGGTTTTATCTGTATGTGTAGACCCGCGAAGTTTTTGGGTAGAATAGGTCCTCAGCAACCCATGCTTGTCGTAAAAGGCGACTAAAAGGATCGGGTGGTCAGGCTCGCTGACTTGGTTGATGTATGTCATCGATCCAAATAGCGTGGATCGATGCTCATGATATTAATCACTGGATTGTCTAGTCCAGACTCGATTATTTACAGACGCCGTCATATAGCTGGAATATTGCTGAGTGCGGCGTTAAACAACAAACCAAATCTGTATGTGTAACATACTTACACAAACGGAGGGTAAGACGGGTGGATGTCGTTAATGTGTGTGGACACTGTACCTATAGAGCTCCGGTCCATGTACACGATGAGGTTTGCATATGTCGTAAGCAGGAACTCAATTAGACCGGAAAGATGATAGCAACAGTAACTTTAGTCATATAATTACCGGAACCAGTGATATGAAAACATATTGATTTTAGGGTAAATCCCTGTATTCTCTGACAATTAGTGCCTTGTTTCTAATCTCTTTGTAACGTTGGGAAATGATCCCCTGAAGCATCGGTGCGTTGGCGTGTCATGAATATGCAAATATTTGTATAATTGATGGGGATAGGTACCGCAGCCAGACAGGATAGTGTGTTTGCGTCTCGCTGTCAAATATAAAACAAGACAGGATAAGATATAACATGTTACATTTAGACCAGTCACGCGGCTAATGAAGGACGTTATGATAAATTCATTTTTAAGATAGCTACGCGGTAAATAGCAAAGAACAATGAAAAACGAAGAGTGGTTTATTTCACGGAAAAACATTTTTCTATTATGACGTCATTTCTGGAGATTTGAATATGCGCTCGCAACTTGATGACGTCATATATTGGACGACGTTATTTTTTAGAGGGAAGAATCTAGCAAGTTGTTCCTCATAGATGTATAAAGCAGGTAAATGCAGTGGCCGAATGATCGCATCTTCATGTGGGAGAGATTAGACAATCGGTAGTGAGAGACAAGGCACAGATCCACATGAGGATTGTGAGAATAAGGGGGAAACACCAAACTTAACCGACCTGTTCGTAAAATGGACTTGTCCGACATTGCCGAGGTCACATTCCATTCGGGGAGTCATCATGATTAAACTTTGGGTGAATATTTTTAAAGCCGCGCCCTTCATGATTTAGTGTCCTTGAAGTGTTTTATTGTACCATAAACAACTCCCACTCATTCGTTTATTTCTATAAAATATGTAACATGTTTTGATAGGACAGGTGTACTGTTACTCTGATGTCACATTTCTGATGTAACCGGAAGTCACGTGATCTCCACGTAATGAAGCGGATATAACATGGCGGCCATTGTCGTCTCTCCCTCACACCCACACACGCTCTACATTGAGCGTTGGTGTGTTCGTTTGTCACTTCGTGTGCGTATTTCGTGGGTTTGTTCGTAGTACTTCGAAAGCATTTGTGTTTGCATGTTTTCATGTTTTTGATTTCTTGGGTGCGTGTGTGTGTGTGTCTATTGTTTCCGTGTGCGTGTATTCGTAGGACTGTTTGTAAGAGTGCATGTGCACTTCAGATCGTAGAGTTACATAGGAACTCGTCAGGCTGCTGACTGAAGCCATTAACATTCATAAGCCGCAAAGAAACCTGTAATGTCATGGGTCTCTTATCATGACTCTGGTGGTACGGGTGGCCCAGTCGTCTAAGGCGCCGCGATTCGCTGTGCAGGGTTCCGTCCCTTGGTCACGCCGGAAACCTATGATTGTGGGTTCGAGTCCCGGTTCGCCCCGATTATGTTTCTAGGTTTGTCAGCACCATACCCGTGCTCGTCGGTTTCACCGAAGTGGTAAACGTCTGAGACTTGCATCACTTCGGGCTTTCCTCCCAAATTAAGCTGACACGCCGTGATATAACTGGAATACTGTTAAAAGCGGCGTTAAACCCAACTCACTCACTATCATGACTCTCATTATTTTCAAATTACTGCGACCAACTGGATTAATGTGGCAGTGCTCCCTCCGTCTTGTAATTAGGGCTTTTAATGGTCGATGCATATTCAAAGCATGACTATTTCTGAATATCTTCAGTTATGTCACAGAACATTATGATGCATTTATGGAAAAAACCCAATGATTTTCGAAGATTATATACAAAACTACATACACGATTAGAGTACTTGCATCAGTATTTTATTCATAGTTACGTTAAGTCAAATCATAAATGTTTTGTTTTGTTTGATGTTTAACGCCGCACTCAGCAATATTCCAGCTATATGACGACGGTCTGTAAATAAATCCAGTTATTGACATCATGAGCATCGATCCACGCAATTAGGATCGATGACATACATCAGCCAAGTCAGCGAGCCTGACCACCCGATCCCGTTAGTCGCCTTTTACGACAAGCATAGTCGCCTTTTACGGCAAGCATGTGTTACTGAAGACCTATTCTACCCCAGAACTTCACGGGTCTTATCATGATGTAAATATATGGCAAATATTCATCTGCATCGATGATAATCCCTTTTCTGATCATCACTATGGTTATGTCACAGCATCTCAGAGATTCGAGTTAGAATTGATCTTCAGCGACTCATGCTTGTCGTAATAGGCGACTAAAGGGACTTAGTTGATGCATGTCACCGTGTCCCAATTGCGTAAATCGATGCTCATGACGTCAAACTCTGGATTTTCTGGTCCAGACTCGATTATTTACAAACCGCCGTTATATAGCTGAAATATTGCTAAGTACGGCGTTAAAAACCAACCAACAAACAAAAGGTCTTCATGTAATCGTAAACGAACATTAAAGCTGAGAAACCGTAACGGTTGATATCATTTGTATAAGGGACTGAATAAGACTTAGCGACTTGGGTTGTAATAGTTCAGCCATGTCGCTACGGAGGATATCAGAGAATGTGCGTCCCACATGTATCCCTGTTGGGAATCGAACCCGGGTCCTTGGTGTGACGAGCAAACACTTTAACCACTAGGCTAGCCAAACATACGTTGAGTTTGAAGTAAAATAAAAATATGCCTATCTTCGGTGTTTGATCCATGAAATTTATATCAAGCCAGCCAACCGCCTCCTGGGTCTAGTGGTAGAGCGTCCGCCCGGAGAGCGGAAGGTCCGGGGTTCGATCCCCGCCCCGTCATACCAAAAGACGTTAAAAGATGGTACTTGTTGTTACCCTGTCTGGCGCTCGGCATTAAGGGGCTAAAACAAGGACTGGCCGGCTCGGAGTCAGTATACTGTGTCTGAGTGGGGTATTCATGTTAAACTGCGGCATGGTATCTCAGTGAGCTAGCACTATAAATCGGCATCAGTCCGGACTAGTACAAGCAGCCACACACACACACGTGCATGCACGTCGCTATATAAGTGCAATAATCTTGGACGCGACGTTAAACCGAATTTCACCTCACCTCAAGCCAGCCATCTTAACTTATTTTTAAAAACCTGGTGTCATCACTGAATGTCAGCCATCTTCATGCAATTTTCCCAGCTGTTGTGCCTTTTCCGCCGGAAGGAATCTGTTTCAGCGGACGATCAGGACTGGCTGTTCTCTTGCGTTGAGGGGGCGGTGGGGTAGCCTGGTGGTTAAAGCGTTTGCTCGTCAAGCAAAAGACCCGGGTTTGATTCCCGACATGGGTACAATGTGCGATGTCCATTTCTGGTGTCCCCCGCCGTGATATTGCTGGATTAATGCTAAAAGCGGTGTAGAACCTCACTCACTCACTCACTCTTGCGTTGACGGAGCGGTGGGGGTAGCCTGGTTGTTAAAGCGTTTGCTCGTCAAGCAAAAGACCCGGGTTCGATTCCCCACATGGGTACAATGTGTGAAGCCCATTTGTGGTGTCCCCCGCCGTGATATTGCTGGAATATTGCTAAAAGCGGCGTAAAACCTCACTCACTCACTCTTGCGTTGACGGGGCGGTGGGGTAGCCGGGCGGTTAAAGCGTTTGCTCGTCAAGCAAAAGACCCGGGTTCGATTCCCCACATGGGTTCATTATGTGAAGCTCATTTCTGGTGTCCCCCGCCGTGATATTGCTGGAATATTGCTAAAACCGGCGTAAAACATACTCGATCACTCACTCTTGCGGTGACGTTTTGTATTTCATCGTTGACATGTACCTGATACACTGTCATATACTACTTACAAAAGGGACAACCCGATTCTTTCATATTACCATAGTTAATATGTCATGCCATGGCAGATTAACTGCAGTAATATGAATGAATGGGGTGGTCCTTAACTTTTTGTGAATAGTATATAAACAGTTTCCTTCGCTGTTTGATCTGAAGGTCGGAGCTGCTTTGACGAATACGAGTGATGGGAAAGTGGGCCATGACTCTTACATCTTGGCCTTTGGATAGGGATTGGGCTGGTATTACGAGGGGTTGTCTCCATATCCTTTCATTCCAGTAACTTCAAAATAATAGCTCCCCTAGGTGCAAAAACACAAGGACAACTGGGTTTCCCATCGAGATGTCTTCAGCCGCAAAGAAGGAAGGTGTTTCCCCATAGGTCAAATCAATCAGCTTTTGATGTTATAACGTTTGAGATTTGATGTGCATTAAACCTTATTTATGACCGGATCAAACGGATTGGGACTAATTGGTTACAAGCTTGCTGCCAATCGGAATTCTATTTTAAGCTTTTTTTTTGCTTTTTTGTGTAAAAGGTGGTTGTAGGTTTCTTGGTGTTGTTATTTTCACCCACGTGTGCTGATACAGATGGGAGGGAGTGTGAGTGTGAGAAAGATAGAGTGAGGTAGGGAGAGAGAGAAAGAGAGAGTAAAAAACGAGAGACAGGCAGTAAGAGAGTGAGAAAGAGCGACAGAGTAAGATCGAGATGTTAAGCGAATGAGACAATGACGGAGAGATAGAGAGAGTAAGATCGAGATGTAGAGAGAAAGAGAGAGACAGGGAAAGGGAGAGAGACAGAGGTCGTTACATCATGTTTCATGCTTACAGACGAACCAAGGCTTTGCCTCCGATTCACAGATGGCAGAATACGATGTTGCCGACGTAGCGGCGAGCTGTATGCCAGGGCAACAACTCTTGACCATGATTTGTAAGGGGGCGGTTGTGTCATGGATTAGGGCAGTATCACATATGACAGGCGAACTGTTTTGTTATTGTGAATGGACATTTGACAAGCTAGCGATATGGTGACGAAATGTTGCGTCCTGTCGTTGTTCCATTGTGCCCAGGTCGCCACCGACTATCTCCGACGAGAAGGCAGACGGACATTGGACTGGCCCGCTAAGTCCCCTGACATGCCCCAATATAGCATCTGTGGATGTTCTCGGGCGGGGTGTACGCCCGTTAACGTGGCCCCGTTTGAGGTAACTCTGCAGGCGGAATAGCTGGCAATACCATAGTCAACCACACCCAAGTTATCGAACAGTATGCCGCCAAGGTGTGCACAAAACAGATACTGATATACACGCCCGAAATTAATTTTACAGAATTGTCGTCATTACGCCTGACTACCGATCCCGTCAGCCGCCTGTTGCGACAAGCAAGGCTTGCCGAAGACCACTTGTTACCCGGATCTTCACGGGTCGTTTGTACAGATACTGTGAACAGTACACGTATAGATAATTTAATAATCTGCCGACTATCATAGTTGTGTATTGGAACTTAGGTTTGTTGTGTTTCGGTGACTAGTAACGTACTATCATAGTTGTGTATTGGAACTTAGGTTTGTTGTGTTTCGGTGACTAGTAACGTACTGGTAACGTTTGTCATTTCTTGGCCAAATCCTATTTTCAAGTGTACACTTTCCGACCCGGCAGTTTATATACATGAATCGTACACGACCCCCCGCATATTGAAATATGCAAATTATCATTATCAACATTACTTGTCCGCACTACATGTGCATTGCCCGTGGTTAATTCAGTACTGTAGATACGTCTTAGACAGTTTGTATACATGTAATGGCAACACGACATGGAGCCCAAGGATTTCGTATGGGAAACAGTTTGGTATGAGACCGTTGTGCATGCCGATATGGAAACTATGATTTTGATTTATGGCCGACTTAAAATGTCCTGACTGTAACAACACTTTTCTTGTTTTGATTTATGACAGGGAAGATGCAGATGAAAGCAACATATTACCATTAAACAAACGAGGAAGTGAAATGGTAATATCATAGTCTTTTTATCAAATTGGTTTGTTCCTGAACTCTGGCATTTTACTTCTTCTGAACGGAAATAAATACGTTTTATACTTCTGAAATATATGAACATTTGAAACATAAAAGACCTTCAACGTGAATGACATTGTACTCTTTGTAAAGTTCAATCTTCTATTGCCGTGCACGGGGACGTCGTTGTCCTCTGTGTGAAGGGAGCGACTTTCTCTAATTATATTGATTTTCTAAATTAGATTCTTGTTACTTATTTGCACAACCTTTGTGTGTTCCTGCTAAAACTGTAAATCAGGTTTGACTTATTCGTGAAGTAAATAGAACCACAATCTGATAACGAGGCACATAAGCAGTCTTTCATACAAGAGTGAGTGAGTGAATGAGTGAGTTGAGTTAAACGCCGCTTTGAAAGATATTCCAGTTATAACACGGCGTGTCATCTTACGTGGGAGGAAAGCCCGAAGTATGGACAAAATAATGATCTACACTATCTGTGGCGTTATATTCACAACATTTACAGACTCGTAAACGTATACTGTTTATCCGGCTCCCATTGAACTTCTGATTTTTAACATCGAAAGTGAAACTATGCATCATACCATTATGTCAGGCACATTAGCAGACTATGCATAAATATATTAAATTCATTTTAATTAAGAGTAGCAGTCCGAACAAATCCTACTCGAACTTTTGTTAAACACGGAGAATTATAACAGTATCCAGCTTGCTTCTTTTGAAGTGTAACAGTAAATAGCGAATGTCTTTATTAAGCTGCCACGCTGCCGGACAAAAGAAAGCATACACTTGAAATTTGGATTTGACCAAAAAATTACAAACGTTTTAAAACGTTAATAGGCTGAAAACAGTCGCCGAAACAATGCAAACGTAAAGCCTAAAACACAAATGTGATACCCGCATCAAATACATCACCATCGAATAACCATTTCTTCTTTTTGTTTGTTTTATTTTTAACCACCATCAAACATGGACGTATACTTTCGTTTGCTCGGTAGTTTACTTTCCAATCAGGGGCGGTCGGGTAGCCTAGTGGTTAAAGCGTTCGCTCGTCAAGCCGAAGACCCGGGTTCGATTCCCGACATGGGTGCAATGTGTGAAGCCCATTTCTGGTGTCCCCCGCCGTGATATTGCTGGAATATTGCTAAAAGCGGCATAAAACCGTACTCACTCACTCACCCTTTCCAATCAAATACAAATTGGCTGATGTTGATGTTGACAAAATTAACTCAAGCCTCAGCAAAAAGAAAACGTTGACAGAGACAGCTCCCTTCTGCACGACGAAGCTTGCGCTACAACCATCTCTAACCAGTTGGATAATTTTTAACACGCTCGATGTTTTTCGCTTCTCGTTTCAACTTGTTTCGGTCTTTACCAGTGAAAATCAATAAAGTACGTAGAACGGACGACCCATCAATGTGTTCGCTCGCCTCGTTTGTGTGACTGGCCAATTAAAAGTTCCCCTTTAGGCAGGTCTTCGATTGATACTACTCCCAGTGTGTGTTTGTGTTGAACTTACAAGGTGAGTAAGATTGAGCACAGCTGTTGTCTCCAGTTCAGTGGAATTAACTAACATTCCCCTGGCCAGGATTCTGTAATGTGAAGTCGGATAGCGAAAAGTTCCAATGTTAAGCAAGTTGTCGGTGGTTTTTATCAAGTGTACCGACTGAGGTTCTTTCCATCATTTCGTAAAAAGGGTTTTCAATTTGAACCTACTTTTGGAATCACCCAGTGGACTATGAGATCGGAAGGAGCACAGTTGTATGTTGTTACATTTGATATGGGATTTAATACTGGTTTGTAAATTTTCATGTTCACAAATTATGACGATTATCATACGCAGGGAATTAATATTAAGGGAGCTCCTTCATCTCATCTCATCACCTTCGATCTGTGAAGATCCGGGTTAGAGTGAGTGAGTTGGGTTTAACGCCGCTTTTAACAGTATTCCAGTTATATCGCTGCGTGTCAGCTTAATGTGGGAGGAAAGCCCGAAGTGATGTAGGTCTCAGACGTTTACCACTTCGGTGAAACCCACGAGCACGGGTATGGTGCTGACAAACCTAGAAACATAATCGGGGCGAACCGGGATTCGAACCCATAATCAAAGGTTTCTGGCGTGCCCAAGGGACGCAACTCTGCACAGCGAATCGCGGCGCCTTAGACGTCTGGGCCACCCATGCCCCCTCCGGGTTAGAATAGGTCTTCAGCAACCCATGCTTGTCGTAAGAGGCGACTAACGAGATCAGGTGGTCAGGCTCGCAGACTTGGTTGATGCTTGTCATCGCATCCTAACTACGTAGATCGATGCTCATGATGCCAACCGCTGGATTGTGTGGTCCAGACTTGTTATCTACAAACCGCCGTCATATAGCTGGAATAGTGCTGAGTGCGGCGTTAAACAGACACATATCAGGCGTACTGAGCCAGGCGTCCCCTCAGTACAAATTACACAAGAAAGCATATAACAGGGGATGTGAGGTGGAATGGGATTTAACGTCGCGTCCAAGATCATTGCACGTATATAGCGACGTGCATGTACGTGTGTGTGTTTGTGTGGCTGCTTGTACTAGTCCGGACTGATGCCCATTTATAGTGCTAGCTCACTGAGATACCATGCCGCAGTTTAACATGAATACCCCACTCAGACACAGTATACTGACTCCGAGCCGACCAGTCCTTGTTTTAGCCCCTTAATGCCGAGCACCAGACAGGGTAACAACAAGTTCCATCTTTTAGCGTCTTTTTGGTATGACGCGGTCGGGGATCGAACCCCGGACCTTCCGCTCTCCGGGCGGACGCTCTACCATTAGACCACGGAGGCGGTTAAAGCATATAACAATTCACAAAGGAGAGCGTTTTATTCCTAACCTAACACATCACACCGTCTTTCGGTATGACCGTAGCATTACGTCATCTGTCTGAGAAATAGCCTTTGATCTCACTTACCATGTGAAAACAGACTGAAAAAAATTGTTCCGATCAGCGTGATTCATTATAGATTACTTTTTGGTGAAGAAACCGATTACCAATGACGTACACCAGTATATTTGGCATACAATCCTCCAAGTGCACGGGGGTAACTAACGTTGTCAAACCGGAACAATATAACGGTACCTTGGGGAAGTGACGGCATCAGGTGTTGTGTTTGGAAACCGGGCCTTAAAGTCTATCTTGATCATGTGAAACACATGTTACCTGTCGACGTAGTGACTTCTTAGTTAATGGAGTGGCATATGTCGATATATTCTACTTCGGGACAGCATTGGTCTGACAAAAGGTGGACTACACTCAAATATGGAATCCTGGAAGGGACATTGCCGCGTTGTCGCATTGTTGCCCTTTAAAAAACGAACAAAAAGTGTCAGAATTAACCAAACCGCGACAATGCGACATTTTGTCGATTTGTCGCATGTCGCGTTGTCGCGCTTTGAATACTATTTATACTTTACCAGTGGGCGACAACGCGACAGAGTCCCTTCTAGGATTCCATACTAAACAGAACAGTAAATATTCTGTAAATCTTGAAATTAACGCGAGCGTGAATTAAATGCGAAAAATGCATGTGGTCTTTGTTCGATTTAATGTAACGTCGCATTTTATGTCTCCAAAATAGCTATCAAGAATACGACGGCTTCGCTGTACACTTTGGATAGCGGAAAAACCAACTTGAACATAAACACAAACACGGTTAATTGAGCAGCAGTTGTAACAAGTATATAACAGTGTCATTCAAAGAACAGGAATGACACAATAGGCATCCGGTGTACTATCAAACTTTACTTTACTTCAAACTTGAACATTCTAGTCATAGTCAAGTTTACACTTGGGCATTGCTTTGGGTCTTTGTTCAGGTTGAAGACGTACAATAATACCAGTCAAAGAGTTCTGACAGGAAATGTGTTTTCCAAACGCACTTGGTAACAGTTTACTATATGCATTAAGGTTTTGCAATATGGTATGGAACACTTGGTTAGTTACACGCGTCGATGATATAGCCAGTAGACAGCTTGTACAGACACATCTCCGTGCGGGCAGATTAGCAGAATCAGCATTGTATAATAGTGAGTGAGTGAGTTGGGTTTAACGCCGCTTTTAACAATATTCCAGTTATATCACGGCGTGTCAGCTTAATGTGGGAGGAAAGCCCGAAGTGATGCAGGTCTCAGACGTTTACCACTTCGGTGAAACCCAATAGCACGGGTATGGTGCTGACAAACCTAGAAACATAATCGGGGCGAACCGGGATTCGAACCCACAATCATAGGTTCCTGGCGTGAATAAGGGACGCAACTCTGCACAGCGAATCGCGACGCCTTAGACGACTGGGCCACCCGTGCCCCCGCATTGTATGATAAGATATGTACTGCAACAAATTATTAAGTAGAACAAGACACTATATTTCGTTATTACAAATATGTAAGTGTCTTCAAGATGTTGCTGAGATGGAACAACATATCAATATATCGATCCTCGGGACAACATATCACCAAATAATATAGTTGTAATGATAGGTTTACACTAGGTATATTCAATCGCATATTACCTTCCAAGTGTGAGTTTAAAGATCTGACGTCAGATTTTGTAGAAGCTGTGGTATCACTTATTAAAACAGTTTCATCAGACCTGAGGTGAGGTGAGGTGAGGTGAGGTGAGGTGAGGTGAGACGACATGATGGAGTTCAAGATTATTGCACTGATATAGCGGTGTGCGTGCGTGCGTGCGTGCGTACGTGCGTACGTGCGTACGTGCGTACGTGCGTACGTGTGTTCTCAGTACTTCCTGTTTGTCTCCCAGTTGGGTTCACCGGACATAGAAAGTCACCGTTGGTGACAGATAAAGGTGCTGACAAGATTCAAAACAGGACCAACCTGAGATTCGAACCACAGCCACACAGCGCTGTAGACCACAGCTCCGTGCACCCTCCTGAAAATGTTTCCTTTTTTCTTTTTAGTTATCACAGTGGTAACTTTTCGGACACCTCTTGCTTAAAACTCGTAAAGTGCGACAAGAGATTGCCACATTTGTGTTGCTTTTCTTTCACGTACAACTACATGTTGCGGGGTGGTACTAAATTTATAACATTTATTTATTATGAATTTCTTACTGGAGAGTTGGACCGCCCTGAAGAGGGAAATACGATGCTAAATGTATGGAATACTGTAAGGGACATTTATGGACCCCGATGGTGAATTATCCCTCCCTTTCATCATGTTGAAATCTAAATTTCTAATGTGTAATATTCTGTCGAAATTGAACCAAAAATTATATCCTTTCGTTTTGGAATAGCGACATTCAATTTCAATGAATTTACATTCTAGAATCAAAATCAAAGACGCCGAAATAAGAAATATTGAATTTAAGTGTCTGTCAGACATCCGCCATTCCTCAGGATGACATTAAATGTCTAAATTTCCATGATCTTGAGTTGAGGGTGAATTATGTGGGAGTATTTAGCTCCGTTGAATGAGAGCGACGCCAATTTCGTCAGTGTTTAGCGCTAATCGGTTCCACGTAAACCTCTTGAATATTTTACGAGCAAAATCTATAATCTTTTCAAATGTCAGATCCTTTGAAGAACACGACAATGTCACTAGTTAATTTGTTCTCGTATTCTAGTTAAAACCCGATGGCAAATAAAAGTTGGCCTAAATGATATGATTTTCTCAACCATTATGTTCATATTGTTTTCTAAATATATCAATAATTGTACGCATTAGGGTTGGAAATGTTGGCAATTTACAATGCTGATGGGTTTGTTGAAGGAATATGACGTCGCAAATTAATGATGTATGTATAGCGTGCACAACAGCGTGACATGAGTAGAGGTCATTCGTAGGTCTGACATTATTATACATTTTAGATCAGTTTTTTTTCCGAACATGTCAGTGGGTACTATATAGGGAATAAAGGGATGCTCACGACTTTGCTTCCGTGAAGATCCGGGTTAGAATTGGTCAGCAGCCCATGCTTGTCTTAAGAGGCGACTAACGGGATCGGGGGGCCAGGCTCGCTGACTTGGTTGATGCGTAGATCAAAACCGATGTTGTTGTTTCTTTATATTTGATAACAAATTCCATCCATTTTAGCTATAATAACGATAACGCTATTTTTCAGGCTGAGTGCAGCAAACAAACAACTGTTCAGGACTACATAATTCCTCGTAGTTTGTTGGTTATTCTTATAAAATTTATATCTATATGTTTCTTTCCCTCTATAACAAACCTAGGTATAAACATTATGCTACGTCATATTGCTGTATGGCACGTTATGATGCTTTACGATATAGCATGGATCATTGTAGGGTCATCTGATCCCATGATGCCATAATCAAATGACGTCACTAATTTAGTCACTTGATTAAATTCTAATTCCACACTATTTACACATCTCTGATACTGTCTGCACCATGTCTTAGCACTTGAGTTGTTATGTCTGCACGATGTCTGATAGGTGGTGGCAATGTGTCTGGATCTCGGTCTGTCAGTGATAGCGAACAATAGGATGGTTATCGGGTCAAACTGTTGCTGACATCTCGCGTGATTACACCATTACAGCGAGATGTTAGATAAAGCCATGGCCGAGGCTGAGTAAACACCATTGCTGGAGTCATAATCTCATATGGATGCTCGTCAATTTTCATGTCACACCGCTGATTGGGTCAACACTGAGTGTAGGGTGAATCCCTGATACTACTTTCTCCTGAACAGAACTACAGTAAACTACGTTTATAACGAACACGCTTATAACGAACTGACCGATATAACGAACTTATTTTTAGTCCCGGCCATTTGTTGCATATATGCTGTATATATGCGTATAACGAACTACGGTTATTACGAACTAAAATTAGTGGTCCTGTTACTGGCGGTATACGTACGGTCTCATATTAGGTCAGTAACAACCATCTTTGATTTTTACTGACGGTATACGGGCCCATATGGAGTTAGTAGTTCTCTCTCTACTCTCTGATTGGTCAATCTCACTTTGAGGCAAAACACACACACACACACACACACACACACACACACACACACACACACACACACACACACACACACACACGTATTGGGGATAACCATGTCATACCTTAACTCCTTATCGTAGATTCAGAGTTACAAAAGATTATATACAAGTCTGTGTGACAAGTGAGTGAGTGAGTTGGGTTTAACGCCGCTTTTAACAATTTTCCAGTTATATCGCGGCATGCCAGCTTAATGTGGGAGGAAAGCCCGAAGTGATGCAGGTCTCAGACGTTTACCACTTCGGTGAAACCCACGAGCACGGGTATGGTGCTGACAAACCTAGAAACATAATCGGGGCGAATCGGGATTCGAACTCACAATCATAGATTTCTGGCGTGCCCAAGGGACGCAACTCTGCACAGCGAATCGCGGCGCCTTAGACGACTGGGCCACCCGTGACCCCCTGTGTGACAAGAGGGATGACTTCAATTTCCTCATAGTCAACTTTGCCTTTATGTCGATTGTTTCAGCAGCTTCAGCCTTTACTGTCTACATTTCTTTAGGTATAATCGAGCTTGCTCTTTAAACGATGATTTCAAGAGCGTCCCACGACTCTTGTTCTAAAGTTGTTTGATCAAGGTTACAACATTCAAGGCCTTAGTAAAGCTTGGAAAAAGTTTTTTAGACGTCTTGGGGACTTGTTGATTTGACGTATCGATGACAAAAAGGATGTCCTATGCAATTCCCTATTTTGAGTTGTACAACGTATTCCTTTTCAGGTGAACAATTGATTTGCCTTTGCATGTGTTTGTGACGGGAGACGGGATTGGACAGGATAACACCTGGTATCATCACTGATAGTGATTCATAAACAAATGTTCACGATATAGTTGGAATCTTGGAATAATCTTGGAATGGTCTTATAGCATTTACTGTTGTAATATCTCAAAATCTTTTCCAGCTGCATAACTTACATAATTTACGCTAATTGTCGTAGAATTATTTTGCCTCCCTCCTTCATCTTCTCTTGCTGCTGCTACTGGAATTAAATTTTCCATAAACTTTTACTTTACTTCAGAATTTGTGTATTTTCCTGCTGTAAGAGCACGTGGTATCTGATTGATAGAGGTTCTGTATGACGCCTCTCACAGAGTCTGGAACGTTTGCTGCCAGCACTCAAAGCCGGGCTCTCTTGAAGCGACGTGAGTGTCCGCTTGTATTGATTGAATGGCAAGGCTCACTAATTCCTTGTTTTAAATTTCGTTTTATCCCAGAGACCTCTTTGACTATGAGATTGTCCAAAAACAACCAAATGAATATATTACAAATTTAAAAAAAAATCTTTCGTGATCAATCAAAGAGACGGTGACATAACTCTTTGGTCCTTGTGTACAGATTCTAGAAACTTTAACACGAAATCGAGTGGAATAATTCATGAATTAATGGAAATAAAATGTACTGTTATAAATAATGTAAAATCCATGATATGATGAACTTATTCACATATAAACCGCATGGTCCTCTTGACCTGATAACTGAGTGAGTGAGTGAGTATGGTTTTACGCCGCTTTTAGCAATATTCCAGCAATATCACGGCGGAGGACACCAGAAATGGGCTTCACACATTGTACCCATGTCTGGAATCGAACCCGGGTCTTCGGCGTGACGAGCGAACGCTTTAACCACTAGGCTACCCGACCGCCCCCTCACAACTGACCAAGAATTCAGTTTCTTTGAGATAAACAACAAAGGCATCTGGTGCGTTGGGGAACATTCATGTCGGGTCTTGTAAATAAAAGCGATAAAAAAGTTCCCATAATCATAAACAATCATGTCTCCTGAAAGTAGACCATTGTACGAGTACGACTGTATCATGTGCATGTGTTTATGATTTGTTTGTTTGTTTGTTTGTTTGTTTGTTTGTTGTTTAACGCCACACTCAGCAATATTCCGGCGGTCTGTAAATAATCGAGTCCGGACCAGACAATCCAGTGATTGACATCAAGAGCATCGATCTACGCAATTGGGATACAATGACCAAGGCAGCGAGCCTGACCACCCGATCCCGATAGTCGCCTCTTACGACAAGCATGGGTTGCTGAAGACCTGTTCTATCCCGTATCTTCACGGGTCGCATGTGTTTATGAATCACTATCAACGGATCACAAGCAAAACAGCCCTACTTTGAATGCCTGTATGCTTATAGTGGTAGCCTTTTTGTTTGTTACACTAATAACTCGATCAAGAATAAATATTGTTTGTTGGTTTTTTTTGTTAATCGCAGCAGTCACCAATATTCCAGCTATATGACGACGGCATGTAAATAATCGACTCTGGATCAGACAATCTAGTTGTCGATATGGTGAACAAGATCCAAACGTCGGGATACAATGACACTGACCACCCGACCCAACAGTCGCCTCTTAAGACCAGCATAGGTTGCTGAGGACAAATTCTAATCCGGAATCCCCACGAGAACGTATGATGCTAGCACTATGTATTGATAATAGTTGTTCTAGCAACAGAAATACGGTATTTAAGCAATGTGAAACTCCCTGGCGTAGTAAATATAAAACAACACCAGAGAACAACCAGTCTCGATTATCCGAAGAATCAGATTCCATTGGGCGTAAAAGGCAAATTACTGAGGACAGTTACACAAATGGATCACTGATGTTTGATGACACCAGGTGTTCGCTAAAAGGGTAAGCATGTCCTGCATTCGTGTCCAACTCGTGTTATTCCGGGATAAGTCGAATAGCGACTCGTGGCCCCCTCGTGGCCATTTTTGTGACCGGGTTCCGTCTTAGCGCAAACGGGCATACCTAAAACAATTGTCAACTCGTTACGTAATGGTTCACATATATTTCCCCATATATTATATATATTTCAGATGCAATTTAAAGCACATCGGGACATGCGGAATTATACAGTATGATTGAACACATTTAACTGTGTGTTGGGTATATTTTTAGATGCAAGACATATGTAAAATCAAAAATTATTTCTGAGGGATTCTTTGACGGAGAACTTGAAACCATACGCGCATTCTGATTGGTTTGTCGTTTTTTCGCACATGACATTCATCGACAGGGAGACGAGTCTTCTTGCAGGTTACGGAAAGGGGCGAGTGGTGACGAATGCATGTCCTGCTGCCTCCTGCTGCTGCCCTACCGATAGCTTCCCCTCATCCCGCGTGCACCATAACCTACAGAATATCGGAACTGAGTAAATATGCTTTTAATTAAGGAAGCAGGGTGTGCACAGGTCGAACTTGATCAGATTCAATACGACCGTTACTGTTTGATATGGAATAACGATCACGGCAACCAGGGTTCCGACATAAGAATACATAAACTGACTTGGTTTCCTTTGAAGCATTACATCCAATTAATCAATGCCTCCAGTGTCGGCGTATCGTCTCGGGCTGTGATCAAAGCATACGTGGAACATAACAAGGTATTTATATGCTACATATAGGACCAGTCGTGCCAAAATGTAATATCCCTTTACATTTAGTTATCAGAACATATCAAAGGTCAAGAAAATCAGATATGCATGTAGAAACATCAGATATGCATGTAGTCAGAATCTGATATCAATTAAAGGACCAAAATAAAAAAAACTGATTTGTATGAGTAGGTGGTTTAAACAATATACATTTCCACTACCGCCTATAAATACCTATCAGTTATATCAACAGGATTCGTAATTAAAGGTTTGATGAGAAGAACAGGCATCAAATACAATCTTCATTACATCTCTTGCTGGGGCTGACGAAATCATGTATGGATTTCAATCGGAATTACCAGCAAGGTTTTTATGTAATATCCACTTGTGTCAGGACATCTCTTCAGATCTTGTGTGGGTGTTATAGGAACGGATGAAAGATGTTTTCTGATGAAGATTGCTTTCATCATCAGAGTGAGTGAGTTGGGTTCAGCGCCGCTTTTAACAGGATTCCAGTATTGTCACGGCGTGTCAGCTTTATGTGGGAGGAAAGCCCGAAGTGATGCAGGTCTCAGACGTTTACCACTTTGGTGAAACCCACGGGCACGGGTATGGTGCTGACAAACCTAGAAACATAATCGAGGCGAACCGGGATTCGAACCCACAATCATAGGTTTCTGGCGTGTCCAAGGGACGCAACTCTGCACAGCGAATCGCGGCGCCTTAGACGACTGGGCCACCCGTGCCCCCTTCATCATTAGAACCACAGGGTTTTTATTTATTAATATCGATTTGGCTCGCTTCATTGTGTTCGTATCCTGCTGCCTATTGTTTCAATGTTTATGTAAAAACTAGTCTGAGTAATTTCTAATTTTATATTGATTTTGGAAATCACACGTTTAGATTGTCCTTATGTATGTGAAATCTTTTGATTTGTCTTTGAAACATGAAACGCCTTTATCTGAGAGTTAATGTATAATGGCAATCTACCACATTCACCATAAACCATACAATTTAATGTAGAAGATTCGACACAGAGAAACATTTTACATGCTAATAAGCGAATCTTCTGTAAACAGTCATAACAAACATATATGACATCCCCATAATTCAGAACCAAATAATAGAACTGGTTGTATCTGGGTATCAAAGAGCTTAATGAAGATATTAGGTGGCATAATTCCAACTTTATGAGCAATAGCCATTACACCTTTTAAAGCTTTCTTTGAACGCAAGGATGTTATGGGCACATTTGTTTCCAATTCTTTGTGTTTGAGAACCAGATTCCTAAATGCGTAGTGATCTACTATATTGACTAACTGACCATCGAATACCATCTTTTTTTCAACGGTATTGGACCACCTTTTCTGAAGAAAACCATTCCACATTTACTGACAATATTTTCGTGTATGTACGTAAAATATGTAATTGTCTTTGTAGACCAACAACAGTATCTGACACTTAGATGACATATTCTGGGTAAAGTAGAATAATATTTCTATCAAATCCGGAAAAATTTGGATCCCATGTTTACCATTGGAAGCAATTTCGTAAAATAATTCATTATTGAAAAAGGGAAAATAAAATCGGACTCAAAATACAGCCTTGTCTTAGGCCCAAAGGACAATAAAAACAATCTGTTACACCATCCCCACAACGAACACATGATCTGACAGAAGAGTACATTGATTTTAGAATAGTGAACATATTCCCTCGTAAACCAGCTTTTCGTAGACATGTCCATAGCTTAAAACGATTAAATGAATCAAGAGCCTTTTTGAAATCCATAAATGCTACACACAATTAATGCTTATGCCGTTATAAACTAAATTCAATAAGTGCATAAAGTGTAAATATAGGGTCTGAAGTGGAATAACTTTTTCTGAAACCAGCTTGTAATTCAGTAATCCTATCACGCATGTTATCCCATTTGTTATTGTTTAATATGTAGTAAATACATTTGGCAAAATGCTCATTAATGAAATACCTCTACAGTTGTCTGGATCACTTCTGTTTCCATTTTGATGCAGGGGAATTGTTATAGAAGATGGTAACTACATCATAGAAGATGGTAACTACTTCATAGAACATGGTAACTACATCATCAGGACCAGCTGCCTTTCCCTTTTTGGGGTGATTTATCGCATCTATTATTCCGTTTTCAACAATGGGTAAATATTTTCAACAATGGGTAAATATATCATAAGCCTATCAACATCCGTGTAGCATTCACTAAAACATTTGTGCATATATTCAATTGCCGTAGTGAATATTGCATCATTTGAACAAAATTTTCTTAAAATGACAAAGCCAGTGTGTTTGTGTTATTTTATCTTTAGCATAAAATCGATTTTTGAGAGATCGTATTTGTTTCCAGAACTCATAAGGATTGTTAATAGACTTTTTCCGTTTTTCCTACCTATGTCTACGCATATCAAATTTGTATCTCCGACAGCATTTTTTACATTTATTCCTACTTCGCAATATTTCTTTCTGTCACAAGTACGAGTAGTTCCAAATGTTCGTACCGCTATGCGGGCGTAACGTGTTGCAAGTCTACATCCAGAATTAAAAGTATTTACTATGAGCACCATCGTTTTGTAGATCGACTAGAGGATTATTTTGTTGACCAGTACAAACATTCATATCTCCACAGACTACACTGATGGAATAATTAAAATCCGACTGATTATCTCACAAAAACTCTTCAAGATAATCAATACTACAGTTTGAGTTAACACGGTTATCATACGGCGAGCCAGCTGGTGGTCTGTAGGTACATAACTATTTATTAAACATATTTTATTGTCCAAAAAGACAAAGGGATTGAGCACAAGTGCAACACTTATTACCGCCTACTCTCTAAATATCATAACCAACTAACCAGTTATTGTCAAAGCTACAGTCGCCAAAAGTTTCAACAAGTCATACTATTTTAGATTGTTTTAAGTATAATATAAACTAAGCATCATCAATTTATTAATATTCCAAAAATGAAAGGCGAAAGACAATCAACGCTTAACGTAACACCGGTGTTCATAGTGTTAGGTTCTTGTGAGAGACTATCCAGGCTTCGGCCAATATCCCAGCTGATAGAGCATGTGCCACTGTTTTTCCATCCGGTCTTCTAAGAGATGATCGGCTTTCGAGTGTCGTGTTTGCAGTGCTAAACATTAAGACTGTTGATGTTGTTTCCATTGCTCGGGGTTTTGTCACCAATCGACCATCTTTGAATTACCCCAAAGTGTTGGTTCTCTTAAGTGCCTGCAGCTGTTGACGTTGACCTGACGTTACGTCACTGGACATTCCACGTCCACCTTCTTTGAATGTGGGCCTCGCTTTCAGGGCACGGACTTTGTCGTCGAACGGATGTAGCTCAGCAATCATTGGTCGAGGTCGATTTGCATGTACACGTTTAACGATCGGCAATTGCTGCCGCGGCGTAAAACAATATTCATTCATTCATTTAACGCCAATCCTGTGTGCACGTATTATGACCAATGATTGCCACGTTTTGAATTTAGCATTGAGGACGGACAACACAGTATCATTACACGCCACTGTTTTTTCTTTGCCTGCAGCTTCCGATATTCCGTGGATGAGAATATTATGACGTCTGCCATAGGACTCAAGTTTATCTAGTTTGGTATCAAGTTTGACATCCAATCAGATACTGTATCCAAATTGCCCCAAAGTGCATCAATGTCCTCATAAATTATATGATAGTTCTGTTTCATGGTGTTTAGATCACGATGTAATTCTGTAACAGAATTCCCCAGGGTTTTTTTCACATTGAGAATTGATAGTGTGAATTTCGTACTTAAATTGTGAAATTTGTGTGCTTAAATCTGATTGGCGTTAAGTATCCCAGATTTCATGCTCCCTATTTCAGCAAGTATTTTCTCCTGGATTGTCTCGGCATCGTTAGAGCACAGTAACAGCTGCGTTATGCCTTGCTTTTGAAACATGAAACGCCTTTGTTGTTGAAGGAATACATCATAAACATTTTATATAGGCCAATGCTGGATGCAACGATATAGATGAAACTATTGTAAACTAATTATATTAAACATTTATCAGACGAATAAGCAATGTTGTTATTTTGAATAACATAACAATTACACCACTTTATATGAAGCACAGCAACTTATTTCCTCAAGTTTATATGAGGGGTAGGTAAGATGTGCAAGGTTAGCTTAACTTGGGTTTCGTGTATTTATTTGTTTGTTGTTTGTTGCACTCAGCAATATTCCAGCTATATGACTGAGGTCTGTAAATAATCGAGTCTGGACCAGACCATCCAGTGGATGACATCATGAGCATCGATCCATACAATTGGGATACGATGACATGTTTTAACCAAGTCAGCGATTCTGACCACCCGATCCCGTTAGTCGCTTCTAACGACAAGCATAGCCGCCTTCTAGCAAGCATGGGATTCATTTAAATGTGTCGATTGTACGATTTCGAGTATGTGTTGAGCATGTGTTTATGAATCACTATCAAATAGTGATGATACCAGGTGTTCGTGAAAAGCTGAGGGTACCCTTCCCCTCAGATGTCACCCGTCACAAACACATGCAAAGGCAAGTGAATTGTTCACCTGAAAATACACGGAAACATATGAGACAAGTCAAAATGGGGAATTGCATTGGAACCATTTTTTGTCACTGATGCGTCAAATTTGGAAAGGTCCTCCACATGTCTTCCACAAAACGTGTTGAAAGCTTTACTGAGGCTTTGAATGCTGTAACCTTGATCAAACAACATTTAAGCAAGAGTCGTATGACGCTCTTTCAAATCTTCATGGAAAGAGCATGCTCGATTGTACCTCAAAAGTTGCTAAATGTAGACACCAAAGGCTGGAGCTGCAGGAATATTGCTAGACATACAGGAAAAGTTGATTATTTGAACGTTGGAGTCATCCCTCGTGTCATACAGTCTTGTGGAGAGTGTTTCGTCAGTCATAATCTTTATGCATAGATCTAAATATGAAATGGACGAGGTGGTCTCAATGGTCTCCTTTATTTCTAGTACATCAGTGGAAGGGAATAGCTATTTGTCCCTTTTTGAACGATATAAGATCATCGACATCTCCGTGGTCTAGTGGTAGAGCGTCCGCCCGGAGAGCGGAAGGTCCGGGGTTCGATCCCCGATCGCGTCATACCAAAAGACGTTAAAATATGGTACTTGTTGTTACCCTGTCTGGCGCTCGGCATTAAGGGGCTAAAACAAGGACTGGTCGGCTCGGAGTCAGTACACTGTGTCTGAGTGGGGTATTCATGTTAAACTGCGGCATGGTATCTCAGTGAGCTAGCACTATAAATCGGCATCGGTCCGGACTAGTACAAGCAGCCACACAAACACATACACGTGCATGCACGTCGCTATATAAGTGCAATAATCTTGGACGCGACGTTAAACCCCATTTCACCTCACCACCTCATCGACATACCTGAAGCTTAACGCCTTGGCAAAATTCCTTCGTTTTTGCCGCAATTCTGGGCAGAACTTCCGATTCATACGCATAAAGAAACAGATCAATAAGAAGGGGGGCACAATTGGTGTACATGGGGATGCCTATGTTTTGCCTATATGTCTTACCCCAAAATTGTACATAGATGTTATCAGTTAGGAAGTTCAGATGACATTTGCTTTCCTTTTTGACAAAATTGTTCTTAACCTCTGAATATAGATATGTAACTACAGTAAACTACGGTTATAACGAACTCAAAGGGACTACTTATTTTAGTTCGTTATAACCGTAGTTCGTTATAAGTACATATACAACATGACTGCAGCAAGTAGTCGGGACCAATAAGTAAGTTCGTTATATCCGTCAGTTCGTTATAAGCGTGTTCGTTATAACCGTAGTTTACTGTATATCTATGCTCGCCACGTGTTATGTCAAATGCCCCGTGGATAAAGGTATGGAGTCTGTTGTGTGGGATAGTGGTGAAGAAAGTCGAAACATTTAATGAATTGACAGATTTAAATCTGGTTCTTTTCTGAGATTCCAAAAGTTCAAGCAAATCCTTTGAGTTTTTGAGAATCCCACGTGGTATTAATTCCACTTGTCTCAAATTCGTTCTGTGAATATAAACAAAGTCCTTCCTTGATTGTATAAAGGATTATGGTTAATCTTTGAGACAAGGGTTTGGTGGTACATTTACTGGACCCAGCAATATATCTCTCTTTGTCCGACTTTTTACTGAGCAGTGTCAAAAATCCAGTACAAAAGGTTTTCAAGAAAACAATAAGTTTGAATCTCCTACAAGCATGTAAACTACGCCAATGATCCTATCACTCACAGAAAGCGTTGTTTAGCTTGTCGTCAATAAATTATGGTTTTGCTGTCACCTTTTGAGATTAGACTATTTTAGGTAATTTTTCATTAAGACCTGTTTACATGAGAATACGGATTATTGTACATGACCTCTGCTGGACGGACATGGAATGCTTGTCTTGCACCAGCTGTTGAGTGACCTCTACAGGTACCAAACCTCTATATCATCAACACGACTTTAGCGCTGAGGTAATCGTCATATTTAAACAATAATTTACAATAATTTAAAATCATAGTAGCACTACAATCGCTTTGTGGAATTGCTGGCGGCATCGGTTGATTTAATATAATTCTGAAGAGTTTGTGAGTCTTTTATTTGTTGCTTCTATTTGACCGTGTCATACAGTACCACGAACAGGATACGCCTGGCATAAGACAATGGTGATAAAATTATTTTATTTGAATTAAATATATAATACCAGCTATTGACAATTGGTCAGAAATGTCAAGAAAATGACATTTGTTGAAGAAATATGAAAACAAAATCATTACGTCAGGTTTATTTTTTCGTATTTTCCTTGTAAAACATTTGATCGGTAGGTCGATATGACATAATGCATTTTATAGAATTGTTTTAATCGTCTTAAAGTTTGATTTGGATCGGAAAAGTAAAGCCTCTTGAAATCCTTTGAAAATATAAATCTAAAATATAACAGCGACATTTCATTCTTATCTTTATTGTCAACGTGATCTTTTCCGTCGGCGTATAAAAGCAGACCTTGACATAATGATTTTATTTTTCTCTTTTCGGCTCTTAAGGTCGGAGGATCCATAAATCAATCAAACAAATGTACGGTCTTACTTTTCCCGTACCATTCGTGACCAACTCGTGTTATTCCGGGACAAGCCGAATAGCGACTCGTGCCCCCCTCGTGGCCATTTTTGTGACCGGGTTCCGTCTGAGCGCAAACGGGCATACCTAAAACAACTGTCAACTCGTTGCGTAATGGTTCACATATATTTCCCCATATATTATATATATTTCATATGCAATTTAAAGCACATCGGGATATGCGGAATTATACAGTATGATTGAACACATTTAACTGTGTGTTGGGTATATTTTTAGATACAAGACATATGTAAAATCAAAAATTATTTCTGAGGGATTCTTTGACGAAGAACTTGAAACCATATGCGCATTCTGATTGGTTTGTCGTATTTTCGCACATAACATTCGTCGACTGGGGGACGAGTCTTCTTGCAGGTTACGGAAAGGGGCGAGTGGTGACGAATGTTCCCGTACAAGAAAATGTTGAAGAAATGTGCTCTATACAACATCAACTTATCAGCATCTTCTGAAACGTTTCCGGTGTTGTATTTACAACCATTGCCAATATATCGATATTTTCAGAAACTGTTTTAACGCTGACTTTGCCCTGAAACAAATGGCGAACATGCCTATATTTTACTTGGACTTTAGGATAATGATTTGTGTTTTTATTCCATTATAACACAGACTATTGATTACATCGCAGAACATTGCTTCTATAAGAGTTAAGCCGGCGGGCAGTGAAACCCATTCAATGAGACTATGAAAATATGCATGAAGTGAACTCAATATAAAGAACGGACACCGAGGAGACATGGCGGAAATTATCTGATATGAGGTTTCCGGAAATTGCTGTTTCACCTTGATATATAAGATACTTCATGTTCTTTTAGCCACAATATATATTGAATTTCTATTTTAGAACCCTGCTATATTTTAGTAAACTTGTGTATCGTTAACTTGATGGTGTTCGTTTGAGAGGTCCTATGTCTTGTCTGTGACAACAACAACAACAATAATAATATTATTATTATTAAGAGAAATGCCATATCAAATCAGCCCAGTTTTTGAAGGAGAGACTATCTGAAGAACCACTGCATCGAGTTTATGTTCAGTGTGTTGAGAGGATCAGAAACCCTACAGAGTACGTCCGATTGGAAAATGATAAATACAAAGTTCTTTGGAATAGGCCCGTATATAGCCTTAGATCTATCCAGGCCAACAAACCTGATCTTGTCCTTTTTGATAAATCCAATGAAATCATATATATCTTTAAATTTTCTTTCCTTTTTGACATTGATGTGATTGACAAGATGGAGGAAAAACATGGCAAATATGCGGACCTCGGTTTAGAGATGTCACGCTTGCATCCCAAGTACCAAGTTTTCCGACTCCCCATTGTTCTCGGTGCATTAGGTTTGGTACCTCCCAATCTGTTGACTGACATTGGGAGAGTACCCGGTTTGGCTACCAGGAATACAACCCTTCTGACAATCTGGGAAATGCAGAAGGCTTCAGTGTCGTGGAGTCTTCACATTCTCCGAAAGGTTCTGGGTGGGTTTGACTAGGCATCGCTTCCTGGGAGAAGTCCAATTCGCTGTCTGGGCTGCGTGTAGAGGGGGCAAGGACCCTGAGCTGATGATGAGCCTAACAAGTTTGACTGTGCCAGGATCACCCAAATTCTCTTTGCAGCATTTTTTTATGGTAATCTGTTTATAATAATAATTTTTAATGGAACGAATATATCCGCTGATGCATGCACACAGCGCTACATTATTATTATCCCGTTCAATGGATCAGTATAGAGTTTCAACTCCCTGGAGAGTATGCATCCTAAACTGTTGTATGAGGCACTAGAAGATATAGTGATCACAGATCGCTTACCTTCTGAACTGTGTGCTGTACCTTGGACCCATGTGCAACAACGAGATATACCCAGCACGGCCAAGTTGCTTATTCCAGCTATATGACGGCGGTGTGTAAATAATCGAGTCTGGACCAGACAATCCAGTGATTAATATCATGAGCATGGATCCACGCAATTGGAATCGATGACATGCATCAACCAAGTCAGCGAGCCTGACCACCCGATCTCGTCAGTCGCCTCTTACGACAAGCATAGTCGCCTTTTACGGCAAGCATGGTTGCTGAAGACCTATTCTATCCGGGATCTTTACGGGTCGGCATGACCAAGAATGAATATATATATACTTCACATGACAAATCTATACCTCGCCTGTATATTCATTTGACAACATATTACTCTCATGTTTATTTCTTTAACAACTATATAACCCAAATGTGACACTATTCCTCACATTGGTACTTATGGCGCCTTTGCACCACAAGACGACCGTGTGTGAAGTATGACTGACCAGTGACAAGATCACCTCTGTCTAATTTTTAAACTGAATACATGAAACTGAAAGAATAAATGTTAAGGTAAGAATGTGCCCAGTGTTGTGAAAAAAATACTTGATACCTGGGAGGACCACTATCTATAAACATTTCCCCATGCCGTCTGAGGCCGATAACGTATAACCATCCAAGTCACAGTAATGTAGATAGCAGATGCACTGGAATCTACACGAGAAGCAAATATGTACATTTTGCTGTCTTTTTTGTCAAACAAAACATACATATTTCAGTAGCGATGCAAATACAAGTTCTCAACAAACAGATAACAGATAAAAAGTCCCCCGCTTCAGATAAGGGTGACCTGGGCCCACTTGCACAAAGCGATCTTAGCGCTAAGATGATCTTAACTCCCATACTTTAACATAGGCTTACGATAGTCTTAGCGCTAAGATCGTTTTGTGCAAGTGGGCCCAGGTCTATAGCATGTCATTAACGTGCACGCATCTCCCAGGCATACCCACGTCGCTATACCATAAACATCAACAAGCTCGTTTGGGACGAACGCCCGTCGATCAAACCTTAGCTTCTTATTCCCAAACTGATAAAGAAAAAAAGTATCATTCCATTTGCCAAGCATATAAAACAACTCAGACAGCATAAGGGGCATAATCGGTACCTACCAACCACCGTTAGAATGATAAGGGAGTTTATTGCCGAGTTATATGGCTGCCTTCCGCTACCCAGAGCACGCAGTATTGGCGGCAATTAGATAAAACGCATGTGTGGAAACATGATTACTCGCATTGACGTTGGTGGAGATGGACGCCTCGATGTTGTGGGACCCATGCAGCATCAGCAGCAGACAGTGCCATCAGTAAACGAGGGTTTCAGGTGACCTGGGGCGTGTGTTTATCTTTTATATTCGTGTCTTTTCTAATATCGTAATTGTTGCAAGACCGCCTCCGTGGTCCAGTGGTAGAGCGTCCGCCCGGAGAGCGGAAGGTCCGGGGTTCGATCCCCGACCGCGTCATACCAGAAGACGTTAAAAGATGGTACTTGTTGTTACCCTGTCTGGCGCTCGGCATTAAGGGGATAAAACAAGGACTGGCCGGTTCGGAGTCAGTATACTGTGTCTGAGTGGGGTATTCATGTTAAACTGCGGCATGGTATCTCAGTGAGCTAGCACTATAAATCGGCATCAGTCCGGACTAATACAAGCAGCCACACACACACACACACACACACACACACACGTACATGCACGTCGCTATATAAGTGCAATAATCTTGGCCGTGACGTTAAGCTCCATTTCACCACCTAATTGTTGCAAAGTAGTTTGGGTGTGGAAACGAAAAGAAATTGATTTATTTGTCGGGCATCGTGATCAACTGAAAACATGTTGATATGTTTATTTTTTTGTGATAAGCTGACGTCTTTCGGATAAGCTTTTTGTTGCAATTTTTAATGGAGTAATAAGTGACACAGTTGTATAAGGCAAGCATGGCTATATAGGGCTGCTTCCCCTAGGTGCGGGTCTCCACTCGATATGGGTCGAATGCCAAATCCGCCTTGATATGATCCTGAACACAAGTTATTCTGTAAACATGGTTAGGTCGCAGCTTCGTATACCTAAAGACGCCAAAGATGGTATTTATTATTACCCTGCCTGGCGCTCTGAATTAAAAGGTAGAGCAAGGACTGTCGGTTTGGAGTAAGTATACTGTGTTCGAGTGAGGTATCTAATGGCATGTAAACGCGATTATCGATTGATTAGATAGATGCTCATGATGTCAGCCACTTGATTGTCTTGGCCCGATTCGAATATTTATAGACCGCAGCCATATGGCTGGAATATTGCTGGGAGTGGCGTTAAACAAATGGCGAATGATACGATTGTCGTACGAGAATGCTGTCACGATCAATTTAAAATACTATAAGAACATTGTATTTATATTTTATATAATCTGACCATATGTTAAATCGGAGAAGTATAACTGATTGTTTTAGATCCATTCCAAAAAACATTAACGTTTACGTATTAACAACAAGGAAAAACGGAACTAATCAGTTGTCTATGATAGGACAGCATGGCGATATTTTTACAACATACCAGAATCTATTTATACCTTAACTTTAATAGCATGGTATTGAGAGCTAAATTGCCTCCATGATACTTCTGCCCAGCCAAATATGCCTATGCAGTACATTCAGTCGTCTGGAAAATATGTTTTCGGGGAAACCGGCAATCTACGAGAAAAGGAATGACAGTAACACTGAATATTTCAGAATCGTGTTATTACAGCCAACAAAATATGCTCGTAAAGGAGAATGATCTCCAGGAGAACTGCCAGTCCGATTATTTACTTTCCTTTTATGTCTCCCTCTGGAACATATATGTATTTACAGTAATCTTTATATATTTTCACCGTCCGTCCTTTTGAACCAGATATAATTTTATTTTGGACAGTAACCATGGCTACACTTATGTTTCTCCCAAAACAACACTGAAAGAAGTGACTTAAATTGACGAGACTGCAGTGGGAAAACATGCTGTTATATTTACACAGATATGCTACATTCGTCACAATCGATGATTTCAAGTTCTTCGTCAAAGAATCCCTCATAAATACTTTTTGATTTTACATATGTCTTGCATCTAAAAATATACCCAAGGCACAGTTAAATGTGTTCAATCATACTGTATAATTCCGCATGTCTAGATATGCTTTAATTTGCATCTGAAATATAAATAATATATGGGGAAATATATGTGAACCATAACGCGACGAGTTAACAATTATCTTAGGTATGCCCGTTTGCGCTAAGACGGAACCCGGTCGCAAAATGGCCATGAGAGGGGCACGAGTCGCCATTCGGCTTGTCCCGGAATAACACGAGTTGGTCACGAATGAGATATGCTATTGATTTCAATCAGAATTAGCTGCATTCCAAGCTTATATGTTTGTAAGAATGACATGGTAGTTTCATTTTCCTTACCGGGAAGTGTAGCCTGGTGCTTAAAGCGCTTGCTCGTCACGTTTAAGTGTGAAGCCCGTTGCTGTTGCCCTCTCTGTGATGGTGTTGGGTGTTGCTAAACGGGGAGGAAAACCATACTCACTCATTCACTCATATCTACTCAACAATTATTAGCATATTTCCAGTGAAGTAAATAACACCATTAATGCCCTTTAATGTCCAGGCGGATGCCCCTTCGAATTATTGTTCAGTTGCTCTACTGAGTGAGTGACTTTGGTTTTAACGCCAGTATGAACAGTACTATAGTTATGTTACATGAGAGAGAGAGAGAGAGAGAGAGAGAGAGAGAGAGAGAAAGAGTGAGAGAGAGAGAGAGTGTGAGAGAGAGAGAGAGAGAGAGAGAGTTGGGGGCACTTCATGTACAACTATAAAACCAGCTAGAGCGAGCATACGCTTACTCCTTCATCAGATAAATGATGCAGATGACATATGCATGTACATGTACAAACAACAAAAATAATAGGTGAGCGAGTGAGTGAGTGAGTGAGTGAGTGAGTGAGTGAGTATCGTTTTACGCCACTTTTAGCATTATCTCAGGAGGTGCTGGCAAAGGAATAAAATAAGAACGTCAAAACCGTTTCCATAATCATCAGAAATATCCATTTTTGATTTAGACTTCATCATGAGCAGTGTTTATGAATCACCTCATAGCGATTATACAAGGTGTTCGCGAAAAGATGAGCTTATCCCGTTCAAGCGGTGGCACAAGACATAAACACATGCGAAGGCAAATCAATTATTCACCCAAAAAGACATAGGAACACTGATCTGTCACAAATTTGGAAATGTCTCCCACATATCTACCACAAAACTGTTTGAAGGTTATGCCAAGGCCGTGAATGCTGTGGTCCTGATAAAAAAACCTTTGAACATGAGTCTTATGGCGCTCTTTGAAATATTTGTAGGAAAAGCATGCCCGATTGTACCTCAAAAGCTGTGAAACTTAGACACCAAAGGCTGGAGAAGTTGCCATCTTGCTCAAAGTGAAGTTGAAATCATCCCTCATGACATTCTTGTAAATAGTTTATGTCACTCTGGTTCTTTATGCATAGAACTAAATATAAGATATGAGGCGGTTTCACAGGTCCCTTACATTTCGAGCTCGGTAAGAAAGTCAGTGGAGTGACTGAGTGGGTTGGGTTTAACGCCGCTTTTAACAGTATTCCAGCTATATCGCGGCGTGTCAGCTTAATGTGGGAGGAAAGCCTGAAGTGATGCAGGTCTCAGACGTTTACCACTTCGGTCAAACCCATGAGCACGGGTATGGTGCTGACAAACCTAGAAACTTAGTCGAGGCGAACCGGGATTCGAACCCACAATCATAGGTTTCTGGCGGCCAAGGGACGCAACTCTGCACAGCGAACTGCGGCGCCTCAGACGACTGGGCCACCCGTGCCCCCTCCTACAAGGAAGACATGACCCTACGTCCCCCACCCACCCCCCTCTATTAGGGGTATAAAACAAAGACTGTCGGCTAGAAGTCAGTGCAGTGTGTCTGAGCGAGGTTTCAATGTTTAACTGCGGCATGGTATTTCATTGGGCTTGTACTATTCATCTACCAGATGGTCATATTAGTACAAGCAGCCACACACAAACACGTAAATGCACTTCGCTACATAAGTAAAATAACCTTGAACACGACGTTAAACCCCATCTCAAATCACCTCACCTTTAAATTCGTTGTTATTACAACTATTCTCATTGACATTTTGGAATTATTCACAATATCCCACAAGCTGTTTCTACTTAAGACTATCATTAATTTAATGACGCTATGAAACAGTACTATAGGTTAAACCAATTATATTCAGGTTGAAATGGATTGGGAACAAGTTATCCAGAACACAAAACGAATATGGAATAAAAATAACGGAGTTTGACATTCGAAAATCCTGGTTAAGATTCTGTTCCACCACGTTTAGCGTGCCAATATGAGTCAATGGACAAGACTAAAATAGGTTTACAAAGCAAAACAGTAAAGTACGTTTATAACGAACACGCTTAAAACGAACTGACGATATAACGAACTTACTTTTTTTGTCCCGACTGTTTGCTGTAGTTATGCATAGGTTATATATGCTTTTAACGTACTACGGTTTTAGCAAACTAAAGTTAGTGGTCCCTTTCAGTTCGTTATAACCGTGGTTTACTGTACAAATTACTGCAAAGTAATTACAATGTCAGTAAACAAAAGAGTGGCAGTACAAAACTCAATGGCAGTATAAAATACAATAGCAGTGGTAACAGCAATAAAGTCAGATATAAAATATTCACTTAACAGCCACAGTGGTCAAGCTTCCAAAATACAGTAAACTACGGTTATAACGAACTCAAAGGGACCACTAATTTTAGTTCGTTATAACCGTAGTTCGTTAATTTTAAGCATATACACAGCTAACTACAGCCAAAAGTCGGAACAAAAAAGAAAGTTCGTTATATCCGTCAGTTCGTTATAAGCGTGTTCGTTATAAAGGTAGTTTACTGTACTTCCAGAAACGCAAGAAATATTGTCAAATCTTAATTGTTAATGGTCACGAGGACGTCAACTATTGACAAGTTGACAAATAGTATGTGCGTGTTGTTTGTTGGCAGATTAGACAATTTCTAAAGCGCATCATGTTACTGTAGACGTTCATGATTTAATGTACACTAAACTACGGTTATAACGAACACGCTTATAACGAACTGACGGATATAACGGACTTACTTTTTTGGTCCCGACGAATTGCTGTAGTTATGCTGTATGCTTATAACGAACTAGGGTTACAACGAACTAAAATTAGTAGTCCCTTTGAGTTCGTTATAACCGTAGTTTACTGTACTTCAATTTTAGTTGCAACAATGGATTTTACAGGGAACAGTTTTTTCTGTGAGTTAATAACAAGGGATTTTGTTTCAACTGCCGTTTCTTGTAGTGTAAATCTAAATACTGAAACTGTATCCAATCTGCGTCAGTTGGGTCGTCTAGTGTTCATATTGTTTGAACATCACCGTCGTTGTTTGACAACGACGTCATCAAATAAATCGTAAGGTTTGCGCGTTTCCTTCGTGTCATGTGACACGCTGGTCTTAAATGTCCCAGACGAATTAAAAACACTTCCTTACCTTATTTTTTTGGAGGTGTGTTTATTACATCTGATTTTATTGAGATCTTTATCAGTCTGAGAGTTGTTAGACAAGCGGTCGTAGCCACGAGTACACCGTTAGGAGATACTTGTGAGGCAGATTGTAATTATTCCAAGACCGAAGAAACTGTCTACGTTAGGATGATACCGCTGCCTTTACGGGTAAACAAGACCACTGAACAGGTATTTTGTTCTACACTATGCAGACGTTCGTCAATGAATCAGTTTTTATACATGTTAGTCCTGTTTGTAGTGACGTTACGTGTTTTTCTTAACAAGTTTGTTGATTTGAAATAGGGTTTACGTCGCGTTCATGATTATTTCACTTCGAAATCAACGCGCATGTGTGTGCGTGCGTGCGTGTGTATATACGTATATGGCTGCTTGTACTAGTCACGACAGGTTTATTAGTGCTAGCCTACTTAGATACCATGATCAGACAACTCAGACACAATGTACTGATTCCGAGGCGACCAGTCCTTGTTTTAGCCCCTGAATGCCGAGCGCCAGGGTAACAACAAGTACCATCTGCGTGCGTGTTGCTCCTTGTAACACCAAGTACAATCTCTTAACGTCTTTTGGTGTGACGCGGCCGGTTCACAATCCTGGTTCTAAAGTTGATGCATTCTGTTTGACAGATAGAACATGTTTCCAGAATGCCGTCATGTTCTTGGTAGGCGTTATGTATTAAGTTCATCCATTTGCAAGACGAACTCTACTATAAAGCACGGTATAAACTTCTTGCTCACAATTACGAATGTCAAGTTAAATGATTTATTTAGGTGTGAAATGTTGAAAAAATAGCCAATAAACTATATCCCACTTCTACTCAACAATATTATGAATTATTCTTGAATTAATGCATTCTGTTTTACATACATTAAAGGAAAAGCTTTGGAGGAGGCTTGGCAGTATTAGATACTGTAGCAGTGGTAACAGCAATATAGTCAGATATAATAATGTTCACCTAACAGCCACAGTGGTCAAACTTCCAAAATAGGCCTGGGCTGGATATCCAGGGTGAACATGAAAGTGATGCAGGTCTTAGGCGTTTACCACTTTGGCGAAACCCACGAGCACGGGTATGGTGGTGGCAAACCTAGAAACATAATCGGGGGGCACCGGGATTCGAACCCACGATCATTAATTTCTGGTCGATCCAAGGCACGCAACACCGCACAGCAGATTGCGGCGCTTCAGACGACTGGGCCATTCGTGCCGTGTGGTAAGTGGCGTCAAAACTGGATCTGTGACTGGGACTTCATTGACTGATTGTGTATCATCTTTCCTGATGGTTGGGTCGTTCATATTTTAGTCACTGTTTTCCCTCGACAGGAATATCTACAGGCCAATGTTATATAGTCAGTGTGTATCTGTTCACTGTGATAAACAACATGCGTTGACGGTAATATGATCGAAGAATAACAGTACATGTGACTTTGTAAATGACAGGAAATTACATTCCAAAAAATCTGATCTCTTATGCCGTCTGTAGAAGATGAGTAGGATCCACCTACTCGGGGCACCTCAATGCAGACTTGTGAAGCAAGTACAAGCAAACACATTAGCAAAATTAACCGAACGCCATTCCGTCGGCAGTCGTCAAGTATCGCCTGAACACAATAGTCGTCTGCTACTTAGATCTCGTGTGATCTCTGACGTTAGCCATGTCTGACGTGTGGCAGTCTCACCAGTAAGCACATCCTTGATCTTCAGCGCCAGACTGAATAGACATTTGGATTAGGAAATTGAATTCTGAGATTGTAATTAACTTTATTATATTTTTAGCTTTGTGAGTTTCAAGAACAGTATACCGTCTAAAGGCTTGATGAAACATCGCTGAAAGGGAAAGTGGTTGGGGTAAGATCTGGTGTTTTTTTGTATTGGCCATCTTCTTAATGAAGGGACAATATCAGGAGGCTTTGCTTGTTGAAGGCGTATTGCTTACCTGGCTGAATACTTGATACTGACCGAAGATTGTCTCGTGGCAATGTTACAACTATGTGTCACAAAAATAATACGACGATATGTCACAGCAATGTTACATCTGTATGTCACGGCAATGTTATATCTATATGTCACAGCAATGTTACATCTATATGTCACGGCAATGTTACATCTATATGTCACAGCAATGTTACATCTATATGTCACAGCAATATTACTTCTATATGTCAGCGCAATATTACATCTATGTGTCACAGCAATGTTACATCTATATTTCACGGCAATGTTACATCTATGTGTCACGGCAATGTTACATCTATATTTCACGGCAATGTTTCATCTATGTGTCACAGCAATGTTACATCTATATGCCACAGCAATATTACATCTATGTGTCACAGCAATGTTACATCTATATGTCACAGCAATATTACGTCTATGTGTCACAGCAATGTTACATCTATGTGTCACGGCAATGTTACATCTAGGTGTCACGGCAATGTTACATCTATATGTCACAGCAATATTACATCTATATGTCACAGCAATGTTACATCTATGTGTCACGGCAATGTTACATCTATGTGTCACGGCAATGTTACATCAAGGTGTCACAGCAATGTTACATCTATATTTCACGGCAATGTTACATCTATGTGTCACAGCAATGTTACATCTATGTGTCACAGCAATGTTACATCTATGTGTCACGGCAATGTTACATCTATATGTCACAGCAATGTTACATCAATATGTCACAGCAATGTTACATCTATGTGTCACGGCAATGTTACATCTATGTGTCACAGCAATGTTACATCTATATTTCACGGCAATGTTACATCTATGTGTCACGGCAATGTTACATCTATGTGTAACAGCAATGTTACATCTATATTTCACGGCAATGTTACATCTATGTGTCACAGTAATGTTACATCTGTATGTCACAGCAATGTTATATGTCACAGTAATGTTACATCTGTATGTCACAGTAATGTTACATCTATGTGTCACGGCAATGTTACATCTGTATGTCACAGCAATGTTACATCTATGTGTCACAGTAATGTTACATCTGTATGTCACAGCAATGTTACATCTATATGTCACAGTAATGTTACATCTGTATGTCACAGCAATGTTACATCTCTATGTCACAGTAATGTTACATCTATATGTCACAGCAATGTTACATCTATGTGTCACGACAATGTAACATCTGTATGTCACAGTAATGTTACATCTATGTGTCACAGCAATGTTACATCTGTATGTCACAGCAATGTTACATCTATGTGTCACAGCAATGTTACATCTATATGTCACAGCAATGTTACATCTATGTGTCACAGCAATGTTACATCTATATGTCACAGCAATGTTACATCTATATGTCACAGTAATGTTACATCTATGTGTCACAGCAATGTTACATCTATGTGTCACAGCAATGTTACATCTATGTGTCACAGCAATGTTACATCTATATGTCACAGCAATGTTACATCTATGTGTCACAGTAATGTTACATCTGTATGTCACAGTAATGTTACATCTATGTGTCACAGCAATGTTACTTCTATGTGTCACAGCAATGTTACATCTATGTGTCACAGCAATGTTACATCTGTATGTCACAGCAATGTTACATCTATGTGTCATAGCAATGTTACTTCTATGTGTCACAGCAATGTTACATATATATGTCACAGCAATGTTACATCTGTATGTCACAGCAATGTTACATCTATATGTCACAGTACTATCACATCTTTATGTCACAGCAATGTTACATCTTTATATCACAGTAATGTTACATCTATATGTCACAGCAATATTACATCTATATATCACAGCTATATAATATCACAGCAATATTACATCTATATGTCAGCAGCTTGTACAGAGTAGACAAACAAGTGGTTGATAAAATGAACAATGACACATGACGTCATGGTACGCTATGCAATTAGCCGGGTCACACCTTGTAACGGCCCAATCCTCACTCTAGGGTGACGAGAGAAAGTCCTGGGGAACATGTTATACACACCATCTGTTTCTATTCATTGTGTGTCAGATTCATAGGGCATTCTCCCATCACCCTCACACTGCCATCAGCTGGGGTCGTGGCCCAAAAGGGGAGACGTGACACAGGGTACAAGCTAACTTTTATAGATTTGTAACGTACCATCTAGTCTTGGAATAATCACGAATAACTTCTTACTGGCCTTCGATCCACAAGCATTCTGCCCGAACCATCTCCTGCAAATACCTGGCGGGTATCTCAAGGATTCTGCAGTAACTCACAATTAAATAACTTCTACATCTGCATCAATGTCGAGGCAGCTGGCAGACAGAGATGCAGAAGGAGGACAGGGGGGCATGTTAGGCCTTGTTGTGGAAGTTGATAGTTAAAATCAATAAGGAATGTGAGTAACAAGGTTAAGCCGGGCACAATCTATTTTAAAATACCCTCGCTTGAGAGTTCCACGAATGTGTAATTTTCTATAAACGAAATGAAATAAGACTCTTCTGCCAATTTTTAAAAAGATTGAAGCTTACTGGTTGAATAAAGACATTCTCTACCAACTTCATTTCCGCAATCTAATCGGTGGCCTTATAACCTACTTACACGAGACGTTGCACAGAAGGATTTTTGCATCATCTTTATGAAATTAGAAGATGCCCCCGTGTTCCATGAGGAAGAACTTTTTGTAACACAATTATTTCCCGTGGAATGGCATCCTGTAAAATGTTCGGAGAGTAGAAGGGGGGGTCCACCTAGAGTGAGTGAGTGAGTGGGTTTGGTTTTACGCCGCTTTTAGCAATATTTCAGCAATATCACGGCAGGGGACACCAGAAATGTGCTTCACGCATTATACCCATGTCGGGAATCAAACCCGGGTCCTTGGCGTGTCGAGCGAACGCTTTAACCACTGGGCTACCACGCCGCCCCTTGTTCCACCTAGAGATACTACATATAGATGTTGATTATCATTCATAATCGTGATGAAGTGTAACACAAAGTTGTTACCATGTATAACATACGCATCTCAATGGTAATGCCGACTGATGTTGACAAGCTAGCACGTTTATTAATGATCACTATGAAAATAGGCTCGTTAGGCGTAAAATCCCTTCAAGTATGTAAAGCCACTCACTCACTCATCCTTCACCTGAAATACACAATTTGTCAGTAGTAGTAGTAGATGTGAGAGAGTGAGTCGTGTTTAACGCCGCTTTTAACAGTATTTCAGTTATATCACGGCGTGTCAGCTTAATGTGGGAGGAAAGCCAGAAATTATGCAGACTTGCCACTTATTACCACATTTGTGAAGCCAATGATCACGGGTATGGGGCTGACAAACCCAAAAACATAATCGGGGCGAACCGGGATTCGAACCCGCAAACATAGGTTTCTGGCGTGCCCAAGGGACGCAACTCTGCACAGCCCCGCCTTAGACGACTGGGAAACTTTTACTTAATTACCGTTTCATTTGTTGTGGTAATTGCAATACTACTGGTAGTAGTAGTAGTAGTAGTAGTAGTAGTAGTAGTAGTAGTAGAAGTGGTAGTAGTAGTAGTGTCACTATTATTATTATCATTTTTATTATTATTAAATATTTTATTATTACAATAATATACTTTGGTCCTCAACTTTTACTTTCACCAGCATCTTACTTTATCGTATTAAAAAACGTACACCATATCACTGTGATAAAAACATTTGCCATACGGCTCAAACTTTGCCCTCCGGCCAAAACAATTTCCCATCGCCGGGCGAGCTCAAATATCCTTGAAACAAAATTAAACTAAATGCAAAAGCTGCTCGCCTGTGTGATGCGAAGACCTCGAATGACTCCTAAATGATACCGCTTTCAGCATTCACCACCACTCGCATCTTTCCGTAACCTACAACATGGGTGGTAGGGTGGCACGGGTTCGTCATGAATCGTGAGGGTCACGAGAATCCAATCGGCTACTCCCGGAATGACACGAGATGGCCTCGAATGCACGTTCACGTGCAATGTATGCAGGCGAACTCTTACCGTATTTAACCCATAATAAATAGATTTTTCTGTTGTTGAATACCATTTTAAACCATTTGATGATAGAACTATAGTGCGTTTGCTGCAAAATCGTACCGATGAAATGAAAAATAGATATAAATACCAAAGCAACAATTCGTCTTCCATGGCATGACTGCTATTCAATCACGTTTTAAACCACTAGGCTACCCCACCGCCGCTCTTCGGGTATTGATTTCGTTCTAATAACCAACTGATCGTAGCATCTTTATATGTGCTTGATATAAGTGTATGACATTATAGCACGACACGTATTGTTATCATAATTTCATACTCGTGAAGGAACGCCTCCGTGGTCTAATGGTAGAGCGTCCGCCCGGAGAGCGGAAGGTCCGGGGTTCGATCCCCGACCGCGTCATACGTTAAAAGACGTTAAAAGATGGTACTTGTTGTTACCCTGTCTGGCGCTCGGCATTAAAGGGCTAACACAAGGGCTGGTCGGCTCGGAGTCAGTATACTGTGTCTGAGTGGGGTATTCATGTTAAACTGCGGCATGGTATCTCAGTGAGCTAGCACTATAAATCGGCATCAATCCGGACTAGTACAAGCAGCCACACACACACATATATGTGCATGCACGTCGCTATATAAGTGCAATAATCTTGGACGCGACGTTAAACCCCATTTCACCTCACTTCACCTCTTTCAGGAAGAGATTCAAAATTGTTACCCTGTACACAGTTGCATTCCTTAGCGGCCACGTTACCCACGGGTTCGAACCCAGAATCGTCTCAAGTATCTTGGCTTGGTCTATGAGCACCATGTTCTAATTTACACAATAAATAAATTGCAAGTGATTTTGTGGCATTTGATTTCCAAAACAATCAATTTTGTTTGTGTTTATGTTTCCATAAACCGAAAAAATAGACCAAGCGCACAACGAACTACTGTTTCCTGATTGGCTGATAATAGAATGGGCGGGGCTTGTGATGCATTTTCGCGCTGAATGCTGTAACTGATTTCTAATTACATTTTGAGTGTGTTACTGATCAAATAAGCAGGGACGTTAAGTGATCTATGACGTTATTATTGTTGCCGATTATTTACAGACCGCAAGCATAAATATGAAATATTGCTGAGTGCGGCCTTAAACAAACAATCAATCAATCTAAAGCGTAACTCATCTTCACAGCACGTATCTATCATATCGGACCTTGGCAATCAACATAGCAACATGTATCGTTTCCCTGTTGCCATGATGTCAATCGACCCGTGAAGATCCGGGGTATTAAAAGGCGACTATGCTTGTCGTAAAAGGCGACTAACGGGATCGGGTGGTCAGGCTCGCTGACTTGGTTGATATATGTCACCGTATCCAAATTGCGTAGATCGATGCTCATGATGTCAGTCACTGGATTGTCTGTTCCAGACTCGATTATTTCCAGACCGCCGTCATAAAGCTGGAACATTGCTGAGTGCGGCGTGAAACAAGAAACAAACCTAGCCTCCAAAATGATAACGTTCATGAATATAAATGTTGAAATTAGAATCAGTTTTATATTAAGTTAAACTGGGGTTTCGGCCTGCAAGCGCTTCCAGACAGCCAGCAGACATTCGTTCCACTGGTTTTGCTCAGTAGCACAGGCAGCCTCGTGTGAATAGAGACCTAGAATTGAAGGTGATACCTAACTTGGTTAACCAAATCCGTTATCGATTTTAAGTCGGACTTAATCTCTTTTCTTCATGAGTGCCTCCAAGTACACCGTTTCCTTTAAAATTAATGAAATGCATGACAGCTGTCATCTTGCCGTTTAACGTTTGAATGGATATTTTCTTTAAAATGTCTACGTTGACATTTCAATCACGTTTCCCTCACCGTTGCAATTACCTCGTCGAATGAACAATTGAAAGAAGCGGTAATTTAGTAAAAGGTTCCCAGTACTTTGGGTACACGGGTGGCCCAGTCGTCTAAGGCACCGACTTTTGCTGTGCCTTTGATTTTCGTCCCTTGGCCACACCTGAAACCTATGATCGCGGGTTCGAATTCCGGTTCGACCCGATTGTGTTTCTAGGTTTGCCAGCACCATACCCGTGCTCGTGGGTTTCACCAAAGTCGTAAACGTCTGAGACCTGCATCACGTCGGGCTTTCCTCCCACATCAAGCTGACAAGCTGTTCAAAGCGGTGGTAAACCCAACTCACTCACAATACTCCTATTTTTGGCATTAAAACGGGTTTTTTCGTACCGCTAAACTACCGTTCACCATTACACATTCAGCCGAGTGCAGCTGACAATATACTCCTATGAAGTAAGACGAGTTCTATGGATGAACAACTTCTTTATTACAATTAGTGCGACGTTTCGGTGGGAGTGATTGAGTTGGGTTTTCATGCCGCTTTTAAAAGTATTCCAGTTATATCACGGCTTGTCAGCTTAATGTGGGAGGAAAGCCCGAAGTGATGCAGGTCACAGGCGTTTACCACTTCGGTGAAACCCACGAGCACGGGTATGGTGCTGACAAACCAAGAAACATAATCGGGTCGAACCGGGATTTGAACCCACAATCATAGGTTTCAGGCGTACCCAAGGGACGCAAATCTGCACAGCGAATCGCGGCGCCTTAGACGACTGGGCCACCCGTGCCCCCCTTGAAGAAGGAGACTTCCCTATTCGATATGTGGATGCTTGTCAATATCCCCAGTCTGATACCTCTACTACAGACCACGCTGATTGCTGTGGGTAAACTGGGGGGTATATAATGGAAGTTGATAGTAAACATTATCAGACGCATTACCCCTTGATTTGTACCAGACACCGTCTGTTGTAGGGGGTGGCCAGTGTAGGCATTTCTCAAAATCGAACATCAATATCAATTCTGGAACATTTAGTTTGACGCCACCTCGGCCCCGAGAATAGACTCGCCCAAGCCCCTAAGGAAATTATTTTTCGTTTATTTCGTAATTCCCAGATTATATAAATAATAGGAAGACGATGTCCATATAAAGACTGGCGTCTGCTAATCTAAGCTTACCTATTTTCCTATGTTATTACTATGAATCCATTGACATATGGTTCAGTACAGATTTGGAGCAAGCTATCCCGAGCATTGATGTACGGTTGGATTCAATGCTCACATAGTGTCGTTGGAAGTAAACAGCAATGGTAATAATCTCAAAATCGAACATCAATATCAATTCTGGATCATTCAGTTTAACAGCATTAGTCATATAAATATAAGCGACAAAACCCTTTCCATATTCATAAGAAATGTCTGCAAAAAGCAGAGTCGATTGTACAACTCTGACGGAATCATGATCATGCGTCCATGAATCAACATCAAATAGTGATGATCGCGAATAGATGAAGGTATCCTGCCAGACCGGTGCACCCGTCACAAACACATGCAAAGGCAAGTCAATTAGTCAGGAGAAAAAACACGAGAACATATAAAGTCAAAGTAAGGAATTGTCATTTTTGTCACTCAAATGCGTCAAATTTGGAAATGTTATCCACATTTCTACCATAACATCATTTGAAAGCTTTGCTGAGGCATTGAATGTTGTAGCCTTATCAAACAACTTTTGAGCGAGTGTCGCATAACTTTCTTTGAAATCGTAGAAAGACCATGTCCGTTTGTATCTCAAAAGTTGCTACTTGTTGACACCAAAGGCTAGAGCTGCAGGAATATTGATCGACATGAAGGGAAACGTGACCACTGGAAAGTTGAAGTCATCCGTCTTGTCATACAGTTTTGTGGAAATTTGTTGGTTTTTTTGGCACAAAGATATTTTGTGGAGTCAGGTACGAGGTATGCAGGGCCGCACATACCCTGCAGACGTGTAGCCAAATTGTTGCTGAAACACAAAGACTGGTGAATGCCACAACGTATCAGTGCTCAACAGGACACCAAATTAAATACTGAGGTAATGTATTGCTCGGGACGAAGTGCAATTAAGACTGAGTAGTGGCTGTACGACTGACCAATTCATCATGAGACTTTTGATCCTCAGCTAGTTAGTACAGACGTCAGAACATGGACTATCGAACCGTTTAGAAGCCATGCAAGGCAGTCCAGCATCAGCTATCAGTAAGTCTTACACAATACAATTCCACATCTAGCATCCCGTTTCACCACAGCTTAAGTTAGGGGCGGCGTGGTAGCCTTGTGGTTAAAATGTAAGCTCGTCACGCCGAAGATCCGGGTTCGATTCCCACATGGACAAAATGTGTGAAGCCCAAGTCTGGTGTCTACCTTCGTGATATTGCTGGAATATTGTTAAAAGCGGCGTAAAAACATACTCAGACACTCACGTTTCGTGTTAGCCACTGTCTGACTTGTAGAAACCTTATTCGCACCCCGAGTCTTAAGACTGAAACGGTTGCCTACATTATAAAACAAAAGCAGAGAGCAATTGACAGAATGGCACGAGGGAAGGAAGGCACCGATATGTCGTGTTAAACGCAACCTCGGCCCGAGAATAGACTCGCCCAAGTCTCTTAGGAAATTATTTTTGGTTTATTTCGTAATTCCCTGATTATATAAATGATAAGAAGAAGATGTCCCATTAAAGACTGGCGTCCGCTTATCTAAGCTTGCCTATTTACAATATTATTACTATGCATCCATGGACTTATCGTTCAGTACAGATTTAGAGCAAGGCTATCCCGAGCATCGATGTACGGCTGGGTTCAATGTTCACAGAGTATCGTTGGAAGTAAACAGCAATGGTAAATAATTGTTTGTTTGATAAACAGCTAATCCTGTTACACCACTGGACACTCCTCGTGGCAGAGCTCGGCGATAATTCTGAGAGACATATAGTCGATGAAATCTGTCGTTGCTTTTGATGAAGTTTGCCATTCTTCATGTTTGGTGATGAGTTGTTAACACTTGAAAGTATCGCACACATTCGCGGAGCAGATAGCTCTGATTGTCTACATCGATCCGCCCTGGTGATAAAAGGAATCAGCGTGTATGAGCAGTCTGTAAGAACATATTCGGGGCAGAACATACATTGTTTAAGTGAACAGTTACTTCTACAATCTTCTCCGACTTCTTTAGACTGGGAGGGTGGGGTGGGGAGGGGAGGGCTGTGTGTGTGTGTGTGTGTGTGTGGGGGGGGGTGTTGGGGGGCTGTAGGGAGGGTGTTGGGGGCTGTTGGGGGGCTGTAGGGAGGGTGTTGGGAGCTGTAGGGAGGGTGTTGGGTCTGTAGGGAGGGTGTTGGGGGCTGTAGGGGGGGTGTTGGGTCTGTAGGGAGGGTGTTGGGGGCTGTAGGGAGGGTGTTTGGGGGCTGTAGGGAGGGTGTTGGGCGGTGTAGGGAGGGTGTTGGGGGGCTGTAGGGAGGGTGTTGGGAGCTGTAGGGAGGGTGTTGGGGTTGTCGGGGGGGGGGGGGCTGTAGGGAGGGTGTTTGGGGGCTGTAGGGAGGGTGTTGGGGGTGTAGGGAGGGTGTTGGGGGCTGTTGGGGGGTGTAGGGAGGGTGTTGGGGGTGTAGGGAGGGTGTTAGGGCTGTAGGGAGGCTGTGTGGGGCCGTAGGGAGGGTGTTGGGGGGGCTCGACCTCCTGTCAAGACGATCTGATCGATAATCAAGATCGAAATTGTAATAAAACGGACCTTATCTCACGAAATGCATTAAATCACTAGAGCACCTTGATTAAAAACATGAAATGTTTGGGAAAATATCTGTCGACGCCCAGTTGTAAATCCTTCAGTCGACCGAAATCTGCACGTTGAAATCCATGTTGTTTACGAACCGGATGTCTTGTTCATTTCGCGATTTTGATTGGACGATGCATTTGCTCGTTAGTCCAGACAAAATGTTACTCGGGAATTCCAGCCAAGTTCGGCAAGGGTGGAAACTGGACTTTTATAGTCAGTTAACGCCCTCGCCTCGGGAAGATGCTGCTCAGCTTTCATCTGATGAAGGAGCAAGAAGTACCTCTGAAACGTCGTGACAAAGAATAAAAGAAGTTGCAGTCAATAAAAAGTGGAATGGATTCATGTTCTAAATGTCTATCAAAGACTTGTTATTGTCCGGTATAACTGGTTTGTCTTGTAAGGCCACGCTATTTGATTGTACAGATTACATGCTGTGCTTAACGGTAAGCGCGGATAGGTTGAAATAATATGAATACAATATTTTTCATGTTGGTGTAGAGTTGTTTGGGTCACTCGGCTTAAAGGGAACTATATAAATGATAATTCTGTTCAAAGAGCAAGCTGTTTACTCATATTAGGAGATGCACGTGGATTTACTTATGTCTGAAAAGCTTTGGTCTCATTATCAGGCGTTTGTGGTTAGACAATGTATACAATACCTTTGATCAATTATTAAATCAAAAGTCTAGAATCACATAATTGCAAAAAAATTTAGATGCTTATCCCCATTGTTAATCCTCATTTTATTGTACATTGATTGTCTGCCATCCTAAACGAGCTGTGCATGTATGTCACTGATTAATTACTGTTATTTATGTTATGACATTTATAGCCTCAATCGATTATCCCCTGGGCTGTATCAGTAATCACGCCCAATTCCACGTCTAGAGCAAGGTTATTGTCTATTGGTCTGTCCATTGTTGTCCATTCTAATCACCTCTCAGCGCCAACTAACTGTTGGCTTCCCTGGTTAAGTTTCCACCTTTGTTATCTTAATACTTTTGTTCTTTCAGGTACATATATATGTTCTCGTAGCATTTATTCACCCGATAAAAGGGTTCACCTGATTCACGCAGAGTTGCGTCCCTTGGGCACGCCAGAAACCTATTGCGGCTTCGAATCCCGGTTCGCCCTGATTATGTTTCTAGGTTTGTCAGCACCATACCCGTGCTCGTGGGTTTCACCGAACTGGTAAACGTCTAAGACCTGCATCACAAACAACAAACACCACGTCGTACATATCTACTACTTACTGTACAAGGGGGCAGTCGGGTAGCCCTGTGGTTAAAAAGTTCGCTCGTCACGCTGAAGACCTGGGTTCGATACCCCACATGGGTGCAATGTGTGAAGCCCATTTCTGGTGTCCCCCGCCGTGATATTGCTGGATTATTGCTAAAAGCGGCGTAAAACCATACTCACTCACCCAAGTTGACAGGTGAGTTTTATTACATTTCCCGTAAGAAACTGTTGTACGACCTTGAACGAAAGTATATTGTGCCTGACTTAAAGTCAATGAGGATTGGATGTAAATAGTATATAGTTTTGTACCAAACTCCATTGTATGGTGGCCTGTTCACCTGGTCTTTATCGCCGCATTTAGAACCACTGGCAACCGTCTACAGAATGTCTGCAAGCGTCTGTTGATCGAAACACCAGTTTAAGTGAGCTGAACTTGATTGTTATTGATGAGTCTAACCTAGGAGCCTGAAGTGATGCAGACCTCATATGTTGATCACTTTGGTGAAACCCACGAGAACAGGTATGGTACTGACAAACCTAGAAACTTAATCAGGGCGAAAGAGACTCTGCAAAACGGTATTGCGGCTGCTAGTTTAGACGACAGAGCCACCCGTGGCTCCTTTTGGGAGGAGACATTTGTTTCGGTCATTGCTTCACAACCTGCAGTGTTTTAACACACTACGTTTAGGACATCCAACAATGTTCAAGAAATGATATATTACGTTAAGCTTCAGGTATGTCGATGAGGTGGTAAGGTGAAATTGGGTTTAACGTCGCGTCCAAGATTATTGCACTTATATAGCAACGTGCATGTACGTGTATGTGTGTGTGTGTGGCTGCTTGTACTAGTCCGGATTGATGCCGATTTACAGTGCTAGCTCACTGAGATACCATGCCGCAGTTAAACATGAATACCCCACTCAGACACAGTATACTGACTCCGAGCCGACCAGTCCTTGTTTCAGCCCCTTAATGCCGAGCGCCAGACAGGGTAACAACAAGTAGCATCTCTTAACGTCTTTTGGTATGACGCGGCCGGGGATCGAACCCCGGACCTTCCGCTCTCCGGGCGGACGCTCTACCACTAGACCACGGAGGCGGTCATCAGGGCGAAAGAGACTCTGCACAACGGTATTGCGGCTGCTAGTTTAGACGACAGAGCCACCCGTGGCCCCTTTTGGGAGGAGACATTTGTTTCGGTCATTGCTTCACAACCTACAGTGTTTTAACACACTACGTTTAGGACATCCAACCATGTTCAAGAAATATGATTTATTTGTTTGTTTGTTTGTGGTTTAACGCCGCACTCAGCAATATTCCAGCTATATGGTGGCGGTCTGTAAATAATCGTGTCTGGAACAGACAATCCAGTGATTGATATCATGAGCATCGATCCACACAATTGGGATCGATGTCATGCATCAACCAAGTCAGAGAGCCTGACCACAAGATCCCGTTAGTCGCCTCTTACGATAAGCATAGTCGCCTTTTATGGCAAGCATGGGTTGCTGAAGACCTATTCTACCCCGGATCTTCTAGATATATGACGTCGGTCTGTGAATCTTCGAGTCTGGATCCGACAAAAGGGCGATTGGCATCGCGAGCATCCATCTACTTGTTTATAAGCCTAACCTTGATTATAAGAGTAGATATAATACGCTATACTGTATTCGAATTTTAAATTAGAATCTTTAAACATCCCTGATACTAGTCCCTGCCACGATCCCTTACGCACACACACACACACGCACGCACGCACGCACACACACGCACGCACGCACGCACACACACGCACGCACGCACACACACACACACACACACACGCGCACACACACACACACACACGCACGGAATTCAGGGGTTTTTGGTCGTCAACAACCCATGGTCATCGTAAGAGGCGACTTAATGGATCGGGTGGTCAAGCCCACTGACTTGGTTGATTGCATGCCATTGTATCCAAATTGCGTGATCGATGCTTGTGGTGTCAATCACTTGATTATCTGGTCCAGTCTTGGTTATTTATGGGCCGCCGTCATACAGTTAAGATACTGCTGTGTGCGGCGTTAAACAACAAACACCACGTCGTATATATCTACTACTTACTGTACAAGGGGACAGTCGGGTAGCCTTGTGGTTAAAACGTTCGCTCGTAACGCCGAAAACCGGGTTCGATTCCCGACATGGGTACAATGTGTGAAGCCCTTTTCTGGTGTCCCCCGCCTGATATTGCTGGAATATTGCTAAAAGAGGCGTAAAACCTCAGTCACACACTACTTACAAGAAGCTAAGGAGTGAGTGAGTTGGGTTTAACGCCGCTTTTAACAGTATTCCAGTTATATCACGGCGTGTCAGCTGATGTGGGAGGAAAACCCGAAGGGATGCAGGTCACAGACGTTTACCACTTCGGTGAAACCCACGAGCACGGGTATGATGCTGACAAACCTAGAAACATAATTGGGACGAACCGGGATTCGAACCCACAATCATAGGTTTCTGGCGAGCCCAAGGGACGCAACTCTGCACGACTGGGCCACCCGTGCCCCCAGTAACTAAGGACCACCCGATGGCATGCCAGACACACACAGAAAGTTGGGCCTTGTGTTTCATCAAGACAGAAAGGCGAAGATGAGTTGCAGGAAATAGAGTGTCGGGGCGTATTCGGTGCGATATACTGGTGTTAATTCAGTTAGGCAAAACAGATGCCAGATTGCCAGTCAACAAGGAGTTACTGCGATGAGGTCTTTGATATATCACAGCTATAATTGTGATATTAAGTTAAATGGTTAATTACAAACGACATTGTGTTATTGCCAGACTGTTAGACGCGTTCTCGAAGGAGTGTTCAAGGTGGTACGGTGGTGTAGGCGATTCGATACCGGGATTGCATCTCTGGTCGTGAGATCGAATCCCATATTCGGCCCGATTTATTTCTTCGATCAGTCAGCACCTCTCTTTTCGCCATGTTTGGCATTCCTCTCTTATGAAGCTGACACGTGAAATAAACGTATTACAGTTTAAAGTGACGTTCAACCTTCCTCGTTCACGCTTGCTGTGTCAGTAGCATCTCCACCGCCACACATCGCCGTGAATGGCTGGAAAATTGCTGATGCGGCGTAAAACAATATTCATTCATTCATTCCACCGACACACACACACACACACACACACACACAGTTATATATGGGGGCGGGTTCGATTCTCGACATGGGTACAATGTGTGAAGCCCATTTCTGGTTTCCCCCGCCGTAATAGTGCTGGAATATTGCTTAAAGCGGCGTAAAACCAAACTCACTCACTGTTATAAATGGCGACGTTAACGAGCTCCGAAATCGTAGATATTTACTGTTCCGCCTTTATTATCCGGCGTCTACTGTTCGCTAATACATATACTATATGAACAAAAAGTAGTGGTCATTGGGAACCACCAAGACATATATACTTATCTATATGGTAGACAAAAGGAAATGCTATGGTCATATATGCTGGGGCGTAGGCGATCCGATATAACGGGTTCTAAAGGTTGGTGTGTGTGGGGAAAGGGGGGGGGGGGGCGGTCGGGTAGCCTAGTGGTTAAAGCGTTCGCTTGTCACGCCGAAGACCCGGGTTCGATTCCCGACATGGGTACAATGTGTGAATCCCATTTCTGGTGCCCCCCGCCGTGATATGGCTGGAATATTGCTTAAAGCGGCGTAAAACCATACTCACCCAAAGGTTGGTGTGATGAGATGGTGGCGCACAAGGTCGTTAAAGGGTTCAGGAGGCAAATCCGAAATTTGCATTTTGCAGCCAACATCGCTAATATCGGGTAAAACCACATCTGTTTGCCAGACATGCACGAATTCTTCGAGGCATGCTTCTGATGAGTCGTCCAATGTCAGCTTGACTCATGTTGTTCCACTCATCAGTGATGGCAACGCGGAGTGATGGGTGGATTTTGACGTTGACGTACACGTCTGCCAATTGCGTCCCAGACGTTCAGCGGGGAAAGGTCAGGACTGAGTGCTGGCCATGGCATGACATGGATGTTTTGTTGTTGGAAGGAACTGGGTCACAAGTCTGGCACGATGAGCCTGGCATTATCATCTTGAAAGAGGAAACCTTGCCAAACACATTGTGCAAATGGCACCACGAGTGGTGTAATGATGTTGTCCCGATAGTATTGACTTGCGACTCTGCCATTGACAATATGGGGCGCTGTTCGGCCAGTCATTGTGATACTACCCCATACCATAATGGACCCACCCTACAATTAAACGATCATGATGTACGACTTTAACGTTTATAAAACGCTCATTAGGACGTCTCCAAACTCGATTTGTTCGGTCATGGAAGTCGAGAGTGAACCTCGATTTGTCAGAAGACATGGCATTAGCCCATCGTCGATTATCCCAGTGCTGACGTCCCCTACACAACTGACGACGCTGATTCAAATGACGTGCAGTGGGGTGACACGACGGAGTACATCACTCCATAGATAACCCCGCCGTGATATTGCTGGAATATTGCTAAAAGCGGCGTAAAACCATATATACTCACTATAGATTACCACTATAGAACAATAATTGTTGGAGGGGCCGTATACACCAGAAATAGGTTCACACAGAAATTAGGTGTGGAATCAGTAAATGACTACACAAGATCAATGAATAATCAGTAAGTTATATTGAAACACAGAGTTGTATGATAACAGTGAGTGAGTGAGTGAGTATGGTTTTACGCTGCTTTTAGCAATATTCAAGCAATATCACGGCGGGGGACACCAGAAATGGGCTTCACATATTGTACCCATGTCAGGAATCGAACCCGGGTCTTCGGCGTGACGAGCGAACGCTTTAACCACTAGGCTACCCGACCGCCCCTTTTATGATAACAATCAAGCCAGTACATCAGGTCAAATAAATTGCAGCAGGAACAAGCTACAGGGCCTGGAATAAATGTTCATGAACTCACGAATGTTCAAAATGTTTTGAAAGAAGCCTGGCACCGCTCTCGAATCCAGAATAGTGTTGGAAGCGGGGAGTAATTCGATGTTTAGACATAGGTATTCAAGTCGCATGTGGCGAGTAGATCAGAAACAAGTCAGGTCGAAAGGGGACTCGAATCTCCCTCGAAAAGGTACAACCAACTTTCTAGAAACGTCTAGAACCATCAAGCCGGCCATGGTCACGCAAGCTCCCCACAGCGATAGCCCATTCGCGGAGCTCTCTATATTATCGCTGCCACCAGTCAATAGACTGGTTCCCGTTCGTTCCTGTGACAATTTTTTATTTGAAAGCGGAACAAGTGCAGCGACACCAAACGGAGGATCCGGGAACCAGTCTACCAGTCAAACCTCCCCACTGTGATATATGGCCGCAACCATGCTTGGAGTTGAACTCGCTGCCGACTGACCGTTATGTTTACAAGTGATGACTGACGTGTCGCCGAATACTCTTACCCCTGCTAAATTCTTTTCTTTGTTAATTTGAATTTCTGTTTCATTACAACTATCATGTAATTGGTACAGTAAGAATGTAAGGGGGAAGTTGGATGATTTTCCGTTCGTCTGTAATCTCGAACCAATCTGATCAAACAAACAAAAAGGTAATTCATCTTGGAATATATGGTCAGCTGAATACCTTTTCAAAATTAACTGTGATGGCATTCCCAAAGACAAAAACAAAAATATAAACGTCACTACATTTGGGGATAAAGGGCAAATTTCAAGATTCTTGTAATGGCCGCGCCTACACTGGTGGCAGCGATGTTACAGAGAGTATAACGAAGGTGTCACGCGCTGGGAAGGAGCTTGATGGTCACGAAAACAAGGGCAGATAACTCTAATTATAGCACCATAACATTCTAGAAAGCGCCATTCGCTGCAGTTCATTGCGGTTCAATTCCAGCCGCCACAGCACTTGATATTTTTTTACTAAGAGTTCAAACAATTGCAATTACAACAAATACATTTACAACAGTTTCTTCCGCCACTAAAATTACTTACACATAACAATGTGTATTAGTGGCCATTGAATGACGGGTAGCAAAAGCAGGTTAGTTCATCGCTACATGTTTTAGGCCTACTGCATGTTTTAATTCTGTTGTCGAGTAGATGACGATTTGCGTTTTTGTATTTCCACCATGTATCTTACCTAATTACATCATAGTCTACCACTCCTGAAGAATTTCTGTATTCAACGTCCAGTCAAAAACATGTTTTGATATTTTACAACGCTGTGGAAACGTGTGATACTGTCACGTAAATTAGGGGTTTAATGTCCACGTATGCAGTCACGTATTGACCATATAACATTACTGTTATAACCTAGCCCTCAGACTAGAGACAAAACCAGAGGCGTTGGGGAGAGACTTTTATTTCGCCAGCCACATTGCCGGTCAACATGTCATAGCCGAGTGACAGCACGTGCGGACTACCTTCACAGGCACGTGAGGTATTCATACGCGTTACTCTCACAGTACATAGTTCTAGGGTACGTCGGGTAATATAATACTTATCAAGATATTACAATTACCCATGACAGTCCGTAAAGAACGGCTTATGTACTGCAAAATAATTCGTTGAATATATTGTAGAACAATCAAACTAGGGCTGGGACGAGAGCAAATTTACTACCCGGGTACCCACCTCCCTATTACCTGACCCTACCCGGGTACCCGCTGTAGGTCTCAAGTGATAGGTAATACATGTCCGATTGGGAATAGATTGACCGTACTCCTGTCAAAATAAATTAAGATACACGTATAAACCGATCTGGTCATGCATACACTGAAGTTTACAGATGTTTTATCATTATGCAAACATATAAAGTCAGAAGGAATGTGAGCAAAGTCAGAAAGAAATGTGAACAATTATCACTTATAGTGTAACCATAGAGTTCTAGATAATTTTTGCCGTTAAACAATTATATAATCACATGACTAACCACGGGTCGAGTAGTTCTGTGGGTACCCGGGTCCTACTCAATACCCACCCGACCCAGGTACCCGAGTTACCCGGCCCAGCCCTAAATCAAACAATATTAATTACATCCGGCCAACTGTCATCTACAGATACTGTAACAAGATAACAGGAGTTGTCTCCCTTCAAACACATTTTTATTTATATCGTTTTCCTCTGATTTATAACAAATTGAAACAAAACAAACAAATATGCAGTGTCATAAATAACAACACAAAAAACAACCACACCTCGACACGTAAAGCACAATATATTAATTGTCATTAACAACCCACATCACGTCTTACAGTGGCTTATATTGTTAATAACATTGCAGCAGTATCGCAGCTGGGAGGGGCATGAATGGGCATCACAGGATGTGACCACGACACTAAGGGTTTTGGCACAACAGATGGTCGTTTTAACCACTAGGGGGCGCAAGCACTCAATCAGACCCAAACATCTATCAGACTGTCGCTATTTGCTTCTGTATTTCCCATCTCCTACCCCTGGATCTTCATTCTGCCTTGGACCCGTGAAGATTCCGGGGTAGAATAGGTCTTCAGCAACCCATGCTTGCCGTAAAAGGTGACTATGCTTGTCGTAAAAGGCGAGTAACGGGATCGGGTGGTCTGGCTAGCTGACTTTGTTTATATATGTCATCGATCCCAATGGCGTGGATCGATGCTCATGATGTCAATCACTGGATTGTCTGGTCCAGACTCGATTATTTTACAGACTGCTGTCATATAGCTGGAATATTGCTGAGTGCGGCGTTAAACAACAAACAAACAAACAAATCATTCTGCCGTGAATTAATAAAAAAATCTTATCCAATTTTCTCTGCCCTTTGAAATTTTTTCCACCCAATGTGATAAAAAAAATACTACTATCATTGCACACTTTAAAAAACCCAGGACAGTTTGATCTTTCAACAGCTACATTTCTTAAAAATTCTTAAGCAAAGCAACTTGGTCTACGTCATAAATTAACTTAAATAAAGACTGGTAAAAAGTGTTCTAAACTTTAAAAAGTAATAAAATATGTTACACAATTAATCATGTTAATGATAAACAGTTTTTAATATTTTTATTTTTTATCAAAAAAAATTGCCTGCCTGCTCTCTTGCTGGTTGAGGCTGGAGATGAGAAACAAAACACAAGAAACAAAACATATGGATGGCCTAACAGAGGACTAGACTTAGGCTAAGTGGCAGACACAGCAGGAAGGATTCAAGTAATTTTAAACCCAGTGTGGTTGTCAGCTTACATAAATCTAATGCTGTATAGTCTATCAGTTTAACAGTTTATAATTACACTGACTAGACAGTCAAAATCTAGCTTTCACACAGGGCACACAATGTCTTGATCCCGGATGGATTCGCTCCTCTCCCAGGAATATCAAATGAAGTGTCTTGTAGCAGGCCTCAGGAGATATTTGATTTCCCTGAAATAAATCTGACTTACAATCATGGTGAAGATAATTATCATACTTGTGTCAATTGCAACATGAGATGAAAGTCCCCACCCAACCGTGGTGTCTTCAAGATATTATTCTAAAAAATTCTAAAAAGAGTTGAAACGTGACGTACAGACATATGGAAGAATGTACCGGCTCTACATACCCCCTCGAACTTCATTTGGATGCCATCTTCACGAGGCAAGGGACTTTACCGACTATAAAAGTCCAGTTTCCACCCTTGCCGAAATAAGCTGGTATTATGGAGTTACATTTTGGCTGGACTAACGAGTCTATTCATAGTCCAATCAAAATCGCGCAACGGAATCGAAATCCGGTTTGTAAACTGTCATGCAGATTTCAGTCAATTGCAAAATTTGCAAAGCGTGTGCACCGCCAACTCGTTTTCATGTTTTTAATCAAGGTGCTCACGTGATTTGATGCACTTTGCGATGAACGACCCCTTTAATCACAAAATAGATCTTGATTATCGATCAGATCGTCTCCACCGGGAGCCGCAATTTTGTTTGAAGCAAATGCAAGTGATACGAGAGGTGGAATCTGATTGGTCCATAGGAGAGGCATAGAAGGGACATAACTCGGAATAGCCACTGGTGGCGCTATGATCGAGCCCAGGAATTCCAGCCTAGTTCGGCAAGGGTGGAAACTGGACTTTTAAAGTCAGTTAACTCTCTTGCCTCAGGAAGATGCACTTGGATGGGTGTTATCACATGATTGATCTGCCCGTATGATCTGATGTCATCAAGATTGATGACACAAAAAGAATTGTTGAATAAAATACATCAGCTGCGCAATACATTTAATTTGTTTACGAACATCTGGTGTCATAACTGATTTTCAGTGATCCATTAATATAATTTTCACTGCCATTTTGGCAATGGAATCCGTTTTTGTGGACAATCCAGACTATTTTTCTCTAGTGCTGATGTTTCATACTTACATGGGTGAATAGAGGGGTGTACAGGATTTTAGGAGCTGTCTGATCAGCTCATGTACATACTGCATGTTAGTGACACACGAGTTATAAACAGATCGTGGATGACACATACAAACGTACACCCCTTCCCCCCTCCCCCCCCCCCACCACACACACATACAAACGTACACCCCTTCCCCCCCCCCCCCCCACCACACACACATACAAACGTACACCCCTTCCCCCCTCCTCCCCCCACCACACACACATACAAACGTACACCCCTTCCCCCCTCCTCCCCCCTCTCCCCACCACACACACATACAAACGTACACCCCTCTCCCCCTCCCCCCCCCCCACCACACACACATACAAACGTACACCCCTTTCCCCCTCCCCCCCCCCCCCACCACACACACATACAAACGTACACCCCTTTCCCCCTCCCCCCCCCCACCACACACACACACATACAAACGTACACCCCTTTCCCCCTCCCCCCCCCCCCCACCACACACACATACAAACGTACACCCCTTTCCCCCTCCCCCCCCCCCCCCCACCACACACACATACAAACGTACACCCCTTTCCCCCTCCCCCCCCCCCACCACACACACATACAAACGTACACCCCTTTCCCCCTCCCCCCCCCCCCCACCACACACACATACAAACGTACAACCCTTTCCCCCTCCCCCCACCACACACACATACATACAAACGTACACCCCTTCCCCCCTCCCCCCCCCCCCCCACCACACACACATACAAACGTACAACCCTTTCCCCCTCCCCCCACCACACACACACACATACAAACGTACACCCCTTCCCCCTCCTCCCCCCCCCCCCCCCCCACCACACACACATACATACAAACGTACACCCCTTCCCCCCTCCCCCAACACACACATACAAACGTACACCCCTTCCCCCCTCCTCCCCCCACCACAACACACACACACATACAAACGTACACCCCTTCCCCCTCCTCCCCCCCCCCCCCCCCCCCACCACACACACATACATACAAACGTACACCCCTTCCCCCCCCCCACAAACACATACAAACGTACACCCCTTTCCCCCCCTCCCCCCACCACACACACATACAAACGTACACCCCTTTCCCCCTCCTCCCCCCCCCCCCCCCCACCACACACACAAACGTACACCCCTTTCCCCCTCCCCCCACCACACACACATACAAACGTACACCCCTTTCCCCCTCCTCCCCCCGCCCCCCCCCCACCACACACACATACAAACATACACCCCTTCCCCCCTCCTCCCCCCACCACACACACATACAAACGTACAAACAGAGATACACACACACCACAGTTACAGACACACACACACACAATTGACAAACAGAGATACACACACACCACAGTTACACACACATACACACACACACCTCACAAACATAGACACACGTACGCCACAAAGTTACACACACACACACACCTGACAAACATAGATACACACACACCACACAGTAACAGACACACACGCCACACAGTTACACACACACACAACTGACAAACATAGATACACACACACGACACAGTTACACACACACACACAACTGACAAACAGATACACACACACACAGTTACAGACACACACACATCACACAGTTACACACACACAAACAGTTACACACACGCACACACACACACACACACACACACATATCACTGCACCTGGCCGTATCTCTGGGAGGCATCACACTTGAATCCCCTGAGTAGACTAATTTTTGGCATAAGTTGTGGATATGGTAATTGAAAGGCTGAGCAGACAGAAAAACCCTGTGATGCGATTAAAAAATCTGAGCTGGAAATAGGGTGACTGATCGTTAAAATTTTCCATCTTGACAAAATCAGGTAGCCAGTTTTAACCCCCGTGGTAGATGTGTTCCAATCATTTAGCCTATCATGTTTTATTGTCTGTTTTACACTATTCTCTTTTTCTAATTTTTTTTATTTTGGTCAAACATTAGTGATTAAACATGCCTTAAAGCTCTAAAATCTGTGAAGTGCTATGCTTACTATACTTGTCTTTTAATAAATATGAAAACGGATTTAGTTACTCAAATACCTTGTATATAGTCGAACAGTCAAACAGATACATGTGATTCACACTAATAAAAGCATACACAAAAAAAATACCATTTAACAAAACTAAATTAATGCTTTAACAATTCTCTTCAATCAAATCAAATTTAAAGAAAGTCATGTAAAATGCACGGAGGTAGGCATTTGAGACTGTTTAAATATATAATCAAGTCCACTAAATGATTCCTAGAGAAAATCAGTAAACTAATGGCCCATAAAAAAAATCCTCATTACTAATGCTTCAACATACAAAACATAAGTCTGTAGTATTTGTCGACACGATGGCACCTCAACTTTTCTTCAGCTCTTTGACCAAGTGTTTGAGTATTCCCATGGAAGAGCCTCTGTAAGTGCTTCCAAAATGATTCCTGCAGAGAGAAGAATATACAGACAAAATAGTAGAGGCAAATCTTGGAGAGGGGTTCTCGGGTGGCCACACATACCCTTTCTTAAATGTAAAAAAAATCCACCCCACCCCATCCAAACAAAAAGAAATGTTTGCAGTTAAAATGACATATTGTTCCAGGTCAGAATTCATCTTGCTGAAAACGATTAAAACAAATAAGAAAATAAATTTATATTGCACTGAAACCACTCACAGCATTATATGAAGGAATTATTAGAAAAAAAAATACTCTTGTGAATCTTGAATGTGGTGGAGGTTATAGAAGTGAACGTACCAGTGCTTGAGGTTAAGTAAGTGAACGTACCAGTGGTTGAGGTTAAGGAAGTGAACGTACCAGTGGTTGAGGTTATGGAAGTGAACGCACCAGTGGTTGAGGTTAAGGAAGTGAACATACCAGTGCTTGAGGTTAAGGAAGTGAACATACCAGTGCTTGAGGTTATGTAAGTGAACATACCAGTGGTTGAGGCTATGGAAGTGAACGTACCAGTGCTTGAGGTTAAGGAGGTGAACGTACCAGTGGTTGAGGTTGTGGAAGTGAACGTACCAGTGGTTGAGGTTAAGGAAGTGAACGTACCAGTGGTTGAGGTTATGGAAGTGAACGTGCCAGTGGTTGAGGTTAAGGAATTGAACTTACCAGTGGTTGAGGTTAAGGAAGTGAACATACCAGTGCTTGAGGTTATGTAAGTGAACATACCAGTGGTTGAGGTTATGGAAGTGAACATACCAGTGGTTGAGGTTAAGGAGGTGAACGTACCAGTGGTTGAGGTTGTGGAAGTGAACGTACCAGTGGTTGAGGTTAAGGAAGTGAACGTACCAGTGGTTGAGGTTATGGAAGTGAACGTGCCAGTGGTTGAGGTTGTGGAAGTGAACATACCCGTGGTTGAGGTTGTGGAAGTGAACGTACCAGTGCTTGAGGTTAGGGAAGTGAACGTACCAGTGGTTGAGGTTAGGGAAGTGAACGTACCAGTGCTTGAGGTTAAGGAAGTGAACGTACCAGTGCTTGAGGTTAAGGAAGTGAACGTACCAGTGCTTGAGGTTAGGGAAGTGAAAGTACCAGTGCTTGAGGTTGTGGAAGTGATCGTACCAGTGCTTGAGGTTAGGGAAGTGAAAGTACCAGTGGTTGAGGTTGTGGAAGTGAACGTACCAGTGCTTGAGATTATGGAAGTGAACGTACCAGTGCTTGAGGTTAAGGAAGTGAACGTACCAGTGCTTGAGGTTATGGAAGTGAACGTACCAGTGCTTGAGGTTAGGGAAGTGAACATACCAGTGCTTGAGGTTATGGAAGTGAACGTACCAGTGGTTGAGGTTAAGGAAGTGAATGTACCAGTGGTTGAGGTTAGGGAAGTGAACGTACCAGTGGTTGAGGTTAGGGAAGTGAACATACCAGTGCTTGAGGTTAAGGAAGTGAACGTACCAGTGCTTGAGGTTAAGGAAGTGAACGTACCAGTGCTTGAGGTTAGGGAAGTGAAAGTACCAGTGCTTGAGGTTGTGGAAGTGAACGTACCAGTGCTTGAGGTTAGGGAAGTGAAAGTACCAGTGGTTGAGGTTAGGGAAGTGAACATACCAGTGCTTGAGGTTAAGGAAGTGAACGTACCAGTGGTTGAGGTTATGGAAGTGAACGTACCAGTGCTTGAGGTTAGGGAAGTGAACATACCAGTGCTTGAGGTTATGGAAGTGAACGTACCAGTGCTTGAGGTTAAGGAAGTGAATGTACCAGTGGTTGAGGTTAGGGAAGTGAACGTACCAGTGCTTGAGGTTAGGGAAGTGAACATACCAGTGCTTGAGGTTAAGGAAGTGAACGTACCAGTGCTTGAGGTTATGGAAGTGAACGTACCAGTGCTTGAGGTTAGGGAAGTGAACATACCAGAGCTTGAGGTTATGGAAGTGAACGTACCAGTGCTTGAGGTTAAGGAAGTGAATGTACCAGTGGTTGAGGTTAGGGAAGTGAACGTACCAGTGGTTGAGGTTAGGGAAGAGAACATACCAGTGCTTGAGGTTATGGAAGTGAATGTACCAGTGCTTGAGGTTATGGAAGTGAACGTACCAGTGCTTGAGGTTAGGGAAGTGAAAGTACCAGTGGTTGAGGTTGTGGAAGTGAACATACCAGTGGTTGAGGTTGTGGAAGTGAACGTACCAGTGCTTGAGGTTAAGGAAGTGAACGTACCAGTGCTTGAGGTTATGAAAGTGAACGTACCAGTGCTTGAGGTTAGGGAAGTGAACATACCAGTGCTTGAGGTTAAGGAAGTGAACGTACCAGTGGTTGAGGTTAAGGAAGTGAACGTACCAGTGGTTGAGGTTATGGACGAGAACGTACCAGTGCTTGAGGTTAAGGAAGTGAACGTACCAGTGGTTGAGGTTGTGGAAGTGAACGTACCAGTGGTTGAGGTTAGGGAAGTGAACGTACCAGTGGTTGAGGTTAAGGAAGTGAACATACCAGTGGTTGAGGTTAAGGAAGTGAACGTACCAGTGGTTGAGGTTAAGGAAGTGAACGTACCAGTGGTTGAGGTTGTGGAAGAGCAGATACAGCTGGAGTCGCGTCTCATAGCCTGGCTGTTTGGGCAGGACCTTGAAGTAGTTGTTGAAGAATGCAGAGTTAAACCCACCAAACATGTTGCATATTCCCAGGTCAAACTCAGCGTGCCCATAGAAACTGCAGGGGTCGAAGATCACTGAAGATAAAGCACACGTTTAGGCACTTATCAAGACATGCTCAGAGGCCAGTATTTGGCCCCAAGTCTGCAACTTGTGTCAGTAGTGAGTGAGTATGGTTTTACGCCGCTTTTAGCAATATTTCAGCAGTATCACGGCGGGGGACACCAGAAATGGGCTTCACAAATTGTACCCATGTCGGGAATCGGATCCGGGTCTTCAGCGTGACGAGCGGACGCTTAAACCACTAGGCTACCCGACCGCCCCACTTATGTCAGTAAAAAGTTCCAAATGAGAACAGCTTAATGTTACATTAACAAATTGCATGCAATGTCCAAGTACAATGTTAAAATACCATTGAAACTAAAAAAAAAAGAACAATAAAAAATCATTTGTTTCCCAATTGGACTGCCAAGCACACAGTTTGGCAGCGTGGGATAAATCCGTGAATATATTGGTAATATTGTATAACAAATACAACAAAGCAGCCTCATATCCAACAAGGTGTTCTCTGAGGACTATCACTTTCAATTCAGATGCATGCTAAGACCAGGGCCCACTTGCACAAAGCAATCTTAGCGTTATTATTATCTTAAGCCTATGTTAAAGTATGGGAGTTGCGATCATCTTAGCGCTATCGCTTTGTGCAAGTGGGCCTAGTGTGTTTTCACTGCATCCACTTCCAATGAGCTGGCTTACTGACACATAAAAAACAAGTAGAGAATACTACATGATTGTCTGTCAATTTAGCTTACGAGTTGATTTAAGATAAAATATTTAATGGAATATGACAGGAACGAGTGCAGTAATCTGTTTCTTACACACCCTAAAATCGCACCTTTTTAGCATCAAATCCACTAATACATTGGTGAATCGTCCCACTACTAGTGCGCATGGTCCTTAACTTCTCTTGAGTAGTATATGATCACGAATGTGATGATTATCAACAACAAAGATGCTGATGCCTGTAAACTTAATCCTAAAACTAATACACACTCAACACACATGGGTGGAACACTGTTAGTAATAAGGAGTACCCGGTCTGTCCGACAGCTGTCCAACATTCCCACCCCATAGGTCTCCGTGTAGCAAAGCTGGTTGAATGTCAAGGCCATCAAACAGCTTCGACAAGCTGGGAAGAATCTGTGACCACAGTTCCCGAGCGCCTTTGTCTCTGTACTGAAAGCAATCAATCAGCAAATAGTAACCATGGTTATTTAATAAGGCATACATGAACAAACATAATTTCCTCCATAAAAAGTGTTATCATTAAATTTGCAAGTGTTCAGATATGTATCTCTCCCTCTCTCACTCAATACTATCAGTGATGTAGCAGGTCTCACCTCAGATTCAAGCATCTGGATTTGTTCTTCAATTTTTTGGGCATAAAATTGCTGAAAGTAAATAAAATGAAATTAGATTCGACACTAAAGGAATACTGTAAAACGTGAAATTAATGCGTCTCCAAAAGAATGCGACCGCTGGCCCCTAGCCAAAAATGCGACTCAATATGAATGCGACACCCTCTCCTCTCAAGCATCAGTGGATTTATATCTAAACAAAATGTCCTCTGTCAGGTTTACAGGAGAATCCTCACCTTAATCCATCCTTACATTAATCATTAGACATTAGCGTATGTCTAAGTTGGTATTTCTGCTATCCAAAATGTCTTATTGTTGATATAAATGCGATGTTTAACAATGCGAGCAAAGACCACTCGCATTTTTCGCATTTAATTCACGCTCGCGTTAATATCAAGATTTACAGTATTTAAATCAGTCCCTAATTTTACAATGTTTACAATGTGAGATCAATAAGACAAGGTAGAAAGTGTCTGTGTCTGGATGTCTCTACAAAAGCCTTGTCATCTTTGGGATATACATATCAAGAGTAACCACACAGCTGACTGTTCAAGGGTTATTAACCATCTAGGTGTCTGTCCATGTGTTATTTACAATCTAGGTGTCTGTCTATGTGTTATTTACCATCTAGGTGTCTGTCCACGTGTTATTTACCATCTAGGTGTCTGTCCACGTGTTATTTACCATCTAGGTGTCTGTCCATGTGTTATTTACCACCTAGGCGTCTGTCCACATGTTATTTACGATCTAGGTGTCTGTCCACGTGTTATTTACCATCTAGATGTCTGTCCATGTGTTATTTACCATCTAGGTGTCTGTCCACATGTTATTTAACATCTAGGTGTCTGTCCACATGTTATTTACCATCTAGGCGTCTGTCCCCATGTTATTTACCATCTAGGTGTCTGTCAATGTGTTATTTACCATCTAGGTGTCTGTCCACATGTTATTTACCATTTAGGTGTCTGTCCACGTGTTATTTACCATCTAGGTGTCTGTCCACATGTTATTTACCACCTAGGTGTCTGTCCATGTGTTATTTACCATCTAGGTGTCTGTCCATGTGTTATTTACCACCTAGGTGTCTGTCCACTAGTTATTTACCACCTAGGTGTCTGTCCAATTGTTATTTACCACCTAGGTGTCTGTCCATGTGTTATTTATCACTGTAATGTCTGTCCATGTGTTATGTACCACCTATGTGTCTGTCCATGTGTTATTTACCACGTAGGTGTCTGTCCAAGCACTACTCACCATCCAGCTGTCTGTCCAAGCGTTACTTTGAGGAAGATACCCGCAACAGGTCTCCACATCAAACCCAAACTTGTCGACGTAATTGAGATCCGAGTTTCTGTGCACAGATTGCTGTTCCTTTAGCATCCGCTGACCTATCCCAGCATTCTGTTGGTGAAGTCTGGAACAGCATACAGACATGTAGAACATCCTCAGCATTCATAATGTGCATCAATATTTTATTTCGTATCAAGGTAAACCAATTGTTTGTGTACATATCTAAACACATCTGAGACGTCATTCTATTGTCTGAGCGCTCAATTATTTTTCAGGAATGGAGAGTTGTTTGTCAACTATACATTATCTTGAACCAACATTTGAATTAATTTCCACTTGGAATAGACGGAACTATTTTTGGCATTTATTAACAAGTAAATAATTTCTAATTTTTTTCGAAAACAGTGGGGTTTGAACCCGCATCGTTTGATTTGAGGACGTGTAATTATCAACCTCAGCTACGGCGGCACATGAAGATATGGTGTGAAATTAACTATTAAATATTTGCATAATTTTGCATAATGTTTAAAAGCTCAAAATAATACCAAGCTAGCTGTTTGCCGAGCCCCTCGGAATGAGAGGAGAGAGAGAGACTGTCCAAGACATACCTAGCTAGTTGTTGGCCGAGTGTGGCGGTGTGGGAGGAGAGAGAGAGAATCTGTTCAAGACATACCTAGCTAGTTGTTGGCCGAGCACCGCGGAGTGGGAGGAGAGAGAGAGACTGTCCAAGACATACCTAGCTAGTTGTTGGCCGAGCACCGCGAAGTGGGAGGAGAGAGAGAGACTGTCCAAGACATACCTAGCTAGTTGTTGGCCGAGTGCGGCGGAGTGGGAGGAGAGAGAGAGACTGTCCAAGACATACCTAGCTAGTTGTTGGCCGAGCACCGCGAAGTGGGAGGAGAGAGAGAGACTGTCCAAGACATACCTAGCTAGTTGTTGGCCGAGTGCGGCGGAGTGGGAGGAGAGAGAGAGACTGTCCAAGACATACCTAGCTAGTTGTTGACCGAGCACCTCGGAGTGGGAGGAGAGAGAGAGACTGTCCAAGACATACCTAGCTAGTTGTTGGCCGAGCACCGCGGAGTGGGAGGAGAGAGAGAGACTGTCCAAGACATACCTAGCTAGTTGTTGGCCGAGCACCGCGAAGTGGGAGGAGAGAGAGAGACTGTCCAAGACATACCTAGCTAGTTGTTGGCCGAACACCGCGGAGTGGGAGGAGAGAGAGAGACTGTCCAAGACATACCTAGCTAGTTGTTGGCCGAGCACCGCGAAGTGGGAGGAGAGAGAGAGACTGTCCAAGACATACCTAGCTAGTTGTTGGCCGAGTGCGGCGGAGTGGGAGGAGAGAGAGAGACTGTCCAAGACATACCTAGCTAGTTGTTGGCCGAGCACCGCGAAGTGGGAGGAGAGAGAGAGACTGTCCAAGACATACCTAGCTAGCTGTTGGCCGAGCACCGCGGAGTGGGAGGAGAGAGAGAGACTGTCCAAGACATACCTAGCTAGTTGTTGGCCGAGCACCGCGGAGTGGGAGGAGAGAGAGAGACTGTCCAAGACATACCTAGCTAGTTGTTGGCCGAGCACCGCGAAGTGGGAGGAGAGAGAGAGACTGTCCAAGACATACCTAGCTAGTTGTTGGCCGAGTGCGGCGGAGTGGGAGGAGAGAGAGAGACTGTCCAAGATATACCTAGCTAGTTGTTGGCCGAGCACCGCGAAGTGGGAGGAGAGAGAGAGACTGTCCAAGACATACCTAGCTAGTTGTTGGCCGAGTGCGGCGGAGTGGGAGGAGAGAGAGAGACTGTCCAAGACATACCTAGCTAGTTGTTGGCCGAGTGCGGCGGAGTGGGAGGTAAGAGAGAGACTGTCCAAGTCATACCTAGCTAGCTGTTGGCCGAGCACCTCGGAGTGGGAGGAGAGAGAGAGACTGTCCAAGACATACCTAGCTAGTTGTTGGCCGAGCACCGCGGAGTGGGAGGAGAGAGAGAGACTGTCCAAGACATACCTAGCTAGTTGTTGGCCGAGCACCGCGGAGTGGGAGGAGAGAGAGAGACTGTCCAAGACATACCTAGCTAGTTGTTGGCCGAGCACCGCGGAGTGGGAGGAGAGAGAGAGACTGTCCAAGACATACCTAGCTAGTTGTTGGCCTAGTGCGGCGGAGTGGGAGGAGAGAGAGAGACTGTCCAAGACATACCTAGCTAGCTGTTGGCCGAGCACTACGGAGTGGGAGGAGAGAGAGAGACTGTCCAAGACATACGTAGCTAGCTGTTGGCTGAGCACCGCAGAGTGGGAGGAGAGAGAGAGACTGTCCAAGACATACCTAGCTAGCTGTTGGCCGAGTGAGGCGGAGTGGGAGGAGAGAGAGAGACTGTCCAAGACATACCTAGCTAGCTGTTGGCCGAGTGTGGCGGAGTGGGAGGAGAGAGAGAGACTGTCCAAGACATACCTAGCTAGTTGTTGGCCGAGTGCGGCGGAGTGGGAGGAGAGAGAGAGACTGTCCAAGACATACCTAGCTAGTTGTTGGCCGAGTGTGGCCGAGTGGGAGGAGAGAGAGAGACTGTCCAAGACATACCTAGCTAGTTGCTGGCCGAGTGCGGCGGAGTGGGAGGAGAGAGAGAGACTGTCCAAGACATACCTAGCTAGCTGTTGGCCGAGTGTGGCGGAGTGGGAGGAGAGAGAGAGACTGTCCAAGACATACCTAGCTAGTTGTTGGCCGAGTGCGGCGGAGTGGGAGGAGAGAGAGAGACTGTCCAAGACATACCTAGCTAGCTGTTGGCCGAGTGTGGCGGAGTGGGAGGAGAGAGAGAGACTGTCCAAGACATACCTTGCTAGCTGTTGGCCGAGTGCGGCGGAGTGGGAGGAGAGAGAGAGACTGTCCAAGACATACCTAGCTAGTTGTTGGCCGAGTGCGGCGGAGTGGGAGGAGAGAGAGAGACTGTCCAAGACATACCTAGCTTGCTGTTGGCCGAGTGCGGCGGAGTGGGAGGAGAGAGAGAGACTGTCCAAGACATACCTAGCTAGCTGTTGGCCGAGCACCGCGGAGTGGGAGGAGAGAGAGAGACTGTCCAAGACATACCTAGCTAGCTGTTGGCCGAGTGCGGCGGAGTGGGAGGAGAGAGAGAGACTGTCCAAGACATACCTAGCTAGTTGTTGGCCGAGTGCGGCGGAGTGGGAGGAGAGAGAGAGACTGTCCAAGACATACCTAGCTAGCTGTTGGCCGAGTGCGGCGGAGTGGGAGGAGAGAGAGAGACTGTCCAAGACATACGTAGCTAGCTGTTGGCCGAGCACCGCGGAGTGGGAGGAGAGAGAGAGACTGTCCAAGACATACCTAGCTAGCTGTTGGCCGAGTGCGGCGGAGTGGGAGGAGAGAGAGAGACTGTCCAAGACATACCTAGCTAGCTGTTGGCCGAGTGCGGCGGAGTGGGAGGAGAGAGAGAGACTGTCCAAGACATACCTAGCTAGCTGTTGGCCGAGCACTGCGGAGTGGGAGGAGAGAGAGACTGTTCAAGACATACCTAGCTAGTTGTTGGCCGAGCACCGCGGAGTGGGAGGAGAGAGAGAGACTGTCCAAGACATACCTAGCTAGTTGTTGGCCGAGCACCGCGGAGTGGGAGGAGAGAGAGAGACTGTCCAAGACATACCTAGCTAGTTGTTGGCCGAGCACCGCGGAGTGGGAGGAGAGAGAGAGACTGTCCAAGACATACCTAGCTAGCTGTTGGCCGAGCACCGCGAAGTGGGAGGAGAGAGAGAGACTGTCCAAGACATACCTAGCTAGTTGTTGGCCGAGTGCGGCGGAGTGGGAGGAGAGAGAGAGACTGTCCAAGACATACCTAGCTAGTTGTTGGCCGAGTGCGGCGGAGTGGGAGGAGAGAGAGAGACTGTCCAAGACATACCTAGCTAGTTGTTGGCCGAGCACCGCGAATTTGGAGGAGAGAGAGAGACTGTCCAAGACATACCTAGCTAGTTGTTGGCCGAGTGTGGCGGAGTGGGAGGAGAGAGAGAGACTGTCCAAGACATACCTAGCTAGCTGTTGGCCGAGCACCTCGGAGTGGGAGGAGAGAGAGACTGTTCAAGACATACCTAGCTAGCTGTTGGCCGAGTGTGGCGGATCGGGAAAGAGAGAGAGACTGTTCAAGACATACCTAGCTAGCTGTTGGCCGAGTGCGGCGGAGTGGGAGGAGAGACTCCGCATGTCCAGATACTCCATGACCAACAAGGCGCCGCCCTCAGGGTTCGTCAGCACCTAAAACACAGCAACATGGACTAACACCATGAACATAGAACAAACACACTCATACCTTTTGGAAAAACTTTACTTTCTTTATATCATATCTGGGAAAGAGTTTCTTCCTGAGGAGGCAGAGAAATCTAAGAAGTCTAGCTCAATGACTGTGCAAGGTCTGTGTAGGAGAGTTGGGCAGTATTAGTACGACAGTGCCACCTAGATCATAGGCTGTATTTTGTTCTGTTTGTTGTTTAACGCCGCACTCAGCTATATGACAGCGGTCTGTAAATAATCGAGTCTGGAACAGACAATACAATGATTGACATCATGAGCATCGATCCACGCAATTGGGATACGATGACATGCATCAACCAAGTCAGCGAGCCTGACCACCCGACCCCATTAGTCGCCTCTTACGACAAGCATATATGCATAGTCACTTTTTACTGCAAGCATGGGTTGCTGGAGACCTATTCTGTCCCGGATCTTCATGGGTCGATAGGCTGTAAATTAAAGGATATTGTAAAAGGAGCTATGGACCCCAAACCCTGTGCCAAACTAACCAGAAACAACAGTTACTGTAGTTACAGGTAAAACAAGTCATCTAGTCTTACTTTCTGCTTCGGATTAAGACCTTTGTTTATGTTTCAGTATAATATTTTGAACAATAATGTTTGGAATTTTGCCATGCACCTTTCAACATTATTTGTTATTTCTTCCATTAATGGCTGCGGTAGATAGATCTATAGGATAAGTGAGGTGAAATGGGGTTTAGCGTTGTGTTCAAGAATATTACCCTTATATAGCAACATGCATGCATGTGTGTGTGTTTATTTTTGTGTTTGCTTGTAATACTCTTGATTAATACTGGTTCTATAGTGCTATCCCACTTAAAACACCATGCCACTGAAATACATGAATACCCCACTCAGACACAGTGTACTGACTCCAAGCTGACCGATCATTGTTTTATCTCCTTCAAGCTGACAGCCAGGGTAACAACAAGTACCATATTTCAACATATTTTACCTATGACACGGCCAAGGATTGCATGACCAAACTTCCGCTCCTCAGGCAGAACCTCTATCCACTAGACCACGGAGGTCTATAGAAGTAGGCCACTGAGAAATATATATTTTGTAGTTCATAACAAGCAGTTTAAGGTTCATCATCCCCGCAATATTCCTGATGAGACACTTCCTACCTTTGGTCTTCAGCAACCCATGCTTGCCGTAAAAGGCGACTAACAGGATCGGGTGGTCAGGCTCTCTGACTTGGTTGATGCAATTGTTTGGATCGATACTCATGATATCAATCACTGGATTTTCTGGTCCAGACTCGATTATTTACAGACCGCCATCATATAGCTGGAATATTGCTGAGCGCGGCATTAAACAACAAACAAACAAACAAACAAATCCTACCTTGATGGGTTTTGGTACTCTCACTTCATCCGCTGTGTGCAGGGCTACAAGACTCGCAAACTCTCCATCGAACATCTTCCGAGCCTGGAACAGCAAAGTGTTACATGAGGAGAAAGTGAGACAGAGAGACTGTCTGAGACATGAGAGACAGGGAACAGACATTCAGACATGCATCAAATGTGCAGCAAGATTGTAGCAGGACCAGAGGCCTATGACAGAAAGACAGTGAACTGACCCAACTGGAGTGATCTGCCCAATGGCTGTGACCTGCCGAATGGTAGTGATCTGCCCGATGTTTGCGATCTGCCCAATTGTAGTGATCTGCCCAATGGTTGTGACCTGCCCAATGGTAGTGATCTGCCCAAGGGGAGTGATCTGCCGAATGGTAGTGATCTGCCCAACTGGAGTGACCTGCCCAAGGGTTGTGATCAGCCCAATGGTGGTGACCTACCCGATGATTGTGATCTGCCCAATGGTAGTGATCTGCCCAACTGGAGTGACCTGCCCAAGGATTGTGATCTGCCCAATGGTGGTGACCTACCCGATGATTGTGATCTGCCCAATGGTTGTGACCTGCCCAAGGGTTGTGATCTGCGCAATGGTAGTGACCTACCCGATGATTGTGATCTGCCCAATGGTAGTGAAGCCCAAGGGTTGTGATCTTCGCAATGGTTGTGACCTGCCCAATGGTAGTGACCTGCCCAAGGGTTGTGATCTGCCCAATGGTAGTGACCTACCCCATGATTGTGATCTGCCCAATGGTAGTGACCTACCCGATGATTGTGACCTGCCCAATGGTAGTGACCTGCCCAATGGTTGTGACCTGCCCAAGGGTTGTGACCTGCCCAATGGTTGTGACCTGCCCAAGGGGAGTGACATGCCCAAGGGGAGTGCCCTGCCCAATGGTAGTGACCTGCCCAAGGGGAATGACCTGCCCAAGAGGAGTGACCTGCCCAATGGTAGTGATCTGCCCAAGGGGAGTGATCTGCCCAAGAGGAGTGACATGCCCAAGGGGAGTGACCTGCCCAAGGGTTGTGATCTGCCCAATGGTTGTGACCTGTCCAAGGGGAGTGATCTGCCCAAGAGGAGTGACCTGCCTAGGGGGAGTGACCTGCCCAATGGTAGTGATCTGCCCAATGGTAGTGATCTGCCCAGTGGTTGCGATCTTCCCAAGGGGAGTGAGCTGCCCAAGGGGAGTGACCAGTCCAATAGTTGTGACCTGCCCAAGGGGAGTAACCTGCCCAATGGGTGTGACCTACCCAAGGGGAGTGATCTGTCAAAGGGGAGTGATCTGCCCAACTGGAGTGGTCTGCCCAAAGGAATGACCTGCCCCATTGGTGTGATCTCCCCGGGTGTGACCTACACCATGGGTGTTACCTCCCCAATGGGTGTGACCCGTTGTGTACAATAAAACACTGTAGGGAGAATAAACCACTCAGGGCTGCTCATGGTTTATTCTCCCTGCAGTGTTTTATTGTACGATAAACAACTCCCACTCATCATTTATTTCATACATATCTTGCAACCCTTGGACATCATTTTCACGGTAGGTTAAACAAGGATTACATTGTTTAATCACCCCTGATTTACTGTTCATCTTGACGAAGACCAGACCCTGATCAGTCTCATATGCCACGCCCTGATTGACGCATCCTCCCCCACCCCGCCCTGTATTCTTCAGCACAGAGGTGGCCAGCTCCTTCTTCAACATGTCCTCCATACCCTACAAGGGCACTCACGATTCTTTGCTCTTTCAGTTCAAGCTGAAATTGTATAAAACAATTTATTGGTATTACTGTAAATTTTGAAATTAATGCGAGCGTGAATTAAATGCGAAAAATGTGAATCGTCTTTGCTCGCATTAATTAACTTTGGATTTATGTCTCCAAAAGGACTATCAACAATAAAACAGCCTTACAGCACACTTTGGAAAACAGAAATACCATCTTGAATATAAACGCAAACACGGTTTATTGAGCAACAGTTGTAACAAGTATATAACAATGTCATTTAAAAAATAGGAATTATACAATGGGCGTCCGGTGGGTTATCACTGCTGGGGTCAAGAGTTCTACCCACTCGTGTCAAGCTTGTTGACACCTTCTCCGAATACCAATCAGTGAACTGTTGTTGGTTTAATTATTTTAGTGCCTTTGAACTTCCTTAATGCCAGTCAACAGAGTAAACATATTATTGTTATTCCATTCTGCAAACAAGACAGTTTCAAGTTCACGGATGTTCTGAGGCTGATTCTAAAGGGGGTCACGGGTGGCCCAGTCGTCTAAGGCACCGCGATTTGCTGTGCAGAGTTGCGTCCCTTGGGCACGCCAGAAACATAGGATTTCAGGGTTCAAATCCCCCTTTGCCCCAATTATGTTTCTAGGTTTGTCAGCACCATACCTGTGCCCGTGGGTTTCACCGAAGTGGTAAACGTCTGAGACCTGCATCACTTCTGGCTTCCCTCCCACATTAAGCTGACACGCCGTGATATAACTGGAATGCTGTTAAAAGCGGCGTTAAACCAAACTCACTCGATCACTATTGTGCAACTAATTATTGATGATTGAAATATAGAGTGATGATGTTAAACCACAGGACCATGTAACTTATAATAATAACTCGTCCGAGTTTGTTATTATTATTATAGTTACATGGTCATGTTATTTAAACTTGTCACTTTATATCTTAAATGCCTTTTTTTAAATTCTATTGTATTCATTGCAGTTTCTTTCAACTGGGTCATTTCGGCAAAGAAGATGAGGCCGAAATAGGCCATTTTGTCAAAGGTCGGTTCACCCTGCGACCATATTATGACAGTTGTCATCAGCTGAAAATTGGTAAATATAATTCCCATAATTCATTAAAAAAACAACTAAAAAAGATCCGGAAATCGCACTGTCGTATATCGTTATATCCCCCATATACTAAGGCATTCGTCTAGTAAGGTCTCACCTAATGACAGTTGTTGTCATTGACAGAGACACAAAAACAGATGACCAAAACAAACACCAACTTTAGACAAAGCTGTCGCCGCGGATCCGGAAGCAAGTCGAACCTGTACAAGCAATGTTCTAATGCCGCCCCCTAAAACAAGCTCCTTACAGCGATATCTCTCTCTCTCTTATAGAGAGCTAGGTACGAACATATCGCGTTGGGGTGGAGCTCGCTTTTGGACATAACAAGGGAGGTAACTGCGTGCGTACCGAATGTGATAAATCAAAACATGGCGACCAGGAAACACGTGGGTGAGGACGAAGGTGAAGTACCGGCCAAAACATCCACAGAGTCCGCCCAAAGTGGAAAACTACAGTTATTTCTAAAGTGGTGTGATGACAACGGATTTTGTGTCTCGAAAAAGGTGAAAAAATATGCACAGATTATCGCGCAGTGCTGTTTGCATCATCTCCATTGTTTGGACAAAGTAAACAAATGATATTCAAATTTCCCCGATTCATTCAGGCATTATTTGATCAACTGTTGCTTCGTTTTCAAAGTCAAATTGATAAATCGATATTGAACTTTCAATAGGAATGGTCAATTTTGTTTTGTTACGTTTATGTGAGATATTATGTGAATTTGTCGATATATTGATTTTATGTCAATCGTTCAACCAGACAAAGGTTTTAGATCATCAGTGTACGAAATGAACACAAGTGTGTATTTTCCCATAATTTTAAGACCATATCATTTAGTTTTGGACTCTTTCTTGATATATTATTCGTTTATAGTAGAATTGTTGTTTTTGGTGTCTTACCATCATTTTTCTATGTGGTTGTAGGTGAAAGTTGGTAAAGAGGGATCATGTGCACAAAATGGCATGGTTGCTGTAGCTGACATTGAGAAGGGAGAGACGCTGTTTGTCATCCCAAGAAAAATGTTATTGACACCAAGCACATGTGGCATTGCCAAATTGTTGGAAGAAGGTAATAAGCAATGTGTACATTTGATAGTTTTTAGCACATTATATATTATTAATTGCAAGACACGATTCAAAAAGCTGTTTGCAGCATCAAAGGAAGCAGTAACTAGCTTTATTCATTATGAATGGAATTTACATAATTAATTTATTCAAACACTGAGCATTACAGGGATTGAAATTGAATCCATGTCTACTACCTTGAATAGTGATTACGTACAGCAATATATACCCCCAAATCGTATAAAAGTCTTCTAAGCCTAAAAACAAACAAACAGGCAACTGGGCTAGTGCTAATTTCCATCCCTGTATACATGGTATAAGATGAAATGGCCCACAAGTAAAAGTTATGTTTAGGCAATCAGATTCATCAGACTCTATAAATATCAAATAGCCTACAGGAACTGTTGCTACATACCAAAAGATCAGCAGGAATCTGTCTATTCCTGTGCTCTATTGCAATTTGGAACATGTTCATAACGCACATGGTAATGTTATTCCCAAGGAATCAACTTGTGTAGTTGAAAATGAAAGTGTCTTCATTGATGTTTCAAGTCAGGAATCGTTTATTGATTTATTTTCATTAGGTGTGCACTGTGTGTGCGACCACAATTTGAAATGCTGATGAATACGTATGAAAATATGTTTGGAAAATTCTGTGTATTGTCTTTTAAATAATATTTCATCTTGTTGGCTAAGTTTACCTACGTGAAAAGTAGAAATGAAATTATGAAAGAATTCTGAAATTAACGTTGGATTACTGCGATAGATAAAACTAAACAAATTCATAAAAAATTACAGATGAAAAAATGCGTACAATATATTGTGGTAATTCACAATACATGAATCATAATAAGTAAAAAACAAATGCCTGACCAATACCCATCACTTATGTTCATGCAGACATGACGTGTGTTTCAGGGTCGGCGGAGCTGCAGAGCTCTAGTGGCTGGATTCCCCTTCTGATCACACTGATGTACGAATACAACAACCCGCAGTCAAGATGGAGGACGTACCTGGATGTCTGCCCCGACTTCAAGGAGCTCACTCTCCCCATGTTCTGGACTCAGTATGTCTTCTTTCATATCACACTTATCATCCGGGGTAGAATAGGTCTTCAGCAACCCATGCTTACCGTAAAAGGCGACTATGCTTGTCGTAAAAGGCGACTAACAGGATCGGGTGGTCAGGCTCGCTGACTTGTGTTCATGATATCAATCACTGGATTGTCTGGTCCAGACTCGATTATTTACAGACCGCCATCATCATGATCATATAGCTGGAATATTGCTAAGTGCGGCGTAAAACAACAAACAAACCAAACCAAATCTTTCATATCACACTTATCATGCTCATGTCGGAGTGGAATGATATTTTCCTGTTCCTTATGACAGGTGACAAGTACCGTATTTGATGTAATAAGCGCCCAGGGCGCTCTCAAAATTAGAAAGAGGGGGCTCTTATCAGAATATTATTTTGGTGAAAAAAACAGAGTTGAAAGATAAATTTTGTGGTTTATGGTGACTGATATGTTTATATACGACAGATTTTTTTTTCCAGAATTTAATTGCCCATAATTAAGGGAGCATATTACACACAAGTGCGTATTATACACGAACAAATAAGTCTTGTGTAAATTGATCAATCGGAAGGGGTGCTAACTGGGATTGTTCACCAGCCAATATATTAGCAAATATTGCCTTGGGGGCTTATTAGAGCAGGGCACTTATTACGTCGAATAAGGTACACCATTTACAATAATGATCCATACAGTACCCCAATGCTATAGTTCTTTAAAGTTGGCATATTTTGAGCCAAAGTGTGTATCTTTCTCACTTCTGACAAAATCATGGCCTAATAGCGTGTATACAGGGATACATGTGTAGACTGATTGATCTAGGATTACAAATTGAGTGCCTTTGGCAAATTTTGAAAATAATTGTGATATTGTTTGAAATTTAACCACTAGGCTACCCGACCTCCCCAATTATTGTCAATAAAATGACAATCTTGAATATTAATACGAAACATACACACTACCATGTACATGCCAAGCTATGTTCCTACTCTTTGACCAGGCAACAAAAACTGTTGTAATTAGCAAGTTATGATGTCATTTTGTCAAAATAACAATGACCACCCAGCAGTAAATGGGTACCCGGTAGGATGTGATGATAAAGTGACTGTTAGACGTCTATTGCCCCACAGACAGCATGCAGAGTGAAAGATTCACTATTGACCAGGAAAATATTTATAATGCAACTCTTCAAGCATTCATTGTGTACACAGAGACTATAATATATTTATGTTTATCATATGTTTATATGTTATCAATCATTTGTGCAGATCGGAGCGCGAGGAACTGCTGAAAGGAACCGGTGTGATTGAGGCAGTTGACCGTGACCTTGTCAACATAACACATGACTTCAAGAAGCTGGTACAACCTTTCATCCAGAAGCACAAGGATGTGTTCGGGTAGGTCAAAAAGATACTTCTGAGGTTTTGTGTTCAGCTTTCCCAGTTAAATATTATGTATAATAAATGTATTAGATATAGAATAAAGAAGTAAGAAATGAAAATCTAATAATATTCCTTTAATGATTGCATTAGAAATGTCAAGGATGGAGACAAGGAGGATGGTTTTAATTAGGGATTTATATTATATATACATATATATTCAATATAAGTAGATATAAGTACATTTTACAGTCACATAACTTTCATGACTTTCTGGACCGCCTCCGTAGTCTAGTGGTAGAGCACGCCTGGAGAGCAGAATGTCTAGGGTTCAATCCCCAGCTGTGTCATACCAAAAGATGGTACTTGTTGTTACCCTGTCTGGCGCTCGGCATTAAGGGGCTAAAACAAGGACTAGTCAGCTCGGGATCAGTATACTGTGTCTGAGTAGGGTATTCATGTTAAATTAAATCATTGAGCTAGCGCTATAAATCAGCATCAGTCCGGACTAGTACAAGCAGCCGCACTCATACACGTGCATGCACGTCGCTATATAAGTGCAATAATCTTGGATGCAACGTTAAACCCCATTTCACCTCACCTCACCTTCATGACTTTCTCTTTGCAGGCCATTATATGATGATATTGAGTTCTACAAGAAGATTGTGGCATTTGTAATGGCCTACAGTTTCACAGAGCCCGTCAAAATGGATGGTGAAGAGGAAGACGAAGCTGACACAGTTACCTCCCCTCCCATGATGGTGCCCCTGGCGGACATCTTGAATCATGTGGCCAAGAACAATGCAAATCTGGAGTTTGAGAAGGACTGCTTAAAGATGGTTGCTATAAGTGATATCAAAAAGGTAAACTTATAGTTTGGTAGGAATGAATTTGGTTAAAACTGATGCGAAACATCTTTAAGATATTATTGATGTCCTGGTAACAGAATGGAGAGAAAAAAGCTGGAACAGAATTTTTCTGTTATTGTTTTTAAAATTAACCAAACTATATGAATAACAAATAAGGTATTCACAAAAAAACACATTTCAAATAGTGGAGAGAATTCTTTTTGAAAAAATCATGGAGTGAAAAGCCCAAAAGATTTATTGCCTTAGTTTTTATTTAACCGTTTTTTTCAACCAATCGGATTGTGGCACACACTGACATTTGTTTGTCAATGTTTTTCAGGGTGAGGAGATCTTCAACACATACGGTCAGGTGGCCAACTGGCACCTTCTTCATATGTACGGCTTCGCTGAGCCCCACCCCAACAACCACTACGACACCGTCAGTACCATACACTTCTCTGTAACTGATGATAACATCCTCTCTAGTTTCAAAGTCTTGCTCATGTTATCAATCATTGGATTGTCTGGTCCAGATTCGATTATTTACAGACCGCCATCATATAGCTGGAATATTGCTGAGTCCGGTGTAAAACAACAAACCAACCATGCTAGGAAGGTCGGTGGTTCAATCCTCGGCCCATCATACCTAAGTCGTTAAAAGATGGTGCTTGTTTGTACCCTGCCTGGTGCATGGCATAAAGGGGATCAAACAAGGATTTCTTAGTTTGGAGTCAGTATGGAGTGTCCAAGTGGGGTATCCGTGAACTGCGGCATGGTATCTCAGAGGGCTAGCACTAAGGGGGCTAAGTCCGGACTAGTACAAGCAGTCACACATACATGCACATTGCATTATAAGTGCAATAATCTTGAACAGATGTTAAACAGCCTTTCACTTCATCTCTTGACTTACATCCTGTATTCAATATTCAAGTGTGAAGACCTCTTGCCACCCCATTCAAACTTTACAGTTGACTTTTAATTTTGCTGTGTTAAGGATGAATAATTACGAGTATGTAAACTATGACATGTATGGATCAGCTGGTCATTGCGTGAATCGCTTACTATATATTATATGGATGCAGGTTTGAAAAGCATCTCATTTGATTCCCAGTGTTTAATATCTTCGATATTAGTTTTCGATAAGTTTTCGCTACCGCTAAACAAAGATCTGAGGACATCCCATTACGGGTCACGCCAGAAAGACCTTTCGCAAATTTTGACTGACCAATGAAATGACTGACAAGAAATCGACATTAGCCAATCAGAAGGCAGCTTTCTCAAGCTTTACGACACTAGTTTCAAACTGGCGACTACGCTTCGAAACATATTTTGACGTATTCTCGATTAAAAAATTTAAAACTGATAAGAAGAACATTCTGGAATGGCTTATAGATGACCTAGATTGTAATGGATATGATCATAAAACCCATAACTGTCGTTCGGAGTACCTCTTTTTAAATATTTCGCGGTTGCATGATTAGAAAACCCATTCCGACTGTCACTTTCATGATCTGGTAAGCGACGCTCTGATTGGTTGGATGAAAGGTCGTTCTGACGTGACCCGTAATGGGATGTCCTCAGATCTTTGTTTAGCGATAGCGAGAACTAAGATCTGATTTTAATGAGATTGCGGCACTGCATCCATTTGCAGTCTAGGTCAAGCCATGTCATTTGGACAACATTGGGAGATGTTGCTTGTTGTTACCCTGCCTTGCATTCGGTATGAATGGAATAGAACAAGGACTGTCTGGCTCGTAGTCCCTATACTGAGTGGGGTATCCATTTTATCTGCACCATGGTATCTAAGTGGGCTAGGTCTATAAAACCGGGGACAGCCAGGTAGCCTAGTGGTTAGAGCATTAGCTCGTCACGCCGAAAAGCCGGGTTCAATTCCCGGCGTGGGTACAATGTGTGAAGCCCATGTCACTCAATCACACGATCCAAAACCAGTATTAGTCTGGCCACAGCCGCATATACACACGTGCATGAACGCTGCTGTATACATGTAATTGCAATAATGTGTAGTTGACATTAAGCCCTCCTCTCTGTACAGGTTGACATCCCACTGAGACTGGTGCTGGACGCGGCAAAACAACTCGACTACAACACCCCACAGCTGCTGCAGGACAAGTGGGCCTTCCTACAGGCCATGGTGAGATAGTGCATCCCGACTACCAGTAGCTTCGGTTAAAATAGTGACGTGCTTGTCGTAAGAGGCGACTAACAGGATTTGGTGGTCAGGCTCGCTGACTTGGTTTATGTATGTCATCGTATTCCAATTGCATGGATCGATGCTCATGATGTCAGTCACTGGATTGCCTGGTCCAGACTCGATTATTTACAGATCACCGTCATATAGCTGGAATATTGCTGATTGCAAAGCAATGAAGAAAGCAAAGAACATAGAGTGTACAAGAATATTCAGCTTGTAAAACCCCGTACTGGCTACTGATTATCAAAGATGGAATTGCGAACATTAATGTAAATGTTTAAGAATTCAATAATAATTTCATATTTAACTTATAAAACCAAATTTGCTTCTGATGGTTATGGCTGCATGTGTGTCTGTGTTTTGTCTGCAGGATCTGGCATCGGATGATGTGTTTGTTGTGGGTGTTGACGGCATCCTGACCGAGGAAGAACTCTACAGCACACTCAAGGTCGGTACACCACAGACCCACAAAGATTCCGGGGTAGAATAGGTCTTCAGCAACCATGCTTGCCGTAAAAGTGACCATGCTTGTTGTAAAAGGCGACTAACAGGATTGGGTGGTCAGGCTCGCTGACTTGGTTGATGCATGTCATCGATCCCAATCACTGGATTGTCTGGTCCAGACTCGATTATTTACAGACTGCCGTCATATATCTGGAATATTGCTGAGTGCCGCATTAAACTGCAAACAAACAAACAAAACAGTACACCACATTTATCTGTATTTGTAAAACCTGTTGTTTTAGGGATTATCTACTTATACAAGGCCGGAGTTAACTTTTTTTGACAGGGGGGGGGCAAATATTTGTACAAGTAACACTTGTCCCAAACTTGATTCAAGTAAAACTGTTTTCTATAAAAAAAATCCAAGGCCCCCCCCCAATGCTGAACAAGGCTAGAATTTCTGGGCTCCATCGTAGCACCACCAGTGACCATTACAAGTCATGCCCCTTCCATGTCACTACTGTTGACCAATCGGTCTGTTCTCATATCACTTGCATTTGCTTTAAACAAAATGGCGGTGCTCAGTCAGGACAATCTGATCGATAATCAAGATCTATATTTTAATAAGATGGGGCATTACTTTGCAAAGTGCATCAAATCACGTGAGCACCTTGATTAAAAACATGAACATTTTTTGGAAAATGTCTGTTGATGCTGAGTTGGTGGCAGACGTGCTTTGCAAATCCTGTAATCAACCAAAATCTGCACAGCAATTTACAAACCGTATGTCAATTTTGTTACGTGATTTTGATTGGACTATGCATAGACTTGTTAGTCCAGCTAAAATATAACTCCATAATTCCAGCCTAGTTTGACAAGGATGGAAACTGGACCTTTATAGTCAGCTAACTCCTTTGCCTCAGGGAAAATGACTTCCATTATATGCCTCAGCAGTTGCAGACAGCATTTTGAATATGCAAGATGAGCCAGAATGCTGGCTGATGCCTTGAGATGATGGAGGTTGCTTCATTGTTGTAGGTGTTGTCAATGACCGAGCCAACGTTCAAAGAATACCAGGAGAAAGATGGATGGAGTGATGACGACAGCGATGATGAGGATGACGAATCTCTTTCATTTGGTATGTATTTCCTACCCATTCTGTGTACAGTGTTGGTTGTTGAAGAAAATGTAAAGGTGGGGTGAATAGCAACAAAAACATTTCCTTAAAACGAACAGTTAAACAATTAGGCTACAAAAAATAATAGTCTTGGTACTCAGGCACCGCCCGCATGATCATAAAGTTTGCCGCACATTTCGTTTTTATTTCCATTGTTAAAAAAAACACCCAAAAATCCTTAAATATTCCAAGTCCAACAATAGTCAAATACTGTATTCCAGTATCTTACTCATTAAGGAATACATTTATGTAGGGAGGCCCTTTCCCAGGTTTTTGTACACAATTGTTTATTGATTACACAACTGTTTATTGGTTAAATACTAGTTTGAACAACCAAAATATAAAAAAAGACACTGCCCGCCCGCACTATATTTTCAAAAACAACTGCCTGAGAACCAATTCTTTTTTTTTTTTTTAACCTTATTCAGATTTCCTATCTTCTGAATCAGGAATGAATGTCTGGGATTGATGGTCATGCGCGACAAAATTATGAATTAACATTTTCTCAACTTGCTTGCACACAGCAGTACCGTAAAGCTCACCACTGTTGACAATCTGACAGGGCCATGGGCAATGATGAGCTCTACCCATTTTTCTATCAGAGCAAATCCAACAGCCTGTGGAAGATGCCTACAATCACCACATCTAATCTAGCAGAGGAATAAAGATGTCATTGAATAATTTCCACTCTCTATACTTACAGAAAAGATGAAAACCCTTCCAGAAAGCTGGAAGACCATTTTATCGAGGTATGTGATTTGTGTAATGTTTTATTTATACAAGTCTTTGACATATATGATAGAAAAAATATATGTATATATATAATGCATGACTTTCTTAACAAAGACGCCTGTGAAGATCCCGGGGTAGAATAGATCTTCAGCAGCCCATGCTTGTGGTAATACACATAAATCATAGTCATAGGACCCGTGAAGATCCGAGGTTGAATAGGTCTTCAGCGACCAATGCTTGTCGTAAGAGGCGACTAACAGGAGTGGGTGGTCAGACTCGCTGACTTGGTTGATGCATGTAATCGATCCCAATAGCGTGGATCGATGCTCATGATATTAATCACTGGATTGTCTGGTCCAGACTCGACAGACCGCCGTCATATAGCTGGAATATTGTTTAGTGCGGCGTTAAACAACAAACCAAACCAAAACTAAAAAATCTAAACAAAGACCATAATCCACTGAAAAATTGGGACTTGGAACCATGTAGGATCATATGAGCAAAGGGAGACAACTCAGCAGCACATATAATCCAAGTAAAAGTGTAACCATACGGTTAGGTCGTGATACTATGGGTGCTATGCGATCTGTATCCTGATACATTATTTTTATTTCACAAGCTGATATTCCTTCTTTTTGCAGGTGAATCACAACCCTGAATCATTTACTATTAAATTTCAGAGATCAAAGTTGGGATATTGTTGGGCAGAAACCTATTGGTAGAGGGCACTGTGAATATTAGCTATTTATGTCCAATCGGTAATACTAGAGAACCTGCATAAGCTGGTTGAACAGTTTCTGTTATCATTCACATGTTTTCACAGCATCAAAACTTGTAATGAAATGTATCGTATACCATGCATGCGATACAGGGGTCATAAATCGATGTATTGTATCACTGTATCATTACTCCACCAGTAACCTACCCGTGAAGATTCCGGGGTAGAATAGGTCTTCAGCAACCCATGCTTGCCGTAAAAAGCAACTATGCTTGTCGTTAAAGGCGACTAACGGGATCGGGTGGTCAGACTTGCTGACTTGGTTGATGCATGTCATCGATCCCAATTGCGTGGATCGATGCTCATGATATTAATCACTGGATTGTCTGGTCCAGATTCGATTATTTACAGACCTCCATCATATAGCTGGAATATTGCTGAGTGCGGCGTTAAACAACAAACCAACTAACCAACCACTAGTAACCAAGTTGATTCATTTCTTGATGCTTAGATTAAGGTCTTATTTCAGTAGAATACCAGAATCCTGCACCCTGTTTATAGTCTCATCTTATTTAAGTCTTGTTTGGTGTCATTCAATAAGGCCTCATTTCATTTCAGTTGTGCAAGTGCCTGTCTGAAGCGCTACTCGACTAGTCTTGAAGAGAATGAAAAAACAGCACCATCCTCGTTACCCACAATACACCGATTTGCCTTCCTGACAAGCCATGGCCAGATGAAACTTGTCCAGAAAATAACTGAATGTTGTACATAATGTAGAATAAAATGATCTTATGTAGATATTCTGTGTCTGTGGATTTACATTTCTCAGGCCCGTGAAGATCTGGGGTAGATCTTCAGCAACACATACTTGCCGTAAAAAGAGACTACCGGGTAAGCTTGACAAAAGAGGCGACCAACGGGATTGGTTGGTCAAGCTTGCGGACTTGTTTAATGTGCATCATCAATCCCGATTGTGTGGATCGATGCACATGATACCAGTCACTGGATCGTCTGGTCCAGACTCGATTATTTACAGTGAGTGAGTGAGTGAGTGAGTGAGTCGGGTACCACTATTTGCTGTGGTCAATCCAGCCTAGACATTGGTGGATTCTAACCCTTTTTACTCCAACTTAACATTTTGAGGAAATTGGATGTTTCTCCCCCCTCAACATGAACTTTGTGACATTTCAGAGTTTAGTTTCCCATTTTTGTCATGCATGCTTGTTTTGACCTACTTTATCATAACTTTCCACCCACCCCTCCAACTGACTTTTTTTTAACAAAGTGTTGAAAATCGTTAGTAGGGTTTTTAATAGATCAAGTCTGCAACTCTATATTACAGTCTGTCATAAAGACCCTGAAGCAAATATATCAAAAACAGCCATGTCTATAACAGTGGGCAAGTCTAGATTGCAGCAGTTTCAGGGTCTGTACAAATCGGCTGAATTCGTGAGGACAGAGCTTGTAATTATCATCAAGTCTCTCGAGTTCATCAGTGAACCAAGACCTCCCTATCCTGCCCTGCCCTCACTATGGCCTAACAAGGTGTGATTAATTGGAGACCTGGTGTGACATACACTATCTTTGCCCTTTCTTTACACTTGTTTCATTGTTATTCATTCTGCCGAGTTGAGGGAAGGATTCTAAAAGTTTGCATTTCTGATGTAAAAATGAATAGGAACATAGACGAGCTAAAGTGTTTCAATACAGATGAAATCATTCGTCCAAAACCAAAGGCATCATTGAAAGTTGCTCTCCAACCACTCACTCCAGCCGGTAGTGGAAAACCATTAACATTAGAGCTTGCTCCCTATTCCTACAGGGCAGTAGAGAGAGTGAGTGAGTATGGTTTTACGCCGCTTTTAGCAATATTCCAGCAATATCACGGTGGGGGACACCAGAAATGGGCTTCACACATTGTACCCATGTCGGGAATCGAACCCGGGTCTTCGGCGTGACGAGCGAACGCTTTATCCAACAGGCTACCCGACCGCCCACAATGCAGTAGAGAATACAAGCCATGCCGATGTCATTGTTGTGTCACCCTTGATCGCACCTATGAAGAAACAAACTGAGAATTGTTTGTCATTAGGACTCAAAGCTGTGAACCTGAATGATGTCAAACGGGAAGAAATATTGACAAATGGTGAGAGTCTGGTATCTACAATACAGGAAATGACTGTCGATGACATAAAATATTTAGAAGTTGACATAGTTAAAGATAAGATTTATGGATGAACAACTTCTTTATAACAATTAGGAGTGACGTTTTGGTGTAGGTTCTAACACTGTTCTCCAACTTCTAAATGCCTCTCCAAGAAGTTGGATGTAATATTCACCAGTCCAGAATCTATTCTTGGACATCAGAACTTTGTGACTGTTTGTTGTTTAGTGTTGCACTAAGCAATATTCCAGCTATATGACGGCAATCTGAGTAATTGAGTATGGACCAGACAATCCATTGATTAATATCATGAACGTCGATCCATGCAATTGGGATACTATAACATGCATCAACCAAATCATCGGGCCTGACCACCCGATTCCGTTAGTCACCTCTTACGACAAGCATGGGTTGCTGAAGACCTATTCTACCCTGGTCTACTAAAAATAGGCGGGTTTTGTTTCGTTACAATAATGCAAAAACATTGAGAAAGCAGGTAAGTTGATTTGTCAGTTGAAAACTTGCAGGGCCATTAACTCCCACATCCCTAAACTTAAGGAATTTTTTATCTGACATCAAACTTTGTAACTGGTCCATGAGTTTCGTCAAATGTCTACCATACTTATGTTATAAGTATACAAGCTTCCTTAACCATGTTGACACCGAACTTGAAGAGTGACCCTGGTCTTCAACGTCATCTTGTCACATGCACAAATACTTGAAGGGTAGGGGTTACCTACAGTACTCAAAAGTTTCTGAATGCATGTTGAAACTGCAAGCAATTTCATGAGTGAGTTGGGTTTAACGCTGCTTTTAACAGTATTCCAGTTATATCGCGGCGTGTCAGCTTAATGTGGGAGGAAAGCCCGAAGTGATGCAGGTCTCAGATGTTTACCACTTCCGTGAAACCCACGAGCATGGGTATGGTGCTGACAAACCTAGAAACATTATTGGGGCGAACCCGGGATTCAAACCCACAACCATAGGTTTCTGGCGTGCCCAAGGGACAACTCTGCACAGCGAATCGCGGCGCCTTAGACAACTGGGGCACCCGTGCCCCCAATTTCAAGAGTGAAAAGGTCTAATAAATCTGACACAATCAAGACATGGCTTCTAAAATTTTATAGTGTGCTTGACATCCAGAACAGGAATTTACAGCTGTGAGGTAATAGAGGTAGGGAATTCGAAGGAATTGTAATGCATTTAATGCCAAAAGATTTAAAGAACTTGCACAACATGGTCGCTGATAGGAGACAATTTAAGAGTGAAGGACAGGCGTTAACTATCACGGCCATATAAAACTGTCCGTAACCATGGTAATAGTTAATCACAGAGGCTAGACGAACAAGAGTTGTTAACAGTGTGAGCAACAGTTAACTCCACCAAGGTACAATGACAGCCAGGTCACGACCAACACGCTCTCATCCCAATCAAAAATATACAGCTCTCTTGTAACAGAAGTGTAATGGGATGTGGAAGTATCAGCTGCATAACAGGACAAAACCTTTTTGCATGACATTTATTCCAATCAACAATTTTGTAAAATTCTATTTAAAAATTTTAAGTTGTGTTAGTGGACATAATTCCTTCCAACGTGTGACCAGTCTCTTCCACTGCTGGACACACATTATTCACAACGCCATCAAGGAATCACTCATACTTTAAACATGCACAAGTAATTAAAACACAAATTATTTCAAGTTTTATTCAGATGTGTAATAAATTATCACTTGTGAAAGTGCATGGGATCTTTAAAAGCAGGGAATATTTACAATAAACAGCACTGAACACCTTCGACCATCCAGCGAATACACGTTTTAAATGCCATGAATGTTACAAAAAATGTGATGTGAAGGTTTTCACGAGTAATACTTGAGACTTGTCCATCCTATCTGGATCACTGGGCTGTGCCAAGGTGGCTTTGAGGGTCACTAAAATGCTGGATTAAAATACCCTTTCATCCATTGCAGGAACTGATCACTCAGTCCGAGCTCCTACAATGAAAATTGTCTGGACCAGAAATTGCTGTGGTTTCAACCACATGATAAAAATCTCCGCTCTAAAATCACTGTCCTCATCAATCAGTCTTTCTTCTGTCTTTGTTTCACTTTCTTCTTTTGAGGCATCTGCTCCTGCCTATTCCACGGTCAAATCACCTAATTTTTCTGTCAAAGTCTCTGCTTCACTTTCCTTAGATTTTTCTTGTGAATCTTCTGCAGACTTCTCTTCTGAAGACTTCTCTTCTAAAGACTTCTCTTCTGAAGACTTCTCTTCTGAAGACTTCTCTTCTGAAGACTTCTCTTCTAAAGGCTTCTCTTCTGAAACACCATCTGCAAAAAGATCAAAATAACATTTCAAGAACTACAAGGTGATTCCAGGGGATATATAATTTGTTTATTGACATGCTGTTTAATGCAGCACTCAACAATATGACAGTGGCCAGTAAATAATCGAGTCTGGACTAGACAATCCAGTTAGGGACTTCATGAGCATCGATCCACACAACTGGGATACGTTGACATGCACTAACTAAGTCAACAAGACTGATTATCCGATCACATCAGTCACCTCTTATGACAAGTATGGTTGCTGAAGAACAATTCTGACCCCTATCTTCATGCTGCCTGCATTGTGCAAGTGTGCAAGGGATTTCAGCCAGCAATATTACTTCTGAATCACAGTATCTAGCCAAGAATCAGGTCTGAATCAAATCAGGATATTTTGAGAATTGAGAATGTCTCTCAGGAAAGTGGATTTTGCGCCATATAAATAGCCTTAGTAGTAGTAGTAGTAGTAGTAGTAGTAGTAGTAGTAGTACAGGAAAGCTCTCTTTAACTTACTTTGTGCTTTTTTAACTGTTTCCTCCACTGACTTCTGTGATTCTTCAAATTTCTCCTTGAACTTCTGAGCATCTGCAAAGTTATCAAAACAATCATGATATGCATTAGTGAGCTGCTTTTAACAATGTTCCAGCAATATCATAGCGGTGGACACCAGAAATGGGCTACGCACAGTGTACCCATGTCGAGTCTTCGGGGTGAAGAGCGAATGCTTTAACCACTAGGCTACCCGACTGCCCCATTATGATATGCACAATAGGGTATTGTTTCCAACAGCAAGTATCAGACATTTCAACAATGATGATAAAAACCATAAAAACAAAGTTTCTTTGATTGATGATTTACAAAGTTACTCGGCATAATACTAAGCGTGGAATTTCAAGCCATGGATTGGTTTGTTCCCATTCAGTGATACAATTTTGACTTAGTTATAAAACAACAACTAGATTGTGCGAAGCCCACGGTCGCACCATCGGATTATACTTCCATTAAAATCAAGTCAAACAGAAAATTATTTCAAATCTGTTTTATCTATTAAATCAGCAGCCAAAGACATTGAAAACATGCAGCTTTTTCAAATATTGTGCAGTTCTGGAACGATCACTGTTCAGAAATTGAGTGTTGTGTACTTCTTTCTGTTTCATGCATACACTTACTTTCGGCGTTTGCGAATCTAATAGCTAGTAATTCGGCTTTGGACTCCTCATCTGCAAAATCTGCTGGTGTTGACCACACCCACGCCCGATCACTCCCACAGTTTGGTTTCAGTTCCATGTGAGGTGAAACTGAAACAATCACAGTATTAAATAATAGGGCCGTGAACCGTTGTACAATCATAATTTATACAGGATACACACACTCATAACACCATCATGCCTCATGATGGCATGTGGTCCTATGCACAGCGCATAGGTTACAAATCAGGTTAAGTAACGTCGGTTGCAGAGAATAGGTGGATGGCTGACCTCGTTTTGCAGCTTGACTCTGACTCCTGAGAGTTTCTAGGGCTTTGGTCCTGCCCCACACTGAAGTAAGTACATGTAGCACATGTGGTGTCCCCTTAGGCAAATGACCTTCTTCAAAATATGCCTCTGTTCACCAAGCAGTGAATATGGGTACCCGGTAGGATGTGCTAGTAAAGTGAATTAACAGTATAGCAGCTGACAAGACAGCTTGGGTTGTATACTCCCCAGGGAGCGGAGAATGAAAACTGAGTGCACACTGATCCACTGACCGTGGTACTAATTTGAGCATGCACCGAGTGAATAGAGGCTAGCACAATGCAAGTACATACAACATTAACATTATTATCATGAAGGAATAATTTCACTCACTATAATGATTTGCACATATCTTCAGTGTTTTGTCTCTCCTCATCAGTATTCGTATCAAATGTGTGCCTTTGTGTTTCAGGATTTTAACCTCCCCTGTGCCCCGCTCCTTCCATTCGGCAGGCTCAGATGTATTGTCAAAGCGGAAAAGTTTTGCTCGTCTGTAAAATATAGTGTGAAATTAGAAACATCTCTAAAGAAATTTTTATAAATTGATGCAAAGTTGTCAAGGAAGCATTACATTTATACCCGTCCAATTTAAAAAGTACAAAATCTGGGATTTACCTGGCTTATATATTGATGGGAGTCCCTTGGACTCAAATCCTTTAATTGTAGAGGTCCAAGATTACAAGATAGGGGTCCCAGGGAATGTAAAAAGTATGAGACAATTTTTTCTGTGCCCGTTGGATTTAGCAAATTTAAGTTTTCAGAAATTGAGCGCAATAATGTAAACATGTGAACAGTCAAGGTTAACTTGCTCAGCATACTCATCAATCCTTACAATTTCAATATTTCTTCTTCTTCCTCTTCTAATGTCTTTATTTCCACAGGATTAAGGGTCACAACGGGTTCAAAGTGAAGTTCTGGCGACTCTGGAGCATCATCCTAGAAAACATTTCCAAATTTGTCAAATTGAAATACAAGCAGAACAATCCAACAATAACGGTTTTGTTGTCAACTGTATTCATTGCACAAGTAATCAGGAATAGACAATAGCTGTACTGTGTACATATACGTCCGCCAGTTTTTCCACGGCAAAAGAGCAAGTACAACATGTGGCAAGGTGGCACCCCAACCATTTGTCTATATTCCTTCTCCAATCATAATCTTCATGTTGATCTAGCATCTATTACCGGGATCTTGTATTTACAGGTGAAATAAGATTCCTTAGTAACACTTTCTAAGATGTTTACATACAATTATTAGCCATAACACTAAAGTAACTGGGGACTTTGAGGCATTCTACCATACAAAGGCTTGACTAAGTTCAGGACAGAGCGATTAACATTTCATGCAATTAGTATGCATCTTAAAATGTGATCTGTGTTATAAAAAAATGCTAAGCAGAAAGCACTATTAGGTTGAGGGGAGCTGTCAAAGAAGCTTGTTTATTTGCAAATGACACTTCCCAGTTATCCATCATCAGAAAATTAACGCAAATCATTAAATTTCAAACTAACTGTAACACATAAGTTACCTTTTCGTCTGCCATAATGGAACGTAATGCAACTGATTGACTTGGATTTCTCTGTTGATGCCTACTGTCAAATCAATCCTGCAAATATAGTCGACTTCCCGCTGAATTCAGATCGAGGCTGTTACCTTACTCCTTATATTCTTCCGGTTTTATAAGTTATGTTTTTCGGATTTATACGTGCTATTTCATTAAATATTATTTGTTTTTGACATATATAATACATCATTACCCGCAATGTGGGCGACCTCTTTCCAAAGCAACTCCTATTATTGAAAAAAATAAATATTTTTACCATGTTCTTAAAAATAATGATCCAAAATGGCGGCGCCTATGCACCACGGGGTGAGTTACCTTTCCCGGCTGAGGGGAGTTTTTCAAACAGATTTGTTTTTCAAACCGTTACCTGGTTAATCGAGTGTCACTGCGTCACCACATCTGATAATCGTTGTCAAGTGTCTCCATACTGTAATCAACTGGTTTTCCTGACCAAGACACGATTATTTCCCAAGATAAGGCGTAAAACAACATTCACCCCATTACCAGATTACACATGACAAATGAAACTAACTTTCAGTGGAATAGGGTAAGACTTCCCTCCGTTAACCCCTCAAAAATATATATAACTAACAGGACTGAGCGGCAATGCATACATAAACAACTTTTGGAGGGGGATACGGGCGGAAGGCTTTCCTCTATTTTATCTCAGGCTGATGCGATTAAAGAATCTGTTTGCAACCCAATAGTTTGATAAAAACTAGATATATCTCAAGAAAAAATTACAAGTTTCTCAAATAAATATTTATGTGTGCTTTTTTTATCCTTAAGGTTATTTGTGTTAGGGTTGGTTGAGGTTATCCCTATCTCTATCCTTAGCCTAAGTGCATTGAAATAAAATAGTGGCGAACATATCCAATTGCTGCTCTGGACTCGTTGCTGTAGGCCTATATCACAGCTACTCGTAAGTATAAACGTTAACTGTGTTATGATAGTTTCTGGAATGCTTTGAACATGTTTGAGTGGAATTACCCCTACCTCCATTCGAAATTGGTTAGAAAAGAACCCATTTGTTTAGACGATGTCCCCTTACCCAACTCAGGTCGTATGCATACTGATTATGCATAATCCAAAACTTGGTGAAGAGAAAAATGGAATTGATCAATCCTAATTGATGTGTCGTAAAAGTTGAACAAAGAACATGAAACATTTTGCGTATGAAATACTTAATAGGTTAGTAAGCCTTTGCCAATACGATCCATTATTAATTAACTACCGCAATAATATAGCGTACCATGCAATGTTATTTTGCCTATGCTGTAATATCAAAATTCTTTTGCCTGGGAATTGGACAAGATAAAGCACTTTCAGCTGCTCTACATTTTTGCATTACAAAACCCAAAGGAAGCAAACAAACCCATTTGCTAATAGTGTAAATAATAACTAAATAGTATTTATAAGGCCAGTGAAACATAAATTAATTATGAGATTTTTATTCAAATTTATCAATTAAGGTGGAAGAGGCATTTTAACTTTGATGTTATTTTAAGCTGTTTGTGGTACATATATTAATCATGTAAATCAGATGGGGAATAATCCTTCAGAAAATTATCTAGATGCTGGGTATTCGCAGGGATAAACACTACTCAGACACCCATACAAAAATTCAGATACAGTCATGCCCCGCTTATACGGACTTCAGATATCTGGAAACCTCGGTTCCTGGACGATTTTCATTCAAAACGAAATAATTACTATATAAATTTACCCGTATATACGGAAATTCAGTTTCCGGAACCGGATGGTCATTTTCATACACAAAACACGTAAATGCACACAAAATTGTCTCACTTACCCGGACAATACACTTCCGCTGGTGGTAATCCTTTGATTCGTGAGAAGTCAATTAACCAAGTGACACTGAATTACGTTTGAGACGAGCTTGTTTATTGTACATGTAATTCCATTCGATAAATATGGTGTCTGTGGAGGTCAGAGGTCAAAGTTGTGACCTCAAACTGTGAGTATGGCCTGTCAACCAGCGAAACGTAAGCGACACGCAGTTGCAGCACGCGAAAAAAGGGAAATTTGTCTGTTTAAGGAAAAACATCCGTCAGCAAGTTTGGAAACCATCAGTAAGCATTATGGCACTGAATTTGGACATACCATAGGAAAATCGACAATTGGTGACATTTTAAGACAAACAGAAGTGGCTAAATCTCCCGGAAAATTCAAATGACTTATCACGATCCCGTGTAGCAAAACACCAGAAGCTGGAAGATGCATTATATCTTTGGTTGTGTGACATGACAAGTCGTCATGTGCCCGTTAATGATGAAATGCTGATAGAGAAAGCTCGGAATTATTGTTTAAAATTCAAACCTCAATATGTGGTAAAGTTCAAACTTCCATGACAGATTTTTTGAAACGTGTATGTCTTGAATAAAGATTGAATGGATGTATCTGTTTGCTCTGTCATCTGTCATGAATTGCATAATTGAAGGGAAGTAACTCTTCCAGTAAGAAGCTGGTTTCAGATATACGGAAATTCGTTTATACGGACGAATTGTGAAATGACGCAAGTGTCCGTATAAACGAGGCATGACTGTACCAACCTTATTTAGTACTTACTATTAGCATGTGATAAGACGAGGTTGTTAAGGCTAAATTAAGATGTTAACCTATCAAAGAATACTACTTAAAATTCACATTATCGTATTCGACGTAATACGCGCCCAGGGCGCTTTCAAAATTAGAAATAGGGGGCTCTCATTAGAATATAATTTTGGTGAGAAAAAAAACAGAGTTGAAAGATTGTAAATTTCATGGTTTATGCTGACAGCCTGAAATGATACAAAAGAAAAGTCTGTGCGTATTATACACGACAGATATATTTTCCAGAATTTAATTGCCCATAATTGAGGGTGCATATAACACATGAGTGCATATTATACACAAATAAATAAGTCTTGTGTACATTGATCAATCGGAAGGGGTGATATTTGGGATTGTTCACTAGCCAATATACTAGCAAAATATCACTGTGGGCACTTATTAGAGCGGAGCGCTTATTATGTCAAATACGGTAATAGGTGGATATCTCAGGGACATGTTTGACATGAAGTTTTCCTGCAGATGAATTCATCTAAGCAGAAGCTAACATTTTCATCTGCTTTTTAAATCTGTTTCAGATTTTCACATCAAGTTGCTGAACACATCATATCAGAGTATAAAGACGTACCTAATTTCTATCTACTGGAATTGCAGTTTTGAATAACTGAGAAGCATCATAAGATGGCGTCTCCTAGCACGGATATAATACAGCCTTGTCCAGACACCAGCATCATCTCTGATCCCCTGTGTGGTACTGAGAACACTGATGCAGTGGACATGACGAGGGATGATAAAGTAGATATTAAGCAACAAACAGGTGATAGCTCTTCAAACTTCCCTAAGGATGGAGAATCTGTTGCCATGGAGACTACAAATCCCTACAGCTACACACAGAGAAAGGAGTTTACGTCAGAGATCTACAAAGTTGAAATTGAAAATCTTCCAAGAAATTATGGATTTGCTGTAAGTCGAACATGATGATGATGATGATTATGATCATAATTATTTATACATGTTATAAGAGGTGAATTATTTGTTCAAACTATCGATATGCTACATTGCCTTACCTAATAACAAACCCGTGAAGATCTGGGGTAGAACAGAGGCGTGTTCAGGAGGGCGGGCGCTCGCAATATTACGCAAGTGCGTGCTGTTGAACACGGCAAACCGCGCAAGCGCACGCGTGTACTCGTGATCGAGTCCGAGAGGTAGTTCGCCTCGTAATCCAAGATGGCTTCGCACATTGAACAAATGTTTGCCTTTGACGAGAATGGAATGGATGTCAAAAGAATAATCTTTTAGACTAGATCTACCATCAAAAAGTTATTTTTGCATTTTCAATATATTGACCCGTGATGATCAGGGAAGACAATAGGTCTTCCGCAACCCATATGTTTACCGTAAGGATCGAGTAATAAGACTCTCTGACTCGGGTGATGCATGTCATCGTATCCCCATTGCACAGACCGATGCTCATGTCCATTGCTGGATTGTCTGGTCCAGCACAGGGACATGTAACTAATAATAAAAATAAACACTTTGTTATCATGAACATCAAAGTATGAACCCATCAAACTTGTGATGAAATTAAATGTGTGAACCTATGACACTTGTGGACAGGGCTGTTTTGATCCCCGGCGACGCCCTTTTGGATGCTGTGCCGCGAGAGCAAGTACGCGCCTCCCGTTCAGAAAGGCGTGATATTGTCTCACTGTACTCTCGCGCGGTTGCTCGCCCTCCTGAACATACCTCAGGTCTTCAGCAGCCCATGCTTGCCGTAAAAGGCGACAATACCAATACAATATAACAATACCCAGAAGAAAGTTCCGAAAATCAATATTGGACAGTGATACAGGAGACGCTCTTTACTACAGCACACTGGGAATGTCCTGGTTGTAATAGGTCTTCAGCAACCCATGCTTGCCAAACAGCTTGTCGTAAGAGGCGACTAACGGGATCGGGTGGTAAGGATCGCTGACTTGGTTGATGCATGTCATCGATCCCAATTCCTTAGATAGATTCTCATGATATCAATCACTGGATTGTCTGGTCCAGACTCGATTATTTACAGACTGCTGTCATGTAGCTGGAATATTGCTGAGTGCGGCGTTAAACAACAAATCAACAAACACAGAGCTTGATATAGGCAACTTGATTCCAGGTCCCAAAGTTGAAACATAGATGCATAAACTCGTATAAATAGGTAAAATCTCATAACAACTCCCAAATTGGAAGACGAGTCGGCTAGTAGCTGCATATTACAACAGTTGCAGAGAAGACCACAGTGCTACCTCATGTGATTTTCGATCGTGAACGTTGATACAACTCAATCTCGTTAATCTGACACAGTGATCAGCATGTTTTGACATGTGTGTTTAATGCAAGACAAGTTGGCTTGTAGCTGCATATTACAATAGTTGCAGAGATAACCACAATTCAAACTTGTTTATCCGACTTACTTGTCAATCCGACATAATCATATGCAACCAACCATGTCGGATTAACGTGACTTGATTGTATCGGTCATTTATGTCAGTTCTTGTAATTATTCTCCAATATTTGCTCTTGTTTCAGCAACTGAAGAAGAGGTTGTCCACGGCACTCAAGCTGAATCCACACAAAATCAAGGCGATGCCAAAGACAAACTTTGCCTTTGTTACATTTAAGTAAGTTACTTCCAGATGTGTGATTTTCACTGAAGATATTATCAATCAATTTGATTCGTATCTAAGTTTGAGTACCATATTTCTAGATATAATCCTCAGCTGATACTGTTGTTGCCTCAGCTCTCTAAGTTTTTTTAGTTTTTTGTTAGGAGCCAAGCAGCACCTAACGTGAATATTTAAGGAGCCAAACCTATCTTAAACAGATATTGTCGCCAGTTTTGTTTGCTTTTAGGTATGTGGTGAGCAGTAGATAAATTTAGGTCGCCATTCATAGATGTTAGTTGCATTTTGCCACCACTACTTCGAGGGCTGAGCGGACACTGTTCTGGGCAGTTTCATTGTTTTGGTAGAATTGGTCTTCAGCAACCCATGCTTGTCACAAAAAGGCGACTATGTTTGTCGTAGGAGGCGACTAACGGGATCGGGTGGTCAGGCTCGCCGACTTGGTTGATGCATGTCATCGTATCCCAATTGCGTGGATTGATGCTCATGATGTCAATCACTGGATTGTCTGGTCCAGACTCGATTATTTACAGACCGCCGTCATATAGCTGGAATATTGCTAAGTGCAGCATTAAACACCAAACATTGTTTTTACTTCTATCACATTCATGACAAACAAGTAACAGGAATATCAATGGACTCAGGCTGTAAAGCCCGAGAAAGCTGCTTTCTGATTGGCTGATGTCGACTTCTTGTTTGCCATTTCAGTGGTCGGTCAAAATTCGCGAAAGGTCATTCTGACGTGACCTGTAATGGGATGACCTCAGATCTTTATTTTGCAGCAGTGAGAACTCAGATCTGATTATAATGAGATTGGGATCTGCACAATGTCATTGTATCATGATCAGTCAGAAGGATCTGCTTTGTACAAAAACTAAGCCCTAGGTTTGCTGAGACATCTCTGGTTTTTTAACAATTTATGAAAAGGTCCCTTGGATAATGATTAGAAGATTATGAGTGAATGTATGATACTTAATGATTGTCCCATAGAAATGCAGAAGATCGGGATGCGGCCTTGACAGGGATAGAAGGTCATGTGTGGAAGGGCAAGGTCCTCCGTGTCAGGGTAAGTGATTGGTTCAGCTTTGGCATTTTTTGTTCGTTTGTTGTGTAACGCCGCACTCAGCAATATTCCAGCTGTATGACGGCAGTCTGTGAATAATCACAAATTTGGGTCAGACAGTTCAGTGATTGACATCATGAGCATCGATCCATGCAATTGATTCAGCAAGCCTGACCACCTGATCCTGTTAGTCGCCTCTGACGACAAGCATGGGTTGATGAAGAGCTATTCTAACCCGGAATCTTCACGGGACGGGATGGGATTTTTATACTAAGCAGGGATTCCAGTGACAACACTCAAATCACTTTGGCTTAAAAATATCTGACCCAAGTGAGAAAACTATCAAACTCACTATTCAGATTTGATTATTTACAGGCCATTGTCATATATTGCTGATCAGGCATTAACCAACAAACACTTTTCTTCTTCAGAAAGCCCAGCCAGCAGCTGATCCTCTCCTGAAGAAAAGGAAGTTGCAAGAAGGTCAGTTCAGCATCCTGTTTACACCCTGTTACTAAGGGCCCACACACAAGATTACTATACTATGTTTTAAACCCAGCATAAGTCTGGACTAGTACAACAAATATTGAAAACTCTCAACATCCCTTGGCTAATTCAACGACATTACATGTAGAGATGATAGATCAGTGAGAGGAGCTTGTGCACACTCGATGACCCCAGCAACCTTGTTGCTAGTCTGTTGTCACAGGGTGTTGTTTCGCCAGCGTGTCTTGCAACAAAATTTAACAAATTATGTCATAGGGTATTGTGACATGATTGTAAACTTTGTGGTGCAGGGTCCCTTTCCACAAGGGGATTGTAGCACAACGACAGTTGTAAGTCTATGTTTAAGCATTGGAGTTACTATGACCTTAACGCTACAATAGCTTTGTGGAACAGATGCCTGAATTCTAAAGGTAGGCCGTTGTATGGTATAACATTAATACGTGTCAGCTTTTGACGTGTTTGAAGTATTCTATTAAACTCATTTGGATTATGCTGTGGATCGCGTAGATGTATGCCTATTTACACACACCAGTGAATTTTTAAAAAAAGTTATAAACAGCAAGTAATAAGTAAAATATTAAACTTGCTTCCGTTTATGAAACTCGTGAATAGTTCCCTCGTCAGATACCATAACTGTCCACTCGTTTCATGAAATTGGTGTTACACAGGAGCTAGTTTAGTATTCTTTATTTATCAAGCCCTTGTCATGGCCTGCTATTCAGTGTACAGCTGGTGTTTCAGAGCAGCAGGGAGGCAAGAGGCCACGAGTGGAGGAGGAGGATGACACGCCCTCTAGTGTCAGGTAGGGACATGTCAATGCATTTGTCACTATGCTTGTCGTAAGAGGCGACTAACGGGATCGGGTGGTCAGGCACGCTGACTTGGTTTAAGCATGTCATCGATCCCAATTGCGTGGATCGATGCCCATGATATCAGTCATTGGATTGTCTGGTCCAGACTCAATTATTTACAGACTGCCATCATATAGCTGGAATATTGCTGAGTGCGGCGTTAAACAACAAATTAACCAACCAACCATGCACTTGTCCATACATTCAATACATGGACCCATTAGGATTCAGGGTGAACCATATCCCCCAGAAACCTCTGCTTGTCATAAGAGGCAACTTCTTGAATCTTTGGCCAATCTCGGTGACTTGGTTGATGCATGTCAGCATATCCCAATTGGATTGATGCTCATTGTGTCTATCATTAGATTTCGTTTTCTAGATTCTATAAGATTGCCGTATAACTGTAATTTTGCTTAGTTTGGCATTATGAAACTAACAAACAACAAAAACATGCAATGCAAGTTTGAAGATCACTTAGAGGGCATGGGTATCCCAGTTGTCCAAAGATCGCGATTTGCTGTGCGTCCTTTGGGCACGCCAGAAACCTATAATTGTGGGTTTGAATCCCAGTTCGCTCCGATCATGTTTCTAGGTTTGTCAGCACCATATCTGTGCTCTTGGGTTTCACCGAAGTGGTAAACGTCTGAGACCTGCATCACTTCGGGCTTTCCTACCACATTAAGCTGACACGCCTTGATATAACTGGAATACTGTTAAAAGCGGCGTTAAACCCAACTCACTCACTCACTCACTTGATGATCAGTTTGTAATTTCATACAGGTGATAGAAATTAGTTACATTTAGAGTAATGCACATGCCCTTTCTGTAAAAGTGTAACATGAGTACGACCAATCCAAATGATGGCAGTGTATTGTTTGCTTCCTTGCCTGAGATCGATGACACTTGACAGGCTTGCTGATTGGCTGTTCAGAGTGCCATTTGGCCGCATTGCGCAATATATTGTAACATTCATGGCAGGTCGTACTCGCTGCACAAAACGTATGGTTTCCGTTTGATATTGCTTAGCAACGGCAAATGCATTAAGCATGGTTGGAAATACATTTGCATTCTTAATTTGGGACAAAACACCATTTTTGGCCAATAATTTGGAAAAGTAAACTTTGTCTCCAGATAAGTGTTCGTTTTACTGTTTACTTGTCCTGAGACAAGTTCACAAATGTGATATTGTCCCATTCCTTGTATCAGCATTGGTGTCCCCCCACCCCCACCCCCCACCTCCATCCCCCACCTCCATCCCGCACCTCTTATGGAATAGTTTTCCCTGTCATGCTTTCATACAAACCTGACCGCCTCCATGGTCTATAGGTAGAGCGGCCGCCCGGAGAGTGGAAGGTATGGGGTTCCATCCCCGCCCGCCTCATACCAAAAGACGTTAAAAGATGGTACTTGTTGTTACCTTGTCTGGCGCTCGGCATTAAGGGGCTAAAACAAGGACTGGTCGGCTCGGAGTCAGTATACTGTGTCTGAGTGGGGTATTCATGTTAAACTGCGGTATGGTATGTCAGTGGGCTAGCACAATAAATGGGCAGCAGTCCGGACTAGTACAAGCAGCCACACGTCATGCATGTCGCTATATAAGTGCAATAATCTTGGACGTGACGATAAACCTGATTTCACCTCACCTCATACAAACCTGCTGAAAAGAGGATTGGATGGTCACAGTGTTTGACCTGCTTTGTGTCATCCTGCTCTGATGGCATGGATTGTTGCTCATGCATGACTTGAAGATAAGGGTCAGGTCTTTAATTACAAGGATGGAGTTTTTTTATGCAGTAACGTATTGAAAATAATGACCCTTCCCCCAATGCTAGTCATATTTTTGGATGACCCTGGCCATGTCCTTGTACATTTTTTGTCATGACGCTCCCTGAAAAGACAAAATACAAAAGCACTTTTTATTTTATAATAGAATGTTAATTTTTTACCATCCCAAATTATGTGTAATATTTTTTATGACCCTCCTTTAGGGTCACATTTTTTGGTGACCCTCCACTGATTCCCTCTGCCCACCCTGTAGTTGGTTTGTTGTTTTACGCCGCACTCCGCAATATTCCAGCTATATGACGGCGGTCTGTAAATAATCGAGTCTGGACCAGACAAGCCAGTGATTGATATCATGAGCATTGATCCATGCAATTGGGATCGATGACATGCATCAATCAAGTCAGCGAGCCTGACCACCCGATCCCGTTAGTCGCCTCTTATGACAAGCATAGTCGCCTTTTACGGCAAGCATGGGTTGCTGAAGACCTATTCTATCCTGGATCTTTACGGGACCGGTTTGAACATGGTTCCACTAGTCTGGTTAGTGAAAGTGGAGATTAATGAAAATAAGATTAACTTCTTACCCTGCAATGGTGTGCCTGCCAATCATTAGTTGCAGGCCATTGGCATAATTGACATTCAACAGTCCGTCTCTCATTTGCTGACATCTGTTGTAGACTCCTCAAGTGTGTTGCCCCCTACTGGGGAGTTCCTTATGAAGAACAGCTGAAGGTCAGTCAGAGCTTAGCGCCATTTCTTAAAAAATACGAGGATGTTATGGCTGTTAAATCTCATATATTCTTTGATCTTTGACAATACTTGTAGTATAACACATCCATAAGGCTAAAAAAAATAATAGACTTGGTTCTCGGGTGCCACCCGCATCATAAAGTCTGCCGCATGATTTGTTTTTATTTCCATTTTTTTTAAAATTATAAAAATCCTAATACTTAAACACAATGTACCAAAAAAATTTGAAACAGTAACGAAATGTGCAATGAACTTTATGATTATGTGGGCAGTGCCTGAGAACCAAGACTATTATTTTTTTTTAGCCTAATGTAACATTGGTATCTGTTTAAACTATTTTTCTTATGTGTGATGCTGTTTCACCATTCTCTTTCTGATTAAATCCTCCTTGGGGCACTTATTGCATTTTCCTTGCTCAAGAAAATCTACATGACATAGTTGTAACCATTTTCCTTAATAAAAAATGTTACCACACAAAAAACTTCGTTTTTGTATGATATACGACCACCCTTACGGGGCCTCACCCCCAACGGCGCCTCACGCCAGGGGGAGCAAGTCTCACCCAAATCACTTTCCTTATGTCATCTGTAAGAGACAGACGTGTTGATTTTTCACACAAGACAAAAATAAGAGAAATCTATCTTTCGACAAGAACCATGGCTGACCAAACTGTATGTATGGTACATTTCTTTCATTGCAAAGGCGTAATACCTCGCAATGTGAAGTTATAGAGTTGTAATAATACGCCACGTGCACGGTACCTTTGAATTCAAATGGCCGTTATGGCGTCCATATTGTAGTTCCACGGGCTGATACATGTAACACCAAGGCCATTAAGAAACGGCTTGGGGTTTTGTTATATCATACAGCATTGGTCTACAATTTTTTCCTTTACAAAACCCAAGGTGGTGTGTTAATTCATAAACTACACTTACCTTTTTTACGGGTTTTTACACCTTAGCGCGTAACACGCCCCTTTGGTGTTATAATTATACTACGACATTGGCTATTAGTATCGCGTTGCAAATCGCATTCTACATTACGCCTTTGCTTCTAGTTTCACAATTTATGCACGTATCTTTCCGATCTTTATATCGCACTGATACACGTTGATACCCTTCCCGCCTACCTCAGAAATTACGGTCTTGTTTACAAGACCTTCAAACTGTGTACGGGTTGTTCTAAGACAGGCGCGAACGCTGCCTAATATGTCTGGCGGAGGACATTGCCTTTACCCCCCGGGGCCCCCAAAAAGAGACAAGTTGACTTGTTCCACTTTAAAGAGGTCTATTAAAGGCAGGGGTAGATATCAGATCTACTAAGACATCCCCCCCACCCTCCCCATCTAAAAAGGGTAAAAAAGCTGCCGAGATTGTCTCCCCCGCTCCCTCTCCGGGGGCCGGGGGAGAAGGCTCGAGGGTCCCCGTAGTAAGCACTGCACCCTCTCCTGCACTGTCTTTGGCAGACTTTTCTGCGTTACTTAAGTGGCAGATGGCGTCGATGATGGAGGAGGTAAAGTCTCAGCTCCGAGAGGAGATGCGGACCGAGCCTTCCCCGTTGTCGGCGCCGGACGCGGCTTCGAGACCTTGTGATATGCCCGGCGTCGGCCGAGGCAGGCCACTTGGTCTCGGGGACGATCTCAGACCGGGCTTCGGCGCCGGCTCGAGGTCGCTCCCCAGCGGAGGGGTGGCGGGCGCCGGCCCGTGCACTACCGACGCACAATTTTTCCCTAGCGAAGCCAGACGCCTCTTCCGAGGCCGAGGCGTTCACTAGTGGATTCGTAGCCCGGAGCCAGGGGGGTTCCCTTGGTCTCGGGGACGATCCGAGACCGGGCTCCGGCTCCGGCTCCAGCTCGAAGTCGCTCCCCAGCGTAGTGGTGGCGGGCACCGGCCCGTGCACTACCGACGCACAATTTTCCCTAGCGGAGCCAGACGCTTCTTCCGAGGCCGAGGCTTCCACTAGTGGATACCTAGCCCGGAGCCAGGTCGGTTCCCTTTGTCTCGGGGACGATCCGAGACCGAGCTTCGGCTCTGGCTCGAGGTCACTCCCCAGCGGAGGGGTGGCGGGCGCCGGCCCGTGCACTACCGACGCACAATTTTCCCTAGCGGAGCCAGACGCCTCTTCCGAGGCCAAGGCTTTCACTAGTGGATACCTAGAGACACGTGCGGGACAAGATTGTCCAGGTACTGCCTCAGGTGGCTGCGCCCATGCCAGAGTCGGAGACACCCAGCTTGACTAAGGTCAAGCAGGGCCGGCGGTTGCCCCCCCTTTCCCGTGTGCGGTGCGGAGTTGAAGGCTGCTTACATATGCTTTGAGGAGCAATATCATAATGCATGCCAACAGCTCCGTGTGTCCGTACACTCCGCGTATCTGTCGGCTGTACAGAGGGAGTTAGCCGGAGAGGGGCCGTCCGACTCTTCGGAGTTGGCCTCGCAACTAACGGAAGTTCAGTTATCTTGCGCGGGACGCTATTCGTAGCTGTGCCTCGCAGATGATGTGCGCTGTTATGGGCATGCGCAGGCGGTGGATGTCGGTATCTAAATACTCGACTTACACACGCCAAGACCTACTTGCTTTGCCGTATAAGAGGGTGCCACCCTCTTCCCTGGGGCTCAGCAGGTGGTCCGGGAGGCTGCTCAATTGTATACTTCCATCAAAGACTCATAAGGCCTTGTTGGAGGTACCAAGCATTAAAACCGCGTAAGCGGGCCTCTCCAATTGTCCCCTCCTACGCTAACGCACGGGTCAGACGTCCACACCTGCTTGGAAGCCGCCGCTTCCTTCAGGTATAAGGGCGCCGGGAGGAGCAAGAGAGGCACGGGCCGGGGCAAGGCAGCTGGTCGAGGCCAACAGCTTTTTCGCGGGGCTGGGAACGATGGGTTCCCATTAGCGCCCGAAGAGCCCCGGGTCATCCCACAGTCGCAAGTTATCGAACTGCCAATTCCTGAAGGAATGGGAGACAGTTACATCACAATCCCCGGACCCCGTCCATTTTAAGGGATGGCCATTTGCCTCGGTGGAAAACTCATCCGCTCCTCCACTTTTCCGGGATAAAGCACACTCCGGTACCTGCTACCCGAGAGAAGGCGGAATTCCTCCGTGCCGAGGTCGACGCACTTCTTATGAAAGCTGCGATCAAACCTGGTCCCGAGGGACAGGAAAGCGAGGGCTTCTACTCGACTTGTTTCCTAGTCACCAAACAGTGATCTCAACTGTCGAGACAGGCGTATTTTAAGTCTATTGACGTTAGCCATTCTCCTATCTCCACATACCAATACACCCCGAGTTCAAGAAATACCTGAGGTTTTCTTTCGACGGGAGGTGTTATCAGTTCAGGGTTCTACCATTCGGGATCTCCACGGCCCCGAGGGTGTTCACCAAGCCCAAGTGGCCAGGTCAAAAGGTCGGTTCTGCCATCCGTACCTCGACGACTGGTTACTAAGAGCTCTATTGCAATCCCTGAGTCAGATAGCTACACAACAAGTGATAGATATTCTGATCACTCTAGGGTGGATGGTCAATCTCAAGAAGTCAGATCTGAGCCCCACTCAGAATCTAGTCTTCCTAGTGGCTAATTTCAACACGGTGAGAGGACGTGTATCTCTGTCACAAGATATCAAGTCCCTTAAGCGCAAGTCACACTGCTCGTACATGGCTCCAGTTACTGGACAACATGGCGGCGACAGTGGATTTGGTCTGGCGGGCGCGCTTGAGAATGAGTCCCATTCAACAAGCACTCCGTCGACTTTGGGCGAACTCGGAAGATCTCGAGACTGTGCTCGAGACTCCGTAGTGGCTCATTACACACCTCCAGTGGTGGACCGAGGTCGGGAATCACTCCCGTTCCATCTCTCACAGTTCAAACAGACGCGTCACTCTCCGGCTGGGGAGGCATTCTGAATGATCACACTGCCTCGGGACTATGGTCCCAGCAGGAGATCAAACTGCATACCAATGTGCTAGAACTGAGAGCGGTCAGGTTGGTGTTCCAACACTTCCTGGATCTGCTTCGTGGCCAAGTGGTTCGTCTAGAGATGGACAACCAAACGGCGATGACTTACATCGGGAAGCAGGGGGGAACGGCGTCTCCGTCGCTTCGACGAAAGACGTGGCAGTTCCTACTATAGTGCGACTCTCACGATATCAGGGTGCTACCTGTTTATCTCCCAGTGGTGGACAACGTCCGTGCGGACGCTCTGTCTTGCCGGATCCTCGCTCCTCACGAGTGGAGGCTCGACCCGGGGATATTCGGGATTTTCTCCCTGTTATACAGGTCGTTACAGGTGGATCTGTTTGCGTCTGGGTTGAATAACCAGACACCAACGTTCTGCTCCCGAGTCCACGACCCGAGGTCGGTGGCACCGGACGCCTTTCAGCTAGATTGGAAGGACAGTTCTGTGGGCATTCTCCCCAGTACCTCTGATTTCCAAGGTCCTGTCTCAGCTAGGCACTCAGCCTGCGCAACTAATTGTGCTCCTGGCACCTCTTTAGTCGGCGCATAGTGGGTTTCCAGTAATACTCAGGTTTCTGGCTCAGCCTCCTGTTATATTACCTTTACGACCGGACCTCCTATCCCAGAACGGGGCCCTCCACCCGAATCTCAGGATTCAATGGGTGGCTTGGCCACTGTCAGGAATCGCCTCCAGAAGAGCGGTATTCCTGCACGAGTTGCAGACACAATACTGGCTTCGCGGAGGGATTCTACAAACGTTCAGTACGATAGATAGGCCTGCTATGCGCCCTGGTGTGTCGATAGAGGGATTGCAGATCTTTTTTCTGCAGATCTCGTATCCGTGCTTGAGTTTCTCCAGTCGCGACTAGATGACGGCCTGGCCGCATCAACAGTCCGAGGGTACTCTACAGCTATCGCAGCTTTTCACGTCCCTGTCGACGGGGCACTTCTGGGTGCACACCCATTAGTGCAGCGCTTTGTAGCAGGTGTGGACAGGATCCGACCGCCAGTCCGGCGGATCAGTCCCCCTTGGGACTTGTCAATCATTCTCGATTGGCTGTCCGGTCCTTCCTTTCGGGATCTGTCGTCTCTCTCTCTTCAGCTGTTGAGCTGGGAGACGGCGTTCCTTGTGGTGGTAACGTCCGGCAGACGGGTAGGCGACATTCGTGTTATGTCAGCCGATCCCAAAATAACTGTCTTCTATGGGGTCGATAAATATCACCGGGACAGTCAGTTTTCGTCTACCGGACTATTACCGTCCTAGGGTCGCACACGATTCCACGTGAACGGCTCCTATTGAGCTACCTGCTCTTTCACAGCCTTCCTCGTCGGGGACCACTGCAAGACATGCTCATGTCTTGGATGTCCGCACGACTCTCAAGGCCTATATCAGCAGAAATATGGGTGTCCGTAAGGATAACCAACTATTTTGCTGTTACTGCGGTAGGAAGGTTGGCTCACCTGCGAGTAAACAATCTATCTCGAGGTGGATAGTTTCAACCATTTGTACAGCGTATACGCTTACAGGCAGGGACCCCCCTACCAGGTTGAAGGCTCATTAGGTTAGAGCAGTGGCTGCGTCAAAAGCGTACGCCGCGGCTCTGCCCATTGAGCAGATCTGCTCCGCGGCTATTTGGAGCCAGCCGAGCACGATTCATCAAACCTTACCAACTCGACAAACACTCAAGCGAGCGTACTCGGTTTGGCCAGTCAGTTCTCCGAACAGGGCAAAGTTCTAATCTCTAGCTGATTGAGCATTCGAGATTTTAGACAGTCTTCCGGTTATACTGCTCAGTAATGGTCCGGATTTTATCTTCTGCGGTCGATAAATATCAGTCCTTACTACTCGATAATATTCGTATTTTGCGCACGCACTCCTTCGATCCTCGGGGACCCTCTGGCCTAGCTCAGCGCTGGTTATGGTCTCTCGTGATCTACGCCCTTATATCACTTGTTAAAAAAAAAGTGGGGGGGGGGGGTGTGGGAGGTGTTTCGAGTTCTCAACTTATGACAAGCCGCAAAAACAGGCTTTATCATAATATATGGTCGACCACGCCCTGTCTCTAGCCCCCGCCTTTCGACGGTGGTGCCTCACGATAAGGTTGGTTCCATTTATTGAACTCAATATTTTATACTGTTGAATAATCAAATACGATGTATTTATTTACGCCTGTTGCTGACGGATGCCACTTCCTAGATTATCTTTGGGAGTCTGTCTTGATGCAATAAGTGCCCCAAGGAGGATTTAATCAGAAAGAGAATTTTACAAACCTGTAGAGGTTATGAATTCTCTGATGAAATCCTCCTTGGGGCACGGCCACCCACCTCCCCACATTCCGTCAGCATTTGACATATGGAAAGTGATTTGGGTGAGAGTTGCTCCCCCTGGCGTGAGGCGCCGTTGGGGGTGAGGCCCCGTAAGGGTGGTCGTATATCATACAAAAACGAAGTTTTTTGTGTGGTAACATTTTTTATTAAGGAAAATGGTTACAACTATGTCATGTAGATTTTCTTGAGCAAGGAAAATGCAATAAGTGCCCCAAGGAGGATTTCATCAGAGAATTCATAACCTCTACAGGTTTGTAAAAGTTTTGTACATAGTATATCCTAATACACATGCCTGTTGGAGGAGTAGTGTTGCTTGGCACAGTTGGTGCACTAGTTGAAATGAGGTTTGAATCAGATATACCTCATATATGATTCTTGGCCTGTCAGCGCCATGTGAACCAAAATGTGAAGCACGTTCTTGGCCTGTCTGCACCATGTGAACCAAAACGTGAAGCACGTTCTTGGCCTGTCTGCACCATGTGAACCAAAATGTGAAGCACGTTCTTGGCCTGTCAGTACCATGTGAACCAAAATGTGAAGCATGTTCTTGGCCTGTCTGCACCATGTGAACCAAAACGTGAAGCACATTCTTGGCCTGTCTGCGCCATGGGAAGCAAAATGTGAAGCACATTCTTGGCCTGTCAGTACCATGTGAACCAAAATGTGAAACACATTCTTGGTCTGTCTGCACATTCTTGGCCTGTCTGCACATTCTTGGCCTGTCAGTACCATGTGAACCAAAATGTGAAGCAAGTTCTTGGCCTGTCATCACCATGTGAACCAAAATGCGAAGCACATTCTTGATGCCCACCTGTGATTTCACTCAATATTTTAAGGTTTGACACTGTAGCATTGTACAAGATGAACGTTTGTCATAAAACCAAATGTTTGTATCTTTAGTGCAAATATTTCTTTTCGGACCTACCCGAATTTTGCATGTATATATGTAATCTATATATGGGTATATGTATTTAAGCTCCCTGCTATCAATATTGGACATGCGTCTTAGTGTAATGTCAATATGAAACCAATCAATACTCATGATAATGTTCCAGAGGAAGCAAGCAGATATTGTAGATGTCCTGAAGTGGATGGGCAAAAATGGAGAGCCTGGAGATTTCTTCAAAAAACAGAGGTAGTTCATGTACATCATATCAAGAATTCAGTATCTAGGCTGGGGAATAAATGCTCCACAGTACCCCTTGGTGCCAACATGCACTTGGGGCACAGGTGACCCAGTCGTCCTAGGCCCCACAATTCGCTGTGCAGAGTTGCGTCCTTTGGGCACATCAGACATCTATGATCGTGGGTTTGAATCCTGGTTTGCCATGATTCTAGGTTTGTCAGCACCACACACTCGCTAACTCACTCACTTCACGCCGAAGACCCGGGTTCGATTTCCCACATGGGTACAATGAGTGAAGCCCATTTCTGGTGTCCCCGCTGTGATATTGCTAAAAAAAGCGGTGTAAAACCACATTCACTCACTCACTCACATGAAATCTATTATGAACTGAGTGAGTTATCTCACTCACTCACTCACTCACTCACTCACTCACTCACTCACTCACATGAAATCTATTATAAAGTTATCTAAATCACTCACTCACTCACTCACTCACCCACTCATTCACTCACTCACCCACTCACTCACATGAAATCTATTATGAACTGAGTGAGTTATCTCACTCATTCACTCACTCACTCACTCACTCACTCACACACTCACATGAAATCTATTATAAAGTTATCTCACTCACTCACTCACTCACATGAAATCTACTATGAACTGAGTGAGTTATCTCACTCACTCACACACACTCACTCACATGAAATCTATTATAAAGTTATCTCACTCACTCACTCACTCACTCACATGAAATCTATTATGAACTGAGTGAGTTATCTCACTCACTCACTCACTCACTCACATGAAACCTATTATGAACTGAGAGTGATCTCACTCTCACTCACACACTCACTCACATGAAATCTATTATGAACTGAGAGTGATCTAACTCACTCACTCACTCACACACTCACTCATCCACATGAAATCTATTATAAAGTTATCTCACTCACTCACTCACTCACTCACTCACACACTCACATGAAACCTATTATGAACTGAGAGTGATCTCACTCTCACTCACACACTCACTCACATGAAATCTATTATGAACTGAGAGTGATCTAACTCACTCACTCACTCACTCACTCACTCACCCACTCACATGAAATCTATGAACTGAGTGAGTTATCTCACTCACTCACTCACTCACTCACGCACTCACATGAAACCTATTATGAACTGGGGGAGTTATCCCAGCCTAATATGGCAATAAGTGGTAAGAAAAGATAAGCAATAAAACTCAATCTTTTCCCATTTTGTGTGAGGAGAAACCATTTCAGACTGTGGTTGTTTTAATATTTCAGGAAAGAGAACGACGGCATGTGCTGTAAACTGTTTCCAGTCAAACCATCGGTGAGTTTCATGTACTACTGACACCAGCTCCCTGACGAGGGTGAATTACATGACAGAGTGGCTTCACTCGACAAACCTAAGTTTGCCAATTAATGTTTACAATCAGTTTGTGAGTTTGAACGAAACAAGTTGTGGAATCGGTCTCTATTCTTGCCAGTATTTTGGCCAACATTTTAGTGTTTTCAAACTCCCATTTTGACATGTGGATGGTTGTCAGACATATTGCTTGCCTACAACCAAGCAATTAATAATCAACTATGTCATGCTTGTGAAGTACCGTATTCAGCGTAATAAGCGTCCCGCTCTTATAAGCGCCCACGGCGATATTTGCTAATATATTGGCTAGAGAACAATCCTAATTAGCACCCCTTCCGATAGATAAATGTACACAAGGATTATTTATTTGTGTATATTACGCACTCATGTGTTATATGCACCCTTAATTATGGGCAATTAAGTTATGGAAGAATATATCTGGCGTATGTAAACATTTTAGGCTGTGAGGATAAACCTCGAAATTTACGATCTTTCAACTCCGTTTTTTTTCACCAAAATAATATTCTAATAAGAGCCCACTATTCCTAATTTTAAGAGCGCCCTGGGCGTTTATTACGTCGAATACGGTATATCAAGTCAGTATTCAAAATAAATGTGAAGACAATGGGTCATCATGGTTTCCGATTAGTTCATTTTCTAGAACACTGACTGATTGCCGTTCAAAATGACCTCATGATGGTTTTCAACCTTGGTAATGCTATAGAAGAATGTCCTGTCAAAATTATTTAAAATCATGAAAATGTCCTGATGACATTTGTCTCTTGAAATATACCTGGGCCTTTCACGACCTTAATTTTTTAACGTAAAGAATTTAGGGGGTCTCTATGTTCAAATACCATCGGGGGGCACGGGTGGCCCAGTCGTCTAAGGCGCCGCAATTCACTGTGCAGAGTTGCGTCCCTTGGGCACGCCAGAAACCTATGATCGTGGGTTCGAATCAAGGTTCACCCCGATTATGTTTCTAGGTTTGTCAGCACCATACCAGTGCTTGTGGGTTTCACCTAAGTGGTAAACGTCCAAGACCTGCATCACTTCGGGCTTTCCTCCCACATTAATCTGACACGCCCGATATAACTAGAATAGTGTTAAAAGCGGCGTTTAACCAAACTCACTCACTCAAATACCATCGAAGACCATATATGTTTCACTTTGTTGTCTGATCCTCTTCCCAAGGCAAGGGAGTTAACTGACTATAAAAGTCCAGTTTCCACCCTTGCTGAACTTGGCTGGAATTATGGAATTATATTTTGACTAACGAGTCAATGCGTAGTCCAATCAAAATGGCAAAATGAAATCGACATCCGGTTCGTAAACTGCAGTGCAGATTTCTGTCAAGTGCATTATTTGCAAAGCATGTGGACCATCAACTCGGCGTCAACAGGTATTTGCCAAATCTTTTCATGTTCTTAATGCACTTCGCAAAGTAAGACCTGTTTTTCACAATATAGATTTTGATTATGGATACGACCGTCTTGACTGGGTGCCGCCATTTTATTTGAAGGAAATGCAAGTGATGTGAGAGGTGGAATCTGATTGGTCAATAACAGGGACATAGAAGGGACATAAATCGTAATAGCAACTGGTGGCACTACGATCGAGCCCAGAAATTCCAGCCTAGTTTGACAAGGGTGGAAACTGGACTGTTATGGTCTGTTAACTCCCTTGCCTCAAGAAGATGGTGTCTGAGCAATTTGTCTTCTGATGAAAATATATGTTTAAAACAAAGAAAACCTCAAATGACCTTGGCTCACCGTTAATTTTGACACCTGGAATATTGCCTGTGTTTTAGCCACTGCTCCTGGGCTACAGGAACAAGTCGGAGTTCTCTATTGGGAAGGGTGTCAATGATGAAGGTATGGCTATTTGATAGTTTTCAGACATTTCTTTTGTTTGTTGGTTGTTTAAAGGGCAAGTAAATTCAACATAGCAACGTTGTAGATTTTAATACTTTAGGGCATACTTAATTGCAAATGCTTGACCAAAATAAAATTTGAAAGACGGAAATAGTTTGAAACAGACGATAGAAAATGGCAGGAAAAGTCACCCCCCAAACGTAAAATTCTGCCACTGTGGGGATTCCCCTTACTGGGGTTAAAACCAGTTCCCGGTGTTTGATTGGGCCGATGCCTGCCTCTCTGCTCATCCATTTGATTACCATGATTACTGTGATTACCGCACCCACAACCTGTACTGAAGGGGTCGTTGTCGGTACAGGTACCACAGATAGGTACCCTGGTCAAAATCAGAATACAGTAACGAACCCGGTACCCCAAAGGGTGGATGAGTCCGTATTCCTCAACTCAAAACCAAAATTGGTTCATGTTTTGGTTCGCCTAATTACGAGTGTATGCTGGATGATGCTGTGCGACGTGGAATATGCACCTCATGGTGTATGCTCATTGTTTATAATATTGCACGCTGGAATGCTGCTCATGCACCAGTATGATACATGTTAGACAGAGGCATGGTACCTCAGTGGGCAGTAGCTATAAAAGCTGGCATTAGTCCGCACTAGTAAAAGCAGACACAATTGTATGCATGTCGCTATGTCAGTTAAGTAATCTTGAAAGCGACCCCGTTTCACCTCACCTAGAATGTCTTTGAAAGTTTTGGCAAAGACTGTTTTTATTTTTGCTTCAAGTAAGTGCAGTGATTAATTGAGTGAGTGAGTATGATTTTACTCCACTCTTACCTTGTGCAATATTCCTTCAATATCACCATGGGCGATGCCAGAAATGCCAGAAATGAGCTTCACGCATGTGGGGAATCGAACCTGGGTCTTTGGCGTGAGAAGCAAGTCTTTAAGCATCAGGTTACCCTATTGCTATCAGAGACACAAGAAGTTAAATTGTTTATTTCATTTTTGAAGCAATATTTCCCATAAATTTTCTAACATCACCAGGACTTGGAGTCCACACTGCACTGTATGTGTTAATAAATGAGCTTTTCTTTCAAGTCTTTGAATAACATTTAGAAGTGATACACATAAGAAAGAGAACAATAAGATAACAAAAGGTGGAACTAACAAGGGAGGCCAACAGATATTGCCGCTGATGGCTGATTAGCAAAAGGCAATAGAAGGCAACACTTTACAGTAATAAGCGCTCATGATTATGGACAACCCGAAGCCAGCCCTTGAAGCTGGAAGCCACCCATCAGTGGCAATTATCTGATGGCCTCCCTTGTTAGTTTCGACCTTTTGTTATTATCTTATTACTTTTGTTGTCCTTGCATGTACATATGTATGCTCTCTGCCTCAGGGCATTCATTCACCTGATGAAGGAGTTAGCATATACACCGAAACATTGTGTTCCTCATAATAAAGAAGTTGACATCCATGTATTCTCTTTCCTTATGAGCTTTTTTTTGTTGCCAGATGCCATTGTTGGATTCCGGTTCGGGCTGTACAAGGACGGACATTGCAATGTGGGACCTCCTGATGACATTCCCATCATCCCCGACTCCATGAAGAAAGTTGTGCAGGTAGGGAGGTCACGGAGGTCATGAATAATGAGTAAGTGATTTTGGTTTAACGCCGATTTTAACAGTGTTCCAGTTATATCATGGCGCAGCTCAATGTGGAGGAATGCCTGAAGTGATGCAGGTCTCAGACATTTACCACTTTGGTAAGGGCCAAAAGCACTGGTATGGTGCTGATAAACCTAGAAGAATAATCGGGGCAAGACCAAGATTCAAACCCATGATCATTGGTTTCTGGTGTGACCAAGGGACATAACTCAACCCCAAAATAGATGCCCAGAGACCCTGTGAAGATCCGGGTTAGAATTGGTTGTCATCAATCCATGATTTCGTAAAAGGCGACTGACGGGATCAGGTGGTCAGGCTCGCTGACTTGGTTGATGCATGTCATCGTATCCCAATTGTCAGGATCAATGCTCAATCACTGGATTGTCTGGTTCAGACTCCATTATTTACAGACCGCCGTCATATAGCTTGAATATTGCTGAGTGTGGTGTTAACAACAAACAAGCGAACAAACACAATGTCCAGTGAAATTACCCTGGAAATTGAAAGCAGATGAGTGCAAGACCCTGAAGTTGATGTCAATTCAACTTTACTAAACTGAATGAACTTCTCTTTCCTTCCTTTAGAACTTTCAGCACTACCTGACCACTAGCCAGTACTCTGTGTTCAACCCCGAGAACCACTCCGGCCACTGGCACCAGCTGACCGTCCGAACAACCACAGGACAGGATGTCATGGCCATTGCCGAGTTCCATCCCCAGCAACTCACCAAGGTGAACGGCTCTAAGCCAAAGAGGCTGGATCTAATCATTGTATATACCGTATTCGACGTAATAAGGGTCCAGGGCGCTCTCAAAATTAGAAATAGGGGGTTCTTATTAGAATATTATTTTGGTGGAAAAAAGAGAGTTGAAAGATAAATTTTGTGGTTTATGCTGACACACTGAAATGTTTATATGCGACAGATACATTTTTCCAGAATTTAATTGCCCATAATTAGGAATGCATGTAACACACGAGTGCGTATTATACGTGAATAAATAAGTCTTGTGTACATTGATCAATTGGAAGGAGTGCTAATTGGGATTGTTCACTAGCCAATATATTAGCAAATATCGCCGTGGGCGCTTATTAGAGCAGGGCGCTTATTACGTCGAATACGGTATATATATAAAAGAAACATTGCAAGTAGGAGTTTTCTCAGAGCATCGTAATCCGATTTATTTGCCAGGTAGTCACTTCTGGACAAATGTTTATCCAATAAAGCAAGAGATAGACGATGATTTTGATGGAGTAGGTCAACAGCTCATAACTGTCATTCAGAATACCCCCATGGTAACCTTTTTGAGGTTGCGTGATTGAAAAAAACATCCCGACTGTTTCTCTCCTGATCTGGTAAGCAACGCTCTGATTTGTCGGAGGAAAGACTTTTCTAACTTCACCTGGAGCTGGATGTCCTCAGGTCTTTGTTTAGTAGTAGCGAGAACTTATATCTGATTGTGTCTCAAACAACAAACTAGCAAAACTGTAGGTGCAATGATGGTTAAAATCCTGTTTGAGTAAGGATAAGATATATGAATGAACGACTTCTTTATTACAATTAGGAGCAATGTTTTGGTGCCTCCTACCTACATACTTGTCAACCATACTCTGTATATCACACCGAACCTACACCGAACATTGCATCTAATTGTAATAAAGAAGTTGTTCATCCATATATCGTACTTACTTAGTACTCCAACTTCTAAATGCCTCTCAAAGAAGAAAATCTTGTTTGTTGGAACAATAACAGTGTTCCCGCTGGCTTTTGAAACTGCCAGTCCCGGTGGACTGGCAACTGTTAATTTACCAGTCCCCGCTAATTTTTGTCACTCTGAACATTAAACTAGTTTTAATTCTTTCAGCATCATCAACAATGCTGTGTCGTGGCTGACAAATTCAGTGACGTCATCACTGAAGTAACTTACCGTATTCGACGTAATAAACGCCCAGGGGGCTCTCAAAATTAGAAATAGGGGGTTCTTATTAGAATATTATTTTGGTCTAAAAAAGAGAGTTGAAAGATAAATTTCTTGGTTTATGCTGACAGCCTGAAATGTTTATATACGAGAGATGTATTTTTCCAGAATTTAATTGCCCATAATTAAGGGTGCATATAACACACGAGCGCGTATTATATGCGAATAAATAAGTATTGTGTACATTGATCAATCGGAAAGGGTGCTTATTCGGATAGTTCACGAGCCAATATCTTAGCAAATATCGCCGTGGGCGCTTAGTAGAGCTGGGCGCTTATTACGTCGAATACGGTAGTTAGATTTACATGTCATTCACACAAATTTCATTCACAATTTTCTCTTTTTCCCCAGAATATTTCACTTCAGTTCAATACTACTGATTAGTGCCGATGGTTTGTTCAACAACCAAGATGTATATGACACTTTATTTGCCGGTCCAGAGGGACTGACAGTCACATGAATTACTGGTCCAAGCCTAATTTTACTGGTAAATTGGTACCAGTAAATGGGAACTGAATACATTTGATGTTGTTTTGAAAGGGAGTTCTTATTAGAGTACCATATGTAGCCCAGTAGGCACCACACTAGCATAACAGGATCATGTGTTGGAATGCCAGAGATAGCCCTTGGCGTGTCTGCTCGACACCTTGCTCTTCACCCATGTGTTGGAATGCCAGAGATAGCCCTTGGCACGTCTGCCCGACACCTTGCTCTTCACCCATGTTTTTCGATGAAGTGGTAAAGGTCAAGACCTGCATTACTTCGGTCGTTCCTCGGGGCACGGATGGCCCAGTCGTCTAAGGTGCCGCAATTCGCTGTGCAGAGTTGCGTCCCTTTGGCACGCCAGAAACCTATGATTGTGGGTTCGAATCCCGGTTCACCCCGATTATGTTTCTAGGTTTGTCAGCACCATACCTTGTGGGTTTCACCGAAGTGGTAAACGTCTTCGACCTGCATCACTTTGGGCTTTCCTCCCACATTAAGCTGACACGCCGTGATATAACTGGAATACTGTTAAAAGCGGCATTAAAACCCAACTCACTCGGTCTTTCCTCCCACACCAAGCTGACACGCCGTATTGTGACATGACATACTGTTGAAAGTGGCTTTAAACCTAACTCCCTATCATCTTGCAGGAGGAGTTGGAGGCAGAGAAGGAGTCAATACGAGTGTACTTCACTGAGGGAAAGGGGAGAGACTCAGGTGTGACATCTATGTACTTCCATCAGAGCAGAGCCAGGTAATGATAATAATAATCATCATCAATCATCATCAATCATCATCATCATCATCATAAGGGGGCACGGGTGCCCCAGTCGTCTAAGGCACCGCGATTCGCTGTGCAGAGTTGCATCCCTTGGGCACGCCAGACACCTATGATTGTGGGTTCGAATCCTGGTTCGCCCTGATTATGTTTCTAGGTTTGTCAGCACCATACCCCTGCTCGTGGGTTTCACCGAAGTAGTAAACGTCTGAGACCTGAATCACTTGGGGCTTTCCTCCCACATTAAGCTGACACTCCGTGATATAACTGGAATACTGTTAAAAGCGGCGTTAAACCCAACTCACTCACTCACTCACTCATGATCACACATAATACAATCAATATACCACAGGGAAGTAGGTAATGCCACAGTACATCTCTAAATGACATGGCTATATAGAGTAACACTCTGCAGACAATTTTGAAACTTTGGCAAGACATTTTGAAGAAATAAGCTTTGTGTATACAGAGCTAAAGGTAAGCTGCATTTTTGCATAAAATACCCCCAAAAAATATTCAAAACCCAATTACTTTCAATTAACTTGCATACAGAAACGCATGCAGTAAATGAAAAACTCAAATATATAAACACCGCTCTCGTAAATACCAAATGAAGCTTTTTCAGAATGCATACAAAGGAGCTAATTTCCAAAACACAATTATGAGCTAATTTACTTTCAAATTCTATATATCTAGAACAGTTATATACATCTAAAACATTATTTCATGGTCTCAAAATCTTCACTAATTTTGGGAAAAACACAATAGAGTGATGAATGGATGAGTGAAAAAATATTGGCTACCCAATGAAAAATGTCCTAACCCAATTAAATTAGAAACCCTAGAGTAAAAATTCAATTGCTCAAAACGTTATCTGGAGCTCTGTGTATAGATGTAATCTTGGCTTGTAAATATGTTCCAGAGCATCAACTGACAAGGAAGAACCATATGAGCTTGTCTATGGTGCAACAGTGAGTACTTGGATTTCAATTCATGCTCTTTTAAAAAAGGATAGCCTCCATGGTCTAGTGTCTGAGGGGGATGTTAAATTGCTCATGGTATCTCAGTGGCCATGGGTGGCCCAGTCGTCTAAGGCACCGCGATTTGCTGTGCAGAGTTGCGTCTCTTGGGCACGCCAGAAACCTATGATTGTAAGTTCGAATTCCGGTTCGCTCCGATTAGGTTTCAAGGTTTGTCAGCACCATACCTGTGCTCTTGGATTTCACCAAAGTGGTAAACGTCTGAGACCTGCATCACTCCGGGCTTTCCTCCCACATTAGGCTGACCCGCCATGATTTAAACTGAATAATGTTTAAAGCGGCGTTAAACCCAACTCACTCATGGTATCTCAGTGGGCTAGCTCTATAAAACCAGCATAAGTCTGGGCTAGTACATACGCATATTGCACATCGCTATTCACACAGATGCAATAATCTTGAACTCGTAATTAAACGCCATTTCACCTCACCTCATACTTGTGGTTCTTTGTAAGTGCTACAATAGATAAATAAATAATAGCTGTTTTAAAAAAGTAGACGAACGGGGTTGATATCTTTCAACTACTGATGATTTGAATAGCTGTATATATTTCATGGACAATAAAACTGGTAAGGAGAATTGAATGCAATACTAAAATACCTCTGGAATTAAGAACATCAGGACAAAAACCCAGCTCACTGACTCACTCTGATATTTTTCAGCATATTTATGAAGAGGTTCTTGGACTGAAGTTTAGAATTTCGCCTGATGCTTTCTTCCAAGGTTGGTTCACTTATATGTTTGTTTGTTTTGTTTGTTTTTTTTGTTTTTTTTAAATATTTTTTGTTTGTTCTTTCACCCTGCGACCGCCTCCGTGGTCTAGTGGTAGAGCATCCGCCCGGAGAGCGGAAGGTCAGGGGTTCGATCCCCGGCCGCGTCATACCAAAAGACGTTAAAAGATGGTACTTGTTGTTACCCTGTCTGGCGCTCGGCATTAAGGGGCTAAAACAAGGACTGGTCGGCTCGGAGTCAGTATACTGTGTCTGAGTGGGGTGATCATGTTAAACTGCGACATGGTATCTCAGTGAGCTAGCACTATAAATCGGCATCAGTCCGGACTAGTACAAGCAGCCACACAAACACACACACGTACATGTACGTCGCTATATAAGAGCAATAATCTTGGACGCGACGCTAAACCCCATTTCACCTCACCTCACCTCTTTCACCCCGCACTCAGCAATATTCCAGCTATATGACGGCAGCTTGTAAATAATCATGTCTGGACCAGACAATCCAGTGATTGCATCAGCGTATGCAATTGGGATACGATGACATTGGTTTACTTTTGGCTGATGCTCTTAATTAGGTTCTTGCATTGAGATCCATGGTGGAAAGGGCACAAGCATCAATATTTTGTATACAGATTTGTGTCCCTTCATGGAGTTATCTAGACTTGCTCAGAGGTTGATATTGGACCATAATGTCAAAAATTCCAAAAAATTGAAATTACACATTTCACAATTCATGTTGTAAGATAATAACTTTGTAGAAATGGCTTTGGAGTCCAGGATAAGTTGTTTCCCTTGTGCAGGCCAGGATCCTGTGATCAGTGGGTTCAAAAAGATGTTAAAATAAGTACTTGTTGTAACACTGTCAGGCGCTCGGTATTAGGGGCTAAAATAAGGACTGGTCAGCTCGGAATCAGTAAACTGTGCCTGAGTGGTGTATTCATGTTAAACTGGGGCATGGTATCTCAGTGGGCTAGCACGATAAACTCGGCATTAGTCCAGACTAGTACAAGCATGCTCTCATGCTCTCGCAGGCACGCACACACAGACACGCATGCATCCACACACACATGAAGGCATGCAGGCACGCACACACACACATGAAGGCATGCAGGCACGCATGAGTTGGAGTAGCAACCAACACTGGTCATAAGAGGTGACCAAAAGGATCAGGCGGTCAGGCTTGTTGACTTGGTTGATAGATTGTCCTCATACCCCGATCGTTGCTCACAATATCGATCACTGGATTGTCTGGTCAAGACTTAATTACTTACCGGCTGCTGTCATATAACTGGAATATTGCTGAATGTGGCGTTAAACAACAAACAAAGGTAAAAGTGGAGTCAGTTGCATCTTCCCGAGGCAAGAGAGTTAACTGACTATAGAAGTCCAGTTTCCACCCTTGCCAAACTAGGCTGGTATTATGGAGTGACATTTTGGCTGTACTAACGAGTCTATGCATAGTCCAATCAAAATTGTGCACCAAAATCGAAATCCGGTTCGTAAACTGTTGTGCAGATTTCAGTTGATTGTAGGATTTGCAAAGCATGTGCACGGCCAACTCGTCAGCAGATATTTTCCGAATCTTTTCATGTTTTAATGAAGGTGCCTACGTGATTTGATGCATTTCACGATGTAAGACCCGTTTTTATCACAATATAGATCTTGATTATCAATCAGATCGTCCTGACTGGGCGCCACCATTTTGTGTGAAGCAAACGCAAGTGATGGAATCTGATTGTCCATAGGAGAGGCTTAAAAGGGACATAACTGGTAATAGCCACTGGTGGCGCTACGATCGAGCCCAGTAATTCCAGCCTAGTTCGGCAAGGGTGGAATCTGGACTTTTAAAGTCAGTTAACTCTCTTGCCTCGGGAAGATGAGTCTGTTGTGGCCTCCCAGCACACGTGGTACATGTAGTAGATAGTGAGGCCTGTACTACATTGTAAGTGTGTCTTCAGATGTTTTGTCCAGTGAGATGTACCCACTCCTTCACTGACATATTGTGGTTTCAGTGAACACTAAGGCAGCCGAGATCCTGTACAGCCAACTTGCCGAGTGGTGTGACCTCACCCCCACAACAACTGTCCTGGATATATGCTGTGGCACTGGGACGATAGGTCTCACCCTGGCTAAGGTAGGACATAAAGACTATCGGTCTTACCCTGGCTAAGGTAGGACATGGACTATTGGTTTCACCCTGGCTAAGGTAGGACATGGACTATTGGTCTCACCCTGGCTAAGGTAGGACATGGACTATTGGTCTCACCCTGGCTAAGGTAGGACATGGACTATTGGTCTCACCCTGGCTAAGGTAGGACATGGACTATGGGTCTCACCCTGGCTAAGGTAGGACATGGACTATGGGTCTCACCCTGGCTAAGGTAGGACATGGAGTATGGGTCTCACCCTGGCTAAGGTAGGACATGAACTATTGGTCTCACCCTGGCTAAGGTAGGACATGGACTATGGGTCTCACCCTTGCTAAGGTAGGACATTAAGACTATTGGTCTCACCCTGGCTAAGGTAGGACATGGACTATGGGTCTCACCCTGGCTAAGGTAGGACATGGACTATTGGTCTCACCCTGGCTAAGGTAGGACATGGACTATGGGTCTCACCCTGGCTTAGGTAGGACATGGACTGTGGGTCTCACCCTGGCTAAGGTAGGACATGGACTATGGGTCTCACCCTGGCTAAGGTAGGACATGGACTATTGGTCTCACCCTGGCTAAGGTAGGACATGGACTATGGGTCTCACCCTGGCTAAGGTAGGACATGGACTATTGGTCTCACCCTGGCTAAGGTAGGACATGGACTATTGGTCTCATCCTGGCTAAGGTAGGACATGGACTATTGGTCTCACCCTGGCTAAGGTAGGACATGGACTATCTGTCTCACCCTGGCTAAGGTAGGACATGGACTATTGGTCTCACCCTGGCTAAGGTAGGACATGGACTATTGGTCTCACCCTGGCTAAGGTAGGACATGGACTATGGGTCTCACCCTGGCTAAGGTAGGACATGTACTATGGGTCTCACCCTGGCTAAGGTAGGACATGGACTATGGGTCTCACCCTGACTAAGGTAGGACATGGACTATTGGTCTCACCCTGGCTAAGGTAGGACATGAACTATTGGTCTCACCCTGGCTAAGGTAGGACATGAACTATTGGTCTCACCCTGGCTAAGGTAGGACATGAACTATTGGTCTCACCCTGGCTAATGTAGGACATGTACTATGGGTCTCACCCTGGCTAAAGTAGGACGTGGACTATGGGTCTCACCCTGGCTAAGGTAGGACATGGACTATTGGTCTCACCCTGGCTAAGGTAGGACATGAACTATTGGTCTCACCCTGGCTAAGGTAGGACATGGACTATTGGTCTCACCCTGGCTAAGGTAGGACATGAACTATTGGTCTCACCCTGGCTAAGGTAGGACATGGACTATTGGTCTCACCCTGGCTAAGGTAGGACATGGACTATTGGTCTCACCCTGGCTAAGGTAGGACATGGACTATTGGTCTCACCCTGGCTAAGGTAGGACATGAACTATTGGTCTCACCCTGGCTAAGGTAGGACATGGACTATTGGTCTCACCCTGGCTAAGGTAGGACATGAACTATTGGTCTCACCCTGGCTAAGGTAGGACATGGACTATTGGTCTCACCCTGGCTAAGGTAGGACATGGACTATTGGTCTCACCCTGGCTAAGGTAGGACATGGACTATTGGTCTCACCCTGGCTAAGGTAGGACATGGACTATGGGTCTCACCCTGGCTAAGGTAGGACATGGACTATCTGTCTCACCCTGGCTAAGGTAGGACATGGACTATTGGTCTCACCCTGGCTAAGGTAGGACATGGACTATGGGTCTTACCCTGGCTAAGGTAGGACATGGACCATGAATCTCACCCTGGCTAAGGTAGGACATGGACTATTGGTCTCACCCTGGCTAAGGTAGGACACAGAGACTACAGGTCTCACACTGTCATTTTATAACTCAGGTAGTGCCAAGATCACTATGTAGCTCAGCCAGCAGGATTCTGACCCTTGTTTGTGTGTTTCAGAGAGTGGAGAAGGTGATCGGGGTGGAGATGTGTCAGCAGGCCGTGGAAGATGCTAAAGAAAATGCAAAGTTAAATGGTCAGTGTTAACTCACCTGGGCTAAGAGCAGCGGGGTAGCCTTGTGGTTAAAGCACTCGCTCATCAGGCCTAAGACTCGGGTTTGATTCCCCGTATAGGTACAATGTGTGAAGTCCATTTCTGATGTCCCCTGAACTGATATTGCTGGAATATTGCTAAATGTGGCGTAAAACCAAACTTACTGACTCGCTCACAAGGGCTAATCAGTACAAGTGCGACCCTGAGGGGAGTTCACAGGGAGATCTCTATAATCTTATTCAGGAGAAATCTGTTGTGGGTTTCCTACACTGTGACGGGCCCTGTGTGGAGTCTAGGTTAGGTCACCAGTAACCTATGCTGGTTGTAAGAGGCAGCTAAATGGACCAGGTGGGCAGGCTTCAATATTGATTGATTGTATGCTATCAAACACTGTTCTGTATGCGGGGCGGTCGGGTAGCCTAGTGGTTAAAGCATTCTCTTGTCACACTGAAGACCTCGGTTCGAAACCCGACATGGGTACAATGTGTGTGGCCCATTTTTGGTGTCCCCCGCCGTGATATTGCTGGAATATTGCTAAAAGTGGCGTAAAACCATACTCACTCACTCACACTGTTCTGTATGCTCCAGTCTCAATGATGTACCTATTATTCAGTGCAGCCTTAAACAACAAACAATGTTATGGCTGATATAATTGGTAAAACCAAGCTCACTCACTCATTAAAATCAGATCTTAGTTTTCGATACCGCTAAACAAAGATCTGAGGACATCCCATTATGGGTCACGTCAGACCGACCTTGCGCGAACTTTGACCGACAAATGGAATGACCAATCAGAAGGCTGCTTTCTCGTGCTTTACGGCACTAATTTCAAATTGGCGACTACGCTTCGAAACATATTTTGACGTATTCTCGATTAAAAATTTTAAAACTGGTAAGAAGAACATTCTGGAATGGCTTATAGATGGCCTAGATTGTATGGATATAATCATAAAACCCGTAACTGTCGTTCGGAATACCACTTGTTAAAGATTTTGTGGTTGCATGATTAGAAAACACATTCCGACTGTCACTTTCATGATCTGGTAAGCGACGCTCTGATTGGTTGGATGAAAGGTCGTTCTGACGTGACCCGTAAAGGGATGTCCTCAGATCTTTGTTTAACGATAGCGAGAACTAAGATCTGATTTTAATGAGATTCATTGACTGATAGTTTTTGGATCTGATAAATATGCATATATTCTACTGAAAAGTTCTTCAGCAACTCAAGCTTGTCGTAAGAGGCGACTATGCTTGTCGGAAGTGACGACTTGCAGGATCGGGTGGTCAGGCTGTCTGACTTGGTTGATGCATGTCATCGTATCCCAAATACATGGATCGATGCTCATATCAATCACTGGCTTGTTTGGTCCAGACTCGATTATTTACAGACCGCCGTCATGTAGCTTGAATATTGCTGAGTGCGGCGTTAAACAACAAACAAACAAACCAGGTCGTCTGCTGTAATAACCATGTTTGTGAAGCCAATCGAAATAAGGACAGCGATATAATTGGATACCGTGTTTTCATCACAAGGGAAACAACTTGTGTTCTGCATGGGGTGGTGCCACAATCAAGCCAAGAAAAGTAGGCTTAAAATGGCAGGGGTTTAAACAACAAACAATTTAATTGGATAAAGATTGAAGTGTAGGGCCTGATGGCTTGTCAGACTGTGTCGTATAATCGTCTTGTCATCACCAGGTGTGACCAATGTGAGGTACTACTGCGGCAAGGCAGAAGACGTTATCAGCCACATGACATCATCGTTGTGGTCTAAAGATGTCGTAGCCATTGTGGACCCACCAAGAGCTGGATTACGTAAGTTGACGACCTTATTGTCAAATATGAGTCAACCAGACCTGCATCATTTATCGATGTCCATTGGTCTGAATTCAAAGAATTTAAATTTTTCTGGGTTAGGTAGTTTTCAGATCTAGACAACGTATTGTCGTATTCCAACATTACATTTGAAAAAAGGAGAAGCTCAGTGTGCATTCTACAGAAGCCTTTTAGGGCCATTTGGTTTTTTTCTTGAAATTTCAAGATACTAAGTTGAAATTTCAAGATGTTTTGTTGAAATTTCAAGATACATACTAAGTTGAAATTTCAAGATTATAACTTGAAATTATTAACTTCATATCTTGAATTTTCAACTTAGGATCTTGAAATTTCAAGATGGTATTGAAAAAAACAAAAAAACAAATGGTCCTAACAGGCTTCCGTAGCATTCTACTGAGCAAATTCCAAATATTAAACCTCCAACCTAAAAGGGCGGGAGTATATAGTTATGCCAAGGAATTACACCCTTTCAAGGACATTTTTGTGTGCGACCTATAACTTGAAAACTACTGCAGAGATTCTTTTCAAGCTTAAACACTTTACATACCAAGTTTGATTTCAATATTTTCAATTTTCGGAAAACTTCAGCTATTTTATATTTTTTTATTTAGAATATTTTTACTTAAACATTTGTGCTACCTATAACTTGAAAACTACTGCATGGATTCTTTCAAATCTAGCAAACAGTTTCCATACTAATAAGTGCAGGATGTTTCTGAGAAGATACAAATTTTTTACGTTTAGAACTTTGATACCCCCGACCTTATGCTGAAATCAGCATTAAGCCTCACTCCAGCAACACCAATGTGATACCTCTGGGTTATTTTTTATATTATTTAAACTAAATCCAATTTATAATGTGCAACCTTTGGTTATCTTCCATGCCAGTTGCACGTTTTCTATGCTTTCATAACTGCTAACTAAATTCAAGTGGCGGTGTTTTAGATGGCTGATTGTCTTTGCGTTCAGGATCTGTGAAGATCTGGGGTAGAATAGGTGACTATGCTTGTCGTAAGAGGCGACTAACAGGATCGGGTGGTCAGACTTGCTGACTTGGTTGATGCATGTCATCGTATCCCAATTGCGTGGATTGATGCTCATGTTAATCACTGGATTGTCAGGTCCAGACTCTATTATTACAGACCGCCGTCATATGGATGGAATATTGCCAAGGGCAGCATTAAACAACAAACAAACAAATCTTTGCGTTCAGACTTTGTTGAATGTTACTCATGCTATCAGTCACTGGTTTGCTGCAGATGATAATGAATCGTGTACTTTCAGACAAGAAGGTAATCAAGGCTCTGCGAGGGTGTCAGAAGCTGAAGAGGCTCATCTATGTCGCCTGCAATGCCAAGTCAGCTAAAACAAACTTTTTTGAGTAAGTATTGTCACAAATCAAACCACGCCAGGAGGCACAGGAGTCCCAGTGGCTGTGCAGAGTTGTGTCACTTAGACCCAAAGTCTAGGATCGTGGGTTTGAATCCAAGAATCAAGGTGACGTCACATTTTGTGTGCCCATGAATGGCTGATGAATGCAAATGGCTTCATTATTCAAACTTTTCAGTCACGAGTGGAAGCTTCGTCATTTTTTTAAAGTTTAATAGATGAATTAAATGATCAGTGAGTATACAAAACAAAATCGGACATTTAAACCACGAATTTGGGTGAACTTTCCTTATATCCACGAATCAAGGTTACGCGAGGGTACATTCAACTTCAAATTGGATTTGAGGGTGCATATTGCATCACAATTTGGCACTGATAACCCTCCTCACAGTATTTGCATTCACTTTCCAGTCTCATTCGCAAGGAGAGCAAGAAGCATCGAGGTGGGGTCTTCCTGCCGGTCAAGGCCATCCCTGTTGACCTCTTCCCCCAGACACCCCACTGTGAACTCATCATAGTATTCGAGAGGGATATGGAGAACAGCAGCAGGACCGACCCACACACCACGAGGGAGACAGGAGCCGACACCGACACAAGTCAGTCTCAGTGTGTGCAAGACACTGCTTCGAGTCTGACCGATAGTGCCAAAGAAACTGCTTTGAGTCCGACTGACAGTGTCAAAGACACTGCTTTGAGTTTGATGGACAGTGTCAAAGACACTGCTTCAAGTGTGACTGACGAGGGTTCAGGAAAGGATGGGGTTGTTACGGAAGGGGATGGTAAACAGTGATGAACTGAAGGAGGAGTTCAGGGGGGGTCGGGGGTCAAATGGTTGAAGTAGGAAAGGGGAAAACAGGATATTTTATTATGTTCACAGATATGCCTTGTAAGATGTTATTCATCTTTTGTAATAAATATTCAAAGGTAATTGTGACTTTTATGGTACTATGTTGGCTTATTTTATAAAAGTGTAAGGTGAATTATTTCTAAATCAGTAAATCAAGGAGAACATGCAGACCAGTTTGGCCACTGTCATTGGAACACCTTCATTAAAAATATGAAAAGATTTAGACAATATCGTTTGATGCCCAGATGAGGGTACTCATAGCTCTGCAAATCCTGCAATATAACCAAAATCTGCACAGCAGTTTTGATCTGACTATGCAGAAATTCCAGCCTTGGTCAGCAAGGATGGAAACTGGACTTTTAAAGTCAGTTAACTCACATGCCTCGGGAAGATGACAATGAACATGAAAGACCATGAAGACAAGTTAAATATATTTTATTAGACATACTGGCAAGTGCTGAAATAAATAGAATCAACAACATAACAAACTTGAGCATTCTGTGATGACTACATCTACAATACCGCAGTATTGCATGAAATGCCACACCAAGGCTCCATCCTCCACATCTCCAGGGCTCACATTTCGGTAAACGACACCAACCCCTGATCCATTCCTGTGGTTCTTGCTATCTCAAATTACCCACCCTTGAATTTCATTAGCCCATTTGATTTGCTACGCTACTCAGCCTACAAACCAGCCTCAATGTTGTGCTGGTGATATCAACAATAGGTGCCAGCCCAAACTCACTGACACACAAAGGAATGCCCACAAACTAGGGCTTGGACAGGTAACTTGGGTACTCCGGTCGGGTGGGTACTGAGAAGGACCCAGGTACCCACAGGACTACCCGGAACACAAAGGAATGCCCACAAACTAATGCTTGGACAGGTAACTTGGGTACTCGGGTCGGGTGGGTACTGAGGACCCAGGTACCCACAGGACTACCCGGAACACAAAGGAATGCCCACAAACTAATGCTTGGACGGGTAACTTGGGTACTGAGGTCGGGTGGGTACTGAGGACCCAGGTACCCACTGGACTACCCGGACACGTGATTAGTCGTGTGATATAGTGTTTAATGACAAAAAGTATCTAGAACTATATGGTTACACTACAAGTCACTAATTTTCACATTTGTTTCTGACTATGCACCCATTCCTTCTAAATTTTATGTTTGAATATAGATACAACTTAAGTCAACTTCAGTGTATGCATGACCTGATCGTTTGATATGTCTAAATACATTTTATCCAGGGCTATGGTCAAACTCTTCCTAATCGACATTATGTACCTATCTCTTGAGACCTACAGCGGGTATCCTAGTAGGGACGGGTAATAGGGGAGTGGGTACCCGGGTAGTAAATTTGGACTCGTCCCAGCCCTACCACAAACATCTTTTTAAAGGAAAGGATGTCTTCATGTCGACCAAATCTGGCAGTGGCAGGTCCTCCTTTACCCATTTCCTTTTTCCTTATCTCAATGTTTGATTGGTCGATAAAATGATATGTAAATCAAGGGCAGGTAATTTGAGATCGCGAGAACCCGGGAATGGATCCAGGGGGCAGTGTAAGTTTACCGAAATGTGAGCCGGTGAGGTATAGAGGATGACCAAGCCTCATAAGGGATTGGCACATTTTTCATTTGTAGGGTTGTGAGCACATTAAAAATATGTCTTAAACAAACATCCCAGCCCCCTCCCCCTTCCCCAAGAATATTAAATACCACATTTCCTCTATTAGATGCCGGGTCTCTAATACTGTGATATGTTGGGGATTAATAATGACCATTTCCTGTAAATGTACCCTTTGTATATGATTTGGTTCGTTGGTTTGATGTTTAACACCGCACTCAGCAGTATTCCAGCTATATGACGGCGGTCTGTAAATAATCGAGTCTGGACCAGACAATCCAGTGATTGACATTATGAGCATCGTACCACACAATTGGGATCGATGACATGCATCAACCAAGTCAGCGAGTCTGACCACCCGATCCCCTTAATCGCCTTTTACGACAAGCATAGTCGCCTTTTCCGACAAGCATAGTCACCTTTTACGGCAAGCATGGGTTGCTGAAGAACTATTCTACCCCGGAATATTCACGGGTCCATTTGTATATGACTAGGATTTGGGATTCAATAAGGAAGTGAGTTCCCACTGTGCTACCATTAAACAGAATCTATGCCATGTCTCAAAAAGACGCCGGGTCAACGTCTTTCACAAAAAAAAAGGTAGACACTGGGCATCTAGTAGAGGAAATATGAGATGCAGTCCCAAACATGGGATTCAAACTCATGACTAGCCAATATAAGGAGCTTTAAGGATCCTGTACACCAAAAGACAACACCATTACACATCATCAACAACACTCATAAAATCATGGATAAAACATTGATGGAATGTCATGTTTGGAATTGTGATATGTTTATTCGTTTGTGGTCTAACGCTGCACTCAGCAATATTCCAGCTAAAGTGTCAGCCTGTAAATAACTGAGTCTGGACCAGACAATCCAGTCATTGACATCATGAGCATTGATCTACACAATTGGGATACTATGAAATGTATCAACCAAGTGGTGAGCCTGACCACCTGATCCCGTTAGTCGCCTCTTACAACCAGCATGGGTTGCTAGGGAAACCAATTATAATCCTGATCATGGGTAAATTGTGTGATGTAAATAGGAATAAAACATAAGAAGACTTCTTGGACGCTTATAACATGCATAGAACATATTTCTACCTGTTCAAAATAAAATACTTTTGCGCTAGGCTCTATGGCACTTCATAAATCGGTTAAGTCGTTGTTTTGTCATCCTAAAAAAATACACATTTGTCATAGCAAACAAGACGATTCCAATAGAAAAAATGCATTAATTTCATATTTTCATATCTTAAAACTTTTGATAATATGTGAAAACATTTTTCAAAATTATTTGTGAATACCGTACCTAGAAAAAGACACCAATATGAATCAATATGAATATGCAACGAATAGAGAGAAAAAATACAAATTGTTTTATTTAAACACAATGTCAAGAAAACTAACCAGCCTGAGCTGTTAAAATTAATCAAAATATAAATATTATTTTCAATCAAAAATCAGTACTTAGCTCTCTATCTACCAGGTAAATAAACACAAACAACAGATTGAAAAGGTTCAGGACAAAATATAAATCATTTTTAGATGTTACATTTCATTGTCAATTTTCTTTTAGCCAGTAGGCTGAGCTAAAGAATCACTCATCACCCCACTGGTGATACTAGCTGGATGAGTGAATGAGTGAGTTGAGTTTAACGCTGCTTTTAACAGTATTCCATTTATATCACGGCGTGTCAGCTTAATGTGGGAGGAAAGCCCGAAGTGATGCAGGTCTCGGACGTTTACCACTTCGGTGATGGGTATGGTGCTGACAAACCTAGAAACATAATTGGGGTGATCCGGGATTCGAACCCACAATCATAGGTTTCTGGCGTGCCCAAGGGCCGCAACTCTGCACAGCGAATCATAGCGCCTTAGACGACTGGGCCACCCGTGCCCCCAAAAGCTGGATGAGGTTAGGTTGTAAGTCCAAGAAAATACTGCTCTCATGATCACAAATTGTTTGATCTTAAAAACAATGTCTATTTTGTTATTACAAAGATTGTGCAGCAATACATCACAATGTTGACAGGGAAATATTGCTTTCCTCTTCCCTGATTAGTTGGTGTTAAAACCAAGGCCTGGCTGGTTATCACAAATGGGTCTGAGCACCACAAACTCTCATCATTCGACATGTCTGTATCTTGCACGGTTCCAACATTCCTGTAATATTTGTTTATTTTGTCTTTTTGTTGTTTAACGCCGCACTCAGCAGTATTCCAGCTAAATGACAGCGGTCTGTAACTAATCGAGTCTGGACCAGACAATCCAGTGATTGACATCATGAGCATCGTTCCACGCAATTTGGATACGATGACATGCATCAACCAAGTCAGCAAGCCTGACCATCCAATCCCGCTAGTCGCCTCTTACGACAAGCATAGTCGCCTCTTACAACAAGCATTTCGTGTATTAAAAGCCAGTTATCCACTAGTATGTAAGTAAAGGAACCCAACAATTTGTTGTCAAATTCATTCCAGTATAAATGAAACAACACAAATGCATACTACTTGCAGTCAATACCGTGAGTATGTTTTGCTTAAACACAAATACAGTCAAAATATGTTCTTTTTAGTCAGTCATTTTCCATTACTTCAATAACAGTTCAGAGTATCATTCATCGTAGAACTGACTGAAGGATGATAAACACCTATATCAGGCTGGCGGTCTCTTCTGTAAGAATACTGTATAGTATTGTGATATGATACTGGTATTATAACACCCCAGTAGACACGAGACACCTTGGGTCATATTTATAAACATTCTCAGAATAAAGAGTTACTCCTCAGTGTAGAAAATATTGAGAATTCTCTAAGAGTAACTCTTTCGTCAAAGAATCTTCTTAAGACCTAGTCATAGGTCCTTTAGACTTAAAATTACTCTCAGAGTGAAAAAAATTTGGAGTCCACACTGAGCAAGGGCAGATCCAGTGAGGAGTCCAAAATATCAAAATCCTCTAACAGTAAATTTTACTGCCTACAACATACTACATTTGGTTTTCAAATGGGGGACGTCAACCCCCTGGGCCCCTCTGGATCCGCCTGTGATGAGGACTCTTTAGTCCATTTAAAGCATTTTCCTCACTCTACAACATGGCTGCCGTTTGACACCATAGCAGTCATCCCAGTCATTTTCAAGAATGGAAAAACCGCCTCTGTGGTCTTGTGGTAGAGCGTCCGCCCGGATAGCGGAAGGTCCGGAGTTCGATCCCCGTCCGCGTCATACCAAAAGACGTTAAAAGATGGTACTTGTTGTTACCCTGTCTTGCGCTCAGCATTAAGGGGCTAAAACAAGGACTAGTCGGCTTGGAGTCAGTATACTGTGTCTGAGTGGGGTATTCATGTTAAACTGCGGCATGGTATCTCAGTGAGCTAGCACTATAAATTGGCATCAGTCCTGACTAGTACAAGCAGCCACATAAACACACACACATGCATGCAAGTCGCTATATAAGTGCAATAATCTTGGACCCGACATTAAACCCAATTTCACCTCACCTCACCTCACCTCAGGTATCACTTGCATTTTCTTCAAACAAAATGGTGGTGCCAAATGAAAACGATCTGATTGATGTCAAAATTCATATTGTAATAAAACAGGTCTTACTTTCTTGAAGTGCATCAAATCACGTGAGTACCTTGATCAAAAACATGAAAAGATTTGGAAAATATCTGTTGACTCCAAGTTGATGGTACACATGCTTTGCAAATCCTGCTATCGACCAAAATCTGCATGGCAGTTTACGAACCAGATGTTGATTTTGTTATACGATTTTGATAGGACTATGCATAGACTCGTTAGTCCAGCTAAAATATAACTCCGTAATTGCAGTCTGGTTCGGCCAGGGTGGAAACTGGACTTTTATAGTAAGTTAACTCCCTTTCCTTGGGAAGATGGAGGTTTTCATGACTGAGCATGTAACATAATGTGGATTAAGGAGCAATGATTGGATTTTCAATGGGGGGAAATCAAATAGTTGCTCCCTTACAATGTATGGTCCTACATGGACAAGAATAGTTTCAAACTTTCACTGGCTTGTCTACTTTAACATAACACAAAAACACAGACATTTTCATCGAGCAAAATAGTTTTCACTGATAAAATAAGTGTGTAACATGGCTTTTATACATCTTGATATGCTTTAACCATAATTATCTGTGATTGTCATCAACACGATAATGTCTGTGAGTGATATGCATAAATACAATAAAACACAGAATGCAGCAGGATTTAACAAAAAATGATGGGAATACTAATCCATTTTCAAAAGTAAAAATGGAAAAGAAGAAGAGAATAAATGAGCAGTAAAGTCAGTGGCTCGATAAAAATTTGTGTCCTGCAGGCAAATTTAAACAAAAGATGAAGGACAGACTAATCCATTTTTAATAGTAAAAATGGAAAAGAAGAAGTGGAGAATAAACGAGAAGTAAAATCAGTGGCTCGATAAAAATGTGTGTCCTGCAGGCAAATTTAAACAAAAGATGAAGGACAGACTAATCCATTTTCAAAAGTAGAAATGGAAAAGAAGAAGTGGAGAATAAACGAGAAGTAAAATCAGTGGCTCTATAAACATTTAGGTTCGTATCACAAACAGAAAGTTTAATTGGACTGATCTTAATTGAAGTCTTGAATAGTGTGAAATCATTTGCATTAACAATCTTAACATGGCTGCATAAATACATTACACCTACACTTAAAATAAATAACACTACAGCAATGAGATCAGAAGTGGGGAATAATCTTTGAAATATCAGTTCGGAGTCCATCCAAATCACTAAACCATACCAGTTAAATGGCAGTGTATTTTGTTGTTTGACAGAGATTGTAAAACACATGTTCCTGTTTAGATTCGGTAGATGCTCATTTGCATTGTTTTTGGACAGTGATCAGTCGTCAGGAAGTTACTATATCTAGATGCTAGCGTGGTGTGTAAACTTCCGGTCTGATATACTGTAGATGGTGATAGTGTCTTATAGAACAACTGAGAAAGTGCTAGTGACGATGGACAGGTAAAGGCACTGTCTGGAACTTACCACTGGCTGGGTAGGCTGTATATAAGGGGACAATAGCGTGTTTACGTATCTCTCAGGCATTTTCATCACATCAAGACCAGCTTTCATGTGAGGATCACTCATCGTCCCTGATTCCCTGCCAGCCCATCTCAGATGGGTCACCGCTGGGTGAATATATATTATCATCACTGACTTTTGCTATTACCACTGTATTTTGTATCTGATACTGACCACTGTATTTTGTATCTGATACTGACCACTGCCATCAAATTGTTTATTGTCATTGAATATTATACTACCACTCTATTGTGTACTGCCATTGTAATTGCTGTGCAGTAATTTGTATATCTTGTTAATTTTTGTAAAACATTTGTTGATTGTGTACCACTTGTTGGTTGTTTGTTGGTTTCACACTAGGTTCTTGTACGTACAGATTTCTGGGTTTAACATATTGTTTCAATTTGGGAATGAACACATGACATAACAAGTCCCAAGGGGGTGGATATCTTCAGACAGGCCTCGTTGCTGTGTTCAATTGCACCCTGGATAGATATCAGCTGCTCTTTCTGTGTTGGAAGATCTTATAAAAGAATTTAAATGCACCCCTGACCATCAAGTACAGCCAGTAGAACTGCAGAAACAGGAGTCCGAGGCAGCTGACGCTGCACTTGATGGGGATGGTGGAGGGGACGTGGGTGATGGGGATGCCCTCATAGCGAGCGTACGACCAGAACAGATACGGGAATATCAGCACACGGCTGATGAAAAACACTGCAATCATCAGCAGTCCCACCACGGCGTACAGGACGGTGTGTTTCAGCTTCAGCTGCAAGATAACAGTTGACATGTTAGCACACAATACATAGTTTTCAAGCGGTACGGCGACTGGTGGTGTCATGACTAACGTTTGTTCATTGTTTGTTTGTTTGTTGCTAACGCCACACTCAGCAGTATTCCAGCTATATGACGGCGGTCTGTAAATAATCGAGTCTGGACCAGACAATCCAGTGATTGTCCTCATGAGCATCGATCTCCCAATTATGATACGATGAAGTAGCATGGGTTGCTGAAGACCTATTCTACCCCGGATCTTCATGGGTTGGCGAAATAGACATTGGCATTCATATTTGTACATTACGTCCTGCATAAAACGTCATTGCATTTTACATTTTACACTTTAAAATACCCCCTGGTCACTTCGTTTATGTTGACCAATGTTCATATGTAAAACGCCAGCTTGGTTAAAAATAGGTCCCTACAGGTTGTTTATCATTTGTTTGTTTGTTTGTTTGTTGTTTAACGCCGCACTTAGCAATATTCTAGCTGTATGACAGCGGTCTGTAAATAATCGAGTCTGGACCAGACAATCCAGTGACTGACATCATGAGCATCGATCTCCCAATTATGATACAATGACAAGGCATGATCCTGGTCATAATGCCTGCAGTTCCAGACTGTCAGTAATTGTGATCCAATCTTTTGAAGAAAATTCAACCAGTTTGACAAACATTGATTTCAGCAAGATTTCCCTACTTGAAACTTTTACGAGAATTTTGGTTTCATTGTCGAACAAGTTTTTAGAGATAACTAAATCTGAATTTCTATAAATAAGATAAGGATGAAAATGTCCTGTCATGGCTGATAATAAACCTGATAAAGCCGTGTCTTCACGTAAAACATTTCATTGCATCGGACCATATGGCACTGCTATGTTGGTAACTGCGTAATAATATCAAGTACCATTATGTCTAGTAATGTCTCATCACAAATTTCTCATTTTTATCGACCAAGTTTGTTATCACCTGTTTATATACCTCAAGGGGCGGTCGGGTAGCCTAGTGGTTAAAGCGTTCGCTCGTCACGCCGAAGACCCGGGTTCCATTCCCGACATGGGTACAATGTGTGAAGCCCATTTTCTGGTGTCCCCCGCCGTGATATTGCTGGAATATTGCTAAAAGCGGCGTAAAACCATACTCACTCACTCACTCACTCATATACCTCAATTCGGTGAAGGGATACAATGTATTCTTTTACTGCACATAATACTCAAAAATGTTTTTTTAGAATACTGCATCCCCTAGCGAGGGGTGTGCATTATGCTTGGGGTGAACTATGCTCAAGACAATATAGTAACACAAACCTGCAATAAGGCAAATCTGGCAGCAATAAATGGTACCGCCATTTCAAAGAGGTAGAAAACTCCAACAAAGAAATCACCCTTTCCATCTCGTAAAAACTGCAAACAAATACACGCATTGAAATAAATGTTGAACATGTTGAAAGATTTAGTTTTGCATCTTAAACCACCAGTGTGGTCATGGGTCACGCACCACTGCAATCTCATGCGACATGACCCCTGCGATCTGATCTGGATGTGTCACAGGGGTCGTGTCGCACGGGCTGCAGTGGTGCGTGACCTGTGATCACAGTGGTGATTTGGTGATGTATGGGATGTGTTGGGGTGATTGTTTTTTGAAGCTGGAAACTTTGTTCTAGGGCGTTTCCACACCATGATTGAGGAATAAGGAGAAATGCATAGTGTGAGTTTGGATAAGTTTAGAAATATTATATTTTACAAAGCCCAGTTTGACACAGGAAACACAGACAACAATCCACTGAGGATCAATCATAAACTTTTGAAACTTGCTTTTTGTCACATTAAATGATATAGAATAGTGCATGATTCAAACAAAAGTTTAGTACGAGTATAGTGTAAACCAGATCAGTCTGAGAGTGTTAAGTGAGGTTAAACGCTGCTTTGAACAGTGTTTTGTTTGATGATGGAGGGCTGGAGTGAGTGAGTGAATATGGTTTTACGCCGCTTTTAGCAATATTCCGGCAATATCACGGCGGGGGACACCAGAAATGGGCTTCACACATTGTACCCATGTCGGGAATTGAACCCGGGTCTTCGGCGTGACGAGCGAACGCTTTGACCACCAGGCTACCCGACCGCCCCTGGAGGCCTGGAAGTGATGCATGTCCAACAGGATGATCACAGTTTGGGGAATGTCTGTTTCAAACTCACCATCATCGGAGTTCACCTCTGCACAGTGAGGTGTGAGCATAGTCAGTGAGGTGTGAGGTTAAATGCACAAGTAAATGTTTAAGCTGTCATTGTAAACGTGTACCCACTAGCTCCACCTACCAGCACTAAGGGGAAGAACACAAGAGGCAGCACCACATGATGGACCATCATCATGGCGTTGGAGCGGAGGAAGTGTTGCACCCGCCGACCCCGGGGCATGGTCTGCACGTCAGGGTAGAGGTACCAGTGTGTCCTGTACATGGCCCAGGTGTCGTAGTAGAAGTACGGCACCACAAACTTGGCGTAACTGTTGGTGAGCCAGCTCCTGGAAAACAACATAGAGAACTTTAGGATCATGGTAAAGACGCCACTGAGATGACACTAAAGTTAAATACAGTAAACTATGTTTATAACGAACATGCTTATAACAAACCTGCCGGATATAAAGAACTTTTTTTTGGTTCTGTCCATTTTGTGTATAGATGTTAAAGTTTCTTTTTCCAGTCTTGCTTTACAGTGGTATAAGGATCTATACCAAAACGTTGCCTTTACAGTATTAAAGAAGTCTACTTTGTCATCCATCAACTTCTAATCTAAGTAATGCCTATCAAACAATGTATATATGTTGTACATATGCTTATAACGAACTCTGGTGATAACAAACTAAAATTAGTGGTCCCTTTGAGATAATTATGACAGTAGTTTACTGTATCTCAATTTTCATCTTCCCGAGGCAATAGAGTTAACTGACTATAAAAGTCCAGTTTCCACCCTTGCCGAACTAGGCTGGTATTATGGAGTCTATGCATAGTCCAATCAAAATCTCGCACCGAAATCGAAATCCGGTTCGTAAACCGTCGTGCAGATTTCGGTCGATTGCAGGATTTGCAAAGTATGTGCACCGCCAACTTGTTGTCAGCAGATATTTTCCACATCTTTTCATGTTTTTAATCAAGGTGCTCATGTGATTTGATGCATTTCGCGATGTAAGACCCGTTTTATCACAATAGAGATCTTGATTATCGATCAGATCGTCCTGACTCAGCGCCACCATTTTATGTGAAGCAAAAGCAAGTGATGCAAGAGGTGGAATCTGATTGGTCCATAGGAGAGGCTTAGAAGGGACATAACTGGTAATAGCCACTGGTGGCGCAACGATCGAGCCCAGTAATTCCAGCCTCGTTCGGCAAGGGTGGAAACTGGACTTTTATAGTCAGTTAACTCCCTTGCCTCGGGAAGATGCTCAATTTTCTGGGGGCCTAGATGCAAACAGTACAGCTTGAAGCCTACAGAACCCCTGGAACATGTTCAATTTCTGTCAGTAACACTGCCAAGTGTTTCGAAATTAAGGAATTCATTGGGCATTCTGAACATTCATTTAAAACAAGTTTTGGTTGGTTGGTTGGTTTGTTGTTTAACGCCGCACTCAGCAATATTCCAGCTATATGACGGCGGTCTGTAAATAATCGAGTGTGGACCAGACAATCCAGTGATTAAAGCATGAGCATCGATCCAGGCAATTGGGATCGATGACATGCATGAACCAAGTCAGCGAGTCTGACCACCCGATCCCGTTAGTCGCCTTTTACGACAAGCATAGTCACCTTTTACGGTAAAACTGACACCACTATATATAAGTCACTATGCAAAATTATAGACATTATATACCTAACATGGCTCAAATTGGAGAAATCACTAAAATCTGTTGACTCTGGAAAGTAGAATCCACTCGCCTCTTCTCCGTTACATTATCAATAACAGAAGTAATTTATAATTCCTTGTTTGGGAACTGGTATCATCAATCATCGATGAAATTGAGGTGAGGTGAAATTGGGTTTAACGTCGTGTCAAAGATTATTGCACTTATATAGCGACGTGCATGCACGTGTGTGTGTGTGGCTGCTTGTACTAGTCCGGACTGATGCCGATTTAGAGCTAGCACACTGAGATACCATGCCGCAGTTTAACATGAATACCCAACTCAGACACAGTATACTGACTCCGAGACGACCAGTCCTTGTGTTAGCCCTTTAATGCCGAGTGCCAGATAGGGTAACAACAAGTACCATCTTTTAACGTCTTTTGGTACGACACAGCCGGTGATTGAACCCCGGACCTTCCGCTCTCCGGGCGGGCGGACGCTCTACCACTAGACCACGGAGCCGGTCTTGATGAAATTGAGAAACTGCAACTGCACTACTTACTGATCGTACATGATGTCTGGGCAGGATCTGATGATAATCACTCCAACCACACATGATATGACTGCTTGGATGCTTGAGACACATCTGAAATAAACAAGTTACCCTCAGGGTCCACACACACAAAGCAATCTTAGTGCAAAGATTATCAGCATTCCCATACTTTAGGCTTAGGGTAGTCAGAGTGAAGATCAGAAGTAGGCCCAGGACTCCAACACATCTTCTCTTCCTGGAGCTGAGTGTGAATTGCTTGATAATTGTTATGAGATATTTCTCCACAGAGCTGCATAAATGTATGACTTTAACAACGATTTGAGAAAGCTGAGTAAATTTTGAAGTCGACTTTACCATTGATAACATATACATTTAGAGAATAACCAACAAACTAAAAGGATTTACGGATTGACTTTTGAGTACATTATTCGATATGTTAACAATTATAATTTAAGAAATAGAATTAAAATAGCCCCTAAGAAACTTCACTGAACTCAAACTTTTGTTCTGATGATGTAATCTACTTGTGACATCATAAACAATGATGACATCAATTTGATTGTTATGACCAATGAAAGAGCATGACATCATATTCCTGACCAGTCAACATGGAGAAAATGGCCGTGGCTCTGTGTAAGTGATATGTCAAAATCAAATTACTTATAGAGAGCAGAAAAGAGATACGATTACATGGTCAGGTTCAGGAACTTGAATGATTATTTATGTGTCATTGTACCCCAATGGTTACGGAGGTTGCACATAACTCAATCACTTTTTTGTTTGGTCCAGCCTCGATTTAAGGCCTCTGTTATAAAACTTGGATATTGCTGAGTGTGGCATTTAACAACAAAGAAACAAATGTTTCTGAATAGATGGGTACATTAAAATCATATCCTTTACCAATTTAATGCCTGCTTCAAAGGCAAGTGCATGTTTGGGAACAGGGGGGTAATTTAAAAGTTTAGGCGATATTCCTTAATCTAAACTCAGATGGAACTTGCAGAGGACATAGCAAAACATGACAGTACATAACGCCCCTACGATAATAACAATAGTAACAATAACAATAACAATAATAACAATCTCAGATGAAAATAATAATAATAATAATAATAATAATAATAATATCGTATTCGACGTAATAAGCGCCCCACTCTAATAAGCGTCCACGGCGATTTTTGCTAATATATTGGCTCGTGAACAATCCCAATTTAGCACCCTTTCCGATTGATCAATGTACACAATACTTATTTATTCGCGTATAATACGCACTCGTTATATGCACACTTAATTATGGGAAATTAAATTCGGGAAAAAATATATCTCTCGTATATAAACATTTCAGGCTGTCAGCATAACCCACAAAATCTATCGTTCAACTCTGTTTTTTTCCCCGACAAAATAATATTCTAATAAGAGCCCCCTATTTCTAATTTTGAGAGCGTCCTGGGCGCTTATTACGTCGAATACGGTAATGATAATAATCCTAATCTCAGATGGAACTTGTGAAGGCCGGTGAGGTGAGGTGAGGTGAAATTGGGTTTAACGTCGCGTCCAAGATTATTGCACTTATATAGCGACGTGCATGCACGTGTATGTGTGTGTGGCTGCTTGTACTAGTCCGGACCTGATGCCGATTTATAGTGCTAGCTCACTGAGATACCATGCCGCAGTTTAACATGAATACCCCACTCAGACACAGTATACTGACTCCGAGCCGACCAGTCCTTGTTTTAGCCCCTTAATGCCGAGCGCCAGACAGGGTAACAACAAGTACAATCTTTTAACGTCTTTTTGTATGACGCGGCCCGGGATCGAACCCTGGACCTTCCGCTCTCCGGGCGGACGCTCTACCACTAGACCACGGAGGCGGTCTGTGAAGGCCGGTGCAAAACATGACAGTGCATAACGGTCCGACGACATTAATAGTAAAAATGATGATGATGATGATGATGTGCCTAATGTCAAATAGGTGCAGCCCAGTGTCACGAAAATATGCCCGTAACAACCAATACAGATAATGTCAGAATGTACATGGGCGGAGCACCAGTATCGAGGAGCATCCTGTTCGATTATCTTCCTAGGATACCGAGCTACGATCGCTGATGACAGAGTATGACAACATACCGTAAGCTCAGTTCGAAAATGTCACATACAGACAATCTATGTTTCCATATATGTTGCAAACTTTTCCTCAGTATGTAGTATAACGACGGATAAAACAAGGAACCGGCAACTAGCAAGCACACATCTGCGACCACAGTCGCCATTTGACAACAATATGGTAACCTTCACCTTGAATGACCAATCAATATCGCGCTTACAAATCTGCGGTATTTACGAAATATGGATTCAAGCACCTGCTGGATAAACACGGAAAATGATTTTTGTCTGAGTTTTTTTCAATAGTTTTCATACAAACTTGCAAAACATTTTAAATAAAATTGAGTATATTGATTATGTTGTTTGCGTTCTTTGAATTTGCAAACCATCTGTTCTCTTGGCTGATAGCAGGTCTATATGTTATGTTAGACTAACGCTTAGTCTCTGAAAATATACTGAACAACAAAAGTTCCTGTGACAATGAATAAGATTTAATGCAAAGTTATGTTTTTTAACCAAATCTGAAACAATTTCGGTTTACAACAGATGTAAGTGTTCAAATGGTTTAATGTGCCATACTGAAAATGCGTGATTTCATAAAAAAAACATAAACATGCCAAAATGTCAATTTACAAATCAATAGCGTGTGTGTCCACCTCTGGTTGCGATGCAAGCAACACACCTTCGTCTCATGGAATGCACAAAGTCCTGTGGGATATCTGTCCATATCTGCTGGAGCATGTTTCCTGGAGTGTCTGTGGAACACGTGGTTGACGTCGAAGGCGCCGATCCATCTCATCCCACATGTGCTCGATTGGTGAGAGATCAGGGGAGCGAGCCGGCCAGGCCGAGCGTTGTCTTATTGAAAGGTAATGCCTGGGCCATGACGACGCAAAAATGGTAGAACAACAGGGCCGATGATCTCGTCGCGTTAGCGCTGTCCATTAAGATTTCCCTCTACCACTATCAAACGGGTCCTCTGTCTTGCTGTAATCCCACCCCATACGATAACGCTGCCGCCCCCGAACCGATCTTCTTCCATGACACAATGATTGATGTAACGTTCACCTCGACGTCAGTACACTCGAATCCGTCTATCGCTGTGGCTGAGGTGAAAACGAGACTCGTCAGTGAACAGAACTTGTCACCACTGCATGGCCGCCCAGCGTAGACGCTGTCTGCACCACTGTAGACGTTCTTGACGGTGGTTTCCTGTCAAAATGGGACGTCTGGCGGGTCTTCTGGCGACAATCCCTGCACATCTGAGGCGGCGACGTACGGTTTGTGAAGATATTCGTCGAAGGCCAGGGATACTTCTTGCAGTCACTGTTGCTGGCTGGAATCGATTTCGTAGGTGTGTTGTTCGAATCCATTTGTCTTGTCGATTATTGGTTACGCGTGGCCTGCCACTCCGAGGATGGTCTCTTACTGCATTCGTCTGTTGCCAGCGTTGCCATAAACACCAAATGGTGTTTCTGTGGACGTTAAATTATCTTGCAACATCACGTTGACTCGATCCTGCTTCAAGCATACCAATGGTTCGCAGACGCTCATTTTCGGACAGGCGTGGCATTTCGTAATGTTAAATAATTTTGTTGTTTTTCTGACTGGTTGTTGTCAGCACTATGCTAAACAATGCATATGGAATCCAGTTAACGCACAATATTTTATAGTATTTATACCCATTCTTGGGTAGTGAAATGCATGGGGCTTGCATAAAAGTCAACTTTTGCATGGAATGCATGCTTTTCTGTAGCCAATCATATTAAAATCAGATCTTTGTTCTCGCTTCCGCTAAACAAAGATCTGAGGACATCCCATTACGGGTCACGTCAGGCCGAACTTGAGCGAACTTTGACCGACTAATGGAATGACCAATCAGAAGGCAGCTTTCACGTGCTTTACGGCACAAATTTCAAATTGGCGACTACGCTTCGAAACATATTTTGACAAATTCTCGATTACAAATTTGAAACCTGAAAAAAAATTATTCTGGAATGGCTAATAGATAGTCTTGATTGTAAGCATTCAGTCGTTAAACCCGTAACTATCGTTCGGAATACACTATGTTAAAGCTTTCGAGATTGCATGACTAGAAATCACATTCCGACTGTCACTTTCATAATCTGGTAAGCGACGTACTGATTGGTCGGATGAAAGGTCGTTCTAACGTGACCTCTAATGGGATGTCTTCAGATCTTTGTTTAGCGGTAGCGAGAACTAAGGTCTAATTTTAATGAGATTGTTCCGTAGCAGTTGCGTTTTTGTGACTTGATTCCATACATGTACTACACTATTGAAAACCAAGCTTTACTTGTTTGTAAAATACACTAAAATACTGGTGTCACAGGAACTTTTATTGTTGAGTACATATAATTTTACTAGAAACAAACAACACCATTTAAATTGAAAAGGAGCATCAGTGAGATGGTAGATTAAGAACCTGAGGAAAATATAGACTTGCTGCATTACAGAAAGGGGGCCTATATTATTGATATGCATATTTTTGGTTGAACACGTCAATAAATATTATTCGGCGATTTCACAATGTTTTTCCTTAGTGTTTATCAGCAAAATAACATGTAACACACTCACACACACACAAAATACATGAGGATTTTAGCGAAGCATCACACATTTATGTTACATGACTGATGAATGAACTTCTTACTTTAGGCTGGCGTCAATAGACAATATACACTAGTAGCCATATCTACAGTATATTCTAAAACTATTTAAATTCAGATCTACTGAATGCTTGAGCAGAGGTGATCCAGTCGTTTAAGGCAGCGGAATTCGCTGTGCAGAGTTGCGTCCCTTATGCGTGTCAGGAAACACGTGGGTTCGAATCACGGTTTGACCTGAATAATATGTTTCTAGGTTTGTCAGCACTATACCTGTGTTTGTGGGTTTCACCAAAGGGGTAAATATCTAAGACCCGCTTTCTCCAACATCAAGCTGACACACCGTGATATAACTGGAATAATGTTCAAAGTGGTGTTAACCCCACTCATGCACACACGCACACACGCACACACGCACACTCGCACGCACGCAAGACCCGCACCCCTTCAAGCTTTCCCACCACATCAAGCTGACACACCGTGATATAACTGGAATAATGTCCAAAGTGGTGTTAACCCCACTCATGCACACACGCACACTAGCACGCACGCACGCACGCACGCAAGACTCACTCACTCACTCACTCACTCACCCACCCACCCACCCACCCACCCACTCACTCACTCACTCACTCACTCACTCACTCTCATACATTTTCCAACGGCAATGGTACAACGAGCTGTCGGCCATGACACTACGCCCTCACACACGGAAACATAGCGCCAGTCTACACGAAACTAGAGAATTGCAAACATATTAAGCAACATGTCTATATGACGAGCCCTAATAAAACAGACTGCTGAATAAACTGTTTGGACGCAATATTTATTTATCCACACCACGCAACTGATACCTGCCTTTGTCGGATCTTCCGTCTGCGTCTGTATATACATCACTATACCGGCATGTGTCCGACAGCTCGGGGGATCGATTTCCACGGCATGATTGCATCTTGTCGTTTTCCCTGGTATATTTCACAGTCGCTATGTTTACCTGAGTACTTCAGTCTGGGCTAACATAGCTGATTTCGTTCCCTTTTACGGGCACATTTCGCTCACGCTTGAACTATTTCGCTGTTATTATAATATCTTTACATTTCTATGGCTTCGCATGTAGAAACAAACTTCTACCCCTCTAATAATGTTGCAATCATTTTCATACAAACATGCCATATTTATTACAGGTGACACGCGGTGGTGTTAACGCCACATGTCTCTGTTATATCACGGCGTGGCAGCTTATTGTGGAAGGACAGCCTCACAACTCACATGCAGGGTTTGGAGCTGACAAACCAAAATCATTATCAGGGCGACTTTTGGATTCAAACCACGATCATAGGATACGTGCACGTTCAAGGGGCGTAACTCTGCATAGCAAATTGCGGTGTCTCAGATGATTGCCTTACACTTATCCCCTCTATTTCAATGAGCAACACCAGCAAGCATCGACACAGGTCGCCGGGTACTATGCCTTACCAGATGTTTCAGCTTACAGGTGAGTCACATCCCAGATGGTGGTACACGACCGTATTTGCCATCGAATACTCAATATATACCATAGAATGCGCTTACGTACCCTAGCTACCTGATTGTCAGGTCCATACTCGATTATTTACAGACCGCCGTCAGATAGCTGGAATATTGCTGATTGCGGCATTAAACAACAAACAAAACACTCGCTACCAACTTCAATGACAAGCGTGGGTTAATTTGAAAATGTTCTACTACAGATACATCCGGTGGATATTCTGAGGCAGAGTAGACTTCACGTATAGTTTTGCTTGTTGCAAATTAGGTTTAACATGACTACCCCACTCAGACACAGCATACTGACTCCGAGCCGACCAGTCCTTGTTTTAGCCCCTTAATGCCAAGCGCCACGTAGGGTAACAACAAGTACCATCTTTTAACGTCTTTTGGTATGACGCGGCCGGGGATCAAACCCCGGACCTTCCGCTCCCCGGGATCTCCAATGTGTGATCTGGTTAATTGTGTTTGATTGTAAGAATGTGTGACATGGTTGATTGTGTGTCATTGTACCCTGCTGGAATTGATCGTTCCATTAATGAAATCAAAATCTGGTCCTCTCGGTGAGATCTGTTTTATCCTCTGGGTTTAACCTGACGATTGATAGGCTGCTCTGATACACATGTTTGTCCTCTAGATAAGACCTGACTATTGATAGGCTGCTGTGATATACACATGTTTGTCCTCTGGGTTAGACCTTACTATTGATAGACTGCTGTGATACGCATGTTTGTCCTCTGGGTTAGACCTGACTATTGATAGACTGCTGTGATACGCATGTTTGTCCTCTGGGTAAGACCTGACTATTGATAGGCTGTGGTGATAAACCTGTTTGTCCTCTGGGTTAGACCTGACATTATAGACTGCTGTGATACACCTGTTTGTCCTCTGGGTTAGACCTGACTATTGATAGGCTGCTGTGATACACCGGTTTGTCCTCTGGGTTAGACCTTACTATTGATAGACTGCTGTGATACGCATGTTTGTCCTCTGGGTAAGACCTGACTATTGATAGGCTGTGGTGATACACCTGTTTGTCCGCTGGGTTAGACCTTACTATTGATAGGCTGCTTTGATATACCTCTTTGTCCTCTGGGTGAGACCTGACTATTGATAGGCTGCTTTGATATACCTGCTTGCGGCGTAAGCCTCACTCACTCGGGTCAGATTCCAAACTGGGAGAAACATTGGTCACGGAAGATCGGGGTGTTCGGGTTTACAACGAGCTCCAACATTCTGTGCCACGTGGTCCTGTGTACAGCATACATGTCACACATCAGTTGTCCATTGAACAACGTTGGTGGCGGAGACTAGTTGGATGGGTGACCGCGTTCTGCGACTTGACTTCAGAGAGTTTCTAGGCCTTCGGTCCTGCCCTACAGTGTAAGCACATGTGTAAGGCTACCAACCCGCTTTGGGAACTCGGGATTCGGGGTCTATTTAGAGGATATTCGGGACATAGCAGTGTGATACGCGGGACGCAAATAAAATCGTACGCAGATTCAACATTTCCAAAAAGAAAATTGGTCTCCGCAAAAATGTCCTTTATATATTTTTTTTATTTTTCAATATTTTTTCAGAACTTTAAATCGCACGCTTATAGTCAATACTTTTGAGATTCGTTTCAAATATTATTCGGAATTCAAGGATGTGCAAGAACATTTTTAGTGAAAACTTAGATGGTATTCCGGATTCAGGGGATGGGGTGGGGTTTGACACTCTCATGTGTTGTCTCCTTGAGCAAGTGACGTATTTCAAAAATGCCTCTGTTCACGCATCAGTGAATGGGTACCCGGTAGGATGAGATGGCAATGTGACTGTTAACCTTCTAGCCCTGTATACTCCCCATGGAGATAACAATGAAAATCGAGTGCACATTGATCCATTGAACGGGGCAATAAAGAAGCATGCTTTGTGGGTGTGAACTTAGCCCATTGTGAATACATATCGTCTTGGAGGCGAGATGTCCGGTTTATTAGGGGTCCGGATAAGCGGGGCTCCCATGAATGCACAATATGTGAAGCCTTGTTGTCCACAGTCGTCACCTTGCTGCAACATTGCTAAACGCCCATACTCCCAACTGGTTCTCAGAAAACTTACAGATGGCCGTGAGTGGATGAAAAACACAATTATCAAATTTTAAGATTCACCTGTCAACGTGCTTGGTGATTAGGACTGGATTACGTCTTTGCCACTCAAGATTCATGACGCAATCTGGCGATAACGTGGGTTATCAATGAGTCTTTAATCAAGCGGATAATAGGAGTGGACAACAGACCCGATCAAGTGCTATGCTAACATGAGCACACTTAATCCTACCTCCTGCAATGTATGCGGCGGTCGGGTAGCCTGGTGGTTAAAGCGTTCGCTCGTCACGCCGAAGACCCGGATTCGAATCCCGACATGGGTACAATGCGCGAAGCCCATTTCTGGTGTCCCCCGCCGTGATATTGTTGGAATATTGCTAAAAGCGTTGAAAACCAATCTCACTCACTCACCCCTGCGATGTATACACATGGAAATTAGTTAAGCAACACCCGTATATTCTCAGAGCGAGCAATTTTAATGAACAAGTGCATGAAATGTGTAAAAGATTTCCACACCAAATAAATTATTTAGTGAAAAGAAAGGGTTGAGAAGGAACATAGCCAAGATTACCATGAAATAATGTGTGTGTTTTTTTAGATGTTACAGATTTGGATAATGACTTAATTTCGTCCCAAAAATTACGAATGTCACTTTTGTTGCACAGACTAAACCGTCAGTGCCATGCACACTTCCGGTTCACGGAATTGAAGAACAATGTCCTGGAAGTCCAAATATTGACTTTCCATCAGTATTTTGTGTAACCTCCCTGAACCCGAATAACTGCTTCAAGACGCCTCCTCATTCTTTGGATCAATCTCTGGATTTGATTCTGAGGAATTCTGTCCCATTTCTCACGTAAAGAAGCAGTCAATTCATTGAGCGATGGACAGGTGGGTCTCTTTGTCGAACGCGACTGCCTAAAATGGGACAGAATGGGACAGAATTCCTCCGGATAGAATATCGTCCACATCTATGGACATTATTGCCACTGAACAAAGAACTGTATTGATTGTACTTATTCCTTTGATTCGGTTTTCATGTCCATTGTGACATAGGACACGAATGTAAAATCAATTTCAACACTCGAACTTGTAGTCCACACGTTGTTGGAGTTGAAGAATGTCCCACAGCGTTATATTGCGTGCCTCTACCGTACACTCGGGTAAGGAGCCAAGTCATTAAATCACTTCAGCACCCGTCATCACACGGTTATTCACGTACACAACCAGTGCCTCTGGCTTGTACACGAAGGAGGTATGTATGGCAAAATTGATTTTGTTTGTTGTTTAACCCCGCACTCAGCAATATTCCAGCTATATGACGGCGGTCTGTAATTAATCGAGTCTGGACTAGACAGTCCTGTGGTTGACATCATGAAGTATCATTCAGCGCAATGTGGGATCGATGACATGCATGAACCAAGTCAGCGAGCCTGACCACCCGATCCCGTTAGTCTCCTCTAACGACAAGCATAGTCGCCTTTTACGGTAAGCATGGGTTGCTGAAGACCTATTCCACCCCGGATCTTCACGGGTTGGCGAAATAGACATTGACATACATATTTGTACATTACGTACTGCATAAAACGTCATTGCATTTTACACTTTACATTTTAAAATACTCCCTGGTCACTTCGTTTATGTTGACCAATGTTTATACGAAAAACGCCAGCCGTAAAAATAGGTCCCCACAGGTTATTTATCATTTGTTTGTTTGTTTGTTTGTTTGTTGTTTAACGCCGCACTTAGCAATATTTCAGCTTTATGACGGCGGTCTGGAAATAATCGAGTCTGTACAAGACAATCCAGTGACTGATATCATGAGCATCGATCTACGCAATTGGGATAGGATGACGTGCATCAACCAAGTCAGCGAACCTGACCACCTGTTAGTCGCCCCTTACGACAAGCATAGTCGCCTGTTACGGTAAGCATGGGTTGCTGAAGACCTATTCTACCCCGGATCTTCACGAGTTGTTATTTATCAAATGAAGTTGAGATACAATACACTGGATGATCGCGTCCTCCAAGAGTGTCCAATAGCCTATATCAAATCCGAGTACATGTATATATCCCAGCCATTTTAAGCTTACTTTTCTCGTCTCGATCGTTGCGCCACCTCGTGCAGAACACGAGTTGTGTCCCTTGTGATGAAATCACGATATCGAATCAGATCGCTGTTGTTATTTCGAATGGCTTCGCAAAAATGGCTATCACAGCAGACGACCCGGTCGATCAAATAACGAAAAGATTTGAGAATTCATTCCCGACAGACAAAACCAATTACCTGTTACCACAGTAAAGATTCTTTATTGCTGCCGCATTTCTTACAATAATAGACATACAGACTACACAGTATCAAGTAACACTGCACATCGCGGCAACATGAAAAGCTCAGCGGGGTATCGTCTAAAAATAGCACGGCCACTGCGATAAGCGTTCAGTCGTTTGATATAAAAACAACAACAATTATTGAAAACTTTAAATCACTTCGAAAATATTTGTCTTAGCTTAATTTTCTGAATAATTTTAGCGCAAATTTGACAGACGATGGCTGTAGTCAGAGCAGCACGTTTTCGGAACACGGATGTTGATTTTGTAAAACGTTCTCTGATTGGACAATCGATATGTGCGATAGTCCTCTCATATTATAGCACAGAAAGGTTGGCTTGAAATAGTAACTGTGGAAACTAGGCTTTGATACTAGGTCGTGGACGCACTTGCCTCGGGAAGATGGATAATCAATGACGCCAGGAAGTCACAAAATGACGCTCGGAAGTCGCATGCCGAGCACATGCGTTACCTGCAGGTGTAATGGCTACACGTTCAATGTTGGTGTAATGTCTACACATGCGTTACCTGCAGGTGCAATGTCTACACATGCGTTACTTGCGGGTGTAATGTCTACACATGCGTTACCTGCAGGTGTAATGTCTACACGTTCAATGTAGGTGTAATGTCTACACATGCGTTACTTGCAGGTGTAATGTCTACACGTTCCATGTAGGTGTAATGTCTACACATGCGTTACCTGCAGGTGTAATGTCTACACATGCGTTACTTGCAGGTGTAATGTCTACACATGCGTTACTTGCAGGTGTAATGTCTACACATGCGTTACCTGCAGGTGTAATGTCTACACGTTCCATGTAGGTGTAATGTCTACACATGCGTTACCTGCAGGTGTAATGTCTACACGTTCCATGTAGGTGTAATGTCTACACATGCGTTACCTGCAGGTGTAATGTCTACACGTTCAATGTAGGTGTAATGTCTACACGTTCAATGTAGGTGTAATGTCTACACATGCGTTACCTGCAGGTGTAATGTCTACACGTTCCATGTAGGTGTAATGTCTACACATGCGTTACCTGCAGGTGTAATGTCTACACGTTCAATGTAGGTGTAATGTCTACACATGCGTTACTTGCAGGTGTAATGTCTACACATGCGTTACCTGCAGGTGTAATGTCTACACGTTCAATGTAGGTGTAATGTCTACACATGCGTTACCTGCAGGTGTAATGTCTACACGTTCTACCACGTGTACATGCAGGTTGTTCGTTTTAAACGATCGTGATAATTCGTTTGTCGATTTCGCTTTCTGTTATTGAACAGCTAATTGAGATATGTGATATTTGTTTTATTGAACAGCTAATTCAGATATGTGATATTTGTTATATTGATCACAAACAGCGAGCAGCGTTATTAGCAGTTACTCGAAGGAAGTGTTTCGTTCATGCTTAGTCACCCGTCTCATATACACGAATATTGATAGGATAGACACATGCCGGTCACATGCGTGGAGAAAAGCTATTTCTATTTTCAAATTATGTGCTTTTATTTTACTAGTTTTTAGTATTTTATCATCTTAAAGCGTTAACGCGTTTACAATATAAGAGCATTTTCATAGTGAGGAATTGGGGCGGTCGGGTAGCCTAGTGGTTAAAGCGTTCGCTCGTCACGCCGAAGACCCGGGTTCGATGCCCGACATGGGTACAATGTGTGAAGCCTATTTCTGGTGTCCCCCGCCGTGATATTGCTGGAATATTGCTAAAAGCGGCGTAAAACCATGCTCACTCAACCATAGTGAAGAATGACAAAACATTGGTGAACTGGTGTTCTTACTCAATCCTCACTCATCCCTCTTACAAGCGACCATAAAGTCTCATTATTTGGGTCAAACCAAGCCCCAGACAAGGTCTTTACATTGACCGCATCCACACAGTGAATCCAAGATGGCTGACCCAATACGCTTACTATAACAATATCTTTGAGTGAGTGAGTGAGTTGGGTTTAATGCCGCTTTGATCACTGTGTCAGTGCTATCACGGCGTGTCAGCTTAATGTGGGAGGAAAGCCCGAAGTGATGCAGGTCTCAGATGTTTCCCACTTTGGTGAAACCCACGAGCACGGGTATGGTGCTGACAAACCTAGAAACATAATCGGGGCGTACAGGGATTCGAACCAAAATGATAAGTTTATGGTGTGGCCAAGGGACGCAACTCTGCACAGCAAACGCGGCGCCTCAGACGACGAATCCGATTGGTCCATAGGAGAGGCTTTGAAGGGACATCACTCGTAATAGGCACCGGTGGCGCTACGATCGAGCCCAGGAATTCCAGCCTAGTTCGGCAAGGTTGGAAACTGGACTTTTAAAGTCAGTTAACTATCTTGCCTCGGGAAGATGTTTGGTATTTAGTACAGCAGATATTCTTAGCTCGACTGGCTTGTGACGCCACTATGTCATTTTACACTTGTGAAGGACGATTGGACATATTCTGGTGGTACTGGGCAGTTTTCAGTATCTACTTGTCTCAAAGTTGGTGACATTGTCACTCTCTACCATCACATCGAGAAATATGCCTTTTCATGTGTTTGTAACGGGTGCCACCGGTGGGGCAGGGTAAGCTCATCTTTTTACACCTGGTATCATCACAATTTGATAATCATCCATAAACACTTGTGATGACGCCGGCATTGTACAGAGGACTCATGGAAAGGCGTTTATCAGTGGTGAGGGGGGCACTTGTGGCCCAGTCGTCTAAGGCGCCGCGATTCGCTGTGCAGAGTTGCGTCCCTTGGACACGCAAGAAATCTATGATTGTGGGATCAAATCCCGGTTCGCCCCGATTATGTTTCTAGGTTGTCAGCACCATAGCCGTGCTCGTGGGTTTCACCGAAGCGGTAAACGTCTGAGACCTGAATCACTTCGGGCTTTTCTCCCACAGTAAGCAGACACGCCGTGATATAACTGTAATACTGTTAAAAGCGGCGTTAAACCTAACTCACTCACACACTATGAGTGGTGAAGGTTAGTATCACAAAGGTGTTATAAACATTTCGGCACCAGCATATAGGGGTGATGGGGTATGTCGTTGATGTTTTACTTGTCTGTTGTTTAACGCCGCGCTCAGCAATATTCAGCTATGTGACGGCGGTCTGTTAATTTAGCCTGGTCTAGACAATCAAATGGTTGACATCATGAACATCGATGTACGCAGTTGGGATACGATGACATGCATCAACCAAGTCAGCAAGCCTGACCATCCGATCCCGTTAGTCGCCTCTTACGACCAGCATGGGTTGCTGGGCATCAATTCTAACCCGGATGTTCACGCTGGTTGTAGTTAATGCGTTTCCATCGAGTCAGTCACGTACATCGATGACACACGTGACTCTTACGTCCCTTATCTGAGTTTGAATCCCAGATTTGCCCTGATGATAACCCTTTGTCATGGCAGCACCAGCGTGACAATCCTCTGCGATCATCTTCTCCCTCGGTTTTTCCTACACGTTTACAATACTGTTCAAAGCGCCGTTAAACAAACCAATCTTGGCCAATCAATACGACATCGTCAAACAAACGACGTGATTAAACGCACGTTTCCCATTTGCGAAAAATGTTCGTATGTCAAAACAGTTTTGCGAAACGATTCAGACATATTACTTTGTTAAATATCCATTTTGTAGTCGCATGTCAGCTGTTTATCAAGACCGCGCTTGGCGATCAATGTTAAATTACTGTTATTACCCATCCGATCTGAGTGGCCTGTCGTGTCACATGATCAGCTATTGGCGTTGACAACATGCGGCTGTAATGACACACTGACTTAGATAATGCGGGTAATGTAATAATGCGGGACTCCCAAGGCCAGTCCGAACTCCGGACTAAGTGGTTTTATTGATAAACCTTTTTGCACTGTGAATTGGTGGGATGTGTCAAGGATGTGTGTTGGTTCGACCTCGACCTTTTGAACGGAATTACACAAGATACAAACTGGAAAACGAGGCTTAGAACCCTCACCCTCACCCTCACCTTCACCCTCACCCTAACCCTCACCCTCATCCTAACCCTCACCCTCATCCTAACCCTCACCCTCACCCTCACCCTCATCCTCACCCTTACCCTCATCCTAACCCTCACCCTAAACCTCACCCCACCCTCACCCTAACCCTCACCTTCATCCTCACCCTCATCCTTACCCTCACCCTCAACCTCACCCTAACCCTAAACCTCACCCTCACCTTAACCCTCGCCCTCATCCTTACCCTCACCCTCAACCTCACCCTAACCCTAACTCTAACCCTAACCCTAACCCTCACCCTCACCTTCACCCTCACCTTAACCCTCACCCTCATCCTAACCCTCACCCTCATCCTAACCCTCACCTTCACCCTCACCCTTACCCTCATCCTAACCCTCACCCTAACCCTCACCCCACCCTCACCCTCACCCTAACCCTCACCTCACCCTCACCCCAGCATCAACCACGGGATTTTCAATGTTCAAAAACTACATGTACTAATTATTTTGTTAGCCGAAATACATCAAAATCTTTTCCTGTTTTTTATTAACCACCAACACTATTAAGGTTAATGGGTCTCATTTTCAGAAACATTATAGGAAAATATAATCTGAAGTGTTGGTGTGTTCCGTGTGTTCCGAGTCCTTCAATAAAACGTTGGATGCAATGTTTTAATTAGTCATCACCATTTCCCTGGAGGGGCGGTGGGGTAGTCTAGTGGTTAAAGCGTTCGCTCGTCACGCCGAAGACCCGGGACATGACTGACAAGAACAACTATAGTAAAATGAAATAGTGAGTGAGTGAGTGAGTTACTTTGGTGAAACCCACGAGCACGGGTATGGTGCCGACTAACCTAGAAACATAATCGGTTTCTGGCGTGCCCATGCCCAAGGGTCGCAACTCTGCACAGCGAGTCGCGGCGCCTTAGACATCTGGGCCGCCCGTGCCCTCCCCCCCCACGCCCCCCCCCCCCCCCCCCCCCCCTCTCTGTAAAATGAAAGGATATGGTCCTTAACTTTTGTAACAAATGTAATCGAAACAGTCGATACTTATAACTCATACTGATGGATTTTGTGTCCAAAGATAACTGCTAGTAACTATTGCAATTTACGCCAAGGGTAAACAATATTGATAATGTTCAACACAGCTGTTGTGATAATATGATTATAAAGAACGGATCTATATCGATCATATGTTAAAAATGTCAAGAAAAGAGACCGGGTAAATATAATTAAAGTAATTTTGTACCTCAAGGCGTTGATGACACATGACAGGTATTTAATTAAAAGCCAAAAAAGCGACAAAAAATAATTTCCATAATCGTATGAAATCTCTGCTAAAAGCATATTTCATTGTACGATTCCAACCATATCATCGGCAGGTGTTTGTGAATTACTATCAAACAGTGATGACACCATGTCTACGCGAAAAGGTGAGCATTTCCTGCTCCATCGGTGCCACCCGTCACAAACACATGCAAAGGCAAGTCAACTGTTCACGTGAACATTATGGCTCAAGACAAAATAAGGAAATTCATCGGACATCATTTCTGTCACTATCACTGATGAATCTAAAACATCTTACAAGTTTTACATGAAATATCTTAGCGTGATGTTCCGGGGTAGAATAGGTCTCGAGCAACCCATGCTTGTCACAAGAAGCGACTAACGGAATCGGGTGGTCAAACTCGCTGACTTGGTTGATGCATGTCATCGTATGCTCATGATGTCAATCACTGAATTGTTTTGTCCAGACTCGATTATTTACAGACCGTCGTCATATAGCTGGAATATAGCTGAGTGCGAACCAACCAAAAACCCTATGTAGTGTATTTGGTCGTGTTTATAACACTGTAATCTATAGTTGAGTAATATTAGTATCTGCATGGCGATAGAGGAGATCAATATTTTCCTGTTTAATTTAATGCCACACCTTTCACTCAAATGATTTTATCGATAACTTGTGCCTGTACAAAAACAATCCATTGTCACTCACGAATATATTGAAAGCAGGTGTTGAGCCGGTGTCACGAATTTATACCGGTACAGTTCCGCCCCTCTCGAAATAAACCCCCCACCCACCCACGAAATAACTCCCCCCCCCCCCCCCCCAAATACCGTGACGAACATTAAATATTGAAAGCAGGTGTTGAGCCGGTGTCACGAATTTATACCGGTACAGTTCCGCCCCTCTCGAAATAAACCACCCACCCACCCACGAAATAAAATCCCCTCATAGAATTATGAGAGATTGTTAACAGAATATCCCACTGCTAAGTATATGATAAATTGTTGAATTAACATTAGATAAGGTTGAGAATTAAGTGTGTGTTTTTTCAATACATCTTAGACTGGTGAGTCGTCTGCTCGATGATAACCAGCCTACTCATATTTTTACCCTTTTCCCCATTGTTGGAAAGTGTGTCGTCTGCTACCCCAGCTGGAGCCACCTGGTAACAATTAATCACAAGCTGTCAATATACAATACATTATAATACATTAAGTATTTCTAAGCAACTTAAAGATATGCACAATATCTAGATATATGTATCTTTAATTTGCTTAGAAATACTTAATCTTTACATGGAAACTGTCATCTTGATGTATTATTCTGTTTTGTATATTGACAGCTGGTGATTGAGTATGAGGTTATACTGTATCATCTTTACTGTTTTGATATTTTGCAATATGTTAAGGTCATCAGTTATGCAAATCAGTTTCGGTGTGTCTTTTTAACAAGGTGTTTTTCATTAAGATTCTCCGCCAGCCCGATTGTAACAATTACATGTGCACTTTGCTTTGACGATGCCGGTTGATGTTGTTCAATACAGGCTGGCGGTGGGTCTTTTTGAATCTATTCTACATGCTAATCATTTCGGGAAGATGATACACATTTCTCTATATTTTGGATTACTTTGCTTATATAATTTCCGATTATCATTCTTAGTTTTACTTTTTCTCTTTTGATGCGGTGATATCCATCCGAATCCAGGACCTTTGCATAGTCCAGATTTAAAGTTTATACATCTAAACGTACGCTGTCTTAAAGACAAAGTAGATTTAATCAGTGCTGAATTAGATAGTTATGATGTTGTATGTTTAAAGCAAGACTGGTCGGCTCGGAGTCAGTATACAGTAAACTGCGGCATGGTATCTCAGTGAGCTATCACTATAAATCGGCATCAGTCCGGACTAGTACAAGCAGCCACACACACGCACACGCGTGCATGCACGTCGCTATATAAGTGCAATAATCTTGGACGCGACGTTAAACCCAATTTCACCTCACCTCACCTACACTAATACCATTTTTAAATCGTAACCTGTATTAAGGAATATATTTTAGATCTTAAATCAGAGTATAACGGACAGCCTGAGCTGGAGGCGCGCGTGGATATGTTGACAGTTTTTACGGAGTTAGTGTTAAAACCGATGTTTGCGAGGATTAATAAGATTTCTGAATTTCAGTTACGACAGTAACCGTATATGTATTTGTCACATTAAGTCATTTCATTCAAATTTGTTTGGTATGATTATGTCTTATAATTATTTTAGGATGAAAGGTACAGTTACCAAATAAAATATGCTGAAATATCAATTCATTATGACCATATTTCATAATCTATTTTTTAAAGTAACCCTCCTTACATTAAAGATAATTATTTAAAGAATATAGTACTTAAAGACATTGCAACAAACCGAATAATCAGAGGGGAGACTTTATACTGTGGGGGGCGCGAAATATATCCTCTCGGGGGAGATTTTATTTCAGAACAGATTCTCCGGGGGAGAATCTGTACCGGTATAAAATCTCCGGGGGGAGAATTTGTACGGGGGAGAGTTCATACCGGGACACCGGCACCTAGTTTACCACAAGACAGCCCACGGGGTGTTTACCATGCTGACGTACCAGGCACAGGCTGGTGACAAATCCATTAACCTCCTTCCAGGAAGGAACTTGAAATGATAACAACACATTAGCACATTTCCCGCGCCATTCCACCAGTACAATTCTTATTCCGGGGAATGTAAAGACCAAGTTGGCCATTGTCCAACAAAGTGTTGCATGGCGGCCCGACCCCAGCCAGGGCAACTGGATACCCTGGGTCCAGCTCGGGCAACTGGATACCCTGGGTCCAGCCCGGGCAACTGGACACTGTGGGTAAAGTTAGGGCACTTAGATACCCTGGGCCCAGATAGGGCACTTAGATACCCTGGGCCCAGATAGGGTACATAGATACCCTGGGCCCAGGTAGGGCACTTAGATACCCTGGGCCCAGATAGGGCACTTAGATACCCTGGGCCCAGATAGGGGACATAGATACCCTGGGCCCAGATAGGGCACTTAGATACCCTGGGCCCAGATAGGGCACTTAGATACCCTGGGCCCAGATAGGGCACTTAGATACCCTGGGCCCAGATAGGGGACATAGATACCCTGGGCCCAGATAGGGCACTTAGATACCCTGGGCCCAGATAGGGCACTTAGATACCCTGGGCCCAGATAGGGGACATAGATACCCTGGGCCCAGATAGGGCACTTAGATACCCTGGGCCCAGATAGGGTACATAGATACCCTGGGCCCAGATAGGGTACATAGATACCCTGGGCCCAGATAGGGGACATAGATACCCTGGGCCAGATAGAACAATCAGACACCCTGGACACAGAGAGGGCAACTAGATACCCTGGGCCCAGATAGGGTAATTAAACACCCTGGACACAGAGAGGTCAACTAGATACCCTGGGCCCAGATAGAACAATCAGACACCTTGGACACAGAGAGGTCAACTAGATACCCTGGGCCCAGATAGAACAATCAGACACGTTGGACACAGAGAGGTCAACTAGATACCCTGGGCCCAGATAGAACAATCAGACACCTTGGACACAGAGATGGCAACTAGATACACTGGACCCAGATAGGGCAATCAAAGACCCTTGACACAGAGAAGGCAACTAGATACCTTGGTCCCAGATAGAACAATCATACACCCTTGACAAGTCAGCAAGCCTGACCATCCGATCCCGTTAGTCGCCTCTTACGACCAGCATGGGTTGCTGGGCATCAATTCTAACCCGGATGTTCACGCTGGTTGTAGTTAATGCGTTTCCATCACGTACATCGATGACACACGTGACTCTTACGTCTCTTATCTGAGTTTGAATCCCAGATTTGCTCTGATGATGAACCCTTTGTCGTGGCAGCACCAGCGTGACATTCCTCTGCGATCATCTTCTCCCTCGGTAATCCTACACGTTTACAATACTGTTCAAAGCACCGTTAAACAAACCAATCTTGGCCAATCAATACGACATCGTCAAACAGACGACGTGATTAAACGCACGTTTCCCATTTGCAAAAATGTTCGTATGTCAAAACAGTTTTGCGAAACGATTCAGACATATTATTTTGTTAAATATTCATTTTGTAGTCGCATGTCAGCTGTTTATCAAGACCGCGCTTGGCGATCAATGTTAAATTACTGTTATTACCCATCCGATCTGAGTGGCCTGTCGTGTCACATGATCAGCTATTGGCGTCGACAACATGCGGCTGTAATGACACACTGACTTAGATAATGCGGGTAATGTAATAATGCGGGTAATGTAATAATGCGGGACTCCCAAGGTCACTCCGGACTAAGTGGATTTATTGATAAACCTGTTTTTCACTGTGAATTGGTGGGATGTGTCAAGGATGTGTGTTGGTTCGACGTCCTTTTGAACAGAATTACACAAGATGCAAACTGGAAAACTAAGTTTAGAACCCTCACCCTCACCCTCACCCTCACCCTCACCCTCACCTTCACCCTCATCCTAACCCTCACCCTCACCTTCATCCTCATCCTAACCCTCACCTTCACCTCACCCTCACCCTCGAGCTCACCCTCACCCTCACCCTCACCTTCACCCTCACCCTAACTCTCACTCTCACCCTAACCCTCACCCTCACCCTCACCCTCACCCTAACCCTCACCTTCACCCTCACCCTCTGCCTCACCCTAACTCTCACCTTCACCCTCACCTTAAACCTCACCCTCACCCTCACCCTCACCCTAACCCTCACCCCAGCATCAACCACGGGATTTTCAATGTTCAAAAACTACATGTACTAATTTTGTGAGCCGAAATACATCAAAATCTTTTCCTGTTTTTTATTAACCACCAACACTATTAAGGTTAATGGGTCTCATTTTCAGAAACATTATAGGAAAATATAATCTGAAGTGTTGGTGTGTTCCGTGTGTTCCGAGTCCTTCAATAAAACGTTGGATGCAATGTTTAAATTAGTCATCTCCATTTCCCTGGAGGGGCGGTGGGGTAGTCTAGTGGTTAAAGCGTTCGCTCGTCACGCCGAAGACCCGGGACATGACTGACAAGAACAACTAAAGTAAAATGTAAGAGTGAGTGAGTTGGGTTTAACGCCGTTTTTAACAGTATTCCAGTCATATCACGGCGTGTCAGCTTAATGTGGGAGGAAAGCCCGAAGTGATGCAGGTCTCAGACGTTAACCACTTCGGTGAAACCCATAAGCACGGGTATGGTGCTGACAAACCTAGAAACATAATCGGGGCGAACCGGGAATCGAACCCACAATCATAGGTTTCTGGCGTGCCCAAGGGTCGCAACTCTGCACAGCGAGTCGCGGCGCCTTAGACATCTTGGCCACCCGTGCCCCCCCTGTAAAATGAAAGAATGTTGTCCTTAACTTTTGTAACAAATGAAATCGAAACAATCGATACTTATAACTCATACTGATGGATTTTGTGTCCAAAGATAACTGCTAGCAACTATTGCAATTTACGCCAAGGGTAAACACTATTGATAATGTTCAACACAGCTGTTGTGATAATATGATGATAAAGAACGGATCTATATCGATCATATGTTAAAAATGTCAAGAAAAGAGACCGGGTAAATATTATTAAAGTAATTTTGTATCTCAAGGTGTTGATGACACATGACAAGTATTAAATTAAAAGCCAAAAAAGCGACAAAAATAATTTCCATAATCGTATGAAATCTCTGCTAAAAGCATATTTCATTGAAAGATTCCAACCATATCATCGGCAGGTGTTTGTGAATTACTATCAAACAGTTATGACACCATGTCTACGCGAAAAGGTGAGCATTTCCTGCTCCATCGGTTCCACCCCTCACAAACACATGCAAAGGCAAGTCAATTGTTCACGTGACCATTATGGCTCAAGACAAAATAAGGAAATTCATCGGACATCATTTCTGTCACTATCACTGATGCATCTAAAACCGATGACAAGTTTTTTTTACATGGAAAATCTTAGCGTGAAGTTCCGGGGTAGAATAGGTCTTCAGCAACCCATACTTGTCACAAGAAGCGACTAACGGAATCGGGTGGTCAAACTCGCTGACTTGGTTGATGCATGTCATCGTATGCTCATGATGTCAATCACTGAATTGTTTTGTCCAGACTCGATTATTTACAGACCGTCGTCATATAGCTGGAATATAGCTGAGTGCGAACCAACCAAAAACCCTATGTAGTGTATTTGGTCGTGTTTATAACACTGTAATCTATAGTTGAGTAATAATAGTATCTGCATGACGATAGAGGAGATCAATACTTTCCTGTTTAATTTAATGCCACACCTTTCCCTCAAATGGTTTTATCTATAACTTGTGCCTGTACAAAAAACAATCCATTGTCACTCACGAATACCGCGACCGACATTAAAAATTGAGAGCAGGTGTTGAGCCGGCACCTAGTTTACAACAGACAGCCCCCGGGGATGTTTACCATGCTGCCGTACCAGGCACAGGCTGGTGACAAATCCATTAACCTCCTTCCAGGAAGGAACTTGAAATGATAACAACACATTAGCACATTTCCCGCGCCATTCCACCAGTACAATACTTATTCCGGGGAATGTCAAGACCAAGTTGGCCATTGTCCAACAAAGTGTTGTATGGCGGCCCGAGCCCAGCCCGGGCAACTGGATACCCTGGGCCCAGCCCGGGCACTTAGATACCCTAGGTCCAGATAGGGCACTTAGATACCCTGGGTCCAGATAGGGCACTTAGATACCCTGTGTCCAGATAGGGCACTTAGATACCCTGGGTCCAGATAGGGCACTTAGATACTCTGGGTCCAGCCCGGGGAACTGGATACCCTGGGTCCAGATAGGGCACTTAGATACCCTGGGTGCAGATAGGGCACTTAGATACCCCTGGTCCAGATAGGGCACTTAGATACCCTGGGTTCAGATAGGGCACTTACAGATACCCTGGGTCCAGATAGGGCACTAAGATACCCTGGCTTCAGATAGGGCACTTAGATACCCTGGGTCAAGATAGGGCACTTAGATACCCTGGGTCCAGATAGGGCACTTAGATACCCTGGGTCCAGATAGGGCACTTAGATACCCTGGTCCCAGATAGGGCACTTGGATTCCCTGGGCCCAGATAGATCAATCAGACATCCTGGGCCAAGATAGGACACTTAGATACCCTGGGTCCAGATAGAACAATCAGTGACCCTTGACACAGAGAGGGCAACTAGATACACATGTACCTTGGGCCCAGATAGAACAATCAGACACCCTGGACACAGATAGGGCAACTAGATACCCTGGGCCCAGACAGAACAAAGAGAGACCCTGGACACAGAGGTGGCAACTAGATACCCTGGGCCCAGATAGGGCAATTAAACACCCTCGGCCTTGATAGAATAATCAGAGACCCTTGACACAGAGAGGGCAAATAGATACCCTGGGCCCAGATAGAACAATCAGACACCCTGGACACAGAGATGGCAACTAGATATCCTGGGCCCAGAGAGGGGAACAAAATACTCTGGGCCCAGATAGGGCAACAAGACACCTTGGGCCCAGATAGAGCAATAAGACACCCTGGACACAGAGAGGGCAACTAGATAACCTGGGCCCTGATAGGGCAATTAGACACCCTGGACACAGAGAGGTCAACTAGATACCCTGGGCCCAGATAGGGTAATGAGACACCCTGGACACAGAGAGGGCAACTAGATGCCCTGGGCCCAGATAGAACAATCAGACACCCTTGACACAGAGAGGGCAACTTGATACCCTGGGCCCAGATAGGGTAATTAAACACCCTGGGCCCAGATATAATAATCGGAGACCCTTGACACAGAGAGGGCAACTAGATACCCTGGGCCCAGATAGGGTAATGAGACACCCTGGACACAGAGAGGGCAACTAGATGCCCTGGGCCCAGATAGAACAATCAGACACCCTTGACACAGAGAGGGCAACTTGATACCCTGGGCCCAGATAGGGTAATTAAACACCCTGGGCCCAGATATAATAATCGGAGACCCTTGACACAGAGAGGGCAACTAGATACCTTGGGCCCAGATAGGGCAATTAAACACCCTGGACACAGAGAGGGCAACTAGATGCCCTGGGCCCAGATAGAACAATCAGACACCCTTGACACAGAGAGGGCAACTTGATACCCTGGGCCCAGATAGGGTAATTAAACACCCTGGGCCCAGATAGAATAATCGGAGACCCTTGACACAGAGAGGGCAACTAGATATCCTGGGCCCAGAGAGGGGAACAAAATACTCTGGGCCCAGATAGGGCAACAAGACACCTTGGGCCCAGATAGAACAATCAGACAGCCTGGACACAGAGAGGGCAACTAGATACCCCGGACACAGAGAGGGCAACTAGATACCCTGGGCCCTGATAGAACAATCAGACACCCTTGACACAGAGAGGGCAACTAGATACCCTTGGCCGAGATAGAACAATCAGACACCCTGGAAACAGAGAGGGCAACTTGATACCCTGGGCCCAGATAGGGTAATTAAACACCCTGGGCCCAGATATAATAATCGGAGACCCTTGACACAGAGAGGGCAACTAGATATCCTGGGCCCAGAGAGGGGAACAAAATACTCTGGGCCCAGATAGGGCAACAAGACACCTTGGGCTCACATAGGGCAACTAGATACCCTGGACACAGAGAGGGCAACTTGATACCCTGGGCCCGTATAGAACAATCAGACACCCTGAACACAGAGAGGGCAACTAGATATCCTGGGCCCAGAGAGGGGAACAAAATACTCTGGGCCCAGATAGGGCAACAAGACACCCTGGGCCCAGATAGGGTAATTAGACACCCTGGACACAGAGAGGTCAACTAGATACCCTGGGCCCAGATAGGGTAATTAGACACACTGGACACAGATAGGGCAACTAGATACCCTGGGCCCGGATAGGGTAATTAGATACACTAGACACAGAGAGGGCAACATGACACCTTGGGCCCAGATAGAACAATCAGACACCCTGGACACAGAGAGGGCAACTAAATACCCTGGGCCCAGATAGGGTAATTAGACACCCTGGACACAGAGAGGTCAACTAGATACCCTGGGTCCAGATAGGGTAATTAGACACCCTGAACACAGAGAGGGCAACATGACACCTTGGGCCCAGATAGAACAATCAGACACCCTGGACACAGAGAGGGCAACTAGATACCCTGGACACAGAGAGGGTAATTAAACACCCTGGGCCCAGATAGAATAATCGGAGACCCTTGACACAGAGAGGGCAACATGACACCTTGGGCCCAGATAGAACAATCAGACAGCCTGGACACAGAGAGGGCAACTAGATATCCTGGGCCCAGATAGGGTAATTAGACACCCTGGACACAGAGAGGTCAACTAGATACCCTGGGCCCAGATAGAACAATCGGACAGCCTGGGCCCAGATAGAATAATCGGAGACCCTTGACACAGAGAGGGCAACTAGATACCTTGGGCCCAGATAGAACAATCATACACCCTTGACACAGAGAGGGCAACTAGATATCCTGGACACAGAGAGGGGAACAAAATACTCTGGGCCCAGAGAGGGCAACAAGACACATTGGACCCACATAGGGCAACCAGATACCGCGGACGCAGAAAGGTGAACAGGATACCTTTGGGCCCGGATAGGGCAACACGATATGCTGGGTCGAGACAGACAACTGGATACACTTGGCACAGATAGGGCAACTTACTAGATACCCTTGTAGACAGGGCAACGAACCATCATGGATGTCTATAGGACAACACGACACCCTGGTTGCAGATAGGTCAAGACGCCTGGTTCGAAATACATGGTCTCAAGGAGACAAGGTACAGGAAGCCGTGCACCATAGCCCTCTGTTAGAGAGTAATCCACTGCAATACACACTGGTCTTGTCTGATCACAGCGTCACTATTCCCACGCGATGTCCCATGTAGTATTCACCGTCAGCTGTCACGAGGTGATAGAAATGAGATCATAATGCTTTTGTTATAAATAAAGGCTATGGAGAATTCAAGAACCCCTGTTCTCAATGTTACGCCTGTCAATCAATGTACGTATTTTTTTGGCGGACGATCATTATGACGGGGAGAATTTATTGCAGTGTTTGGGACACTCAGACGCAGCAACCCTTTGATCAACGATGATTCCGGATAAGCAAACATTTTATTCCGCCATCTGTTTTCACTGCACCGTGAAAAAGCCGTGATTATCACACACTGATAGGAATTTAATGTGCCCAGTATTAACAACGAGACTTGGAACACACCAAACACATAAAATAGATATTACATTTATTAATGGAATTTGAATTTGTGTGACAAATGTCAATTTCTCTGTTTTGACCTTTTTTATGACAACATACGAACATTTATTTGATGAAAATGTCTGGCGAAACATAACACCATTTATTCCCTGAACGCGACAGGATCGATTGGCTATAAATCCCAGCCATGCTTGTTAACGGAGGCACTGTGATGTAGGCGCTAGGGACGGTACTTCAGTGGCTGCACATTCGTTGACGGCGGCTTCAACCCTATTCTGCAACTTCACCGACGGCAGGTTTGCCATGGGACAAGGAGAACCACGTGATGAAATATTGCGTTTAGAACACCTACGCTCTCACTCCGTTTGAGAGAGCCATTCTGTACATGGTCCTTTCGACACGAAGTGATACGTAAGTATGCCCATTTTATGTAGGATACTTTAAAGGCGGATTCACAAGTTTGCAAACACAGGTTGGCGGTAAACTCCGAAACCTTTGCCAACTTGTGTTTTCACACGACAAATATAAATATTGTTGTTGCATGTTTCCTCTTCATTTGTCTAAAATGCCGACGCCATTTTTTAATATTCGTAAATAAAAATCATGTGATCTCTAGGCAGTTGTAAGAAACCAATTTCTGTTTGGCAACTATTCACACGTCAAAATCGAGCTCTAAAATGATGGCTAAAATATTGGTGTTGGGTTGGAGTTGGGGATTGGTCGCGGAATGTAGTTAAGGATAAGGAACCGCGTTCGGCAGCTTGACCTCTGGGAGCTTCTAAGGTGTCGGGACCGCCTCCGTGGTCTAATGGTAGAGCGTCCGCCCGGAGAGCGGAAGGTCCGGGGTTTCGATCCCCAGCCGCGTCATACCAAAAGACGTTAAAAGATGGTACTTGTTGTTACCCTGTCTGGCGCTCGGCATTAAGGGGCTAAAACAAGGACTGATCGGCTCGGAGTCAGTATACTGTGTCTGTGGTATTCATGTTAAACTGCGGCATGGTACCTCAGTGGCCTAGCACTAAATCGGCATCAGTCCGGACTAGTACAAGCAGCCACACACACACACACACATATACGTGCATGCACGTCGCAATAATCTTGGACGCGACGTTAAACCCAATTTCATCTCACCTCTAAGGTGTCGGGCAGGACCGACAGCCTAGAAGCTCTAGTCGGTCCTCCCCGAAACTGAAGCACATGGGGTGTCTCCTTAGGCAAGGGACCTTGTTCGAAATATGCCTCTGTCGCCAGCAGTGAGTGGGTACCCGGTAGAATGTGATGGTAATGTGACTACAAACTTTTAGTCCCAAAGGCGGCTTGGGTTGTATACTCCCCAGTGAGCTGAGAATTTAAATTTCGTGTACACTGACCCATTAGACGGGGTAACAATGTAGCGCTCTGAGCATGTTGTGGGTGTGTACCCGGGTTTGCTACCAGGAATACAACTCTTCTGACAATCTGGGTAATATGGCGCATCATGAATATGCGCATTATTTTTACTAACACTTCCCCGGGATCTTAATGTGGATTTTCCAGCACGCGTTTGATGTTGACATGTCGCATCTACTAATATTAGAAAATATTAGCTCGGGTTTGGTGCTGAATACCCCAAGGTTAGAATCATCGAGTGAATGAGTGGAATTACACGCCGCTTTGTATTCCATTTATACCATGGCGTGTCAGCTTGATGTGGGAGGAATGACCGAAGGGATGCAGGTCTCAGGCGTTTACCACTTTGATGAAACCCACGAGCACGGGTATGTTGCTGACAAACCTAGAAACATAATCGGGGCGAACCGTTTGGAATTGGAAGCAGAGGCACTGCTATGCCCGGCTACCTGTGACCCTTTGGTAGATCTGTAACTCAGTTTATTTCACTTGGAAATTCAAAAGTATAAAATAAAACTGTAATACAATTATGGATATCTTATAGTGGGGCCCACAAACGCGTATTTGAACATTATTCCTGTCATAATCACGGCGTGTCAGCACAATATGGACGAAAAGCCTTAAGATAGGCATGTCTTAGGCGTTTACCACTTTAGTGAAACCCACAAGCAAGGGTACGATGCATCTTCTCGAGGCAAGGGAATTAACTGACTATAGAAGTCCAAGTGGACTGAATATCTCCCTCGCCTCGGGAAGATGGGGTCTGGTGCTGACAAACCATAGTTAAAGAGTAGGCGGATCTAGGATTTGAACCCAAACTAATAGAATTCCGGCTCGCCCGAAGGATGGCATTTTTGCACAGGAATATATGACTTGTATGGATAGTGGTGTACATTTTATATAGTTAAGTTAATCCTTTAACAGGGTATTTCTATAATTCATTGCATGAAATGTATGTGCTGTACGACATTTTACAACATAATATTTTCAGTAGACAGCAATTCGAAAAATTTATAAATATCTGGTTTTCTGTACCTATAAGGGCGCAAGTGTTCTCTACGCAAATGTTCTAATTCTGGACATATAAGAAGAACTCATATTCACTTTTAGATCTGTGTGTGTGGCAAAGTTTACATTCTGTCAATCCTTTTGGTATATTTTTGTATCTTCCTTGTTCATTCTGAAGCCTATGAGAAGAACATCTTATTGGTGTAAGGATTTTCTAAATGTAAGAAGTGTTTTCAAAAGATACGCTTCCGTTTTAAACTGGGACTTGATACTTACATGGTATCAGATATTGGTGATAGTAGAAGTGTCTCGTACCATTTTTGAATATACGTATCCTTCAGTCTTTGGGGGAATAATGGATATTCAACGTTTTGGCTTTAAAGGTTTCTTTATAGACGATACCCAGTTTACATTTCCGCGACTCTCGTATGCACATCACCTTCATATCATAACACTATTTTGGATATCTATAGTAAGGCTATTGTAATAATCGTAACAAATATTTCATCATTTTTACCTGTGCATTTGACAATAGAGGGACTATATCGGTTACACCATAAACCGTTGCATTTGGAGGGTTGGTTTTAACTCCCAGAAGTCACGTTCATGCATATGTAATGTTGTCATACCTAATACCTCAGCACCATGTAACAGAATCGGATTTATTTTTCTATCAAATACTTTAAAAAACACATTAAAATGGATGCCAGCAAATGTTTACAGATGTTTTCACACACACGCGAAGTGATACTTGGCATTAGCTTCACGGCAATGTAACGTCAATAAGTAGAGATTTGCGGGAGTTGATGTGTCGTGAACACGCACTGGGTGTGGCACACACCTACCCACGTAGTCCCGCATTCGTTACACTGTTCATGTCCACCCTGAGTGTGTGAGTGTGTGTGAGTGTGTGTGTGAGTGTGTGTGAGTGTGTGTGTGAGTTTGTGAGAGAGTGTGTGAGTATGTGAGTGTGTGTGTGTGTGTGTGTGAATGAGTGTGTGAGTGTGTGTGTGAGGGTGTGAGTATGTGTGTGAGTGTGTGTGTGTGTGTGTGTGAGTTTGTGAGAGAGCGTGTGAGTATGTGAGTGTGTGTGTGTGTGTGTGTGTGAGTGAGTGTGTGTGTGAGTGTGTGTGAGTGTGTGTGTGAGTGTGTGTGAGTGTGTGTGTGAGTTTGTGAGAGAGTGTGTGAGTATGTGAGTATGTGTGTGTGTGAGTGAGTGAGTGTGTGAGTGTGTGTGTGAGGGTGTGAGTATGTGTGTGAGTGTGTGTGTGTGTGTGAGTGTGTGTGTGAGTTTGTGAGAGAGCGTGTGAGTATGTGAGTGTGTGTGTGTGTGTGTGAGTGTGTGAGTGTGTGTGTGAGTGTGTGAGTATGTGTGTGAGTGTCTGTGAGTATGTGTGTGAGTGTGTGTGAGTATGTGTGTGAGTGTGTGTGTGAGTGTGTGTGTGAGTGTGTGTGAGTATGTATTTGTGTGAGTGTGTGAGTGTGTGAGTATGTATGTGAGTGTGTGTGTGTGTGAGGGTGTGAGTATGTGTGTGTGAGTGTGTGTGAGTCTGAGTGTGTGTGAGTGTGTGTGAGTGTGAGTGTGTGTGTGAGTGTGTGTGTGAGTGTGTGTGTGTGTGTGTGTGTGTGTGTGTGAGTCTGAGTGTGTGTGAGTGTGTGTGAGTGTGTGTGAGTGTGGGAGCGGTGGGAGCATGTGACAAATATATAAAGTTAAACAATATTCAGGGACTCGGAGGGGTTGCTTTTTTAATTTTAATTTTTCTAATTTTGGGGGGCGAGGGGTAGGCTGGGGATGGGGTGTGTGGGGCTTTGTGGGGTGTGTGTGCTGTCCTGAGACCACCCTACCCGCACAACCACCACCAACGCTACCAGTCGCTTAACACGCATGTTCAATAGTCACCTGGCGTCGAATAAGCATGGTCTCGCAGCTTGTCGGACACAAACACCGATCATTTTTTTAAATTACATCTCTCCTTCCCTTCATTGTCAATTAAATGTTCAGTGAATTACGCATTGACACTACACGCATAACTGTATCAACTTGCTTATATTTGTATCACATTACGAAAAGGTTAACACCCTTCCTTTAAATTGTACCAAACGCCAATCAAACGTAGGGGTTCCTGTTCAATATTTTATCTTCAATTACATCAAATCGCCCACTCCTAACTCCCAGGGTCTGTGACTTCCTACTTGGCTCATGTTCGGAGTTTGTCGACTGCAACGCCGCAGTCAGTCCTCACAGTCACTGTCAATCACAGGTACATTGAACCCAGGCCAGGTGTCACGCTCAATCTGTGGGAATGGTATTGCGACTTATCGCTAAGTGCTTAATGGGAAACCACTTACAATAAATGTTACCGTGAGTTGCCATAGCGACAGAGGTACATACTGTTTAATCAGTAGACAGTACGGACTCGCTCTCGCGTCATAGAGACTACTAAATGAGATTACAGTACTTGTACTTCCTTTACCAACACATTACATTCTGAACGTGCATTTAAATTGGTAAACCTGATGCCACTGTAAAGTTATAGGTAAATTATATAGCCTAGTGGATGTGCACTATTTACGTTTTGTCACTGGGTTGGGTCGTAGCGAGGACATTCGTGAACGATCGTACAGTTAAACTGTCTAACTTTTCTCAATGTATGATAAAACGCTAAGGTCAAGATAAAAGGGTCTTAAGGATCAGAAAAAAACGTTTTTGTATGCATTCGTGCTTGGGAATTTCCAGGGGTTTCCCAAAGAATGTGGAAGTAGTCCGTCGGTGTTGACGTCATTTCAAGAATACAGTCTCGTGAAAAACGTATGAACGTCAAATAATGTCGTTCATAGGCTTATGAACCTTAGTTTCGGGGTCATGTGACCGGTCTCTCTTCGAATGGAAAACCGTATATCGTGTTAACTTCAAATATAGAGATTATGGGAGCTCCGACGTTCATACAGTTAGGCTCTCACCCCATGAAGGTCCATTCTCCAATGAACTCACGCAATGAATGTCAATTCTTATATTTTGTATCACAATTTTTACCTCACAGGATGTAGGCCACGATCTAAACACAATGTCATTTAGTACGTATTTACACTGACAGCCATACAACAACTAGCTATATCGCGGACTAAAATAGTTCCTCAAAAAGAGAGGTGACGTGAGCGTCTGTATGCACAACTTGCTCTTCAGAAACATTTTACGCAACACATGTATACAATAATATCACTATTAGATGAGAAAGGTCTACTTTAGTACGTCAGTCACAATGACAGCGCGTCGTAATACATTTTACATCAAGTACAAGACGTCAAAATGGCCGACATGATAAACGTGACGGGAGAGATTTCGGAACTTGTTAATGTACCTGTGACGGTTGTATGTTTTAGTCATCATTGATTAATTGGCCGATCATTGAAAGGCGATTAAAGATGTGTCAAATAGACATTAGGGGAAACTCATAGATTGCTGTAGACTGTCACTGTCAGCCTAGATACGGATCGAGTCGATACTACGATAGTTTCGATTGGCATTTCTTCCTTTTGTTCACTAGGATGGGTCGTAGCGAGGATGTTCGTGAACGATCGTGCATTTAAACTCACTGACGTTTCTCAATGTATACCAAAACGCCGAGTTCAAGATTTAAGGGTCTAAATGATCAGACAGAATTCCCAGGAGTTTCCCTAAGAAAGTAGTCCGTCAGTGTTGACGTCATTACAAGAACACGGTCTCGTGAGAATCGTATGAACGTCACATCGTGTCGTTCATACACATATAAACGTCAATTTCGCGGTCAGGTGACCGACCTCTCGTCTAATTGAAAAACCGTATATCTACATACATACATACACACATACATACATACATACATACATACATACATACATACATACATACATACATACATACATGCACACAACTCTGCATAGCGAATCGCAGCGCGTTAGCGCGACTTGGCCACCCGTGCCCCCGGATACAAATAGAAAGAATACTATTGGTTGATTAGATCTTCATTACAATAAACCCAAAGATGCTATCATAGTCGTTGTATATTTTCTTATATCAAGGGGGCACGTGTGGCCCTGTCGTCTAAGGCGCCCTAGGGCACGCTTGAAACCTATGATAGTGGGTTCGAATCCCGGTTCGCCCCAATTATGTTTCTAGGTTTGTCAGCACCATACCCGTGCTCGTGGGTTTCACCGAAGTGGTAAACGTCTGAGACCTGCATCACTTCGGGCTTTCCTCCCACATTAAGCTGACACGCAGTGATATAACTGGAATAATGTTAAAAGCGGCGTTAAACCCCACTCACTCACGCACTTATATCAAACATGGTTGAATTCGGAGAAATCACGGGAATACGTAGATTCTGGAAGTAGGCAAAATATTCTCTTGATTTCTACCTTACTTATACTACTGCTACCGCCATGCCTGCGGATATCCATACATAACACATGAAACACACCTTTCACAAAGCCATTCTATGTAATTCCATCAAGCTGATAGCTGAAGCTATTATGCATCAATACATCACACGTCCTGTTCTGCAAGGTACCGACATGGGCACATGTTTTGCAGGGATGGTGGGACGATACCATCAGTACGCAGGACCCTAGAGATAATGTAAATGCTGACAGAGACACTGTTGTTAATGCACGACTGGATGCATAGTATAACAGGAACGACAGTTCAATGCCGAAATGGATCAATATTGCATTCCCTTTGAAATGAATATACGTTTCTCGAGGCAAGGGAGCTCACACTTCCCGAGGCAAGGGAGTTCACTCTTCCCGAGGCAAGGGAGTTCACTCTTCACGAGGCAAGGGAGTTCACTCTTCTCGGGGCAAGGGAGTTGGCCTCAGCCCACAGTTATCCCCCCTAAGTTTTACCATGAACCGGAAGGAAAATAGGAGAATATAGTGCCCTGTTCAAATGGGCTGTTCAGCCTGTGCCAATTTTTAGGAGTGACTTGTGATAGCTTAAATGAAAGATTAGACATTGTAGTATGTTGCCAAGGCCGCAAGTTGAAGGCCGCTCTGTGTGTTTCGGCTCGAAACTTCCGGTGAGCACTGTTGACAGTGGTTACCGCGAAAGGGGGCTGGTCAATACAGGCCGAAACTTTGTGTATTAAGTGACAAGTGGCAGGTTGGTCAGCATGCAACAGGAGAACGGCCTACGACCGATAATAATTATGGTGGGCTGTCATGTCACTGTAGATAGCAAAGAAGGAAATTAATTGTGGTCTGAGGCCATTTCACGTTTCCCGAGGCAAGGGAGTTCACTCTTCCCGAGACAAGGGTGTTCACTGACTATTAAACAGTACAGTGAAAACCGGACTTTTATAGTCAGTTACCTCCCTTGCCTTGAGGAGGATGCTTTGTTATGAAAATAATGGTATGGAGAAGTCACGATTACCACTCAATCCATTCAAATTCTGGAATCAACAGTGTCGAGTGATTTCTCCGACTTAAACCATGTTATGGTTGATACATAATTCATAATTTTGCATATTCTGATAATGACCTCCAGTTGCGTCGGTTTTATGTGTTAGAATTCTTGGTTCAGAATCAACTGCACCAATGGCGTGATTTCGTCGTGACGGTTTATCAACGGTGCCTTATGAATCATCACTGTCACATGAGTTTGTGAGTGTGGTTTATGTGGTTTAGAAATATTGAATAATATTACAGCGGGTGACTCCAGAAATGGACTTCACGCATTGAACCCATGATGGGAACGGAACGCCGGGCCTTAGCGTGACGAGCGAACGTTCCATCCACCAAGTTCCGCCACATTAACTTAATTGTCCGGAAAAGAGAGTATACACTCGTTAATTGGATTGCACCAAAAAGTGACAAACGTCATCAAAACGTTACTGGACTGGAGACAGTCGCCGAAACACTGCAAAGTTAAGGTCCAAAACACAACCATGACACCCGTATTTAATACACCTCCATCGAATAACCATTTATTTGTTTCTTGAATATAAGCCACCATCAAACATGAATCAATATTTTCTTTTGCCCCAATCTCATTAAAATCAGATCTTAGTTCGCGCTTTCGCTAAACAAAGATCTGAGGACATCCCATTACGGGTCACGTTAGAACGACCTTTCATCCAACCAATCAGAGCGTCGCTTACCAGATCATGAAAGTGACAGTCGTAATGTGTTTTCTAATCATGCAACCACAATATATATTATCACGGGGTATTCCGAACGACAGTTACGGGTTTTATGATTATATCCATACAATCTAGGCCATCTATAAGCCATACCAGAATGTTCTTCTTATCAGTTTTAAATTTTTTAATCGAGTATTTGTCAAAATATGTTTCGAAGAGTAGTCGCCAATTTGAAACTAGTGTCGTAGAGCTTGAGAAAGCTGCCCTCTGATTGGCCAATGTCGATTTCTTGTCAGTCATTTCATTGGTCGGTCAAATTTCGCGAAAGGTCATTCTGACGTAACCCGTAATGGGATGTCCTCAGATCTTTGTTTAGCGGTAGCGAAGACTAAGATCTGATTTTAATGAGATTGCTTTTGCCTGGCAGTGTATACGAACCTCTATACATTATCGAAAATACGCCCCCGACATTGGCTTTGACAAACTCTAAGAACGGTGACAGTTTATTTAATTTCTTTTCTTTCAATAGGCATCTCACCAGCCGATGTGACAGCAATGGAGAAAGTTAGGATCTGTGTTGGAGGGACTCATTTTGTCACTACCAGAGACACATTAAATAAGTATCCAAGAACACGATTGGCTGAACTGAATAAGTCATGTGATAATTTTGACGAATCAGAAAATGAGTATTATTTCGACCGGGATCCATCTGTGTTTGCTTGCATTCTCAACTTGTACAGGACAAAAGAACTTCATGTTACTCAAGCCTTGTGTGGGAATGCTGTCAGAAATGAGCTCAGTTTTTGGAAGATCCCTGAAACAGTTATCGCCCCCTGTTGTTGGCGGACTCTCCACCAGGTGGACCAGGACAAGGAAATACTGGATTCTTTGAATGAAGGCAGCAAGAAGGTCATGATGGAAAACACCTCTTTAAGGTGTTGTCAGTCTTTGCGCTTGCGTGTATGGAAGTGCATGGAACAGCCAAATTCTTCCCTGACAGCAAAGGTAAATCTTAATTGTGAATGTTTTTGTTTGTTTGTTGTTTAACTCCGCATTCTGCAATAATTTAGCAATATGACTGCTGCAGGTAAATAATTATGTCTGGAAACCAGTGGTTGATGTTATGAGCATGGTCCCACGTAGTTGAGGTACGATTACACCAATCAACCAAGTTACCGAGCCTGACCCCCGCACCAAACAGACCTTCCTACAACATGCATTGGATCCTGGGCATCGCTTCGGGGACAATGATAGATGAGAAGTGTGTGTTTGTTTGTTGTCTAACGCCGCACTCAGCAATATTCCAGCTATATGACAGCGGGTTGGACCAGACAATACAGTAATTGATATCATGAGCACCGATCCACGCAATTGGGATACGATGACATGCATCAACCAAGTCAGCGAGTCTGACCAGCCTGACCACCCGACCCAATTAGTCGCGTCTTACATGACTCATGAAAAGCATCGGTTGCTAAAGACCTATTCCAGATCTGCACGGATCGAGCAGTGTTTGCAGTTACCCCCGCATTTAAGCTAGTGACGTGCATGATTTATTAGATACTGTTCAAAGGAAGTTGGGGATCATAGGTATTTTGGGGGATATATTTATTAAATATCAATCTTCACTACAACAAATACAAATATACTAAAAAATATTCACGATCCCCAACGTTTAGGCTCAGTATATTTGGTCAGTCAGTTTGAGAGAATGTATGGTGATTTCAGAGGACGGGTGTACAATGTTAGACAGGCTCAATGTTGACTAGTGTTACTCGGGCGCTCCAGCCGAGGCGATAAATGGTTTAGAATTTCCCGAATGGACAAAAATCACGATTATAGCGTTCAGGCAACATCGTTTCTGTGAACCTCGTTCGTCCGATCGCTTGACGTTCCTTTTGTTGTTTGCTACTGTATTGAACCCCGAATATGTGTTATCTTTTTAAAAAAATGTTTAAAGATTACCTATTTCCTATTTCTGCATACATTGTGTAATTCTCTATATACGAAGTACGTCTTTGTTTTTTGATACTTGATTTGAGTTTTCTATTCAATATAACTTATTTCTTCTGACCAGGTCAGTTTATCATGATAAATGGGTAATTTATAAAATTCAGACTTGCGACAAATTAGTATTTTTATATTGTGTATGGAATGATGATCAGAAAGTAAAGAACTGTACTTGGTTTTAATCAGCAATTGTTTTAGTTGTTTCGTAGTATTCAAGTATTTCCCTTTGAATCAGTTTAAAATGACTGATTAATTCATTTCTACTTTGTAAATAATTTGTTTTGTGATTTACATTCACTGGATTGTTGTGTTTTCCTTTAAATCCAAGAATAATATTTTCCTTTGTAAATTGCACCTTTCCTTCCGTTATATTTCCAAGCCAACTGGTCACTTCCTTCCATACATGTATACCATACAACTTACCGAGGCAAGGGCGTTAACTCCATACAAGTGGAAATTGGACGTTTTTAGTCAATTAACTCCCTTTCCTCGGGAAGATGTCCATATACTTGTCACAAAACATATGAATGATTGTTTCAATTCACTTCTTTGCAGATTGGGCATAATGGAGAGTCTAATATCAAATTGTGTGTAAAACACTATTTGTTGTAGGCGTACTATGAGATATTTATTTTGAAACCATCTTAGATTATTCCTCGAGAATAGATTATTTAATTTTAGTAGGAGAAGAGATTTCAATACTACAGTTCTGCCTCCTCTTGTCAAAGTTCGAATGTTTTAAGTTGATCTGTAAAATTCATATTAACCATTTTAAGGAGTTCAATATCAAAATCTATACCTGATAATTTAAACTTTGTTTTGTGACCAATCCAGCTACTACATAGTTTATAGCGGCAAAAGTCCACATTAGATTAGTTTTTTCTGTCAGAAAATCCAGCAAAACAATTTAGCGTATTCATTGCTGCACAGAGGCATTTTGGGGGCACGGGTGGCCCAGTCGTCTAAGGCGCCGCGATTCGCTGAGCAGAGTTGCGTTTTTATCCATTTTTGAATATTTGGACCGAAATTAAAAATTGAAGCACGTTTTGAATAAAAGTCTGTTAATACCAGGAGTCCCGGAAGCTGATAAGATTCAGTGTAGTTCATCATATCATAAATAAATCTAGTTATTTTTCCTATATAACGCTGCCATGGACAAAACCTTTCCGATCTTCATTTATAATCAAAGGCAATAGTTTTTTAATCCTATTTAATATAACAGTTGATGCCAATTTAATGGGTTTATTTTATATATATATATGCTTAGGTCATTCCAGAAAAAGAAAAAAACAAAAAAAACTTCAAAATCTCTAAGTGGTACCGTAGCGTACAAGGCCTGGGCTTTTTCATTTGATATTTTTATATTGATTTAAGAGTTTCTTCATGTGCTAACCCCCGTTCCAAGGTTTGTGGGGCGGTCAGGTAGCCTAGTGGTTAAAGCGTTAGCTCGTCACGCCGAAGACCCGGGTTCGATTCCCGACATGGGTACAATATGTGAAGCCCGTTGCTGGTGTCCCCCACCGTGATATTGCTGGAATATTGCTAAAAGCGGCGTAAAACCTCACTCACTCACTCCAAGGTCTGTGAAACATTTGTCTTATTATTTTGACACTTCTGTTTCGGCAAATAGTTCAGAATGTAGGCTATCTTGAATTTACATGAATCCACATATTATTACCGATGGGATGAGACACACTACTGGAAACAATAACGCTTCTAACATGATATTTACATATCCTCAGTGATGAATACATATATAAATACCTTTCTTAGCTAAATATACAACGTGAACGCCAGAGAAGAATCAGTCCTGATTTTCTGACGAAAAAATTCCATTGGGTTCACAAGCCAAATTAGCACTGAAAGTTATATCAGGCAGTCAGTGAGTAGGGTTTTACGCCGCTTTTAGCAATATTCCAGCAATATCACGGCGGGGGACACCAGAAATGGGCTTCACACATTGTACCCATGTCGGGAATCGAACCCGGGTCTTCGGCGTGACGAGCGAACGCTTTAACCACTAGGCTACCCGACCGCCCCTGAAAGTTATGTGAATGGATCAGTGATGACACCAGATGTTCGCTCGCGGAAAGTGACAAGCATATCCTGCCCTACCAGTAGCAGCCGCCATTCCCACAATTTGCATAAAATTGTTGCCGGACTATTGATGGGCCTGGCTGTGTTTATTTTATTATGCAGCCTTTATATTATTTTTTTCTTTATGTGCCTATTCATTGATATATTTTTTTTAATTGTGTATGAACATTCATTGTATGTTCTGGCGTTTGTTATATATACTCTTCAAAAAAAGAAACTTGACATAGATGTAAAACCACTTTTTGCCAAACATCTAAAATAATTACATTAAATGAGAACCAAATAAGTCAAACAGAAAGGTGATGTGTCTATAATTCGCGAAAACACATGCAAAGCACATAAACGTAGCGTTTGGGGATCAATTTTACAGCTTCATTCAAACGCAACCGCCTGTAAAAAACGTTCAGCACAGGATCCTGCATTTAGGCATGCAGGCCCCCCTGCTGAATGGGTATAAAAATCCACATCAACGGCTGTTCATACAGTCCTTATAACGGCAGTAGAGGCGGTGACAGAATGCCAAGACTGAATGCAGCTCAACGGAACAACGCCATTGGGAGATTACAAGCTGGAGCAACTCAGCAAGAAGTGGCCAGGCACTTTGGCGTATCCAGACAGACAATCTCCGCACTGTGGACCCGATACAACAACACCAACAGAGTTGACGACAGACCAAGGTCAGGAAGACCAAGGGTGACAACCCAAGCACAAGATTGATACATCCGGCTTCGACACCTCCGAGACCGCACTACCACAGCCACGTCTACAACCACACTGATCACTGGGGTACGCAGAATATCAGATCAAACGGTACGCAACAGACTGAGGGAGGCTAGACCTTTTGCACGAAGACCTGTTCGACGTCATGTATTGACCCCACGTCATCTGGCGGACCGTCTGCTTTGGTGCCAACAGAGGGTTAGATGGGCACGTGCAAGGTGGAGAAATGTACTGTTTACTGACGAGTCCCGTTTCCTACTCACACGTGCTGATGGGCGCGCACGTGTCTACAGACGTCGGGGTGAACGTTACGCCCCCAACTGTGTGCAGCAGGTTGTCCCATTTGGCGGCGGGAGTGTCATGGTATGGGCCGGAATTCATCACGGTGGTAGGATGCCTCTCGTGCATGTGGCAGGTGCATTGACAGGTGTGCGTTACAGAGACTTGACCCTACAGCCTTACGCTCTTCCTCACGTCAACGTTCATAGCGGACAGTTCCAGCAGGACAACGCTCGACCGCACATTGCACGTGTTTGTCAGGACTTCTTACAGCACAACAACATCCAGACATTACCTTGGCCAGCCCGGTCACCAGATTTGTCCCCGATTGAGCATCTGTGGGACGAGTTGGATCGACCCGTTCGCAAAAGGAATCCACCGCCCCAAACACTTCCGGCGCTTCTTGATGCACTTCAGCATGAATGGCAGCACATCCAACAGCGTGTTATTGACAACTTGATTGCATCTATGGGTCGTCGGTGTCAAGCGGTGATTGATGCACGTGGTGGGCACAACCGATTCTGACATTTCCTGTACCCCTGTGACATTAACTGTATCGTGTACGTGTGTCTGTCTAGGTGACACGATTAATGTTTTGAACATTGTGTACATTGATCTTCAATTATGGTTTCTGTGTCCTATTTTGAAACAATCGCATTATATTACATTTTGAAAGTCAGTGTCAAGTTTCTTTTTTTGAAGAGTATATTTTCACATAATAGTTCTTAGCTTTTGACTCAGACATCACAAACACATAGCAGAGTACAGATCTTAGGTTACATTTGATTATGTTGTCTTTGATGTTTACAATTTCCTCTAGGACTGCGAAGAAATATGAACCTTAAAACTAATCAAAAGAGATACTTAGTTAATAAAGAGCCCTCATTAGAATTGGTCTTCAACAACCCATGCTTGTCTCCCTCTTTGAAGATCCGGGTTAGAATTGGTCTTCAGCAATCCATGCTTATCGTAATAGGCGACCACCCAGCGAGAACGGCTGGAAAGGATCGGTGACTTAGTTGATGCATGTCATCGTATCCCAGTTGCGTAGATCGATGCAATAATGGTTTTCCGATTCTCCCTACCCGTCTAAACGTCTAAGACCTAAATTGCCTCAGGCTTAATTAAAGGTGGCACACCGTGATACAACTGAAATACTGTGTGACGCCCATTTCTTGTGTCCCCCGCCGTGATTTTGCTGGAATATTGCGAAAAGCGGCGTAAAACCATACTCACTCACTCACTCAAAGCGGCGTTAAAACAAAGCCACCCACTTACTCTATTCTGACCATGTTTGCAGGACGTGTTTACCTTTTTCGCGAAACCCGGTGTCATAAGCGGTTTTCAGTGATCCATTCATATAATTTACACCACTATTTTGCCTTGTACGCCTAATGGAATCAGTTTCGTCGGATAACCGAGACTGGTTATTCCCTGGCGTTGACGTTTTAGATTTATAATTAACTCTAATCATAAAACATTGCTGTTGTGTTTCAGATCTGGAACGTCGTGCTGGCGCTGATGATACTCCTGGCGTCGATGGTCTATTGTTTGGACACAGAGCCAAGTTTTAGAATCATGCCGGAAAACGGGACCGAGGAGTACTGGACTTATGTGTACGCCCAGAAAACAAACATTGACAACAGAGTTCTTCTACTCCTCTTCACGGACTATAACAAAGTAATATATATACTGGACTTCGTATGTCTTATCTTCTTTACTGCAGAGTTGACAGTGCATCTGCTGGTCTGCCCAATACTACGTTTGTTCTTCTGCAGCATCATCAACTGGATTGACATCTTGACCGTTCTCATAGGCTGGTCTGTGTTTACATTGGAAGAAGCCAGCAATGAGGATCTGTTCGAAGATGTCAAAACCGCGTTTTATATCTATTTGGTCTTTAAGAGTCTCTATGCAATCCGAATTTTTAGGATTTTCCGCCTGATGCAGAGTAATTCCAACTTACGTATAATCTTTCTGTCCTTGATGGAATGCAAGAGGGAGCTCATCCTTCTCGTTCTTTCATTTTTCATTTTAGCAACAATTTTTGGATCATTCGAGTATTTTTGTGAAGGAACAAATGGCAAGTTTAAATCTATACCGCTTGCAATATGGTGGGCCCTGGTGACAATGACAACGGTTGGTTATGGTGACATGTACCCTACAACGCCCTGTGGATACGCCATTGGGTCTGTCTGTGCATTATTTGGTGTTTTAGCCCTAACACTTCCGGTTGCTGTTATTGCCACCCACTTCAGTGATTACTATGTAGTTAATCAGTGGAGGTCCAAGGCCAAGAAAAGAAAAGAACCTACTGTTATCTGGTGAGAGTGAGTGAGTGAGGTTTTTCGACGCTCTGAGCAATATCAGGGCGGGGGAACACCATACATGAGCTTCACACATTGTATACCTGTGGATAACAAACCCGGACCTTCGGGCTACCCAACCTCCCCGTTATCTGGTAAGAATGAATACCACATGCTTTCATAGTAGGAGCACGGACCGAACGTAGATTCTCCAAGAGAGAGTGATAACAGCTGATGTTGGGATTACACCATTGATTCTTCTTTGGTACTAACTTTTCAAGAGTCAGTTCTAAATGTTTACACTATGGAAACATCATTGGTTCCGTCTGTGATTAATTCTTCAAGAGTCAATGCTACATGTTTATTTTGTGGATATACCATTGTCTTTGTACTAATGCTTGCCGTAAAAGGCGACTATGCTTGTCGTAAGAGGCGACTAACCGGATCGAGTGGTTAGGCTCGCTGACTTAGTTGATGCGTGTCATCGTATCCCTATTGCGTGGATCAATCCTCATGATGTCAATCACTGGATTGTCTGGGCCAGACTCGATTATTTACAGACCGCCGTCATACAGCTGGTGTATTTCTGAGTGCGGCGTTTAACAAAAAAAAAAAAAAATACTTCTTCAAGAGCGGGTGCCAAATGTGTATATTGTGAACACACCATTGGTTCCATCCGTGCATTAATCCTCGCAGAATAAGTGCTAAATGTATACATTGTGGCTACGCAATGGCACTTATTCTTGAAGAAGTAGTGTTATATGTTTTTACTGTGAACATACCATTAGTGGATACACATATGCACTTAACCATGCACATCTTATGTTATATGTTTACACTGAGGATACATCACTGGTTCTTTTTTGTACTAATTTTTGGATGGGTGCTGAATGTATATATTGTGAACACGCTATTTAATCCGTCAGTGCATTAATCCTGCAAGAATTAGTGCTAAATGTACATATTATGAACACACCATTGATTCTGCCTATGTACTACGTCTTCTAGAATTAGTGCTAAATGTATACGTTATGAACACACCATTGATTCTGCCTTTGTACTACGTCTTCAAGAATTAGTGCTAAATGTTTACGTTATGAACACACCATTGATTCTGCCTATGTACTACGTCTTCAAGAATTAGTGCTAAATGTATACGTTATGAACACACCATTGATTCTGCCTTTGTACTACGTCTTCAAGAATTAGTTCTAAATGTATACGTTATGAACACACCATTGATTCTGCCTATGTACTACGTCTTCAAGAATTAGTGCTAAATGTAAACGTTATGAACACACCATTGATTCTGCCTATGTACTACGTCTTCAAGAATTAGTGCTAAATGTATACGTTATGAACACACCATTGGTTCTGCCTATGTACTACGTCTTCAAGAATTAGTGCTAAATGTATACGTTATGAACACACCATTGATTCTGCCTATGTACTACGTCTTCAAGAATTAGTGCTAAATGTATACGTTATGAACACACCATTGATTCTGCCTATGTACTACGTCTTCAAGAATTAGTGCTAAATGTATACATTTAGTACACACCATTGATTCTGCCTATGTACTACGTCTTCAGGAATTAGTGCTAAATGTATACATTTAGTACACACCATTGATTCTGCCTATGTACTACGTCTTCAAGAATTAGTGCTAAATGTATACGTTATGAACACACCATTGATTCTGCCTTTGTACTACGTCTTCAAGAATTAGTGCTAAATGTATACGTTATGAACACACCATTGGTTCTGCCTATGTACAACGTCGTCAAGAATTAGTGCTTAATGTATACATTTAGTACACACCATTGATTCTGCCTATGTACTACGTCTTCAGGAATTAGTGCTAAATGTATATGTTATGAACACACCATTGATTCTGCCTTTGTACTACGTCTTCAAGAATTAGTGCTAAATGTATACGTTATTAACACACCATTGATTCTGCCTATGTACTACGTCTTCAAGAAATAGTGCTAAATGTATACGTTATGAACACACCATTGATTCTGCCTATGTACTAAGTCTTCAAGAATTAGTGCTAAATGTATACGTTATTAACTCACCATTGATTCTGCCTATGTACTACGTCTTCAAGAAATAGTGCTAAATGTATACGTTATGAACACACCATTGATTCTGCCTATGTACTACGTCTTCAAGAATTAGTGCTAAATGTATACGTAATTAACACACCATTGGTTCTGCCTATGTACTACGTCTTCAAGAATTAGTGCTAAATGTATACGTTTTGAACACACCATTGATTCTGCCTATGTACTAAGTCTTCAAGAATTAGTGCTAAATGTATACGTTATGAACACACCATTGATTCTGCCTATGTACTATGTCTTCAAGAATTAGTGCTAAATGTATACGTTATGAACACACCATTGATTCTGCCTATGTACTACGTCTTCAAGAATTAGTGCTAAATGTATATGTTATGAACACACCATTGATTCTGCCTTTGTACTACGTCTTCAAGAATTAGTGCTAAATGTATACGTTATGAACACACCATTGATTCTGCCTATGTGCTACGTCTTCAAGAATTAGTGCTAAATGTACACATTTAGTACACACCATTGATTCTGCCTATGTACTACGTCTTCAGGAATTAGTGCTAAATGTATACGTTATGAACACACCATTGATTCTGCCTATGTACTACGTCTTCAGGAATTAGTGCTAAATGTCCATATTATGAACACACCATTGGTTCTGCCTATGTACTAAGTCTTCAAGAATTAGTGCTAAATGTATACGTTATGAACACACCATTGGTTCTGCCTATGTACTACGTCTTAAAAAAATAGTGCTAAATGTATACGTTATGAACACACCATTGATTCTGCCTATGTACTACGTCTTCAAGAAATAGTGCTAAATGTATACGTTATGAACACACCATTGGTTCTGCCTATGTACTACGTCTTCAAGAAATAGTGCTAAATGTATACGTTATGAACACACCATTGGTTCTGCCTATGTACTACGTCTTCAAGAAATAGTGCTAAATGTATACGTTATGAACACACCATTGGTTCTGCCTATGTACTACGTCTTCAAGAAATAGTGCTAAATGTATATGTTATGAACACACCATTGATTCTGCCTATGTACTACGTCTTCAGGAATTAGTGCTAAATGTCCATATTATGAACACACCATTGGTTCTGCCTATGTACTACGTCTTCTAGAATTTAGTGCTAAATGTATATGTTATGAACACACCATTGATTCTGCTAGGTTTGTCATCACCATACCCGTGCTCGTGGGTTTCACCGAAGTGGTAAACGTCTGAGACCTGCATCACTTCGGGCTTTCCTAACACATTAAGCTGACACGCCGCGATATAACTGGAATACTGTTAAAAGCGGCGTTAAAACCCAACTCACTCAATCACTCACTGTTACATTGAATATACAAGATAATGCACGAATGTACTCATTTGGTTTTTCCAATTTGACTTTATGCCTCTGTTACCATTACTGCGACGTCACAATAGTCATGGCGTTGCCTTGCGACGATGCACGGTAGCGGCACAGGAGCTGTCAGTGAAACACTTAATAGTCAGTTACAAAATCACAGATTTATCTGAAAGTATTGTTTTGTGTAATAAATAGACTTCAAACTTCATATTTTATTGTCGCAATGCCTTTATCCACGCAATTGGAATCGATGACATGCTTCAACCAAGACAGCGAGCCTGACCACACGATCCCGTTAGTCGCATCTTACGACAAACATAGTCGCCTCTTACGACAAACATAGTCGCCTCTTACGGCAAGCATGGGTTGCTGAAGACCTATTCTAACCCGGATCTTCACGGGTCTTATGCTAAAGATGAACAGGTTTGTCTGCTGACTGATTTTCGCGAATCTTGGACATATGGCATAGTGGCTCGTATCTGGTGCGTTTTTGCCGAGAAACAAGTTCTGAATACAATGGAAATAATACTCGTGATCCAGTAAGCAGTTTTTTAAGCAGGTGAGACATAGTTTTTAAAATAAAAAATATTACGATGTTATAGTGTATTAACAGGTGTGTCTGAAAATATGCAGTGTTTTGTTTGAATTTAATAAATTTTGACCTAAATTTGTTATTGTCTTAATTGCATATTCGTACTTTAATTTATGCTCATTTCATGTTAAACATTGGTTTATCTTACATTTGTAAATATTTACTCCCCCATCTAGGAATTGGTTGTCAAGTTCAGACTCTGCAATTACAAAATGTTTGGACGTTGTCTTGGCGACACTACTCGCCACCTGAGAATCTGTTGTAAATCATTTACATACGTATGTCCAGCAAACCGACTTTATTTCAAAGCATCTTCCCCCAAAATGTGCTTAAATGTCATTTTAGATTGACAATTTAAATGTTACCTTGATCTGGACTGATTTTGTTCGAGCATTCAAGGACTTCTTCACTTGGAGGGCGCTATGCGGCAATGTTTTGCCTTTTAAGCGGCGTGTTCTTCACGTCTAACAGTAAAGACAGTGCCATTTTTCACAATTTCATCTCAGATATTATTTCCGAAATGAAATCGACGCTTTAAACAAACGATGTAGGAAATCATTCATTTATGTGTTTACGTAAAGTAGCTACTAGCGGAGCAGACGACTAATGTCGTTTATGTGTTTGTTAGACAGATATTTTCAAAACATAATTACTGAAGACGTTTGTGTTATTATAATACCAGAATTGTCAAGACTGGATAGTATCAGGTCAAAATCTTCGTCACGCCATTCATCTTCGGGATCAGGATAGACATCATCAGAACTCCGTTTACTTCAAGTTTCCCATTCGTGACCAACTCGTGTTATTCCGGGACAAGCCGAATAGCGACTCGTGCCCCTCTCGTGGCCATTTTAGCGACCGGGTTCCGTCTTATCGCAAACGGGCATACCTAAAACGGTTATCTCCCAAAACCCCTACATCCCATTTCCCCTACAACCCAGTTCCCCTACAATTAGTTAAAACAACACGCGGCATTTACCTGTCTGCCACTATGAACTCACCTAAAGGAGAGATTAAGGTCTGGCGTAAAAGGTAGTAGAAATGAAAGGGGTAGAGCTTTAGGGGATAAGGGGACCTAAAGGAAAGTTAAAAAAAAGAAGAATTAATGTAAGTGTAATGAAAGATGCCTGTATGATGAGAAGACCATTTTCAGAAATTACAATGGCGTTTGGCAGTCTAGAGAGTCTCGAGGCCTTGCAAGTCATCTGAGATTCTATACATGGATGGAACGTTCACTGCCTTCCCTGGACTGTGGAATCAAGTGTACATCATCCATGCAAGACTCGGAGCCACGACCTATCCCCTCATCGTCGCCTTACTCCCTGACCGTCAGACAGACACCTACTCAAGACTCTTCAGGCTACTTAGGGATGAAGTTCAACAGAGACTAAACAGACCACTTGCCCTGTCATGCATCCAGACAGACTTTGAGATGGCTGCTATTCGTGCTGTCCAAGCCGTGTTTCCTACTGCCGATGTGAAGGGATGTTTCTTCCATTACTGCCAGGCGATATAGAGGAAGGTCCAGGATCTGGGACTAGCTGTCGCGTATCGAGAAGATCCTGAAGTCTGCAAGTGGATAAGAAGAGCAGCTGGCCTACCCCTACTCTCCCAGAACAAGATCCAGGACACGTGAGTTGACGCAATGGACAACACACCAGATGTACCGAGAGCTGTCGCCTTCAACGACTACATCGTCACTACCTGGGTCGACCACGGAGCACGATTCCCCCTACCACTGTGGAACCATCACGGTACAACAGGTCCCAGGACGAACAACAACCTGGAAGGCTTTTATAACCGACTCAACCGAGGTCTCCCTCACCAACATCCCAACAACTACCGATTTGTGGAGGTAGTCAGGAAGGTGGAACAGGCAGAACGAGCTAAGATTTTACAGCTCGACTTTGGTGCAGCTCAAAAAGGCAGGAAGAGAGTGTACAGAGAGGTGGAGAACCGTCTCTGCCGCCTGAAGGACGAGTTGAATAGAGAGGTGAAATCACCAATGCAGTTTCTAGATGCGGATGGCCTTCTCCTGAAGCTGGGATAAAAAGTGAATTGAACATTTGAGATGAAATTTATTATAATGTATTATGAATTTTGAAAAATGAACATTTTATTATAATGTATTATGAATTTTGAATAATATCGTAATCGTAATTAAATATTTATCTCAATCTATTCGTGTTTCTTTGGTTGTTCCATTGTATGAAATAGGCAACAGACTAGGGATTAGCAGTGCCATGGACCGTGAACTTTGTTGTCTTAAGCTGTAGGGGAAATGGGATGTAGGGGTTTTGGGAGGTTGCGTAATGGTTCACACATTTCACCATGTATTATATATATTTCAGATGCAATTTAAATCACATCGGGACGTGCGGAATTATAGAGTATGATTGAACACATTTAACTGTGTCTTTGGTATATTTTTAGATGCATGACACATGTAAAAATAAAAAATTATTTCTGAGGGATTCTTTGAAGAAGAACTTGAAATCATACGCGCATTCTGATTGGTTTGTCGTATTTTCGCACATAACATTCATCGATAGGGGGACGAGTCTTCTTGCAGGTTACGGAAAAGGGCGAGTGGTGACGAATGCCGCTGTACTTTGCCTTGCACAAACATTTCCCGGATAGTTAACCAGGCAAAACCGAAATAATTATTTAACCTGAAAAATGAAGCACACATAAAATTTTCCTTTGTAAATTGCACCTTTCCTTCCGTTATATTTCTAAGCCAACTGGTCACTTCCTTCCATACATGTCTACCAAACATTCGTCACCACTCGCCTCTTTCCGTAACCTGCAAGAAGACTCGTCCCCCTATCGATGAATGTTATGTGCGAAAATACGAAAATGGTTAAAACGTTCGCTCTTCACCCCGAAGAGCTGGTTACACGTGGGTACAATGTGTGACGCCAAGTTATGGTGTCCCCCCACCCCGTGATATTGCTGAAATAGTGCTTAAAGCGGAGTAAAACCACACTCACACACACTTAGTTCATCAACTAGTTCAATCTGCATAATTTACAGATCGCCGTCATATAGCCGGGTTATTGTTGAGTGCGGTTTTTAGCAACAAAATACAAACAAACAAACAAACAAAACAAGTTTGTAATTTCCGAGATGTGAGTGAGTGAGTGAGTTGGGTTTAACGCCACTTTTAACATTATTCAAGTTATATTACTGCGTGTCAGCTTAATGTAGGGGAAAAGCCCGAAGTGATGCAGGTCTCAGACGTTTACCACTTCGGTGAAACCCATGAGCACGGGTATGGTGCTGACAAACCTAGAAACTTAATCGGGGCGAACCGGGATTCGAACCCACAATCATAGGTTTCAGGTGTGCTCAAAGGGATGCAACTTTGCACAGCGAATCGGGGCGCCTTAGACCACTTGGCCACCCGTGCCCTCAGTAACGAAGGAAATGATTGTCTTACTGAAAATCGTTTCGCATAAGGTACAATGGATTTAACATACAATAGGTGTGATACCCAGTCTTGTCTAGGCTATTTCTACCCTTGCTCTTTTATAGCATGTTAAAATATCGTTTGCCCGTACGTGTGGTACGAAAACAAAATTTTCATCACGAAATTTTATATTCATCTATCAAACTAACTTTTAATTTTTTGCTTGTTCGTTGTATTAAATCGGAAAAGTATTCAAATATGTTTTTCTTTTTTCTCTAAACATAATTCCTACATGGAGAATGCACAAACGGTGGCGAAAAAGTGCAGAACTGCACTACGTTTGTGAGGCGGAGAGATGGGTTGGCGTGAGTGAATGAGTTGGGTTTAACGCCCCTTTTAACAGATGGGTTGGAATGCAATTTACAGCAACAATGGACTGCTGTTCGCAAGCAGGAAATATGGATCATCCTGGATGCGCTGCCTTTCTGGGTGCTTCTTAGTATAAACTGGTTGTAAGGGATAGAAAGTTGCGCCAGTTCATCTCTGTGACCGAAAATGTACGATACCATGTCCAAGTCATGTGTAAATTTTCTGATTTTTGTCGCTTCTGAATTATATGGCATATATCGATATATTCACTGTAGCAATTTATAAAAGAGAGAACCATTTCAGGAAACGATTCCCTTAAAACTGGTCAATGGTTATTGCTGTTCTTGTCGTTATCATGACATTATAAATGTTAACGTGGATGAAAAGATATATTGATATTAGCTCAACTGCCAAGCCACCCTCTACCAATTTTACAGGTGACTTCCCTTTTCTAAAAAAATACCAATTTACTTTTTATCGATAAATTCGTGATGGTGAATCTGCATTGAATTATTTATTTTTCTATTTCAGGAATTAATGGCGACCTAATCCCGAATTACAGCAGTAGTCCGACAGTCTCATTTTCCTTCTTGGTGCTGATGAAGTCATGCACTGTACAACTTATTCTCACTGTTTCTTATATCTAGAATATAGCTTTGCATATTTCGTCCTCACAACACAGTTCATTACGTTTTCTTTACAACTCATTTAATCGCAATCTACGACGTTCAAACAATTTGACACACACTCTGTGAAGGGAAATCGATATTCGTAATTAGAAACGCATTTCGTCATTCTTGACTCAGGGTAGAAAGGTTTTGCAACAACCAACCAGGGTGGCTACCGAGTTCTCATTGAAACCTTAATTGAGCAATTGCTGTCAAAGTTATTGATTTGACCAAATTGATGAAAACAATCCATTTTCCTATTCTTTATGGAGCACATGCACATTGTACATTATTCTATTGTGGAAATCCATTTGGAAACGTCAATCACTTTTTCTCGAATACCCTGATTATAATGTCATTAGATCTTCATTATAGAACACTATTTTATGAATTGGAGGTCAATTCGCGATCCAGACACTTCTTTATGGTGATGTCTGTCTCATTAATACATAATATCTGTATATTTAAAAGTGTGCACAAATATATGTCAACAAGAAGATTTGATTAACATTTTTTATTCACTACAATTTATGCTCATAGACATTTCGTATTTTACATTTGTTTTTTAACTTTGACAACCTCTCACCAGATGACAAGTGTGCAACATTTATCCCAGAAATAGCTTTAGTAATTATTAATGTAACTATTTCCATGGAAGTATCGTACTTTGTGTCTATTATTTTAATATTTTTTTACCACTGTCTGTATACATGTAAATGTATATGTTTATGGCAAGGGCGTTGTAGGTTAGAACACCTTGGCCCATGTTCTTTCAGGTCATTCGTGACCAACTCGTGTTATTCCGGGAAAAGCCGAATAGCGACTCGTGCCCCCTCGTGGCCATTTTTGTGACCGGGTTCCGTCTTAGCGCAAACGGGCATACTAAAACAACTGTCAACTCGTTGCGTAATGGCTCACATATATTTCCCCATATATTATATATATTTCCGAAGGAATTTAAAGCACATCGGGACATGCGGAATTATACAGTATGATTGAACACATTTAACTGTGTGTTGGGTATATTTTTAGATACAAGACATATGTAAAATCAAAAATTATTTCTGCTGGATTCTTTGACGAAGAACTCGAAACCATATGCGCATTCTGATTGGTTTGTCGTATTTTCGCACAAAACATTCATCGACACTAGGGGGACGAGTCTTCTTGCAGGTTACGGAAAGGGGCGAGTGGTGACGAATGCTTTCAGGTGAACTATTGACTTGCTTTTGCAAGACCCCAAACCATGTATGTCTAAGTTCTATATTTTATCAGTGCCTCAATGTTCTCAATTTAACATTTATAGCTACACTACCGGGCAAAAGAATGCATACACTCATATTTGATGGTGGCTAAAAATGAAACAACCAAGAAATGTTTTTTCGATATTGATGTATTTGACACGGGTATTATTATTGCGTTTTGGATCTTAAGTTTGCAGTGTTTCGTCGATTGTTTTCAGCCTAGTAACGTTTCGGTAAAGTTTGAATTTTTTTGGTTTAATCAAATTTTCAAGTGTATACTTTGTTTTGCCCGGTAGCTTAGATTCAAACGCTAGACACATTCAAAATTCAAGTTTTCTTACAAAAATCATGCATATTAAATATACACCACACTACAGTACAGAGAAAGTTATGGGCTTAATTCGTCCCCATTTGGTTCGTTACGAGCCTAGCAGTTGGGATCCATCTCTTTCTGTCTCTCTGGGATCCTCTTGTTTCGTAGTTGGCATATGCGGGTAAAATCCACCGCGACGATGATGCTGAACGTGAACACCAGGAACAGGATTCCCCCATAACCTATTGCTTGCGCGGAGGGTCTGTCATCCGGTTCAGATTCGCGCATGCGCCTTTTCGACGAGAGAGTTGATTGGTCAACTTTCAGCCTGTCGATCATGTCCTTCACGAAGTCGTCGATCAAGGTCATGTTCCTTACAGGGATGCAGATCATGCACGGACAGGCGTCGTTCGTACCTGGATAGGAAATTATATGTACAAGGATACAATTGCACAATTATAACGTTTTCTGCACAATTTTAACGCTTTCATCAGTACGATTGATACTCTTGAAACACAGACATCGCCAGTATGTATAATGAGAGACGATAAAGGTAATGTGCCAAATTTAATGGATGAAGCGTACGTGACATAATTTTGCTTTCACCAGAGGCTTCTGGTGGTGATGGAAATGGTTTTGTCGCTTTTATTTGTATAGAAATTAATACATTATGATGAATATCATTCCGCCGGGGTGTCAGCCTAGTAACGTTTCGGTAAAGTTTGAAATGTTTTGGTTAAATCAAATATATAGTGTTTATAGGACTAGTGCATATTGACGAAATTTTGTAATGATTGTTTACATTTGCGTTTATTAAAACTATAGGGCAAAAAAAAGTATACACATGAAATCAGTCGAGGAAAATTGAGACCACCATGTTCCCTGAGACGTCATGTGAACGTGACATGTTGTGAAACCCTCATTGATATGATATATGTTATACCCGTATCAAATACATCCCCATCGAATAACCGTCTCTTGTTGGTTTCATTATTTGCCGCCATCAAACATGGTGTATACTTTCTTTTGCATGGCAGTATATTTAGCCACTCACGTATTTCGCGAAACACATAAACTATTACAGTCATTATACAAAATGTTACATTTGTTAATGTATATCCATGTATGTATTAAATGTGAGTATCGTGATATGCCTTACTTGCTACTGAAGGTGTTGCTGCATTAGAGACTTGTGATGATACGTAGGCTGGGGTTGTGGACGCCGTAGTTACGACAGATGACGTTGGGTTGCTGTGAGCAGTTGCAGAGGTAGGAGTGAATGCGGCAGATGTCAACGATGGCGAAGTTGTGGAAGTTACAGTGGTAGTATCAGCGTTCGTAACAGAAGGCCCTGTGGCGACAGTTGTCGATCTTGTAGAAATCGAAACAGTTGATGTAGTATTCGCTGCAGCATTATAAAGACCAATATTTGTCACGGTTGAACTATCTGTAGCTGCAATAGTGATTGCACTGTTGCTCGCTGGAGTTGTGCTGGGGGTTGTTGCTTTGGAGGAAGATGTAGTTGAGATAGGTTTAGTTACATCAGTAGATATATCAGATACAGTGGCGATAGCAGATGTTGTGTTAGAAGCTGTATCAGTTGTTGTAGCAGATGTTCTGATGGAAGTTGCATATGTTGTTGTGGGAGATGTGGTGGTAGTTGAAGCAGTTGTTGCAGTAGATGTGGTAGTAGATGCATCTATTGTAGTAGACGTTGTGATGGTAGTTGCATCAGTTGTTGTAGGAGATGTTGTGATGGTAGTTGGCGTAGCAGTTTCGTCAATTGTTGAAGCAGATGTTGTGGCAGTAGCTACATCAGTTGAAGCAGATGTGGTGGTAGTAGTAATAGTTGTATCAGTTGTAGCAGCAGATGTAGTGGTTGTATTTAGAGCTGCGCCAGTTGTAGTAGATGTCGCGGTTGTGGCAGATGTGGTAGTGGTAGTAGTTTCATCAGTTGTAGCAACAGATGTAGTTGATGTAGTTCGAGCTGCGCCAGTTGTAGCAAATGTCGCGGTTGTGGCAGATGTGGTAGTGGTAGTAGTTTCATCTGTTGTAGCAGCAGATGTAGTGGTTGTGGTTCGAGCTGCGCCAGTTGTAGCAAATGTCGCGGTTGTGGCAGATGTGGTAGTGGTAGTAGTTTCATCAGTTGTAGCAGCAGATGTATTGGTTGTAGTTCGAGCTGCGCCAGTTGTAGTAGATGTCGCGGTTGTGGCAGATGTGGTAGTGGTAGTAGTTTCATCAGTTGTGGCAGCAGATGTATTGGTTGTAGCTGCAACAACGGTTGTTGCCGATGTAGTGGTTGTAGTAAGAGCTACGCCAGTAGTAGTAAACGTCGCGGTTGTGGCAGATGTGGTAGTGGTAGTAGTTTCATCAGCTGCGGCAGCAGCTGTATTGATTGCAGCTGCAACAACGGTTGTAGCCGATGTAGTAGTGGTAGTTGTAGCTGCATTACATTTAAGAACTCTGGTTGATGAACTTAGCGTCCCACTAGACGAGAGAGCTTCAACTGAAAGGAAGAATCAACATGCATTAATGAATGCTGCTATGACATATTCCGTGGGGTCATTGCACTAGAACACTCACAAATGGAGAATTCACCAAAGTACATACATGATTTTGGTGAACTGGGTAACTAGAAGCGTCCATTGCCTCTGTAACATGACCATGACAATAAAGTCGGGTTGATATGGATGTGGTACTTACACTCAAAGCAGTTTCGCAATCCTGCAAATATTGTTCTGTTGTCAAGATAATTGGCACATCTGAACGGATCTTCGTCAAAGTACAGCGTGCATTCCTCATCATTGTAGTTGTACACCCAGCAAGGGGTACCATATATCTTCTCTGTATTGCATAGCTCTTCACAGTCCAGCTGTTTCTCGACTTTGTTGTACACTTTAGAGGTGGCACCACAGGCACCTGTGGTGTACGTGTATGTACACGGACCTGCAACAAACGGCAGATGGCACAGAAGCGGGTCATAAATTTTGAATTACATACAAGAACAGACCGCCTCCGTGGTCTAGTGGTAGAGCGTCCGCCGGAGAGCGGAAGGTCCGGGGTTCGATCCCCAGCCGCGTCATACCAAAAGATGTTAAAAGATGGTACTTGTTGTTACCCTGTCTGGCACTCGGCATTAAGGGGCTCAAACAAGGACTGGTTGGCTCGGAGTCAGTATACTGTGTCTTTGTTGGGTATTCATGTTAAACTGCGGCATGGTATCTCAGTGGCCTAGCACTATAAATCGACATTAGTCTGGACTAGTACAAGCACTCACAATTACACGTACATACACGTCGCTATATAAGAGCAAGACGCGCATTAAACCCCATTCACCTCACATACAAGAACAAGAACAAGAACCGGAAGCTGTGATTCAAACATTATAGCAGCAGGTTTGTAAATTTGATCTCTGTCACTCTACAGCGTCTGTGTTGCCACCAGTTCAAGCAATATTAGCTATGAGCTGAGTTTTTCCCATGTGAGTGAGTGAGTGAGTGAGTGAGTGAGTGAGTGAGTGAGTTGGGTTTAACGCCGCTTTCAACAGTACGCCACTTATATTACGGCGTGTCAGCTTAATGTGGGAGGAAAGCCCGAAGTGATGTAGGTCTCAGACGTTTACCACTTCGGTGAAACCCACGAGCACGGGTATGGTGCTGACAAACCTAGAAACATAATCGGGGCGAACCGGGATTCGAACCCACAATCATAGGTTTCTGGCGTGTCCAAGGGACGCAACTCTGCACAGCGAATCGCGGCGCTTTAGACGACTGGGCCACCCGTGCCTCAACTTGCAAACTGAACAAACCCGTGAAGATCCGGGGTACAATAGGTCTTCAGCAACCCATGCTTGCCGTAAAATGCCACTGTGCTTGTCGTAAGAGGCGACTAACGGGATCAGGTGGTCAGGCTCGCTGACTTGGTTGATGCTTGTCATCGATCCCAATTGCGTTGCTCGATGCTCATGATGTCAATCATTGGATTATCTGGTCCAGACTCGATTATTTACAGACCGCCGTCATAAAGCCGGCATATTGCTGAGTGCGGCGTTAAACAACAAACAAACAAACAAACTTACAAATTGATCCCAGGAATTCTCGACTTACCTGTGTCTTTCTCACAGAGATACTGATGATTACTCTGACAGGAGTCAGTCCTCCACACGAATGTGTCCGTTTCCATGTAGACACAGGAGTTACTATCTGTGTTCACTGGTTCATCCCCAGGCCACTTCGTGAAGGAGGAATTCAGGGCCAAGCAGTCATCCCATCTGAAGTCATCTTCCGATTCTTCATCCTTGCTCAGACCAATCCATACGCTATCTTCCCTAAAAATGGAATATTAGATGACGTGAGTTCTTTCTAATTCGTTGCACCACAGGCAGAGTTCTGACTTTATATATGTCACCCAAATATACCTTACCAAACTATTACTCGTCCAGAAACAATGCATTGAAATTATCCAAACATTGAGAGATTCTGTATCTCGTCATTGGTAGACTTGTTTTAATTACCAAAAGCGGGGGGCGGTCGGGTAGCCTAGTGGTTAAAGCGTTCGCTCGTCACCCCGAGTTTGATTCCCGACATGGGTACAATGTGTGAAGCCCATTTCTGGTGTCCCCCGCCGTGATATTGCTGGAATATTGCTAAAAGCGGCGTAAAACCATACTCACTCACTACCAAAAGCGGCACAACTATTTTCATCTCTCTCAAAAACGAATACAGCAACTCTACCAGCACCTTGAGAATTCAACAATGAGATCCAGTGCTGCTTGGGACTTTGTAGTGAGACTGATCTTTCCCTGACTTTTCATATTTGTAAACAAACCAGAGTGAGTGAGTGAGTTGGGTTTAACGCCGCTTGTAACAGTATTCCAGTTATATCACAGCGTGTCAGCTTAATGTGAGAGGAAAGCCCAAACTGATGCAGGCGTCAGACGTTTACCACTTCGGTGAAACCCACGAGCACGGGTATGGTGCTGACAAACCTAGAAACATAATCGGGGCGAACCGGGATTCGAACCCATAATCACAGGTTTCTGGCGTGCTCAAGGGACACAACTCTGCACAGCGAATCGCAGCGCATTAGACGACTGGGCCACCCGTGCCCAGGCAAACAAACAAGAGGAATAATATACATGAAAAGGTAAATATATATACGTGTAAGATATATGTTTCTCATAGATATTGCTTATCCAAGTAAGGTGTTAAACACACATTCAGTGTTAATCTCAGAACACTTCTGTGCCACTTTCTTGGTCAAACGATCTGTTATTTTTCACTATCGGACAAAAGGGTGGCGATTAATCTAAACTACATTTTCTTCAACTTTCATTTTAATTCTTATACATTTGAAAGTAACGAAAACTACTTCTTACTTTAAATTTTGTCGAAATACATGTCGCTTAAAAATAAAGGTGCTGGCAGCTGTACCAAAACGTCGCACAGAAAGAACAAACCCGTGAAGATCCGGGGTACAATAAGAAAAGTCTTCAGCAACCCATGCTTGCCGAAAAGCCGACTGTGCTTGTCGTAAGAGGTGACTAACGGGATCGGGCGGTCAGGCTTGCTGACTTAGTTGATACATGCCATCGATCCCAATTGCGTGGATTGATGCTCATGATGCCAATCACAGGACTGTCTGGTCCAGACTCGATTATATACAGACCGCCGTCATATAGCTGGAATATTGCTGAGTGCGGCGTTAAACAACAAACAAACAAACAAATAGGGATAAGTCAACTCTGTCTTCAGTGATGTGATTACTGCCTGAGAGGAAACTCCAACTATAGGGATTCTTATTCACGAACTGACAATTACTCGTCTGTTCTCATTGACAGAAATGTTGCACTGTATTAGCTGGTTACAGAAACAAAACCTACACTTTGTCGGTGAATACAGACTCGTCAACAAACGCAGCCAGTGCGTTAAGTGTCGTGGGGCTATCAAGATACAGCAGGCGGTAGCCCTGACTGTGGCACAGAGTCCACGCATCACTCCACGTCCTTCCGTCAGTGAACAGCAGAAACGTCTTCCCCGTCACCGTTTGACACTTGGCTCCTGAAAGCAAACACGATGTTAACGGGTCATATCATATTCTGCCAGATTCTAACACCGCTTTGTAAACAGTATTCTAGTTATATGACGGCGTGCCAGCTCAATATGGGAGGAGAGCCTGGAGTGATGCAGGTCTGAGACGTACACCACTTTGTTGAAACCAACGAGAACGGTTATGGTGCTGACAAACCTAGAAACGTAATCGAGTGAGTGTGTGAGTGAGATGGGTTTAACGCCGCTTTAATTTTGTAAACAGTATTCCAGTTATATGACGGCGTGCCAGCTCAATGTGGGAGGAAAGCCTGAAGTGATGCAGGTCTCAGACGTACACCACTTTGTTGAAACCAACGAGAACGGGTATGGTGCTGACAAGAAACATAATCGGGCTGAACGCGGATTCATTGGGTTCGAGTGAGTGAGTGAGTGAGTGAGTGAGTGAGTGAGTGAGTGAGTGAGTGAGTGAGTGATCATGTAAGTAACACATTTTCACTCAAATTTTGACATTTGACTCAAACACAACATATTTTCAGGTTTGTTACATCATTTGTAATTATCGGTGCTTTATTCCTTTGTACAACCGTGGCAAGAAAAGATAGACCCATGTGACAACCTTACCACTCCAGGAGGCGATCAACAGGCAAGTCAACAATCCAAACCACGCTTTCATCTACAAGAAAAAGAATGTGAGAATTGTGAGAATCAATAGAAGGTCGTAATCTGTACACACGCAGTTCTGTATGTATGCTAAGGCGGCAAACATCCAAGGCCATATTCCCGAGGCAAGGGAGTTAACTGACTTTAAAAATCCAGTCTCCACTCTTGCCGAAGTAGGCTGGAATTCCTGGGAATTCCGTAGCGCCACCAGTGGTTAATACGAGTTATGGCCCTTCTTAACCTCTCATATGGACCAATTAGATTCCACCTCTCGTATCACTTGCATTTGTTTCAAACAAAATGGCGTCGCCCAGTCAAAACGATCTGATCGATAATCAAGATCTATATTGTGATAAAACGGGTCTTATATAGCGAAGTGAATCAAATCACGCGAGCACCTTGATTAAAAACATGAAAAGACTTGGAAAATATCTGTTGACAACGAGTTGGCAGTGCACATGTTTTGCACATCCTGCAATCGACAGAAATCTACACGACATTTTACGAACCGGATTTCGATTTCGGTGCGCGATTTTGATTGGACTATGCATAGACTTGTTAGTCCAGCCAACATGTAACTCCAAAATACCAGCCTAGTTCGGCAAGGGTGGAAACTGGAATTTTATAGTCCGTTAACTCACTTGTCTCTGGAAGATGATCCAAGGCATGGCATAATTATCCCTCAAAATATCTGGAAGGTGTAAAGATGCTAACATCCCCAGTACCTGCACATGCGACTGTTGCTGTTGATGAAACCCCGACAACGTATCCTTCACATACGAGCGGACTACCACTTTCCACCTGCATACACCATGGCATAGACCATGCAAGTGAACAATGCACAGTAATAACTCAAAGTAGGATGAATCATAATCAGATTGAATCGGCGAATCGAACCCACGATCTGCCGATCCTGGACTTGCTAAGGGACACAATTCTGCACGGTGAATTGCAGCGTCTTAGACCAACGGGTCACCCATGCATGCCCCCTCATTCCGTCAGTTTACTTTTGTTGCTTGTCTGTGTATCACCCATGTCTCGCTCAATTCACTAATTTCTATCCCCTGATTACAGATTTTTCATTGGCTTGTGGCGTAGCCTGTTGGTGAAAGTGTCTGCATGTGACGTCGCAAACACGGGATCGGTTCTCTCATACATAATTCCATTCTTTTCGTTTTCTTGATAGACATCGATGAAACAATATTGGGTAAGATATTGTCATTTCCATTCTATTTAAGAGGCATATTACACAATAATACAATGATACGAGTTGATCGGGGACGAAGAACCCTAAATTGCACTCGCCGCTGCCGCCGACCACTGTTAAAATCAGGCTACGACAACACTTGATATTTTTTTTTAGTATTTTAATATTCCGCTGTAACTGACAATCACAACAAATATGTTCACAATAGATTCTAGATCTGCTGCCATATAAAAAACAAAACAATAAACATACTTTGCAGAAGTTGAGAATAGGCCATGGCAAATGAACAATGAATAGTAATAACCCCAATAGGATAAGACGCAATTTTCACGCTCAGAGCAAACAAACCAAGAAGTCAGTTATGAAGTAAAATCGTATTACTTGTATATCACTGTATTTTCAACATATTTGATATAATTTGTAAAGAGTTTTCAAACCATTTCTAATAAAAACCAACTTCCATATATTTACAAACGTTTACAAAGTTTCCATGGTACTATCGTTCGTGCCCGTCACCATTCCGATTACAACATTTTCATATAAGTCAGTGAGTATGGTTTTACGCCGCTTTTAGCAATATTCCAGCAATATCACGGCGGGGGACACCAGAAATGGGCTTCACACATTGTACCCATGTTGGGAATCGAAACCGGGTCTCGGCGTTTTACTCACTAGGCTACCCGACCGCCCTATTCCAATATAAAAACACCCTGATTAAAAAATAAGATGTTTACATTAGCGATAAGAACTCATCCTAAATGGATATCCACAAATTTCAACACGCTGACTCAATATTGGTCCATAGATGTATCGAATACAAGAAGACAAATTAATCTACATCAGTTGCAATTCTACCAACCTTGGTCTCACGGACAGGCAGATGGTTCCACGCCGCTAAGAACCGTGTTGCAGCTTTGTTCTGCAACCTAAGAAATATTTAAAATGTCCTGGTCAATAGGGCTTTTATGGATAATGATTTTTTCTGTTTTGAATTATAAGGAAACAAATTAGCCAAGCTATACCAGTTATTGATCACCACGCTTCCGATTTGACAATGTATATATCCAATTAGTTGACATCTAGTCCTTGTTGCGTCGTTGATATTGGTCATTTGTATCCGTTGTCAGGATCTGTTTTAGTAGAATATATTGTTTCACCGCATTGATGTTGTCTGGAAGAAACCATAACAATTGCAAGCATTACCGTAGATACTTGTTAAATGGCACATCTGACTTAGTGTTCCAACGTCAGATTTCATAATACCTGTACTGGAGACTGATTCAGATAAATAAGAAAAGGTCGATAAAATTCTCAGTTATCGATAAAAAGTAGAGTCATTCTCCTGCGTTGATTTTTTTATATTTACTCAGAAAAAAGTGAGTCCATTTCTGTAAGCTTTTTGTTTGAGATATACTGATAACATAATGGAAACAATCATTATTCGTTTGTTCGTAAACTCTCCACGATTTACACTTTTAGCGAATTGAATTGTGTCTCTCCTCAAAACAACATCCCACACTCTCGAGTCACTCGGCTAATTCCGGTATCTGCATAATACCCCAGGACACGCCGGAAAAGTAACCTACATTATTTCCCTGTAATCCATATAAAGAGATCCCGCCGCATTACTTCGGGTCAATATTACCATCATCTTGAAAACAATAGTGCACCTTAAACGTATGAGGTATTCACATTGATTTTGTAGGAGAAGCGTGCAGAAACATTTACGAGCGTTGACTGAAAAGTTCTGATGAACTATAATAGGTGTGTGTTACTTACACCCGCAATAGCTTTTCTGTCTGTCAAAAAAATAAAAAAATAAAAACATTATTTTATGTCTTTCTGTCAATAGTTTACATTGATTAGGCACAATGTTTTCTCTGCTTAGAGGCTGCATTTGAACCAAATACACTGCCAGGCAGCATATTTCTTCAAGTATCAAAGTGACAAGGTACTCCCTGTTAATAGATAAAATTATCTAGCCTGCTGTCATCAAAGATCTCAAGCAGAATGGCCCAACTCCAACAACCATCTATGTGGACACGATGTCAACGTTAGAGGATGATACTCCTTCCCGTGCTTCTAATAAGACGTAGGCGGTGGAGTTCAAGAGGAGAAAACAGAGCCCCGAAGATGATCCAAGATCAGGAAAATCTTTAACTGTTTCCACTACGGAACATGTTGATAAAAAAAGTATAGGATTGTGGATGATCGGCGACTCACCACAAATCACATAGCCGATGCAGTAGGCTTCTCTCATGGCAGAGTTGAGAACATTCTGAAGAATGCACTGGGCATGACAAATGTATCAGCAGACTGGATTCCAAGGCTTCTGAGTTGAAATGCTCCTAAAAATGAACGCCATTTTGACAAGACCCTGCTGATTTAGTTGAGCGATTAACCGTTTTGAACAGTCAAAGCAGCTGCAACATCCAACGTCTCCTCCTCCGATGATTGCTAAGTCCGTTTCATCAGCTGGCAAGGTGATGTCTCGGTTTTCTGGGATTTCAAAGGAATCATGCTGGTGGAATACCCCCCGAAAGGTCCGACAATAAATGGCCAATATTATGCTAATCTGCTTCGGCAACTGTGTGACAATATCACGACTAAACGTTGCGGAAAACTCACTAAAGGTGGGTTGTTCTGTCAGGACAATGCACCTTTATGCGTGTTTGTTGTTGCCATGGTCGCAATGTATGACTTTGGCTTTGAACTCATTGAACATCCTCCGTATTCTCCAGATTTAACGGCGTCAGATTTTCATTTTGAACGTATTGAAGACGTCATCTCTGCGGTGGGTGACGTTATACACCACAATGAAGAAGCCACCTGGCATCCAGGCAATCTAGCGTCGTTGGCAGAAGTGTGTAGAACTCGACCGGGATTATGTTAAAAATTAATTAGCAACCAGCTCTATCAATGCCGTTCATCATAGTACGGCTCAGAACTTTTCAGCCACCCCTCGTATACAAGGGGGGGCACTGGTGGCCCAGTCGTCTAAGGCGCCGCGATTCGCTGTGCAGAGTTGCGTCCCTTGGACACGCCAGAAACCTATGATTGTGGGTTCGAATCCCGGTTCGCCCCGATTATGTTTCTAGGTTTGTCAGCACCATACCCGTGCTCGTGGGTTTCACCGAAGTGGTAAATGTCTGAGACCTGCATCACTTCGGGCTTTCCTCCCACATTAAGCTGACACGCCGTGATATAACTGGAATACTGTTAAAAGCGGCGTTAAACCCAACTCACTCACTCACTCACTCGTGTACAAGGATCATGACTGCTGCCAGGGTGTGCGGCAAATACATTTGGCACCGTTAAGATATTAGCAAAGCTGTCCTTATGAAAGACTGAAAAGACGGTAACGTGGCCAGTTGGTTAAACTCCTCGCTGCATTATCTACGTGGGTATAACAATTCCTTCTATCCCCTAAAGTAAAGTGTTTGCCGTAGCTTTAACATTTTAGCTACATAAGTATTATCATATGAGAATCTCTTATGAATATATACTGAACCAAATTAAAAACTTCACAATCCTAAAATTTTAACATTTTGACCAGTCATCATTGTGGGCCCTTATTGTGTATTTAAACAGTAATGGCCACGTATTGTCTTCAGATAACACCCGTTTTTGTGCAGGTGAATCGATCAAAATCATGTGCACAGCACTATAGTGGCAAAAGTGGTTTTTCACGTGCAACTGGTCACGTGGCCATAATACCGCACGTGTTTTCAGCCATACTTGTTAGCAGTCATCAACAAAAAAAAGAAAAACACAGGAAAACAAAAGTCTTTACGGTCATTTGTCATGCCACGCCTTTCAAATGTGCAACGTGAACGTGCCATAGGCATGTTGCAGACGGGAACGTCCGTGGCTGAAGTCGCAAGGACGATGGGTTGTAGTCGACGGACTGTTTATGATTTACAGACGCGTCTACAGCAAACAGGTACCACCGCTGATCGCCCTCTGGCAGATCGACCACGTGTGACGTCACATGCAGAGGATCGTCAGATTGTCTTACGTCACCTCCGTAACCGATTTTTGACGGCTACATCAACCAGAAATTAACTGTTTAGGGGTAGACTGCGTGCGCAAACTGTTCGAAACCGTCTGAGAACTGCTCACCTTCAAGCACGACGGCCATACTGCGGGCCGATTCTGACTCAATTACACAGACGTCAACGTCAATTGTGGGCACAGCGACACTTACGATGGACTCAGAGGAATTGGAATCAAGTCGTCTTCAGTGAAGAAACCCGATTTAATCTTCGATTTGCCGATGGTAGGGCGAGGGTGTGGAGGCGCCGTCATGAACGTTACGCCCAGTGTTGTGTACAGGAAGTTGACAGATTTCGAGGCGGAAGTGTCATGGTGTGGGGTGCTTTCTGTGGCAATGCACGTTCCAGGCTTCTTGTCATCCGTGGCAACCTCAACGCTGCTGCTTACCGCGACAGGGTACTGGCACCAGAACTTCTGCCTTTTATGGCAGCACATGGACCCGGTTTGATCTTCCAACACGACAGGCCCTACATCGCAATTTTGACAAGGAATGTCCTTCAGAATGCGGGGTTCAACGTCATGGACTGGCCGTCAAGGCCTTCCGACCTCAATCCCATCGAACACGTCTGGGATGCTCTTGGCAGAAGTCTGCGCACTCTCCAGAACCAACCACAGAATTTGCAAGATCTTGGCACCATTTTGCAGCAACAATGTCGTCGTCTTCCCAATCATGTGTTCACAAGCAGCACAACGTCCATGGGGAGGCATTGTGTGGCAGTTGTCAACGCACATGGTGGCCATACACGCTACTGAACTTGTGTGCCATCAGATTCTCGTGCTTGGGACTTATGATTTAAACTGTTGATGTTATTACCGAATACCGTAGGTGCTTGGAACAAATTATGGTTACCACCATTAATTAAAATCCTTCTTTCGACATTAATGATTAAAAATTACCTTCTCTGATACATTTGTCCGTTGTATATCAATTATGGGATTACTTTTAAAAATGTGAAGTTTTTAATTTGACTCAGTATATATCCTTTACTTGAAAGCGTTTGTCTGCTAACATTACATTAGGGCCAAACACATCTTCGAACACATGGTATTTACCAGCCTATTGTTATGGCTCTTCACCGTGTATTGAAACTTATTATTTCTGTAAACCGGAATATGTATAAAGCACAGTTGTTTGGTCGATAATGACCATTATTCCATATTGAAAACACAACTTTCTTCGGTGCTAATATTGCCTTGGGGTTTTCGTGATTTACGACACATACATTCTTCAAAAAAAGAAACGCACAGGTAGTATGTATTTCATTGAACCTGACTACACAAAATATCCGGTATATAAATTGGATATATTTTATTGGAAAATGTTGGTGGCCTGATATTCGACAAGGGGTGCGTCAAAACGCAGCCATTGTCGATTTGCAATGTCTTGAACGGCATTGTTTTCACACTTGTTAAAAAGGTCATGGAGGAAAACAGTAAAGCAAAATGCACGTGCACGTTATGGCATTCGTAACTCGTAGTTGTGGCTAAAAAAGGCATGCATGAGCCAATAATTTGTCATTCAATTGTCAACATTTTTCAAGTTCGAAAATACCGAGACTCAGCGCTGCCGATCGGAACATTGCCACAGGACGTATCCAAAGAGGGGAATCGCAGTCATCTGTTGCACGCCACTTCAACGTCCACCACAGCACAATTTGCCGCCTTTGTGAACGATACACACAGTTCAATTCCACTGCAGACCGTCCGAGAACCGACCGACCAAGAATTACCATCCCTGCACAGGATCGCTACATTCGACCGTTCCACCTACGTCATCGCAATGCCACAGCTACGGAGACTGCAGGACGCATCCCTGGTTTGAGGAGGATATCGGACCAGACTGTCAGGAACCATCTTCGCGAGGCTGGAATCCGACCGAGAAGACCAGTTATCGTCCCTTTTTCGCAACAGATCCATCGACAGCATCCCTTGGTGCCATACCTTACAGCCTTGGAATTTGAGAAACTCGAGATGAGTGTGGTTCAGCGATGATTCATAAATTATTCTTCTTCGGCGAGATGGATGGAAGGCAACGTGTTTATCGCCGTCAAAATGAGGGTTTTGCCCCACATTGTGTACGTGAATTTGACAATTCAGTGGCGGTAGTGTTATGGTTTGTACGTGTAAGGGGGGGGTTGATATCATACACCAGGAGATCTGACTTGGTTGTGGTTCAGGGAAAGTTGACAGCAAATCGCTACATAAATCAAATTTTTCAACCTCACCTTCTTCCAATCATTTACCGCCAGAGCGAGCTGTTTCAACAGGACAACGCTCCACCGCACACAGCTCGTCACGGTAGACTACCTTTATAATGCCAACATCAGCGCCTTGCCCTGGCCGTCCAGATCTCCAGATCTCAACCCAATCGAACACCTCTGGGAAGAACTCGATCGTCAACGTCAGAACACGTCAGAACACGTCGCAGACACTCCCACAACTGGCCAGCGCGTTGCAAGCAGAATGGCGCAGAATTCCGCAGGACAGAATTCGTACACTTATCCATCCAGTCAGTGCCGAGGAGATGCAGAACCGCGATTGCTGCCCTGGGCGGTCACACGAGATACTGAGTTCAGCGCAACCTTGTGGCCTTATGTGACATGACAATGAACATTTTTCAATGCCTTTGTACAACGACAACATGTGACTATCGATCTCTAAAATTTCATATTTGTATCTATGATATTAAATTAAATATATTGACTTCACCCGTTACAATAAATTAACTAAAAATCTATCTGTACGTTTCTCTTTTTGAAGAGTGTACATCCTTAATAATTAACGTAATCCAGCTGACAGTTCGGGCAACATCGACCGTTTCACTAACAAGACATATAAGACACTAATAAGAAAGGTAGGCATTGTTACACATTAATAGACGTCTGTTACAATAACACATTTAACAATATTTTCCCCCAGTAAGATTAAATAAAACTTAGCAAATCTTGTCCATTCCTTGCGAGGCAATCAAACTAATAACATAATCTAAAGGCACATCGAAACAATAGAATTAAAGACACACGCGTCTTCCTGACAATAAGGAATTTGAATGGATAAATTATATCTTATATGTATAATTTGTTTGTATTTTGAAGTTCTTTTCAGTTGTCATTTTCATTCATTGATTTCCACATTGTAGAAATATGGCTTAATGGTGATCGCCAATCCTCTTAGATGTATGTGTGAGGTGAGGGGATTATTGCACTTATAAAGAGCGTGTGTGTGTATGTGTGTTCCTGCTGGTACTAATCCGAGCTCAAGTAGGTTTTATGGTGCAAGCACACTGAAATGTTTAAACAAGATCCGTGGGTTCTGTTGTAGATAGGGACGCAATACCTCGTCGATGTGAAGCGCTGTGCGATATGCATTCAACCCAAGTTCCGTCAGACCAAAAACCCGACCCCAATCCATTACCCAGGAACCTCCAACTGGTAATGTCTCATGGAGACAACTACGATGCGTGCGTTCTTCCCAACGATGATAAATAAAAGCGAAAAGGCATTCCCATTTCTGCTAAAAGCAGCATCGATTGTACGATTCCGACCATATCCTGAGTATGTCATTAGGAATCACTATTAAATAGTGTTATTTGGTTTGAGGACTTAAGATCAAATTTTGTCCATGACTTAAGAATTATTCTAAAAAATTTAGCTTCGTGATCCCCGGTTAAAGACAACATATTGCCTCAAGTCTGAAGAGTTAAGACATAATATTGAGTTAGTTTTATGATCCAGGAGCCAGATTTTCGCGAAAAGGATCTCCTGTCCCACCGGTGTCACCTGTCACAAACACATGCACAGGTAAGTCAATTGTTCAACCGCAAAAACACGAGAACATGTGGAACAAGTCAAAATATATGATTGCATTGGACATCACTTTTGGCACCGATGCGTCAAAGCAGGAAAGGTACTCCACATGTCCACAATAAATCATTTTGAAAGCTTTATTGAGGCCTTGAACATTGAAACCTTGATCAAACAACTTTTGGACAAGGGTGTCTTTTGACTCTCTTTGAAATCTTAGTAGAAAGAACAAACCCAGTGAGAAAGGTATTTTTTCAGCTACAGCTGGAAAACCAGATAATTATTTAAATTCAAATTAAGAGCCTAAATATTCTTTATGTAACATATTTTTGGGATATAAAATAACAGAAACACACACACGCACGCACGCACGCACGCACGCACGCACGCACACACACACACAAACACACACTCTCAATTGATCCCTAATAGGAGGGTTTTTACATTGATAATTCCCGTCACACACAGACATATGGAACAACGGTTGTGCCACGCCTGTTATAATAATAATAATAATAATAATAATAATAATAATAATAATAATAATTATTATTATTATTATTATTATTATTATTATTATTATTATTATTATTTACAGATTGAAATATAAAAATCAGCAAAGAGGGTTTTTGTGATCCTGGCACAGTTAGGCTGGTTAGGCTCATCATCAGGTCAGGGCCCTTGCCCAGACAGCGAATGGGACTTTTCCCAGGAAGCGCTGCCTAGTCAAACCCACCGAGAACTTTTCGGCGAATGTGAAGACTCCCCAACACTGAAGCCTTATGCATTTCCCAGATTGTCAGAAAGGCTGTATTCCTGGTAGCAAACCCGGGTACTCTCCCAGTGTCAGTCAACAGATTGGGAGGTACCAAACCTAAGGCACCGAGAACAATGGGGAGTCGGACAACTTGGTACTTGGGATGCAAGCGTGACATTTCGAAAGCGAGGTCTGCATATTTGCCATGTTTTTCCTCAATCTTGTCAATCACATTTGTGTCAAAAGGGACAGAAAACTCAATAATATAAATGATTTCATTGGATTTATGAAAAAGGACAAGATTAGGTTTGTTGGCCTGGATACGTCTGAGGTTGTATACGGGCCTATTCCAAAGAATTTTGTATTTATCATTTTCCATGACGCCCTCTACATATTCCAAGTTGTACCATGGATGGACCTCTGTGTCAAAATCACATACATGGCGAAGAGGGTAATAAAATGATCGAGCCACTCCATCATGTCGCTTAAGTTACTGTGTTTGTGCCAAAGCTGGGCATCCACTGACAATGTTTTGGATAGTCTCATTAAATTCATTACATTATTTACACTTCATATTCACATTTTGATGCAAAATCACACATTGACGGTTTCGAGTGGGAAGTGACTGGTCTTAAGCAGCAAACAGAAAGCCTTCTGTTTCACTTTTCAGGTAAGCCGACTTCATCCAAGCGAAGCACTATGCAGGGTTGCTGATCTTCTCAACACACTGCACACAAACTCGATGCAGTGGTCGTTCTAATAGCCTCTCCTTGAAAAACTGAATCTGGGCCGATTTGATATGGCACGTCGCCAAAAATATTTTAGTTAACGCGTCCTTTAGATAACTTGTAATGTTGTCCCACACAATGGATTAATTGCTGAAGTTTACTATTGAGTTTCAGGACAAATGGCTATATAATGACGAGGATATAACTATTTGTTTATGAAACACACAGGGGCAAAGCATGTAACTCTATCTGAATATCCCCGAGCCATGTGGACAGGACACACACTATGTTTCATATTACAGAAGTGTCGACAAAACACCCGCCTCCTTATCGGTGTGGGATTACATTAGCGGATGTTTGTTTGTTTGTTTGTTTGTTGTTTAACGACGCAGACAATCCAGTGCAAGACAATCCAGTGATTCATACGATGAGACCCAGTCAATGAAGTAACAGTCTCTCTGTATGTATGTGTGTGTGTGTGTGTGTGTGTGTGTGTGTGTGTGTGTGTGTGTGTGTGTGTGTGTGTGTGTGTGTGTGTGTGTGTGTGTGTGTGTGTGTGTGTACTACTCCGGACCAATGCCGATTTTATAGTGCTAGCCCACTAAGATGCAGTTTAACATGAATACCCTGCTCAGACACAGTATACTGACTCCGAGCCGAGCAGGCCTCGTTTTAGCCCCTTAAGACCGTCCGACAGACAAGGTAACAACAAGTATAATCTTTTAACGTCTTTAACCACCGACATCCGTTCTCCATGACCTCTGTGGTGTTACACAACAAACCGACAACATGTGTTAGTCGATTGTTTGTTTGTTGTTTGAAGCAGCCGTTTCCAGCCCAATAAATAATCGAGTTGGAACCATGCAACCAGGTGATTGACATCATAAGCATCGATCTACGCATCTGAGAGACTATGACAAGCATCATCCGATCCCCTTAATTAGTGAACCCTTTCTAAGGGTTTATTTGTGATAAAGCAAACAAACACTGGACAAAATATCATCCATTCTAAAAAATCCAAAACTTAGAAATACCACCATTCCAATTGGAAATATGACCATTCCAATATTTGAAAAGGTCATATTTCCAAGCTTGGATTTGTTTGGATTTGTTTGGAAATGTTTGGATACAACATGTCATAATCATATCTGTTAAAAGTTGTACAACTTTTGACCTTATGTGAGATTAGTAATGACATGAAAGTAAATAATTAAGAGTATTTTGGCACTATGTACCACGAAAAGACCAAATCATGAGCAAATTTAACTAAAAGAAATTTGTCATTTAAAGTGGCTACTCTTTATATTTAATTTCTTATCTTCCTTGTCTATAATCATATGACATTGACTTTGAACAATTAAACAAATATTTTGTTTTCCCATACCACCTTACGGTTGTCGTAGAACAAAGACCGTTTCGAGAATATAGAGGGCCTCATTATTATAATTTGAACTAATATACATATGTACATAATAGTACTAGGTATAAATGAATTTTGATAAGTGTTCGTACAAGAATATGAACTTCGAATTATCTCGGAATTATGCGCAACACATAGGGCTGAAAATTTTATAATTGTTCTGGAACTATCTGACGGTAATTCAAAACAGGGAATGCCAGGAATGCAACGATTTAAATGCTGACAAAATGAATAAACATATCTGGAACAGAGTAGACTGTTCATGTGAACAATTATATGCTACGTCTATTGCCAATGAAGTTTATCACCCCATGTTATAGCATTTGTTTCATATAAAAGATAGAAACCAAATAAATGGGACAATTAGTTGTTATGAATTAGCTTTACCTCTGTGACATATCACACAACTAAATGTGAATATGTTTATCAAATAATCAATTACAGTAATTAACCTAGTGTCCTTATTTATACACAATTTAATTATGTATTGGGGTACAATATATAATACACATATACACGGAATGATTTCTTATTTTGTCAATTTAATCATAACCCAAATCATACAAATCAAAGTGTGAAAGTAGTGACTAACTTTATGATCAAGGGGATAAATACTCAATTGTATCTATTAATCCTAATAGTATAACAATAAACCCTGTGTATATACTGAGCATATTTAGATACATCCGGATCTACGACCGCAGCCATATAATCAATCAAGGAAAGTATATTAGATTGAATTACAAATGTGCTATCACTTAAACAAAATTTTCCGTTATCCAGGTAAGCCTAAACCTGGGAGAAATAAAGTTCTGTTCTGTTCTGAAGACGCCGTCATGATTAGTTGGCGCCAGTCTAGACTGTCCGATCAACGTGAATATACAAACCGTGATGTTACTTGACCAGTTGATGGTACCTGTCAAACTCAAAATCCCCTGGTCCTCCACCCACCATGTGTAATACTTTAGCGTACTTGATTGTTTAATTTGCAGTTATATCACTGTTAGGCTGAGTGATGAGAGAATACATTTTGTTGTTTTTGTTAACGATCGTTTCCATTTTCAACGTGGTAACCTTATAAGTGACTAACTTTTTTATTATGATGAAATGAAACATATTAAAATAATCAGAGGGACTGACAGTCGCATTTGTCGCATAAATGTCATGCTCGCATTAATTTCATGATTTACTGAAGATAGATTTGAACATTTCTGAGCAACGATCATGTTTGGGTAAGGGAAGTAATCTTGTCTCCGCTTGCAATTGGATTCAGTTCCGAGATCGCAGCTTGACTGTTCGGTACGGCCGAAAGGCGGCATCCATGTTGTTCACGCTCCGCTGATCACGGGGCCTCATTTGTCTGTATTCTGCTTATGAGCCGGGATGCGCATGAAACACGGGTGTCAAAACGAATATATTTACCAATTATACGTACGGTCAATTAGCCAGTCCAAGAGACAATACCCTGGTTCTACCACCTTTAGGTGTAATTACGTCGCATGCCCCTGGTTCACGGTTCGTCTGATCTCCCGTCATAAAACCACGATGTTTATTTACCTGGAGCCTCCGACAGCGCCGACTTCCTGTGTACATGTACGTCCATGGCAATAAATGGTTTGACAGTTGTTTGACGGAATCAATCAATAATTATTGACACAGTGATGTAATTCAAATTTGTCACTATTCACAACTCCTATTTTTATTTTTCTATTGTTCAGCTGTATTTTCGACCAGTTTTATATGTATAAAAAATCTTCTCTTGTATTTATAAACCAAACCTAATAACATTATATAAGAACAATTGTGTTTTTAAACCGTAAGTTTTCTATTAAAACAACCATGCAAGTAAGATTTCAGCCGTAATATTACTTAAGTCACTCCACAGATTACACATCTTATAAGCTGCAAACGCAGCGAATGTAATGCTACTACGTCACAGCTGCCTCGGTAATTAAGGGCTGGAATGTTTTTGTGAAGGCAGTTAGAGCAGACGAATTCCCCCCCTCGCTGTATAAAGGCGGTCGCTAACCATGTATGTGTATTTTTACTGTTTTTGGCTTGATTTGATTGTCCTTTGGTGAAAACAAATGTTCAATTGTGAAAGCAAACCCTTTTCCCCTGAACGTTAAAAGACAGCTGACTTTGTTTTTGTCTGAAATATCAACGTTTGGAGTCGTTTTTATATTCGGAAATCCATATTATGGTTAATATTTATAATATAATATGGACAATGGTAAAATTCATTATCACAGTTTAAGTGCTATTCACAAATGTATGTAAATCTACTACGTGATGAATGAAGCATGGCAATAAATGTATGCATCTGATTCTTCATTTGTTCTGTATTCTTTGATGAGAATGAGTTTCGTTAATGATGATCACTCTCACAGATTTTTTGATAAGAGGATAGGACTTTAACTGGAGAATAGTTATGAAAAATATATATATAAGTATAGGTGGTCTGTGCACATGTGGTGAAACTGATACCTCATTGATTTGCTAATCGGGACTTGGAAATCATAGTCTGTCATTAAATTGATTTTAAAATATATGGTTTTGACTGTAGTACGTCCTGACATCATAATATTATGTTGTAAACAACTTATCTTATCTTATGTTAAGTAAAACAATTATTGATAACTTCCTGAATTCCAATTGTTCAATGAACAGAATTATTCACAGCTCTGGCGTGAGACAACAATAAATTAGATGTTACCAAAGATTGACCATTTTATGATCTTAGGCACATGTCGGCGCACTTACATGTGAGCCGTCTAGACGACTGTCTGTTTTGTAATTAAATGGCAGCTGCCATCCAGCCGAATACTTAATCTTGAGACCTATTACACTGCAAACACGAAAACGTCGGTTTTTTTCCGTATATGGTCATTGGACGGAAAAACGACTAAAAATTCATTAAAATTGATTAATTGGTGAGCGTCTAGAAAGTGTGCAGAAAATGGTCGAGTTTTTCAAGCGTAAAATGGACGGAAAAACGATGCTTTTTGCTCCGCCTTGTACACCTGTTAATGGCCAATCAGCTGGCGCTGGTCCCCCGACGCACGTGATTCCCAAGGCTTCCTTTCGAAAGCTTTAGGTTTCGTATTTCTGGCATGCCTTGCTCTGGTATCTGTCGCGCGCAGTGCAGCGAGATTTGCTGATAAGCCAGTTTTAGTATATGCAACATGTTAATGGAATTCAGGCACGCGCCAAGAAGTCAAACCAAACAATGTTACCAAGTTTATTGTGGTAACATATCCCTCGGCTATGAACAGTTACCCCTATCGAATAATGGGTTGTTTTTCATTTGGTTATAATAATAACATTTTTTTTAATGTGAAGTTTACAAGATATACGGCTAGGACGAGAGGTCGGTCACATGACGTTCTTCACGTGACTGTATTCTTGAAATGGCGTAAACACTGACTACTTCCACATTCCTGGGGAAAACCCTTGGAATTCCCTGGTATGATTTCATACAGAAGCGTGGTTGCATGCCCGTTTAAGGATACCCTCGCTACAACCCATCCCAGAGAAAAAAACAAACGAAAAAACCATCCAAACTATCGTAGTGACAATCAACAGCAATCTATGAATTTACCTTAGTATCTATTTGACACATCTTTACAATCACCTTTCAACGATCGGCTAAAAGATCAGTGATGATAAAGGCTTGAAATAGCCACAGGTTAATTAACACCTTCGGAAATATCTCCCGTCACGTTTATCGTGTCGGCCATTTTGACGTATTGTACTTGATGTAAATGTATTACGACGCTCTGTCATTGTAATTGACTTACTGAGGTAATCCTCATCTAATGAGGATATTGTGTGGAATATATTTCTTGTAAACATACTAAAACATGGGGGGGGGGGGGAACTATTTTATTCCGGGATGGCCTATTAAAGTTAGCAGTAAGTCAAGGCACCATGCGTGTATATGATCTGTTATTATATGTGTTTAAATTACGGTTTGGGGCGTTAATAAAATACACTGACGCACTATTCAAATCAATTGGATAATTGAATATGCTTTCTTTTACATATTACATAACAGCACTGCACAACATTTGAACAGTTGCAGTAACACACTACGGTAATCGCATTAAACACCATTTTCAACTGTACAGTAATTCAGTATTTCAGTTATATCACGTTGTACAGACTGATGTGGGATTAAAATCCGAATTGGTTCAGGCCATCCAACGGGTGTTCGGGAAAAGGTGAGCGTATCCTGCCACACAAGTGGCACCCGTCACAAACACATGCAAGGACAAGTCAATTGTTCACCTGAACAAAGCAGGGAAACTCACAGTGATGCCCGTCCTTACTTTTACCGAGCATGTAAATTATATTGTCCGTCAAAAACATGGACGAGTTTAAACAATATGTTCATTCACGTAATACATGTCATACATTTTGACAAAATGTATTGACTCGGAGCATTATTGTTAATCACAGCGTATAGAATCGGCATGCAGTTGAACTCATCACCCATCCTATTATTGATAATCCTTCTTGAAGATCTATGAAATCAGAAGCTGCAACACTTTATCTTTTAATTGGCATGTCAGACTTCTGTTTCATAACTCAGTTTTATTTGCACGGATCACGGAAGGGACATTGTCGCGTTGTCGCATTGTCGCATTGACGCCCTTACAAAAACAAGCAAAACGTGTCAAAATTAACAAAAGCGCGACAATTGGCCATTTGTCGCATTGTCGCGTGTTTGCATTGTCGCTCTTTGAATAATCCTTTTCTTTATTTTACAAAATAGTCAAGGTCAAAATATGTCTCGTTGTCGCATTGTCGCCCCATCACAAATGTGTATAAAAGGCGTAAAGTTTAGTTAATGCTACAGTTAGGAAGCGGTAACCAAGTTACATCTGTCGTAGAAGTTCAACCTGATACATGTAAGTCTTGAAATGAAAACACAAGTCCGTCCGCGAGTCCATAACGTTTTATTGTGAGCTCTTCTCTAAAAATGCTTAGTGTTCGACCCCCAGTTCCAAACACGTAGTACCTCATCAACAATCCACATACCTCTAGTGCAGTGGTCTTCCAGAAGATCTTACTCTTGACCGCATTAGACAACTGACGAGTGCACGCCTGACCTGTGATCTCGTTGCAACCCTCATGAGGTGTTTGCCGAAGGGAGAGGGGTAGGAAATGTGTGTTCCAGCCCAGCGCGGAGCTCCCGACACACTGTATACTGAATGTTGTATACAGTATATTGCAGTTGATATACTGTATACTGCATGTGATACTTATTAGCGGAAATGTTACAACTCTCAAGATTCAAGATTCAATTTGCATTTATTTCATATACAACAGACCGCCGTAATATATCACTGGAATACTGCTGAGAGCGGCGTTAAAACAATTTGTTTTCATAATGGGGCGCTGCAGTCATTTAAAATAGAACCGTAAACATATGTAGTACCAACTCACTCACTCTGTTTCGAATATTCAGCAGAAAATATATTATTAACCAGGTCTTTGGGAAGAGATATCAGATCTTTATAAGCAGTCACATAGGGATGATAAAGGACCCCTCGCTGATTAGGTTCTTGTTTACTTAAGAGCAGAGTTGGCCATGTTAGTTGATATAACCAAAATCCAGGAGCTCCGGCGGGGGGCAATCTGGTCTTGTTAGTGTATGGTATGAGCTGTGGCGTTGACCCAAGAGAATAATGTAAAAAATGAGCTCGAGACCAACTCAAATCTATAACGATTGGGAAAGTCTAGATTTCCACAGCCCTAGCCTGAAATTAAGAATTGGTCTAGGCTCCATTTTAATTGTATTATGTTCATTTTGTAGACATGGATGGACCAACCAGGAGAGAAATTGATGGAATATTAATATCACATGTTACCACTGATCCAGTTAAATTCATCACACAATAATATATTAGTATTTGACATTACGGCATTTGATTATAAGGGCATGATCATGTAAATGTTCACTGTAGTAATGTACACACCAGTCAACTTGATTATAATTTTTATTATAGTGTAGCGCGGCATCAACGATTACTTTATTATATCCTCACTTGTCATCGATGTATTGACATCGAACAATGGACGACAATTCGAAATTCGTATAAATAGCTTCAATAGGGACAGCGCCGGTGTCAGTACAATTTTCCTAGTTAAACATATGTCACTACAAAATATAATCTGAAGCAGACAAGAACAATATTTTTTTTATTAATCCTTACTTTCATGGATAGAATTGAGGCAATCTAGGCTTGCCAAATCGTTCTAGACTTGAGCTGGATTCCTTTTAAATTTATTCTCTATGGTCTGGGAGACGAACGGGCGTCAGTATCGCATGGAGATCTGGGACAGCCTGAATCAGTGTAATCGGATATGTTGTGGAGTTTCGGTTTGGGGCTGTTTGCTGAATAGAACAAGGGCTCACGAACAAGGGCACAATGTAGAGATTAAATCATTACCACCTCTCTTTATATCAGATATGTTATTGTGATTTGAAATCTCTTTTGGATAATTGCGAGTTATGTATACTCTGTATTCTTTCGTCGTGGTAGCATATATATTTTCTATGTTGCTTTTTGAATTATCCACAAATAATGATAACTACAATGTAAACCTCTCTTTGGAGATATACAATAATACTACTGAAGGGCATATCTGCAAAATGGGACTTATCGACAAATATTTCTTTCTTAAATACTACCCGTTACAGGCATTCTGATCTTTATATTATACTTTGTACAGTTTAATAAATAATGGCAAATTGAGTATCTTTCTACATTTTGAATTAATTATAATTTCTGCAATAAAACTTTAGCATCAGATAATGATATAAACGAATATGATCTATACTGTGATAAATGAATTATCAATTTCGTATTATGAATTAGATAAACAGAAATATGATAGTAAAACAAATTATTTTAATCTGTTCGTGTGAGTAGGTAACGAGAGATCTAGGCAACTCATTAACGTATCCATTTGTGAAAAATGAAATATTAAAAGTTTAGGGGGTTGAACATGTACATTGAATGACAGGGAAGAAAGCAACGCAATAATTAAATTATGAATCAAATTATGTTATAAATATAACAGAATATATAGAAATATAAGTTTAATTTCTCATTGTTGGAAGGTGTTTAATAATAGATTTTGTTTGTTTGTTGGTTAACGCCGCACTCAGCAATATACCAGCTATATGACAGTGGTTCGTAAATAATCCAGTCTGGACCAGACAATCCAGTTATTATCAACAAGAGCACCGATCTACGCAATTGGGATACGATGACATGCATCAACCAAGTCAGCGAGCCTAACCACCCGATCGTGTTAGTCGCCTTCGAACAAGCATGGGTTGTTGAAGGTCTATTCTAACCCGGATCTTCACGGGTAATGTTTTTAATAATAAGGTACAATACAATTCTGTATATGTCCATAATAAGTGTATATAAGTAAATGGATAATATATCCATACACGCCAATTAAATGGCTGCATATGGTTCTTTGATGAACTCTTTTACAAGTCCATATTTCAAGACATGTATTTGATATTCATAATAAATCCACAAAAGCTACACAATGGCGACAAAACGGTACCAGCATCACAGATACCAATAATACATTAGATCCATATAATTACTTTAAAGTTAAAACATGTATCTAAATAGAAAATTGGAAGGATACACTTCCGACATTTTTCGTATTTTGTTTTCGTTTGGAGAGAGAAGTTGTGATTGGTATCTGATGGGTGCAAACAGGTGTTCCCTTCCGCCAAGGCCTTACGGCAATGCTATAGCCAAAAAGGAAACAAGCCTAGATGTTCAACAGGTTCAGGCTGAAATTTCCATCCTACTTGGGCTCCTTTTAAATTTAGATATAGTTTCTCGTGTCGATATGTGTCAAAAGAAATGGATTAAATATTACAGCACTGGTGAATAGGTGGTATGCGCATGTCAGCGTCGATCATACAATATCCTTTTATGCAAAATACATATATGCTGATGAATTAACGTAGTAATACTACGCAAATATATGTCAAGATGTATACATCAGTAACATCTCGTGATCTTTATTCGTGCTTTAAGCTCTTTTTCTACCGGAGATTATGGGGTGTTACATCACACCAGAAAGCCAGGTCCAAATTCAAGTCATAATTTCATGGTCCGTCTTGTATGTTGGAAACCAATATCGCAATATGGCTGAATATTGCTAAACGTGGTATTAACCCGATTACTCACATAATTATTCCATTTTCTTCGTGCACGTTCTACAATCATCTACGATCACTGTCTATAAGGAGGTATATCTATATTCATCCAAATGTACATACATATATGTCCACATACATATGTATTAAGCAAGTCCCACATTCTTCCTTAAAAGATAAATGCTAAGCATTTCCTCTGTATGTATTTATATATGTAGAAATCGTTTTTATGACTACAGTGATTTTTGCAAGGCTACTCTCATAAATGTCATGACGCATTTGAGGCCAGGGTTCTTCTATACTCGCATTAATGTGCTGACTTATTATTGCGTTAATTTCATGATTTACAGTATTCATGAAGAACATTTCACGTGAGACCGTGCGGCTATTTTTTTATATTTAGCTAGCTCAAACGATCTATTGGTTTGATTTATTGTTATGGTATCCACAAAATAAGTAGGATCCGTTTTTTCCGTTTTTGTTGTTCTTTGTGTAACGCCGCACGTAGCGATATTCCAGTTATATGACGGTTGTCTGTAAATAATCGAGTCTGGACCAGACAATCCAGTGATTGATATCACGACCACCGATCCACGCAATTGAGATACGATGACATGCATCAACCAAGTCAGAGAGCCTGACCACCCGATCTCTTTAGTCGCCTCTTACGACAAGCATAGTCGCCTATAACGGCAAGCATGGGTTGCTGTAAATCTATTCTTAACCGGATCTTCAAAGGTCAAGTGGGATTCAACTGATATGTTAAGATGAAATAAAACTGAATTATATGTGCTGTTTACATATCAAAGTTTGCCAAATTGTTACAAAATGTTTGGCCACAGCAAGGCTACGTATTCACAACTTATTGTGGTAGGCACAGTATAACTCATGAGTCCTCCTTGTGGGTCACCTGCTTGGTAATATGGGACGGGAAAACTGCAGGTGGTGAGGGCAGTTAAGTTGATGGTACAGACAGATAACAGAGATCATTTTACAAATGTGAAACCTCATTCACAAAGGAAGAGGCGAAAGCTGAAACTTGGTGAGATTTACAGAACAAAGGCAGTTATTTCTAGTTTCTTACTGACTCTCGAGGATACATTTAATAAAAATTCGTGTGTGCGACACGGCCACCAGTAACTAAATTTGGGTCACAATCTTTCTGTCTTCTTTCATTTGTCATCTTAAATACCATCCCTTCGTGTACTTGTGCTTCCTGCTCAAGTTACCAAACACATCCTGTTTACGTACACCTGCAAGATATATATTACGCCGAGGAGAATTTACAATTATACGTTGATATGTCTAACTGCTGGCCTGGTACGCAATGTCATATTTCTTATCGCCAGGGTTCACAGGTGTGATACCTGTCTCCCCCAAGGAGACGTCTGATTAAACTCTTTGCTTCGTCAATGCTTCGTCTAGCCTAAACCGGTAACTGGTACCACTAGCAACGATACAATGGCGTACAAAGACTTACAATGAGTCAAGCATCCGTCACTCGATTTCCATTTTGATTGATTGTTTGATTGATAGATTGATACAGAGTGAGTGAGTGAGTGAGTGAGTGAGTGAGTGAGTGAGTGAGTGAGTGAGTGCCTGTTTCACTGGTATGTCCGGATCTGGGTACGGGTCACCGGCTTAGCGTCACCGATCTAGATATATCTATGCAGGAATAGGTCATCCATGCGGTGTTCCCGCATCGCCGTCACCATCATTATCATCACCACCACCATCAGCATCAGCATCGCCACCGGTATCGTTATCAAAGGTATATACGGTACTCCACACAGAGATTAACGAAGGGCATCTATTTGATCAGGGGTTAGTTAAATATCTATAACAGCTGTGTGTCAGTACATCCAGTTTCTGTCAGTGCAGAAAAATACCAAGTCGGTCAGCTGTGAACACGGTTCTTCAGCATCGGACATCAGCTGTCCTTGACACGCACATTTCAGCGCATTTGAATGGATTTAACAACAAGTAAGGTCATCTTGAGCGGGACGGTTTTCGTAGGCAATAGATGGATTAGGATATGAACTATGATTCTCTTTAGGTAGAAAAAGATCCACGATGTTCGACCTGGTAGAAGTGTGTAATCAAACCGCACAGCATTGGTCTTTGATTGACTGTGGCGTCAAAACAAACTCATTCATGTACTTGATCTGAATGTTCATCTTAATTGTTATGGATAGTCACGGAGCCGTGATCCAGAGAACAGGGTGTCATTAAATAAAAATGAAGTAATAATAGGATTACCAGAAAAACGGGGTATAACGCCCAAGCCAATAACCTCCCCTCAGGAACACCAGAGTAAGTCAGTACAAGATTGAAAATTGCCCCATAAGTTTGTATGACAGGCTAGTCGGGTATTGCTACTTGTATATGTGAAAACAAAGTTTTTAAAATTAATAGCAAAACTGATGAAAGTCACTAATAAACGTGTATAAGTGTTATATCATCACTGCAAAAATAATGAGTGTTGTCTTTAGTATTAACATTCAAATACGTGATATCTGTATTAGCGGTGTCTAGCCGTGAGAGCCACATTTCAGAAATGGCTATTGCCGGTAGAGCCACATTTTCAGCTGAGTGCATTTCACCTATTCTAGCGGGTAGTCACGATATTAGCGATATTGTCTACGTTCCACCGGTGAGTAAGCTTTAGGCTTACTATCTCGTAGTATAAATGTTGCAAGAAATTGTATTTCTGAAGACATCACGATACAGTTTTTTACGATGCATCACGTCTGCACCAGCGCTTGATAACAGCCTTGTGTTTGGGTGTTTCAGTAGTTTAAATTGCTGTTCTTGATGTTGTTGAATAAACTTTGATACTATGAACAATATAAGGTTATATGAGAGTATGACTTTAGAATGGTAACATGCGTTAATGTATATCTGATATATATATATATATATATATATATATATATATATATATATATATATATATATATAATAAGATGACATAAATAGAACAATGACTAGTACGTCCAGATTAGTGTATAGGCAACATTTAAAAGTAGATGAAAGAACACAATCGTCCGGAATACAGTGTATAATTCTGGTGCACTTCCATGTGACTCTTCAATTTAAATGGAGTTACTTGTTTCTTTCAAAACTATACAGTTTTACAGACTAAGCATTAGTCTGAATAGATATCACCAGTTTGGAATTTGAAACTAATCTGTTTACAGTAACAGAACTATGTTTAAGTGTCATGAGAAAGTGGAATCCCGTCAATTAGGCGGACGAACCTTAATACTATTAATAAACATTAAAATAAGCAATATCTGGAAAATGTATATGCATATACTATCTGGCAATAAACACCAAGATCACCTTCTACAAAAATAAGTTTTAAAAGCAGGTTGATATTCTTTTGCGTATTTGACGAGTATATAACTTTCGAAAGTATAAATCCTTTTCCTATACTCAGACGTGTCTGAGCCTTGCGCTTTCCTAATTATTTTGACTAAAATTATTACCGTTATCATTGTATTTGTTAATGGGAAATACGCGCCGATCAAGTACGTGCCATAAATTAAAGCGACATTGTACGATTCCGAACTCATCACGAGACTGTGTTTATGAATCACTGTTAAATAGTGGTGACATATAGTGGAAACAATACGCGAAATCGCGCATGCACAGAACGGAAAATTTGGACAAGGCATTAAGCAATCCGCATGCGCAGAACGATTGATTTCAGTACTTCCGCTAAGTAGACGCTGTTGCTTGATTGACAATGCCAATCAAGAAAGGGAGGAGCTTGATGATATCGTTCTCTCCTAGTAAATTCCGATGTCAAATAACGACGTTATTTGGACGGAAAAACGATGGTTTCAAAGCGTCCAAATAACGTCGTTTTTCCGTCCAATGACCATATACGGAAAAAACGACGTTTTCGTGTTTGCAGTGTTAGTTGTCTCATAATTAACCAAAACATAAGCCCAAGAAACCAAACTCTAGCTCGCAAACACCCCTTACTCACCCCAATATCCAAAAGAATAACTAACTACCTCAATGAACACCAAACTCAAAATCTTAAACAAAACTGAAAAAAATCAAATATCTTCACCCCTAAACTCAAAATACCCAAAATAGACACAACGCTAGCTAACCAAATAAATAAACAAACCGACCCAAACATAGCTAAAACCACTACAATTGCATACATACATGAAAATTGGCCAAATGGGTGTCACATATACACTGACGGATCTTCAGACCCGATCTCCAACCACACAGGCTTCGGAGTCCATACCACACAACCAGTTATATCCACACAATCTTACCGACTCCCTAACAACCAATCTATATTCACGGCCGAACTTATTGGCATGGCCTCAGCCCTGCATAACCAACAATCTAAAAACAACAATAAAATCCTAATTCTCACCGACTCCCTTAGTGGACTACAAGCCCTCCAAAACAAAAATACCAAAAAACGACCTAAATTAATAAACCAAATACTTAAAATCTCCAACGACCTAACAAAAGCAGGCAAACAAATAACCTTCTTGTAGATCCCCGCCCACGTAGGAATTTACGGCAACGAAAGCGCCGATAAAGCAGCTAAATTATCTCTTAAAATACCAGAAATAAGCCTAAACCTACCCATCTCAAAATCAGAAATTAAAAGTGTAAACAAACAAAAAATAACACAATCAATATCAAAACTCAAATAGCCAAATCAAAAAAGTGCTCAGAAAACCACTAGCCAAACCTAAAATCCTACACCCCTCTAAAAAAATTGACAGATTAATTACAAAACTCCAAACAGGACACACGAACCTAAATAACCACCTAAAAAAACTTAAAAGACACACCACAGGCAACTGCCCCCACTGCAAACAACCCGAAACCACAGAACACGCACTCATCCACTGCACCCACTACCAAACACACAGAACCACACTACAAACCAACCTCAATCTAAATAAGGTTCCTACTCTAGATGAACCACTAAACCCTCAAAATAAACTAGAAAACTTCAAGGCCCTAGGCGTATTCCTAATCAAAACAGACCTAATTAAGCGCATCTAAAAACTAATTAATCTACCAATCCAAAATCCAATAAAAATACAAACACCCACCTAAACCGGCTCCCTTAGTTCCCTCCTCCACCCACCTCGGCATTTATTCCAAATTTAAAAATCTCAAAAATTCAATATAAGCAACCCCTAAAAGCCCCCTCTTGGGTTGCACACACCACTTTCACCTTTTTCGGAATACACTAAATGGTCCGGCCAGGCCCGTGTGCGAAATACGCTGCAGTCGGAAAGCGAACGTTAAATCTTCTATATCAGCCAGTAGTTGTCTCAGCACTACACAATCAGCAATCTAAAAAACAAAAACAAAATCCTCATCCTAACCGACTCCCTCAGTGGACTACAAGCCCTCAAAAATAAAAACACTAAAAACCACCCCAAACTAATAAATCAAATACTTAATAGCTCAAACAACTTAACTAGGGCAGGTAAACAAATAGAGTTCATTTGGACCCCCGCCCACGTAGGAATCTTTGGAAATGAAAAGGCAGATAAAGCAGCAAAATTATCCCTTTAACTCCCAGAAATAAGCTTAAACTTACCCAGCTCAAAATCAGAAATCAAAAGTCTCACTAAACAAAAAATCAACAAAAAAATGGCAAAATATATACCAAAACTTAAATAGCCAAATCAGGAAAGTACTCAAAAAAAACCTAAATAAACCAAAAATACTACACCCATCCAAAATAATCGACAGAATAATTATTAAACTACAAACAGGCCGCACCAAACTAAATAATCACCGTAAAATAGCTAATCTACACACAACAGGAAACAGCCCACATTCCAAACAACAAGAAACACCAGAACACGTACTCACTCACTGCACACACTACCAAACACACCAAACAACACTACAGATCACCCTAAATCTTAAAACCGGACTTACACTAGAATCAATCCTAAATCCATAAAATAAATTAGAAAAATTCAAAGCCTTAGGTTTATACCTAATTAAAACAGGACTAATTAGTCGCATTTAAACCCCAAATAAAATAATAAAACCAAAACTACCTTATCTAACAACCACCCAACACACACAGCTCCCTTAGTTCGTCCCCCACCCACTCTTGGCATTCTTTCCAAATCTCAAAATTTAAAAATTACTATATAAGCAACCCCTAAAGCCCCTAATTCATAGTCTTTTTATTGTTCAAATTACTGATAAAACATATTTTAACTTGTTCCTTCTAACCATATTTCCAAACAATTCAAAACCATTCCAAACCATTCCAAGTCATTCCAAACATTTCCAGTGTTGGAAATATGTTTGGAAATGTTGCCATTCCAATTTTGGATTTTTTGGAAAGATCGATCTTTCCAAGCTTTGGACAGTTTGGAATGAGCGATCTTTCCAAAGCATACCAACGTTCATTCCAAATTGGAATGGACGCTATTTGGTCTTGTGAAAGTATTAAGTGATATCTTGCATGCTTGACATTCGGAGTATCAATTCCTTCCTTCTGGCAGCCGCCGTCAATTATCAATGTTGTGAACAAACAGGGCCGGATTCCCTCATACCATATGATTTGTTTGTTTGTTTGTTTGTTGTTTAACGACCCACTCAGCAATATTCCAGCTATATGACGGCGGTCTGTAAATAATCGAATCTGGACCAGACAATCCAGTGACTGACTTCATGAGCATCGATCCACGCAATTGGGATCGAGGACATGCATCAACCAAGTCAGCCACCCTGACCACCATGAAGACCAGTTGTAACCCGGATCTTCAACGGGGTGTAATTCATATGTGATATGTCTGATAGTTGTGCATTTACAAGAAGCTCTACGAAATGTTCTCTCAATGCATTATAACCTTTTTTATTTGCCACACCATTCTAACCCGGATCTTCAAGGGGGTAATCCACTGAGTACACGTTACAGGTAATCACTGGGTCAGGCGAACACACCATATTGTGTGTCAATCCCAAGCACATGATCAGTAAATGTGCACATTACGTCACGAGAAGACATGTTATATAAGGAGGGTCTTAAGACTTCCTTGTTAGAACGTACATGGGCAAAGCTATCACTGGTTGCTGTGAATAGGGTAAGTTGACTTGGATCAAGCTTCAATTCTATTTTGAATTTGGCATGTGCTTTGAAATACCCCTATTGTTGGTCATGTCAATTAAATATGATCATGTGTAATGCTGTGATTGTGAAAATTGTTGAATGTTTCAAGAAAAGACTATCAATGCAGTTGTTGTGAGTTTGCACACATTGGATTTAAAACTCCATACTTTCATTGTTACCTCGTCTCGACTGAAGGCGAAGCTTGCACGAGGTTATCGAGTTCTAAGATCCTTGTATACACTTTGAATATGTCCTCATAGACCGCCTCTGTGGTCTAGTGGTAGAGCTTCCGCCCGTAGTGCGGAATGTCGGGGGTTCAAACCCCGGCCGTGTCATACCAAAAGACGTTGAAAGGTGATACTATACAATCTCAAAAAAGAAACGCATATAAGAATTTTAACAGACTACAGATTTATTTTTATTTTGATACACTGTTGACAAGTTAATAGCAAATGGAATTCGAAGAAAATGTTACACAGGAAATGTCAAGGAATCACTGATTAATAAGACAGCGGAAAAAGTCAGTTTATGAATCACAAATCGACTTTTGATGGCGCTGAAGTCAGCACCTCGTATGACCACCATTGGCGTTCAGAACTGCGCGACATCGTCTCGGCATAGAACGAATTAGTCTCTGAATCTGATGTTGCTGTAATGTAGCCCACTCTGCCTGTAGTGCATGTGCTAGTTGCTGGAGTGTCCGGGGCTGTGGGTTAAGCTGTCGCACCCGTCTGTCCAGGGCATCCCAAAGATGTTATATCGGGTTTAAGTCTGGTGATCTGGTGGGCCAGGGCAGCACCTTGATGTTCTCATTCTGGAGGAAGGCCCTCGTGACACGTGCCGTATGAGGTCTGGCGTTATCCTGCTGGAATAGCTCCCTCTGGCGGTTGATAATGGGAAGGAGGTGTGGACGAAGGACTTGATCGCAGTAGCGTTGCGCTGTCAGGTTGCCTTGGATCTACACCAACTCACTTCTTCCACACATCATCACGCTGTCCCGGCCGAATCTGTCCACCTGGGGGACACAGGCGTCGGCAAAACGTTCATGACGTCGTCTGTACACCCGCATTCTTCCATCGCGTCGTTCCAACAGAAATTTCGATTCATCGCTGAACCAGATTCGACGCCAATTCACCAAATTCCAGGCCATTGAACGCGATGAGGTCGATGCTGCTGACGCATAACGGGGCCAAAGTAGGGTCTTCTTGCTCTTTTAACTGCCTCTCGTAGTCTGTTCCTGACAGTCTGTGCAGATATCCTTCTCAATCCGGGTATTTGCCTAGCGGTAGTGGTCGCTGTAGCTGTTCGCTGACGCAGGTGATGTACCCGGATGTACCTATCTTGCGCCGCAGTGGTGACTCGAGGACGTCCACTTCTAGGTCCAGCTTCCACCGAGTTCTGCTGCCGATATCTCTCCCAGAGACGATAAATCGTGCTTTGATGAACATTCATTCGACGGGCAACTGTAAGTTGAGATTGTCCTGCTTCCAGGAGACCTATGGCGACGTGACGATTGGCGCGGCTCAGTCTTGGCATTTTGCGGTCTTCACAAACTTCCAAATAAAGTGAATGAAAAAAGACGGAGATCGATCTTTCATACCCATCCATGACACGATGTGATCCCCGAGTTTCCCGCGCATTGCACGTGCAATATGTGTTCTGTGACATTAAATGCGTCTATCGAAAATCATGCTTTAACATACGGGTTTTTCATGCGGGATGCGTTTAAGACAAAAACACCAGAAAAATCATAAACAAAACAAATATTTTTGAAAAACCCACCCTGTACCAATACATTGCTGCATCAAATTACCATTTGCGTTATGCGTTTCTTTTTTGAGAGAGTATATTTGTTACCCTGCCTGGCGTTCGGCATTAAGGGGCTAAAACAAGGACTGGTCTTCACAGAGTCAGTATACTGTGACTGAGTGAGGTATACATGCTAAACTGAGGTATCTTATCTCAATAGGTTAGCAATATGAAATAAATATAAAATCAGTCTGGACTACAAGTAGCCACACACCCACACACACACACACACACACACACACACACACACACATATATATATATATATATATATATATATATGTGTGTGTGTGTGTGTGTGTGTGTGTGTGTGTGTGTGTGTGTGTGTGTGTGTGTGTGTTTATACTGAGCCGCAAAAGAAACGTCACCCCAAGTGACATTGCATGAAAAGTATTTAATTATCAGGGTATTTTTTGTGAAAGTTACTAAAATTTCACATTACCTTGTCCGGAAAAATGAAATTTGATGATTAAAAAAGCATAGCAGATGACAATAAAACCGATCGCCCAAACGTATCACGGCAACGGCCATGGTAACCCGATGCACGTGATCTCATGAGTTCCGTGCAAATTGAAATGCACATGCGTTCCCCCATTATTGTCCTATAAAAATCCACCCAGATCGGATAACATTCATTCGTTATTGAATTGCTATCACATGCCAAGATTGACAAGAAATCAGCGACACCAAGCCCTTGGTCGATTGCAAGCTGGACAAACCATCCGGCAAGTAGCCAATGCATTTCTGTGGTCTTCCAGAAAATCGGTCCTGGCAGAGGCAATGGTGTCACAGCAGCTCGGTACATTGATCAAGTCTTGAGACCTCACGCCATACCTCATTTGGCACGTCGCCGCAACCACGAGTTTCAGCATGATAACGCCTGTGCCCACACTGTGAGAGCAACAAGAGACGTCATCCAGCAAACTGGCATCAGAACCATGCGGTGGCCTGCTCTCGGTCCCGATTTAAATCCCATTGAGCACCTGTGGGACGAGATTCAAAGAATGAATGACGTCCGACCAAGGCCGACAACTGCAGGTTGAACTGCGTCAGACGTTCCTCAGAGTGTGGGCTTCATGGCCTTCATCAACCGCCTCATCCTTTCCATGTATCGACGTTGCACGGCAGTCATCAATGCACATGGCGGACACACGAGATACTGACTTGTGATGCCGTTTTCTCAGAGACTAGTGTTGTGTTTCACTTTCAGAATGTTTGACACTTTAATTTCAACCTTGATGATCCGTTTTGCCAAGTTTCATCTTTTTATTATGTCTCAAAGTATGTTTACAGTGTTTGGACAAATAAGGTTTTTCATATATCTATCCACGGTGACGTTTCCTTCTCGGTTCAGTATATATACAAACACGTAGGTAATTCAAAGCCATAATCTGCAGATGCAGTCACTTCCACTTGTGACCTGTGGACAGGAACATTTTCCTGAAATACTTGCACACATGAACGGAGTTTTCCTCGAGGTTTGTCCGTGATAGTTGTCTCAACTGATGTGTACTGTGGCATAATTTTGCCCTTTGATAATCTGACCCAATTGCAGATAGTCATGATTAACCCCTTACTGTCTAAAAAACCCAAAGCCCTGAAATTACCAACTTAAGTCGCTACCTGTACTTATGGTAGGGTGATGTTTCCACTGTCTGTTCTGAAGCTTTGACTCTGGGCCAAACCGATGGACCTCAGATCCCTTTACTGTATTATTCCTGGAAAATGCTGAAAGCAGTGTATTTGTATTCCCACACTCACTCAATTACTCATATTTGGGATGTTTGGCCCAAATGTCTTTATAGGTCTATCTCCATTGAATGATACATGTGTCTTCGGTGCAGGCGTTGCTGCGGCATAGTGGAAGATGATATATCTACTGACGCTCTGTTTACTTGTCGCCATAATGGCAGGGCATGTCATACGTGCACAGTCAGGTGAGATATGTTTGTGGCGATGTATACGTTCATTAACTGATTACTTGCAATTGTTGAGATCACATTTTTGTTCGTGGCAAAATTTGAATTTGGCTCAAACGCAATTCTTTACAACTACAACACAACATGTGTCTTCATGTATACTCAGTTGTGTAAGGAGTAATGATGTTAATGAGAACCTGAATCCTTGTTAGCCTTACCATCTATAAGGGTCAACTTGCACAAAGCGATCTTAGCGCTATGATCGTCTTAACTCCCATACTTTAACATTGACCAGGGAGACTAGTTTAGACTCATATTCAAACTCACTTCGAAGATCCTTTTGTGCATTTGGGCCCAGGATAGTAACAGTCAGAGTTACGTCATCCTCCCGAGACAAGAGTGTCCACTACCCTGTATCAAAGCCTATTTTCTTAAATTATTTCAAGCCTACTGTTGTCGCCTCGATCGTAGCGCCACCATGTGCAGAACACCAGTTGTGTCCCCTGTGATGAAAACGCCATATCCGATTAGATCGCTGTATTTTTTTCGAATGGCTTCTCAAAGATGACTACAATAACGTAAGGATTTGGGATTTCATCCCTGACAGACAAAATGTATTACAGATTACAACAGTAATGATACTTATTACTGTCGGATTTCGTGAGACTACACAGCATTCAGTAACATTGCAACAAGAAACACCGAGCGGGGGATCGTCTAAAAGTAGAACTGTATTTCAGTAAGTGTCATAACCGTTCAGTCGTCTGAGTTAAAAAAACAATGAAGTTTATGCTCAAATATATAAAAGTACTTAGAGAAAAATTTGAACCATTTCGAAAATATTTGTCTTAGCTTAATTCTTGGAATATTGTCTTCGCAAATTCGATAGGCGATGGATGTGGCCAAAGCAGCGACCACGTTTTCGGAACATTGATGTCGAAACGTTCTCTGATTGGACAATCGATATGTGCGATACTCCTCTCATATTATAGTACAGAAAGGTAGGCTTGAAATAGCAATGGTGGAAACCAGACTTTAGATATAGGGTAGTGGACGCACTTGCCTCGGAAAGAGGGAGGTAAGTATACCTAAGAGACTCGAGTCTATCATTGAATTTTTTCTCTCCCTTTTGACACTAATGTGATTGACAAGATTGAGGAAAAAACATGGCAAATATGCGGACCTTGCTTTCGAAATGTCTGCCTGCATCCCAAGTACCAAGTTGTCCGACTCCCCATTGTTCTCGGTGCCTTAGGTTTGGTACCTCCCAATCTGTTGACTGACATTGGGAGAGTACCCGGTTTGGCTAAAGGAATAGACTCGAGTCTATTAGGCAACGAGTAACTCGCCTGCTTCATTTACACATGTCTTTGTCAGATCCTTGTGTGACGTTCGAAGCGTTTCCAAATACTACTCGTCGAGGTGCAACAAATCAGTTGTCTGCTGGTGATACGGAAATTGATGACAGGGACGACCTAACTGACGTTTGGTACGGCAATGTCCGGTATCTACTCCTCGACACAGCCCCGGGCTTCTTGAAGTGTGGTACTTGGTTTCCCGTGTGGAGGCGATGTGAGTAAAATACGTCAGTCTTGAATAGCATGTCAGACAATGGATCACACCACCCTCGTTCTTACCCCGATCGCTTATTTTTTTCTCATAATGTGAGGGCTCGGTTTCATTAACGTGGAGTCTCTTCACAATAGAATTAAATTGTGCACTTTTGCACACATTTATTTGTCTGATGATCCTCATGTGAAAATCCTTTAGAATAGGTTCGAAAACATACCCAGACCTATCCAGGCCTATAAATTTGACTGTGTCCTGTTTCATAAATCCAATGAAATAATTTATATCATTGAATTTTCTGTCCCTTTTGACACAAATGTGATTGACAAGATTGAGGTATAAACATGGCAAATATGCGGACCTTGCTTTCGAAATGTCACGCTTGCATCCCAAGTACCAAGTTGTCCGACTCCCCATTGTTCTCGGTGCCTTAGGTTTGGTACCTCCCAATCTGTTGACTGACATTGGGAGAGTACCCTGTTTGGCTACCAGGAATACAGCCATTCTGACAATCTGAGTAATGCAGAAGGCTGCAGTGTCGTGGAGTCTTCCTATTCTCCGAAAAGTTCTCGGTGGGTTTGACTAGACAGCGCTTCCTGGGAGAAGCCCCAATCGCTGTCTGGGCTGCGTGTAGAGGGGGGAAGGGCCCTGAGCTGATGATGAGCCTAACCAGCCTGACTGTGCCAGGATCACCCAAGCCCTCTTTCCTGCATTTTTAAAAAATATGTGCATAATAATAATCATAATGATAATAATTCCATTTGTATTGCGCCATATTTCCACACCAAACAGGGGTATAGAAGTAGACAAATACTTTATACAGTATTTATATATTTAAGTCCTCCTACGTCAACAGGACCGCCTCCGTGGTCTAGTGGTAGAGCGTCCGCCCGGAGAGCGGAAGGTCCGGGGTTCGATCCACGGCCGCGTCATACCAAATGATGTTAAACGATATTACTTGTTGTTACCCTGTCTTGCGCTCGGTATTAAGAGGCTAAAACAAAGACTGGTCGACTCGGAGTCAGTATACTGTGTCTGAGGGGGTTATTCATGTTAAACTGCGGCATGGCATCTCAGTGAACTAGCACCATAAATCGGTATCAGTCCGGACTAGTACAAGCAGCCACACACACAGGTTGTGCATGCACATCGCTATATAAGCATCCAATAATATTGGATGCGACGTTAAACCCAATTTCACCTCACCTCACCTTCTTCGCCAACATCATAAAGCATGTACACTTTGTAACACTACTCACTTGGGTGGGCAGAACGTGCCAGTGTAATGAACCCATTGCACTATTTGGTACATTAAACACAAAGTGATAAAGTGGCTAATTATATAGTTACTACTGTTCATGCCTCCTCCCCTCAACGAACATTCCCAGAGAAAAAAACCATTGAAACTTGCGGATCCTAACCTAAAGCTTAATGAATCGAGATTTACAAGTATAGCAGAAACGTTTGATGTCTCCCCTTCCCACAGCACACAACCGGTCGGTAGCAGAGATGTGCGTCCAGTCCACAACCGACGACTGCCAACGACAATTTTACATCGATATGAAAGACTGCGATGGTTACGAGGTGTATCTGTTGAAACGTCCGCCAATATACAGAGCGGGCTTTTGTGTCGGTAAGCAGTGTAACAGCTGAAGTAATCTCTTATTGAATGTTTGTTTGTTTGTTGTTTAACGCCGCACTCAGAAATATTCCAGCTATATGACGGCGGACTGTAATTAATCGAGTCTGGACCAGATAATCCAGTGCTTAATATCATGAGCATCGATCCACGCAATTGGGATCGATGACATGCATCAACCAAGTCAGCGAGCCTGACCACCCGATCCCTTTAGTCGCCTCATTAGACAAGCATAGTCACCTTTTACGGTAAGCATGGGTTGCTGAAGTCCTATTCTACCCCGGAATCTTCACGGGTCCTTATTGAATGTAGCGTACAGAAGATTTACATAAAACCACCAAAACCCTTTCCATATTTATAAAAAAAACGTCTGCTAAAAGCAGAGTCGTTTGTACAATTTAAAACTATACTACCAACAATTGTTATATTTCATGTATATGCAAGGTTAATTTTAGCAAATCCATTGTTGATATAGAGACACCATTTTTTTATTGTTGGTGACCGTTAACTGAAAGTACCAATATTGTCTGTAAAATCTCAATGATTGACTATTTGTTTCAGCCCCAAATCCAGAAGGTAGTGTATATAACCAGTTTGACCAGTGTGTGAGTTTGGTAAAGCGGCCTTCTGAACAATGCTTCAGTTATTAAGGCGTGTTACTTAAATATGGGAAGAAAGTCCCATGGGATGCAAGTCTTAGAAGAATCCCACCGGTAAGGGCAAGGTGCTGACAATACACAAATCATAACTTGGGATTCGAGCCAACTGTCAAAGGATTCTGCAACGACTAGGGGATGCACCTGTGTACAACACATTTGAGACCTGGTCACCCATTCCTACAGTTAGATGAGTAAGCTGTATGAAAATGACCAAGTGTATAACAGGCAAACATGAACCTTTTTGTCAGCAGTAGTATTACACTACGTTGACAACGATATCTGCAACAAGGAATTTAACATATGAACCCCACTAATGGGGTTTTAATTTGTGTTAAGAGTACTGTAGCTCTAGCTTTTGTACGTCCATTCCCTACCTTATTCTACCTTCATCGTCAGAATCGGATCAGAAGCCGCGCGGTTTCAGCTGAATCTACAAGGTTTAATTAAGAACGGTTCATTGAGTTTCATTGATGACTTACTACTGCCACCACAAAGCACCACATGGGCTACCATGAGAATTCTCGTCTACAGCATGACAGTCATATTGTTTCTCATTTATGCTGTTTCACGATTGCAGTTCGGGGTTAACAACCTCATATTAACCATCACTACATATTCGGCCATGACATTGTGTTAACTTTAGCGTCAGCTTCGTGCTCGTGGTAACTGTCTATCTCTAAGGTAGAAAACTGTCTAAACAAGAAACTAACTGAAATGCATGTGGATTAGTAAATCATCAACATTATGTAGTTTCTAAGTCTGTAGCTTTGATATTTGAGAATCAGTTAATATTGCTGATAATGATGATTAGCTCATATACGATTGAAACCGCCTCTGTGGTCTAGTGGATAGTGTGTCTGTCTGGAGAACGGAATGTTGGTGGTTCGATCCCCAAACGCGTCATACCAAAAGACGCTTAAAGATAGTACTTGTAGTTACCCTGTCTGGCGTCCGGCATTGAGGGGCTAAAACAAGGACTGGTCATCTCGGAGTCAGTATACTGTGTCTGAGTGGGGTTTTCATGTTGGCTAGCACTATTATGCCAACGTAAAGTCTGTACTTGTAGAAGCAGCACACACACACACACACACACACACACGTGCATTTACGTCATTATATAAGTGAAATAACGCGAAGCTAAACCCCATTTCACCTCAACTCAATTTGGTCTAGAAAGTGCGAGTAGAAGAGCAAACAGTGTGAATGAAGAGTGTGCAAGAGCAGCTATATTATATTTGTTTTTGCAAACGCTTGAGTTCGATCATGTTTGCTTCGTGCATGAAGTTTCTGTTTCAACATTTCCCAATTCTCACATTGACTCGGGTAAGCCGCAATGGGAAAATCATATTGAGAAGGTTGACATAAATGCATCTATACCCTAATATTGCCCTGAAATGTATCTCTTCATATTTTGCCTTTGTATAAACGAACGATAATACCGTTTTATTTATTCTTAAAGGTAAGCATCGTAAACTGTTCAAAACCTTATTATCTATTTTGATCATTTACAGGGATGATTATTAATACCAAACTAGTCAGATTAAGCTTTTAACTGCCATCATTAATACACTCCAGCATGCATGCATGTGTCCAGCGTTGTCATTCACTCATCACGCATGCGTCAAGCCATAGATATTATGGGAAAACATACTGGGTCGCATGAGAACAAATTAAAAATTCCACGTCGAATGTATCTAAGATGTAACGTATTAGCTGTAAATGCATGCAGAAAGCATGCTTGAATTATCTTGTCATCCACACATGCCTCCAGAATAACGGGAAATTACGTAGCAGTAGTCATTATCAAGTCTTTGAAGTAATACAGATAAAGAAGAGAATGTATTGATGCCAACTTCTTTATTATGAGGAACGCAACTTTTCAGAGTATATACCTGACAAAGGAGTAAGCATATAATCCGCAACGTTGTGTTCCTCATAATAAAGAAGTTGACATCAATAAATTCTTTTCAGTAGTCACTATGTCGCGACAATACATGACAGTAGCACACAAATGGCAAACAATAGATAGGTTGATCACAACAATGTAATAGGTGTTATGTCAAGGGTATTGAATTTGTAATAAACCGACAAGGTGGTTGCTCAATGACGGTGTGACATTAAATCTACTAAATCTACTGGACAGTTATCTTTCTTGATAGCGGACTCTCAGGGGCCCGTTACCAAGATGAGACTTTGAGACCAGTATGGTTCTCTTTGTGCGTAGGATTGATGGTCAGTTGAATTACAACAAGATAAACGCCCACTCCATCTCGTGTGTCTGTGAATGTTGTGAGGAATGGCAAAAAACGAGTTCTGCCTTGGCCGCTGATCACACGGACAAATGTGCCATGAGCACTGCCATTGGTGCGCTACGCTGCCTCACAATGTGGACCAACCATTGGCAGTTATACCTTGGCTACCATGAGGATTCTCGTCTACATCATGACAAGACGAATTCAGGCAGTGTCCGCGTCAACAGGGGTCACAATAATTATTAGCATCCATTTCCCATTGCAAATCCTTCTTGTTTAATAGTTGTTAAACATACTGGCCATTTCCATTCCAATTGCTTTTCTGGTCAATTCATGCTACCCATTCTTTTTCCCAGAGTACTATTATAAATATGCTGCAGCGTTTGGCAGTAGTAATTGCATCACTTACCACTTTTTCACCTGACCACGCTATCAGCAACAAGCTACTATGTTTTGTTTCGATTTTGTTATGGTCCGTACTTATAATAGACATGTTTTTGAATCTATGTGGTCATTGGGTTTATTTGCATATTGCAATGTAATAACATTAGGCATCTGTATACAGTGATTTAAATATCTTGTTGACACTGTGTAGGCATTTCATATTTTTCTTTATACAAGGATGTATATTTCTCGTAAAGATATAATCTCAATATTTCCCACACTATTGCACACAAAATGTGTTTTGTGTTTAACGCTTGTAAGGTGAGTATTATCTTTAGTGGTAATGTGTGCACAACATAAGATAATGGTACTTATGATACTCTATCCCTGGAAATTTGATCTTCACATTGTACTTGACAGAAACGGATATGTCAAAATATTTATTCAGTGGATTCTGTAGGTAATTATAAAGCAAATACTTTTATTGGTATCAGGTAGACAATATTATAAACATGTTTTCCACCCTTGGTAGATCGAGTATCAAATAGGTCATTTAACCATTTTGAATAGTTTCATGTTAACATTATAAACGGACATTATCGTGTCTAACTTTATGTGTCTTAGGTTAAATAACGCAATTATCGTACTTGTTCTACTTTGAGAGACCCCAAATTGCGATAATACCTTCCAGTAGGATATAATGGAATATAATCGAATACCCTTAAGCCAATTTTTCTTTTGGAAGTAAGCACTTTTGTGACTTTAAAAACAGCATTAGTCTTACACGTACATCAACATAAGTATATACTACCGACATTTTACAATATGGTTCATACTCACAAACCATGTCCATTTGCACGTCCATTTGGTTCAATCACAAGTGCGAGCTCATTTGAAGATTGAGTTTCATATATTGTGTTTAATTTCTTTTTTTATATATGTTTCGAACCTGTCCAGCTGCTCCAAAGTTTACCAAAGTCCTTCCATCAACACAAGTCTAAAACACATGTTTGCCTCTAGTGAGTTACTGTTTCGATGTCAGTTCAACCGGTCTTCTACGCAGAAGCTATGGTACGAAACCAGCTGGTATGTTAACGATGTACTCACAACAACCTTTGATCCCATGGAATGGACCTCGGGTGGATTTGATTATGTTGCCAACAATACCCTCACAGAGGCTATTCTTAAAACGAATGGCATTTCAAAAGCAGGTTTTAACGTAAGTTCAAAACCTCCTGTTGTTTCAATATGTCATAGGATTTGCCAAAAAAACCATTATAATATTATAAGGAGATGATAATACATGGAAATGATTATTTTGATATACTATAGTGGGTTTGGCTGAGTGGTGGTGCGGTGAGGCGGCTGTGATTTTCTTTCGAACAACATTGTAGTTCAAAAAGAAGAATTGGTTCGATCGAAATCCTCAAAGGTATAGTGACCGAAAGAGATCATCACCCATCTCCAACTAACCTACTAGCGATTTACACTCCAACCCCTACCCCCTCCTCCAGCCCCACCCAACTGGCCGGAATATTAAATGGGAGTATGATACAATGAATGTTTTCGTAAATTTAACTTGCCAAATTGCATATCAAGCCATCAAGCCAGAATAAAACCTTAAATGATGTTATTCAGATATATATATATATATATCTATATATCTATATCTATATATATATATATATATATATATATATATAATACAAAGATGTATTTTTTACTCTTTACTCCACCGGGTTTCAGTTCAATATATATAATTGTTACCGATCTTCATCACTAGTTGTCTTGTGCTGTGAGAGCTCAATTCGCTCAGGGCTTGCCGAAGGGGAATCACTCCTTTTCTGATATGGACTTTATTGGAATCAAGGTAATCGGTAACAATACAATTTCGTACAATCAAAAACTGATTCAGTGGCCTCATAGCAAATTGTGTCATGAAAATTAAGGCTTAAATACGCATTTAAATCTGAAAATACATATCAAGTTGTCTATTTTGAAAGGGCATGAATTCAATGAAAGGAATATTCAATTACCCTCATTTTGGTAACAATTTTTACGGCATTAGCACATCCGCATGCATGAGATAGCAAGTGGTGTAATATTTTCATAAGCATCTTTTAAAAAGAAATACTTGATTCAAACAGTATTTTTTCTATAGTTAGTTATTCAAGTACTTCCCTTCTCCAGATTTTGCAACCAGAAGTTGTGCTGAAGGAAGGAGAGACGACAAATGTCCACATACAGATGACAGTTCCTTTCGGTTGTGGCAACATCACTCAGATTCTGATGACACCATGCGAGTTTACTGTAGAGGTGGAGACAGCTGATCCAGATGGGTGTGGCCAAGCTGCTGTCATCCAATCTCGATGTGGCATTCCTAACATACCCGCGACTGATTGGTCTAGGCGTTCACCAATCAAAGTGTTAGGCAGAATTACACCAGAGTATGGACGACAATCGGCCATTACAACACTGAAAGTGAAAGTTCCTGACAGTTTTGCTTTCCCATTTTGGAAAGAATATCATGTTGGAAATATTACGGTAAACTATCATACTAATTACATTCCTAAACCAGGAAACAAATCAGACAACAGTTTTTTAATATATTTTGTCGCGTCACTGTATTCTCCAACTATTTCTGGGCCGTGGCAATCAGTACAAGTCGTTAGTCAGATCTATCTTTACAAATCACACGGTCTTAATGGCTACCCTGACACATTTTTTATTAAAGATCTGTTTCAGTACTTTTAGGTTTTTCAAAAAACATGGAAACTATGTTATAGGTGACACTGGAGAGAGACACAGCCCTCATTCAACAGAAACGCTGTTCATCCACTAACGATCCATATTTATACACATTTGATGGATTATGGTATGTATTGTGTCACAGGTGTGTGGAGGTTTGGATGGTGTGTGTCATGAGCTTGGTTTAACGCCACTTTGAACAATATTCCAGTTATATCAGGACGTGTCATCTTGACGTAGGAAGAAAGCCCGAAGTGACACAGGTCTTCGACATTTACCACTTCGGTGAAACCCGCGAGCACGGTTATGGTGCTTACAAACCCAAAAACAGAAACCTGGCGAACCGGGATTCGAACCAACGAACAGTTTTCTGGTGAGCCCAAGGGACCCGTCTCTGCACAGCGAATTGCCGCTCCTAAAACGACTGGGCCAAAAGTGCCCCCTTACCAAAAGAAGTCGTTTATGTAGTCATTAGAATCATGCCTAATTTGCCTAAGTATGTATGAGTTCAAGAGTAACTATATGTTTTTACAGGAATCGATATGACTTGGCTGGCGTGTTCACATTCTACCGACACCTTACCGACACAGTGGAGGTAATTAAAAATGAATTTTTCAGGATGTTGTTTCTAGAACCTTGTGATTGTACCTATATTGACTACGCTTCTATGAACAATTATTCCTGGTCATATCCGGGTACCTGTATGACTGGAGTGGTCATATCCGGGTACCTGTACGACTGGAGTGGTCATATCCGGGTACCTGTACGACTTGAGTTGTTATATCCGAGTACATGTATGACTGGAGTGGTTATATCCAAGTACATGTATGACTAGAGGGGTAATATCCGGGTACATGTATGACTGGAATGGTCATTACCGGGTACCTGTATGACTGGAGTGGTCATATCCGGGTACCTGTATGACTGGAGTGGTCATATCCGAGTACCTGTATGACTGGATTGGTCATATCCGGGTACCTGTACGACTGGAGTTGTCATATCCGGGTACCTGTATGACTTGAGTTGTTATATCCGAGTACATGTATGACTGGAGTGGTTATATCCGAGTACATGTATGACTGGAGTGGTCATATCCGGGTACCTGTATGACTGGAGGGGTCATATCCGAGTACATGTATGACTGGAGTTGTCATATCCGGGTACATGTATAACTTGAGTTGTTATATCCGAGTACATGTATGACTGGAGTGGTTATATCCGAGTACATGTATGACTGGAGTGGTCATATCCGGGTACCTGTATGACTTGAGTTGTTATATCCGGGTACATGTATGACTGGAGTGGTCATATCCGAGTACATGTATGACTGGAGTGGTCATATCCGGGTACCTGTACGACTGGAGTGGTCATATCCGAGTACATGTATGACTGGAGTGGTCATATCCGAGTACATGTATGACTGGAGTGGTCATATCCGGGTACCTGTATGACTTGAGTTGTTATATCCGAGTACATGTATGACTGGAGGGGTTATATCCGAGTACATGTATGACTAGAGGGGTAATATCCGGGTACATGTATGACTGGAATGGTCATTACCGGGTACCTGTATGACTGGAGTGGTCATATCCGGGTACCTGTATGACTGGAGTGGTCATATCCGAGTACCTGTATGACTGGATTGGTCATATCCGGGTACCTGTACGACTGGATTGGTCATATCCGGGTACCTGTACGACTGGAGTGGTCATATCCGGGTACCTGTATGACTGGAGTGGTCATATCCGAGTACATGTATGACTGGAGTGGTCATATCCGAGTACATGTATGACTGGAGTGGTCATATCCGGGTACCTGTATGACTTGAGTTGTTATATCCGAGTACATGTATGACTGGAGTGGTAATATCCGAGTACATGTATGACTAGAGGGGTAATATCCGGGTACATGTATGACTGGAATGGTCATTACCGGGTACCTGTATGACTGGAGTTGTCATATCCGGGTACATGTATGACTGGAGTTGTCATATCCGGGTACCTGTATGACTGGAGTGGTCATATCCGGGTACATATATGACTGGAGTTGTCATATCCGGGTACATGTATGACTGTAGTGGTCATTACCGGGTACATGTATGTCTAGAGTTGTCATATCCGGGTACCTCCGGGTAAATGCAATGGGTATGAAACAATGGGTCCAATGCCCTGCATTACCAACACTGCTCTGCAATTTCCAGGTGCAAATCGAGACAGAGAATTGCGGGAGATTTGGATTCTGCAACTGTGGAGTAGCCGTGCGATCTGGAAAGACAGTGTTTGAGCTGAGCCACTGTAACTCCAACATCTGGCACATTGGGTACACCTCATGCCGAGACGGGGGAGGGGCCATGGACGTGAAGCGGAGGGGGTCATCATACGAGGTAGTCTAGAATATCAAAAACTGGAGTATTCTTTTTAGTTTAGAGAAGCCCGGTCAGGTACTCATTTTTGAAGTCCATATACTTATGCTTATACAAGAAATACATTGTCAAAGAGTGAGTGAGTGGGGTGTTACGCCGCTTTTAGCAATATTACAGCAATATCACGGCGGGGGACACCAGAAATGGGCTTCACACATTGTACCCATGTCGGGAATCGAACCCGGGTCTTCGGCGTGACGAGCGAACGCTTTAACCACTGGGCTACCCGACCGCCCACATTGTCAAAGAGGTCATTTGGGTTTGAGTTATTTCCGAACATAACCATGAACAGAATATGTTCTTTGATAGGTATACCTTCCTAGTGGAGCCAAACTTCAGGCGTACATTGATGGATCCAGACTAAATATTTACTTAACCCCATCCATCCAAGACCGGAACAAGACTCGAGGCCTTTGTGGCATTCTTTCGTCAACATCAGATGATGACTACATGACAAGAGATGGGTCCCTGGCTCCGTTTGACCAGTTCACCAGTTCTTGGAGGTAGGGAGTTTCCACATGCATGTAAATGCGTGCAAGCTTGCGGTATCACCAGATGTTGTTTATTCGAGTTTTTACAGGATTCTGTTATTATGGAATCACTCCCTGGAGTGAGTTACTGTTGAAAGTCACCAGCTAAGGTACAATAATCCACTACTCCTGTCAACCATCGTGCCTGACTTCATGTAGGTAATAGGCACTGTGATATCAGGATTCCTATTTTCTTTCCGTTGCATTAATAAAATGGGTTATGATTTGGGGCTCCTGTTGGTTGGTCAGATTTGTTGATGTAAGGAGAGCCTTATGAGATGCAGGTAGTTGGTATTGGCTCGTGTATGAATCCAATAATAATTATGAATATAAAAGATCCAATTCCATAACATTGCAGCCTATGAACAAACTTTTCACACAGCATCAGTCAAGGTAACTTAGTATACAATTTCATGTATATTTATGCACAAATACACAGAACAATGTGATTGTTTAGAGTCGATCCCCCAAACAACCTCTTCGAACCTTCGGTAGTATCCCAGATAACGTCCATTGCCCCGGCTGTGGACCAGTATTGCTCTTGCGTCAATACCAAGATCACCTGCTCCGCAATGACCGCATCGCGCACCTGTACGGTGCCGGCAGGATACAGATCAGTTCCTAGAAGACAATGCACTATATCTGGTGCAAGAAAGAAACGATGTGCAAGGAATCCAGTGTCGCGTGTGAGAAGGGTGAGTTATTAAAATGGACACCGTCCGTGCCAGATGTCGTTTCCGGTGCAGGAACCCGTTCCACAAAGCGATCTTAGTGCTAAGTTGGTCGTAACTGCCATACTTCAGCATAGGCTTACGATCAACGTAGCACTAAGATCGCTTTGTGGAACAGGGCCCAGAACCGTAAATGTTTCTTCACCAAAACTTGGCACATAGATAGGTCTAGTGGTAAACTGGAGCCTTTTGGGGAACTTTAAAAGATATAAAAATCGAGTTTCCCTGTCACACGTTTCCGGAGCAGATCTTGAAAACCATATCGGATATTTTCACCAAATATGTCTAGTGGTAACGGTGCCTTTGATTGTTTGGGATTTCCCCAAAAAAATCGGTTAGGAGTTTCTAAAGCAACAACTTTGACAAAATCCATGTAGAATTTTGGATCTATGTTTCTGCCGAACTCAGCAACAACTGGAACTGCTTATTTTAAGTGTGAAAAGGGGACCTTAGCATATAAACATAGAGAATTGTGAACAGTGAATTCAGTTGTATAGTAAATAAGTGGTGATTTTATAGAAAATGAAACCAAAAGTTCAGAAGCAATGAGGTTTATAAACACGGAAAACTATGCTTAAGTTTTGAATGAGTGAGTGAGTGAGTGAGTATGGTTTTACGCCGCTTTTAGCAATATTCCAGCAATATCACGGCGGAGGACACCAGAAATGGGCTTCACACATCGAACCCGTGTCTTCGGCGTGTCGTGCGAACGCTTTAACCACTGGGCTAACCGACCGCCCTCTTAAGTTTTGAGATGTATGAACAATGAAACCTAATATAAAAGTGATTAGGTTTATAAATTTGTTTTTTAGTTTTGATGTCGGTTGTTTAACACCGCACAATATTCCAGCTATATGACGGCAGTCTGTAAATAATCGAATCTGGACCAGACAATCCATCGCTTGGTATCATGAGCATCGATCCACGCAATTGGGATACGATGACAATCATCAACCAAGTCAGCGAGCCTGACCACCCGATCCCGTTAGTCGCCTCTTACGACAAGGGTAGTTGCCTCTTACGACAAGGGTAGTTGCCTCTTACGGCAAGCGTAGTCGCCTCTTACGGCAAGCGTAGTCGCCTCTTACGACAAGGGTAGTTGCCTCTTACGGCAAGCGTAGTCGCCTCTTACGACAAGGGTAGTTGCCTCTTACGGCAAGCGTAGTCGCCTCTTACGATAAGGGTAGTTGCCTCTTACGGCAAGCGTAGTCGCCTCTTACGACAAGGGTAGTCGCCTCTTACGGCAAGCGTAGTCGCCTCTTACGGCAAGCGTAGTCGCCTCTTACGAAAAGGGTAGTTGCCTCTTACGACAAGGGTAGTCGCCTCTTACGGCAAGCGTAGTCGCCTCTTACGACAAGGGTAGTCGCCTCTTACGACAAGCATTGGTTGCTGTCTTAACCCTAACCCTAAAATTGTTATCAGTACATTTACATATTTCATTTGAACACACTGTCTGTTTACAGCAAACTAGAACTGGTGATCCAGAATGGGGAGGTGGTTGGACGGAACAGAGGGCCAATGAATTCTGCCGACAATTGATCACATCGTCGAACACAACAGCATTATGTCAAGACGTTCCTGGTGTTGACGTGAACGCTAGTCTCAGCCAATGTGTCACTGACATACAGGTAATTGCATTGACGTTTTGGAGAAGTGGATGCAATTTCTGTTGTGCATTAGTATATATGCCTAAGTATGTCTAAGTTTTCATTTTGGATATACTGAAATAACGCCTACTATTTCAGGTAGTACTCACCTAGCCTGCCATCACGATACTATGGTTCAGTCAAAAATGAATAAGTGAGCGGACTACGGTTAAGCTCTGCTTCAGAAAAACTAGGGCTCGTCATCTTAAATGCTTTAGTGAGTTGGGTTTAAGGACGCTTCCACAAAAATTTGAGTTTAATCGTTTTGAGGGTAAAGACACTTTTGTGACACTCATCATAAAATAGCTACCCGTCAGACGTGTTGGGAGAACCACTATGAAGCCCCTTCCACAGCCGTATAGTGAATCGCAAGACATGAGGAAGGTGCTGGAAAACAAGAATATTAATTTCATGCCCAAAACGGATTCATTTTCACCACCACCGAATCCTGGCACTCAAGTAACCCAACGAGGCTACGCCGTAGACTACCTTAGCGAACACTCAACAGAGTGAGTGAGTGTGGTTTGACGAAACTTTTAGCAATATTCCAGCAATATCACGGCGGGGGATACCGGAAATGGACTTCACACATTGTACCCATGTTGGGAATCGAACCCGGGTCTTCGGCGAGCGAACGCTTTAACCACTAGGCTACCCGACCGCCCCAACGCTCAACAGAACTGCATTGGTTGTATCGTTTTACTGTCTCGTGGGTTAATAGATAGATTATCACGATCGTTACCATGACTTTAGTTCGCATATGTTCGTATGTAAATAAAACATATTTTCAATTACTAGTCAATCAATTTTAATTCTCCCTCTCAGTGCTCAATATCCATGTCTTGCACTCTTAGTTGAGCCAGTCTACTGAATTCTCCCAACTTGAGCTGGACAGTGTCCGGGCACCTTGCATTAAGGAAGTCATGGTAAACCCAGCGTTGAGAGAAGTCCAGTCTGGGTCATCGCAGTCCATCTTCGACAGAGTCACAGAGCGGTCATGTCTCGGGGAGTGCTCCGGAAATGGATTTTGTGTGAATGGTAATTATCATGGGGATCACTTTTATTTCTTATGCATGGATTTCAGTGTGTGTGCGTGCGTGCGTGCGTGCGTGCCTCCGTGCGTGCGTGTGTGTGCGCGTGCGTTTTTCAGGGGGCATTCTTGGGGCTTGGAAGTGATGGGTGGGAGAAAGCTTGAATTTCGAAAAACATAATTTGTTCCAAAAAATAATACGGGTCTCTTAGATAACAGTCAATATCATGAACTAACCATTCGCCGTGAATATTACACTATTTTCAGGGACTTTCCCCAATATCTGTCCCAGCTGGTAATATTTTGCCTTGTTCATCTGTTCCAATCATCGACAACTGTATGCTACATAACGTGTCCTGTCTATTCCGGTAGGTTCGTGTGAGTGTAACACTAATACCGGAGGTGAAGACTGTTCCGTGGATCTCACCAAGCCTCCAGTTTTGTACGACGTTGCCGACGATGGTCACTGTGACATTGGAAACAGTAGTTGCCGTGAAGTCTCTGTGTTCGGTTCAGTGTTTACTGGTGGAGTGGACTCGAAGTGTATGATTAGAAGTTTCGCGGTATGCATGTTTCGTTGTTAAAAAGTGATATGGGTTTTCACAAAAGTGACGAACCCTTCCATATTCATAAAAAGTATCTGCCCAGATCGGAGTCAATTGTACGATTCCGACTATATCATGGCCATGAATCACTCTCAAATGGGGATGATACCAGGTGTTCGCGAAAAGGTGAGCGTATCTTGCCCCGACGGTGGCACCCATCACAAACACACGCAAAGGCAAGTCAAATGTTCACCTGCAAAAACTTAATATCCCGACGGCATTGGGTGTTGCTCATAATATCAATCAATTGTTTGTCAAACCAAGACACGATTAGTTACAGGCTGTGGTCAAATGGCTTGAAATATTGCTGAATGCGGTGTTTATTGTTGTTTACAAGTTTATTATTGTTATATTTGTAAATGTTGTAGTCGTTAAAGCTCCATTTCATCCTATAACTGAGTGGGGGAGTTGGGTTTAACGCCGCTTTTAACAGTATTCCAGTTATATCACGGCGCGTCAGCTTAATGTGGGAGGAAAACCCGAAGTGATGCAGGTCTCAGACGTTTACCACTTCGGTAAAACCCACGAGCACGGGTGTGGTGATGACAAACCTAGAAACATATTCGGGGCGAACCGGGATTCGAATATCACAGGTTCCCCCAATCCATTCAAAAAACACATATGCACTGATACCTCGTGTTACACGAGTGAGTGAGTGAGTGAGTTGGGTTTAACGCCGCTTTTAACATTATTCCCGTTATATCACGGCGTGTCAGCTTAATGTGGGAGGAAACCCCGAAGGTCTCAGACGTTTACCACTTAGGTGAAACCCTCGAGCACGGGTATGGTGCTGACAAACCTAGAAACATAATCGGGGTGAACCGGGATTCGAACCCACAATCATAGGTTTCTGGCGTGTCCAGAGGACGCAACTCTGCACAGCAAATCGCGGCGCCTTAGACGACTGGGCCCCCCATGCCCCCCGTGTTACACGAGGTTGATAAGATGCCCAGGCCAGAACAGAAGCCCCCTCACTCGTACACGATGGCGTGGGGTTGATCATGCTGTCACCAAGTGGCCTGGATCCCGCCACGGTCTTAGCCGCTATTGCGTTAAACAATATGCATAGGCTCACTGTTTGCCCTATGTTATAGGTGCAAGAAAACGGGCACATGGAATATCAAGAAATGTCCACTACAGCCGCTGTCGACGAAAGTATAAGCGAAGTGTTGTGCTCGGTGCACACAAGAAAAAAGCGTTCAACATCTTCTCCGGCCGACGTAGTTGCAGCTTACAACATCTCCGTGTCCAATGCTGACGACATCTACAGTGACGGAATTGTTGTGCTGGTCTACGACTCCAGGTGTGTCATAGTCAACCATACGACTAGACAATGGAACATTCAGGTATTTGAACGAAACCTCCAGGCATTAGCGATAACATAAGCTGTAGGCCTTATGTACCCTATGCGTGGTCGAGTCGACAGTGAGACCGTATTTCACGAGGGATAAGGCGACAAGGCATTAATCTTATCGCCATGTTTACCACAATTTGGAAACAAGCGGAGATTAAGATACGAATCAATTTTTTGTCGCCATTTTGCCAAACAAAAATGGGTTGAAATTGAGGCTCTGTGCATCACGTATATCTGAAGTGAATGAACATTACGCGACGCCGTTTCGCTGTAAAGAGCTTGAAGTGTATAGGTTACACCCAATCTGTACAACAGCCCATTGCGTACAATGTGAAATAGTTGTGAATGAAAAATAATTCCCCAAATTTTTCACAATAAGGGCAACCAGCTTGCTCATTTCATGCAATTGGCAGGTAATTGTTCTGCCTAAAGCAATTGGAATTGGTATTGTTTTACATGCTTTGTTTTCAATAAAGTAAACTCTATTATTAAGGGCATAAACTGTAATAAATAACAACCAAACAAATATGTGATCTTAAGAAACTTTATTTTCTAAATAAAAACACAGATATATCAGTGTTATCTGCCAATAAAGAGTCTCTGAATCACACACATCACCGCTCAGTTCAGTCACAGTTGGCACAGGGTCTGTGGCTATGGCAGGCACTATTGCATCTCAATCCGGATTTCAAACAGGAGCACCTGTTTGGCAAGTAGTTGCTTCTGCACTTTTTTCCATTTGTTCACCGATGTAGTGGGATACATGGAAAGTAACCCAAACGTTATAGACCATTATAATTCGAGTATTTTACATGGAAAGCAGGATAATCATAACATATACATGCGTCAAACCATGGAAATGGGAGAGAGAATTTCATCTTCAATCTACACGTAGTGTAGTTGTGCGAAAACAAGTCCGGAGAACCAACCTCTTTTATCATATTTTGTCCTTCATACATGTGGCTAAATTTTTGTCACCATTTGCCAACTAATTTCTTAAAAAAGGTTCTTAATTGTTTGTTAGGGTGTTGATCAGGGCTCCCTTGGTACAATGATACAATCAAACACAACAGAAGTGTAGGATAAGGGCGTATTTTGGGACATTGAAAATGTCAAAGTTTAAAGGTTACAATAATGGTAGAAAATGTATCAGACATGTTCAAATGGCTGACAACTAGCCTTTGGTTTCTTTCTTACACTTGCAAGTGTTTGACTTCTGAAATGGCCACAATCATAAGTAACAAATGCTATATTTGGGATAACACTTTCTCAGTAAAATCCAGATTCTCGTACTTTTTGGGTGTGGACTTCCATCCGGAATTCGAACCCTCAAAGTACGAGAATCTGTACTTTACTTAGAAAGTGTTATCCCAAATGTAACATTTGTTGGATTTGACCGCTTTCTTAATGGCATTGTATGTTCAAATTCATAAGTATGGCTAAAAAAGTAATACAGGCAGAATTCTAGAACTACAAATGGGCAAATCCTCCGCCCAAGATGATTTTTTACCTTTTATTATGTTATTTTGTATCTGAAACTCCTGAAAATATATTTATATAGCATGGTTCATGTTCATGTTCAAATTAGAATATTAGAATTAAATGTTTTCCTAAAATGTCTAAAATCATTCACTGTAACACATTTTATCCTTTCATATGCATTTTGTCATATCATAAGTCATAATGATGCAATTACAGTGCTAAAATGGTCCTTATCCCGCCTCGTCAGTTATAAGTGAGGATAACCATGTGCCGCATTGAATAGATAGATAGATATCTTAATAGCTCGATATATAGATAGATAGATAGCTCGATAGATAGATAGCTCGATAGATAGATAGATAGATAGCTCGATAGATAGATAGATAGATAGATCGATAGATAGATAGATAGATAGATAGTTCGATAGATAGATAGCTCGATAGATAGATGATAGATAGCTCGATAGATAGATAGCTCGATAGATAGATAGCTCGATAGATAGATAGCTCGATTGATAGATAGATAGATCGATAGATAGATAGATAGATTGATAGATAGCTCGATAGATAGATAGCTCGATAGATAGATAGCTCGATAGATAGATAGATCGATAGATAGATAGATCGATAGATAGATAGATTGATAGATAGCTCGATAGATAGATAGCTCGATAGATAGATAGATAGCTCGATAGATAGATAGATAAATAGATGTTCTACATACATGCGTTGATCTGCCCTTTTAGGAAGGCTACTGTATTCACAACAGGCTGTGTGTACAGGACGGGAGGCCAAAGTCAGGATCTGACTGCGAAATATGTGACGCTTCCACCTCCCCCGCTGTCTGGATCAACTCAAATGGTATATTCTAAATACACATTTGATCAATACAATATAAAACTTTAACTTGCATAGTTTGAAGGTCACACCAATTGTACCGCCTGGTCGTTTTAAAATGACATCATACCTTAATAAACTTAATCCTATGAATTGTGTTCGCGAACACCTGGTATAGTCAATAATTGATAGTGATTCATAAAGAATATGTATGTGAATTGTGGGATGGAAGAAATGGCGTGCATAATTTTGCGAGTATCGAACTACGGATATTACCCTGTTTTACTGTGTAATAATTCCCTCAGGAAATTACCAGAACCAATCGTGAAATAAAATGAAGACATTCAATATTAAGACACATGATGGAAACAGAGTGAAAAGGTCAAACGAAAGGAACGTGAGGAAAAAAACAACTATACTTTGTTTCACACAGTTATTGTAACAATCTTGTTGTTTGGTTTTCAGCTTGTAGATCAACTACTACTACGAACAGGCAAACCCAAACGAGTTCAAATACATACGGTGTACATACTACTAACATCCTACCAAAAACAATTCGAACGTCAACTATGCCACCGGAAGAACATCGTACAACCCTGGTATCAGCGTCTCGGGCAACTGGCAACACGGACAACTGGCAATGGGCGACTACAACAAGCCTTCCTTCAATAGCACATACTACAACAAACCTTCCATCACCAGGACAACCTACAACAAGCCTTCCATCACCAGGACAACCTACAACAAACCTTCCATCACCAGGACAACCTACAACAAACCTTCCATCACCAGGACAACCTACAACAAGCCTTCCATCACCAGGACAACCTACAACAAGCCTTCCATCACCAGGACAACCTACAACAAGCCTTCCATCACCAGGACAACCTACAACAAGCCGACCATCGCCAGGGCAAACAAATAAGAACCCCATGCAGTCGGAACAGACATCAACAGTAAATTCCACGATGCTTACCACTAGCAAGTCATCACCGAATGTTACGTCACCACCAATAAGAGGATCTGTTACAATGCCAGATTCGTCCGCTATTAAAGACGTAATGGAGTTTCGTTTATTGTTACTTGCAGTCTTTTTGTCTGATGTCTTCTTGGCATATTATTGATGTTACGATGGCAGTTGGTGTATATGTTATCTTCATGTTGATTGTTCTTGAAACGGCATATTATATGGCATATTTGTTCTACAGGTTAACATATTTATGGGTTGTTTTGTATTTTCAACAAATGTTGTTTTTTTCAATGCGTTCAATTTAACTCTGATTTTTATTGGTGAATTGTATCGAGTAAAATGTATATGTACGTGGTGGTAGCACTTATTGGTGTAGATTGCACAATATTATTCAATATGTAGTGCTATGTAGTATCTTCAACTCTGTTGCATTTCTCCTCCACACAAACGTATATAGTGTCATGAGGTGTATATCTTGTATTAATCAGGTACAATCCTACATACGTTCCGTTGAAATTCATGTACATGTGCACTTATCACGAAGCACCCTAAACATATTTAGATTTGGATTGTAAAGTTAAACATCTTAAGAGTCAAAACATAAAGTATTGTTTAACAAACATTTACTCCTGCATGCTGTTATATTTCAGCAAACTAAAGGCAAACCCAAAAATATGCAGAATCAAGCCTTTAGTTTGAATGTTTGGACTTAAAGAAATTACTGAAATGTGATTATGTGACTTGAAAATAATGACAGCGGACACACACATTACACATAAATCATCCTGATTACATTCCCCGTATAGCACAAGGCTATTAAAGAGCGATGCACTGATGTCTGCAATGGTATTCAACTCGAAATGATATACAATATCCCTTTTTTTATTGTTCCAAAGGTTGACTGTTTTATGCAGATATTTATATTAGATATGGAAAGAGGTTTCTTGCATTATTACATCGCCTGCAGCAGGTTGCGGATTGAAAGACGGGTACGTCTCTGTTGAGATATCGATATATTGTCGGATTCATGAATTTTCCATATATTTAAGCTAATAATGAAAAGTATTTGTAATTTTGATATTGAATGTAATTTTGATGTTGTCAATAAAGCTTCTCTACTGTTATAAAATGTTGCTTATATTCAGAGTTCAATTCTGTGAAAACTTTTGATTTTTTAACTTAAGGAAAATCTTCATTCCTTGATCCATGGGGTATTTGTTACTAAACGTGGTGACCATAGATGTAGTTACATCGATATCTTCAGTTCAGACCAATTTGTCAAAATTGAAAGCAGAAGTTCACTCAGAAAACAATATGTGAAATGCTCCCTCATCGATTACATCAAAACAATCGAATTTGATCAAAAGGTTAAACTGAAGCTTCGGGAATATCGATGATGTGATATTGTTCAATAATGGTCAAATAGCCAAGTCCATTCCTTTGACTTATCCAACTGAACTAGAATTGAAAGAGACGAGTAAAACTTTTTAAAAAACTCTCCACAACACTGAATGACAAGCGTGATCACCTCAACTTTCCAATTGTAAACTTTCCTGTCATGTCACCTGCCATACCTTTTGAGGTACAATCGGGCATGCCCCTTGTACGAAGATTTCAAAGAACGTCATACGTTACAACTTTCAAAGCCTCAGCAAAGCTTTCCAAACGTTTTATGGCTGACATGAGGTGGGCATTCCAAAATATTATTTTTGAGGTGGACACTTATTTCAGTACAATCAAAGCCATTTTAACATCTCTTGACTTAATAAATAAACAGTCGAACGATGAAAAAAATATTTTTTAAAACTCGTGTCTTCGGGAAAGTTACGAGTAAAATATCTTGACACATCTGGGATCACTTCTTATCCAAAGCAGCAATTATCAGCTTGTGATAATACAAAAGATATTAGACAAGTAGATATTCACAAACTTGATGAAAATAAACATGCACACACAACGTGCAAGTTAGAGCCTTACTGTTAATGAATATAGAACATGGACTGTACATGTTTCGCAACATCTGGTCCAGTTTCACTTATTTGAAACTGTCGAGAAATAGTTGGACTATTGATAACCATGCATATTTAGAGCTATGCATAAAGATTCAGAGTAACAAGACTGCATGATCAGGGGGATGACAACAACGTTCATGTGGCGGACATTGCGATTTTTTCAGGTGAACACTTAACTTACCTTTGCATGTGTTGGAGACGGGAGCCTCTGTTGAGGGAGGGTACGTTCACCTTTTTGCGAACATATAGTATCATCCCTATTTGACAGTGATTCCTAAACGCAATCTTAAGAAATAGTCCGAATCGTGCAAACGCAATCTCTCACTATACCTTTGTTCAGTAAATAGGCCATCCTATAGGACGTTGTAATAACAGCTAATTTTAACAAAGTAAACTGTTGACGATTTAGCGAGATATAAATATGAACATGATTAAATGTTTTAATGAAATATCGTGTCACGGTATCAGAGCCTATCACATTCCTCGAATGGTTCTGACTGACTTTTGTGAAGGTTATAACTTATATCATTTTGTTTCTTTTGTATAGGGGGACACGGGTGGCCCAGTCGTCTATGGCGCCGGGAATTGCTGTGCAGAGTTGCGTCCCTTGGGTACGCCAGAAACCTATGATTGGGGGTTCGAATCCCGGTTCGCCCCAATCATGTTTCTAGGTTTGTCAGCATAATACCCGTGCTCGCGGGTTTCACCGAAGTGGTAAACGCATAAACCTGCATCACTTCGGGTTTTCCTTCCACATTAAGCTAACACGTCGTGATATAACTTGAATAATGTAAAAAGCGGCGTTAAACTCAACTCACTCACTTTTTCGTATAGGAATAGGATTAAGATTTCACCTATATTACAAATACGACGAGCGTTAGAATGTATATTTATCAGTGTTGCTCTGTATGAAACTGTGGATGTTTGAAATGTTATAGTTGTAAGTTTCTATGTGATTTTGTCTGCAGATTTGATGAAACGATGATCAATATCCATGTGATTATTGGAATGTGATTAATTTATGTTCTTGAAGACATATTAGAGATTGCTTGACGAACACTTGGTCACAAACACGTATGCATTTCACACAGAAGCACCACCTCAACATTATTTGAAGTCCATAATTAGAGTATATTGTTTACATATATAATAATACATTTTATTATACATTTCAGTTTGAAAGACTAAGTTGTCTGAAGCTGGGAAAAGTGATATTTGCAGTGAACATAACAAATATATTTCACTGCAGTGAACAATACACTTGATATTTTACTGCAGTGAACACAACACTTTGACGGAACTATTGTCATAAAAGAGTGACCTCCCTTCAAATTGTCTTCCATTATCGTAAGTATCTTCCGGCCGGTCCACAAACTGTTGACTTCCTTTTTACGTTAGTTCCACATTGACAAGGCAAAATAATGACAGATGGTCATTTATAGAGTTAATATCGCTTCAGGCCGTTTGTCATTAAAAATGATTCGTTATAAACTGAAAATTGCTGACTTTATTTGTCAATCGAGACTGGTCGTTTTCCAAAGCGCCATTTTTGTTACTTGACCAGCGTCTATTCTTTCCTTTCCAACAGCGGTTTGGTAGTTTCAAGTACATGCATTTTGTTTGGTTAAAGTTTATTTTGTATATAATCATATCTATATGTATGATGCAGAATGTTCATGCCCATAAATAATTTGTATTGCTTTTGTTTATATTTTGTAAGATTTTTCAACAAGAAACTACTTTGTTAGTCGCAAATACAAGGGGTTGTGAACCGTCCCTTTGTGTTAGATAGGGAGAATTTAAGCCACACGTGAAAATATCTTATCTCCCCCCGTCACTAGATGAGAGAAGCATGATATTTCACTCGACACATGAAATATCCTCGATATTATTGACAGTATTCAAGAACATTCAGAAACGTATGTCAAAACACTATATGTTGGAACACATTATGATTATGATCCCATGGTTGTTGACCATTATTCTGAGACGCCTCAATTAGCAGGCACTCCTTGATAAACTGTGATATAACTGAAATACTTAATAAAGATGTATAACAAAACTCACTTGTATCACAGCTACTGAGTAATTGCCATCCAGCATCACAACAATTATTAACCGCCTTCTACGTAACCCAAAATTAAATGTTATGAACTTGGCAGTTATGTGTCCATTTAAAACATTTAACCCGTTATGCCTGGTATATACGAGTTATCGCCTCTTCTATTTCATAGTGAGTGAGTGAGTATGGTTTTTAGCAATCTTCCAGCAATATCACGTCCGGGGACACCAGAAATGGCTTTCACTAGTTGTAGCCATGTTGGGAAACGAGCCTATGTCTTCGGCGTAACGAGCTATTTCTTACCAAGAAACTTCCTAACCCTTCATGGTATTCATAGCAAATATGTTTACATTAATTAATGAACTTGTATCTTACCTCTCCAAAGAGAACATTTGACTAAAAAATCTATTTTCTATATTTTATTCCATATTTGTATCGTCCTTTCCTTGCTAGGAAGGGAATGTTGGCCTACTGTGGATATCGTTAAAGTCACGACGAAGAAGGACCAAGACAACACAAATGAGGACTTAAAACAAAGCAAATGTCGATAGGTAGGATGAATGGTATTTATTTCTATAAAACATATCCACTCATCTCCTTCCAGGCCTTTCACTTTGACATGTGAGCTTAGTCAGACTATCGCTGATGTCCTTCAAAGCTTTCTTTCTATCGGTGAATACAAGGCTGGATTTTGACGCCACGTCCTTCATGGTTCCGATGGCCTGACTTTTCGTCAAAGCCACGACATAGATAACTGCCTTCCTCCTTAGACCACCAGCATCTTTCATAACGTTCATAGTGTTTCTGCTTCTTCCGTCAGTGAACACGATGACGACATTATCAGCGTCAGTGCGGTCACCGTTTTTCTCACTAAACACGTTGACGTCGGCTATTTTAACAGCTTTGTTAAGGAATGTTGGACCATGTTCTTTGGTAGCGTTCGCAATGGCTGCCAGGGCGGAACCCTTGTCTTGGAAGGTGTTTAGATGGAATCCCACCTCAGCTTCTTTTCCAAATACCACCTCAGCAACATGTAAAAGAGACAGATTTATTCGGGTATCATTGATCAGTTGAACTTCAAATTCCTTCATTGCAGCGTAGTCTTCAGTTTTCGTGACGGACGGAGACGCATCTTCTATCAGGAGAAGGTCTACCTTACGTTGAACGCATGCTGGAAAACCAATGTAGTGATGTATTAGTGGAATGCATTAGTTTGATGGATTCCAAAGATAGTTTATAACATGACGGAATCAAACAAAGGACTCGGCCTATGTTATCGGAAAGGTTATGTCGTTTTTATTTCGCATCGTACTTTGTTCCTATATGTTTGAAATATGTTTCACAAAAGGAAGTAATGCCCAGTTCAAAATGAATTGTCCCATTCTATTTAAAATATTATTTTTATGTTTTTATAACGAGCATATGTTTCTAGCGTTTCTAAGTGTTTGTGCGTGTGTAGTATCTGTGTGTGTAAAAGTGAATTTGACATTTTGAATTTAGTATGTGTCTGTGTGTTTGCTGTTTAACAGCGCCCTAGGCAATATTCAAGCTGTTTGACATAATAGAGTCTGGACCAGACAATCCAGTGATCGGTATTGTCAGCAACGATCAGAGAGCCTGACCACCCGATCCATTTGGTAGCCTCAGGACCAGATATGTTACTGAGAACCAATTCCATTCCAAAGTCCCCGCGGGGCCGCCTCATACAACTAGTTTCTAATTCGGAATCTCCATTCATGCGTTCATACACAGGTGTATAAGGTAGCTAGTAAACACGCAGTTACACACGTACCCGTCTCGCAGTATCTTCCAGTGGTTCCATAAGGACATTTGCACATGAAGGGTTCCCCGGAGGCCGGGCCGTCTTCACAGATGCCTCCATTGACACACACGTCAACTGCAGGGCAAGCCTCCCCGGCGGAATCTGAAAGCAAAATATACTAATGTACATTGTATACCAGTGTCAAAGGCTGTTTGAATGAATGTATATACACGGGATCAATCTGAAGTTACATAGTGCTTTATACCTGACAGAGATTGGATGCTTCTGTTCATCGTTATTTAAGCAATCTATCTTGAATGTTTTGCTTCAATTTTGTTTCAACTCAAACGCAAATAAACAAATAAACTCAGATAAACAGATAGCAATGAACCCCCGACACACCTGTATGAGATCAACGCATGTGTGGCGTTAAATGTAATCACCGTTTTGGACAATATATGTCAGTTGGACAAGTCATGATTTTTCATGACTTCATTTACTGAATACCTTGTTTCATTCCTTTGACATTGAAATGCAGAAGACCGCCTCCGTGGTGTAGTGGTAGAGCGTCCGCCCGGAGAACGGAAGGTCTGGGGTTTAATCCCCGGCCGCGTCATACCAAAAGTCGTTAAAATATGGTACTTGTTTTTAACCTGTCTGGCTCTCGGAATGTGAATTGTTTTATAAACGTTTATAGAAGTTGGCGGATGACAAAGGAGACACAAGTGGATATGGATAACAAGTATTTTAATATAAGATTAAATCTCATCAATCAAATCATCCCACGTGTGTATACTTAATCATGTGGCTTGCTCATCATGTGTTCTCGGTCCATCATGCTGTTGTAATGGTATACTCCTGTTGTTTTTGTTTACCCACTCATGTAAATCTCGTTCATGAATATACATTGTTATTTCTACTAATCCTTCACCAAACATACATAATTCTGTACTATGCACAGATTATTCAGTCTTGATTGACAACGGTATAAGAATGTGTTCCGAAACGTCGTTACTGCAGTATATCAAAGAAATTAAGATTGTTAGTGTTTTTTATTATCAACTATGGTGATATAGTGTGTGGAGATGAAATACCACAAAACAGCAAACGCAACGTAGGTGAAAACTGATTTAGTCAATAGATGTCAGTGTGATGAAGACACATTGACAATATGGTTGCATGTTTTATCATGACTTCATTTACTAAATAACTTGTTTCATTAATATTACATCACAATTCAGCATCTCAGTGCTCTAAAGTAATCATGTTGTCTAATTGGAATACTGTGTAATTTGGACTGATTGTACTGATGAATCAAGACATGGCGAATTAATGACGAATGAATCAGAGTCTTCTTTTTTAAATATACAAGTGAGAAAAACAGCTAATGAAAACTACTATTACTACTAACTATTGGTTGTCATAGTTGGACGAGGCGCCGAAGTTGGTGGAGGCGCGGAAGCGGCTGAACTACCGTAACTTGAATATGATGTCATTGTAGAACCCAAAGGCACTGCAGGTGACGAAAGATCAGAAGACGCAGGGAGTGAATAGAATATAGCACCAGCAACGATTACAACAGTACTGTGAAAATATGAGTAATCAAATAATTATATTTAAACACACAGTATTTGGATGTTTCAGTTCTTCGTTATAAAGAAAATTACCCTTAATGTGAATTGTTTTATAAACGCTTATAGAAGTTAGCGGATGACAAAGGAAACACAATTTATGGATAACAAGTATTTTAATATAAGATTACATCTCCTCAATCCAATCATTCCACATGTGTATACTTAATCATGTGGCTTCCTCATCATGTGTTCTCGGTCCATCATGTTGTTGCAATAGTATACGCCTGTTGTTTTTGTTTACCCCCTCATATAAATCTCGTTCATGAATATGTGTTGTTGTTTCTAGTAATCTTTCACCAAACATACATAATTCTGTACTATGCACAGATTATTCATGACTTCATTTACTTAATAACTTGTTTCATTAATATTACATCACAATTCAGCATCTCAGTGCTCTAAAGTAATCATGTTGTCTAATTGGAATACTGTGTAATTTGGACTGATTGTACTGATGAATCAAGATATGGCGAATTAACGACGAATGAATCAGAGTCTTCTTTTTTTAATACACAAGTGAGAAAACAGCTAATAACAACTACTATTACTACTTACTATTGGTTGTCATAGTTGGACGAGGCGCCGAAGTTGGTGGAGGCGCGGAAGCGGCTGAACTACCATAACTTGAATATGATGTCATTGTAGAACCCAAAGGCACTGCAGGTGACGAAAGATCAGAAGACGCAGGGAGTGAAAAGGATATAGCACCAGCAACGATTACAACAGTACTGTGAAAATATGTGTAATAAAATAATTATATTTAAACACACAGTATTTGGATGTTTCAGTTCTTCGTAATAAAGAAAATTACCCTAAATGTGAAATGTTTTATAAACGTTTATAGAAGTTGGCGGATGACAAAGGAGACACAACTAATGGATAACAAGTATTTTAATATCAGATTAAATCTCCTCAATCCAATAATTCCACATGTGTATACTTAATCATGTGGCTTCCTCATCATGTGTTCTCGGTCCATCATTTTGTTGCAATAGTATACTCCTGTTGTTTTTGTTTACCCACTCATGTAAATCTCGTTCATGAATATGTATTGTTTTTGTGTAGTAATCTTTCACCAAACATATATAATTTTGTACTATGCACAGATTATTCATGACTTCATTTACTAAATAACTTGTTTCATTAATATTACATCACAATTCAGCATCTCAGTGCTCTAAAGTAATCATGTTGTCTAATTGGAATACTGTGTAATTTGGACTGATTGTACTGATGAATCAAGACATGGCGAATTAACGACGAATGAATCAGAGGCTTCTTTTTTAAATATACAAGTGAGAAAACAGCTTATAAAAAATACTATTACTACTAACTATTGGTTGTAGGCGGCGACGTTGGAGGAGGCGTCATAGTTGGACGAGGCGCCGAAGTTGGTGGAGGCGCGGAAGCGGCTGAACTACCGTAACTTGAATATGTTGACATTGTAGAACCCAAAGGCACTGCAGGTGACGAAAGATCAGAAGACGCAGGGAGTGAATAGAATATAGCCCAGCAACGATTACAACAGTACTGTGAAAATATGTGTGATCAAATAATTATATTTAAACACACAGTATTTGGATGTTTCAGTTCTTCGTTATAAAGAACATTACCCTAAATGTGAATTGTTTTATAAACGTTTATAGAAGTTGGCGGATGACGAAGGAGACACAATTTATGGATAACAAGTATTTTAATATAAGATTACATCTCATCAATCCAATCATTCCACATGTGTATACTTAATCATGTGGCTTCCTCATCATGAGTTATCGGTCCATCATGTTGTTGCAATAGTATACTCCTGTTGTTTTTGCTTACCCACTCATGTAAATCTCGTTCATGAATATGTTTGTTGTTTCTAGTAATCCTTCACCAAACATACACAATTCTGTACTATGCACAGATTATTCAGTCTTGATTGACAACGGTATAAGAATGTATACCGAAACGTCGTAACTGCAGTATATCAAAGAAATTACGATTGTTAGTGTTTTTTATTATCAACTATGGTGATATAGTGTGTGGAGATGAAATACCACAAAACAGCAAATGCAACGTAGGTGAAAACTGATTTAGTCAATAGATGTCAGTATTATGAAGACACATTGACAATATGGTTGCATGTTTTATCATGACTGTAGTACGGGCACGTGAAGATGTTGTCATTGTAGAACCCGAAGGCACTGCAGGTGACGAAAGATCAGAAGACACAGGGAGTGAATAGAATATAGCACCAGCAACGATTGAACGCCTCCGTGGTCTTGTGGTAGAGCGTCTGCCCGGAGAGCGGAAGGTCCAGGGTTCGATCCCGGCCGCGTCATACAAAAAGACGTTAAAAGATTGTACTTGTTGTTACCCTGTCTGGCGTTCGGCATTAAGGGGCTAAAACAAGGACTGCTCGGCTCGGAGTCAGTATACTGTGTCTGAGTGGGGTATTCATGTGAAACTGCGGCATGGTATCTCAGTGAGCTAGCACTATAAATCGGCAGTCCGGACTAGTACAAGCAGCAACACACACACATACACGTGCATGCACGTCGCTATATAAGTGCAATAATCTTGGACGCGACGTTAAACCCCATTTCACCTCACCTCACCTCACCTCACCAGCAACGATTACAACAGCACTGTGAAAATATGTGTAATCAAATATTTATATTTAAACACACAGTTTTTGGCTAGAAATCATAAAGTCAATACATTGGATCAAATAGGTTTCAGCAGCAATAAGTAAGATGCTCTAGAATTAATGTTAGTGCACTCTCGAATGTTGTCACTGTTGAGTGACTTCAAAAAGGAGCCAGTCTTTGTTTTTGAATCCCGAAAGGTATTGGTAGCTGGCAGGAATCCAGAGTTTCTCTTGCACTTGCCAAGTAAACAATTCTGGAAAGATCCAATAGCTGCTTTAACTTCTGTTCAAATCTGGCCACAGCAGCACTTGATATTTTTGCTAGTAGTAACAATATGTATACAAGTTATTCTTACCTTGGATATACACAAGATGTACAATCAACAGCAGCTCGAATCCCCGCATTGCCATTGTTCTGTAATGATTTATGATTATTATTAACAAATCACTGACAGCTATTGTACGTTGATAATTAAAGCATGTAGTAATTATCCAGTGATTATAATCATTTTATACCAGTATATACGACTATTGCAAATGACATAGCTATTCCATCAGTAGTAAATGCAACCGATAGCTAAAGGCATGGCCTGGAGGTTTGGTTCATTCAGATTTTATCAGTCATCTTTGCCTTGAATGGAGTGATTGGGTTTGGAATAACGCCACTTCGTATAATATTTCGGAAATATCACAGTGTATCAGTTTGATGTTTGAAAAAGGCCATATGTGGTGCACATCTTATAATCAAGGCGACCTGGATTTTAGCCAACGCCTATGCAACTCTGTACTGCACAGTGTGGAGCATGAGACGACTGGCTACCCTTTCATTGGTCACATGTATGGTACACGTCAAAATAGAGAATTATATTGGTTACCATTTTAGCCGTTGATACGCCAATTTGTAGATGAAATCAATATGTTCATCATAAGACTTTTTAATAACTTTGCTGAGGCCTTGAATTCAGTAAACCTAACCAGACGGCTTTAGAGCGTTAAGTACAGATAACAACATGAAATCTACCAGGATACGTCTCGTGGTTGAATTAGGAGATAAACAATGCATGTTTTCAGATTTGAGAACGTTTTCATTTTCTGAAGTTCTGTCTGTCTGTGAACTCGGACATTTGTGAGACAGACATGGCATCACACTGGAATGATAATTATGACATCATTATATAATTGATGAAACCATCCAGTGAAATCATTCATGTCATTGAATTCTTTCTGTCCCATTTGACACTCATCTGATTGACAAGGTTCAGGAGAAACGTGGCAAAGAAACATGTACTTCTGAACCAGGTTTGTTGAATAGGTATGATATCACATTAAATACCCGATATTTAGATTAGAAATGATACTCGAACCCACTCCGTGTATGTTGATTTAGTAAAGTGTCAGACATAGCAATATTCACTATTTATCTAAGTGTAATAAACTATTTACACTTACAGTAAATTCCAGCAGAATTAAAACAAAAATGCTAGGTGTTTTTATGCGCGTTATGTATGTTCTGTTACATTCGAGTTGAGGGTTGAAGAGACATGTCCTTTTGGCATACACGTGCCAAACAACGTTTTCTCACCAATCATTTTGCAGCACACACTCCCACTCGATATTATAGGAATTTCAATTCAGTATATGATCAAAGAAAACATACACTTCATACAAGGGAATTACGAATAGATGCGTTCAGCCAATCTTTAAGGTACGACAGTGGTGTCTTTTGGCTATTTGGGGCAGTTATGTTCATTTGGTTCAAACTGATCATAACATTCAACTGTGATACAAATAGCCGTTCTGTTATATACAACGCCAGAGCGAAAGATACGAAGCAGTGATGATCTCTGAACACATAGGATGCATAGATACAACATCAATTTTCCAAGAGTTTAAGTATACTGTAGCTTACCTGTAGTCTTTGCTGCAGATAGTGCAATGCATCGAGTGATGCCTGCCCGGTATTTATATCTCTTGTTTTAATCAAATATTTTAATAAACCTTTATATTTAATTTGATACATGTATTGATAGACAAAGGATGTATAACTTTCTGGTATCATATATCTTCCAACATAAAGTGTTTTGACAGATGTTTCTGAATGTTCTTGAATACTGTTAAATTTAATGTATTAACCTAAAATGTCAACACGATACTCAATGATTGACTTCAATTAGTGTCCACGTGGTGCTTCTGTGTGAAATGAATACGTGTTTGTAACTACGTGGTCGTCAAGCAATCTCTAATATATCTTCAATAACAAATGGGTTTTTTTTCAATGCGTTCAATTTAACTCTAATTTTTATTGGTGAATTGAATTTAGTCAAATGTATATGTACGTGGTGGTAGCTATTATTGGTGTATATTGCACAATATTATTCAATATGTAGTGCTATGTAGTATCTTCAACCCTGTTGTATTTCCCCTCCACACAAACGCATATAGTGGCATAAGGTGCATATGTTGTATTAATCAGGTATATCAGGGAATATCCATGATCGGATATTGTTCAATATTGGTCAAATAGCCAATTCCCTTCCTTTGACTTACCCAACTGAACTATAGAATTGAAAGAGACGTGTGAAACTCCCTCGTTTGTTTCATATTTCAATCAATGCATAAAACATTTTAAAAAACTCTCAACAACACTGAATGACAAGCGTGATCACCTCAACTTTCCAATTGTAAACTTTCCTGTCATGTCACCTGCCATACCTTTTGAGGTACAATCGGGCATGCCCCTTGTACGAAGATTTCAAAGAACGTCAAACGTTACAACTTTCAAAGCCTAAGCAAAGCTTTCGAACGTTTTATGGCTGACATGTGGAGGAAATTCCAAAATATTATTTTTGAGGTGGACACTTATTTCAGTAAAATCAAAGCCATTTTAACATCTCTTGACTAAATAAATAAACAGTCGAAATATAAAAACGTATTTTTTAAAACTCGTGTCTTTGGGAAAGTTACGAGTAAAACAACATGTTGACACATCTGGGCTCACTTCTAATCCAAAGCAGCAATTATCAGCTTGTGATAATACAAATGATATGAGACAAGTAGATATTAAACAAACTTGATGGAAATAAACATGCACACACAACGTGCAAGTTAGAGCCTACCTGTTATGAATATAGAACATGGATTGTACATGTTTCGCAACATCTGGTCCAGTTTCAATTATTTGAAGAGAAATAGTTGACGTACAATCGAACATACTCTTTCTTCATAGATTTAAAAGAGCGCCATACGGCTCCTCCTCCAAAGTTATTTGACCAAGGTTTTATCAAGTTTTAGTGAAGAATTCAAAACGTTTAATGATAGGCATGTGGCGGACATTGCGATTTTTTCAGGTGAACACTTAACTTACCTTTGCATGTGTTGGAGACGGGAGCCTCTGTTGAGGCAGGATACGTTCACCTTTTTGCGAACATATAGTATCATATAGTATCATCCCTAATGAAATACTGTGTCACGCTATCAAAGCCTATCACATTCCTCGAATGGTTCTGACTGATTTTTTTGAAGGTTGAAGCTTATATAATTTTGTTTCTTTTGCAAAGGGGGAAACCTATGTTTATAATAATACATTTTATCATACATTCCAGTGTGAGAGACTAAGTTTTCTGAAGTTGGGAAAAGTGATATTTGCAGTGAACATGACACGTTATATTTCACTGCAGTGAACATAACACTTGATATTTCACTGCAGTGAACACAACACTTTGACGGAACTATTGTCATAAAAAAGTGACCTCCCCTCAAATTGTCTCCCATTATCGTAAGTGTCTTCTGGACCGTACACAAACTGTTGTCTTCCTTTTTACGTTAGTTCCACATTGACAAGGCAAAATAATGACAGATGGTCATTTATAGAGTTAATATCACTTCAGGATGTTTGTTATTGAAAAAGATTCGTTATAAACTGTAAATTGCTGACTAAATTTGTCAATCGAGACTGGTCGTTTTGCAAAGCGCCATTTTTGTTACTTGACAAGCGTCTATTCTTTCCTTTCCAACAGCGGTTTGGTAGTTTCAAGTACATGCATTTTTTTTGTTTAAAGTTTATTTTGTATATAATCATATCTATATGTATGATACAGAATGTTCATGCCCATAAATAATTTGTATTGCTTTTGTTTATATTTTTTAAGATTTTTCAAACAAGAAACTACTTTGTAAGTCGCAAATACAAGGGGTTGTGAACCGTCCCTTTGTGTTAGATAAGGAGAATTTAAGCCACTCGTGAAAATATCTTATCTCCCCCCGTCACTAGATGAGAGAAGCATGATATTTCACTCGACACATGAAATATCCTCGATATCATTGACAGTATTCAAGAACATTCAGAAACGTATGTCAAAACACTATATGTTGGAACACATTATGATTATGATCCCATGGTTGTTGACCATTATTCTGAGACGCCTCATTTAGCAGGCACTCCTTGATGAACTGTGATATAACTGAAATACTTAAAAAAGATGTATAACCAAACTCACTTGTATCACAGCTACTGAGTAATTGCCATCCAGCATCACAACAATTATTAACCGCCTTCTGCGTAACCCAAAATTAAATGTTAAGAACTTGGCAGTTATGTGTCCATTTAAAACATTTAACCTGTGATGCCTGGTATATACGAGTTATCGCCTCTTGTAATTCATAGTGAGTGAGTGAGTGAGTGAGTGAGTGTGGTTTTTATCAACCTTCCAGCAATATCACGTCCGGGGACACCAGAAATGGCTTTCACAAGTTGTAGCCATGTTGGGAAACGAGCCTATGTCTTCGGCGTAACGAGCTATTTCTTACCAAAAAACTTCCCAACCCTTCATGGTACATGTATTCATAGATACTAGGTTTACATTAATTAATGAACTTGTGTCTTACTTCTCCAAAGAGAACATTTGACTAAAAAATCTATTTTCTATATTTTCTTTTAGATTTTTATCGTCCTTTCCTTGCTAGAAAGGGAATGTTGGCCTACTGTGGATATCGTTAAAGTCACGACGAAGAAGGACCAAGACAACACAAATGAGGACTTAAAACAAAGCAAATGTCGATAGGTAGGATGAATGGTATTTATTTCCATAAAACATATCCACTCATCTCCTTCCAGGCCCTTCACTTGGACATGTAAGCTTAGTCAGACTATCGCTGATGTCCTTCAAAGCTTTCTGTCTATCGGTGAATACAAGGCTGGATTTTGACGCCACGTCCTTCATGGTTCCGATGGCCTGACTTTTCGTCAAAGCCACGACATAGATAACTGCCTTCCTCCTGAGACCACCAGCATCTATCATAACGTTCATACCGTTTCTGCTTCTTCCGTCAGTGAACACGATGACGACATTATCAGCGTCAGTGCGGTCACCGTTTTTCTCACTAAACACGTTGATGTCGGCTATTTTAACAGCTTTGTTAAGGAATGTTGGACCATGTTCTTTGGTAGCGTTCGCAATGGCTGCCAGGGCGGACCCCTTGTCTTGGAAGGTGTTTAGATGGAATCCCACCTCAGCTTCTTTTCCAAATACCACCTCAGCAACATGTAAAAGAGACAGATTTATTCGGGTATCATTGATCAGTTGAACTTCAAATTCCTTCATTGCAGCGTAGTCTTCAGTTTTCGTGACGGACGGAGACGCATCTTCTATCAGGAGAAGGTCGACCTTACGTTGAACGCATGCTGGAAAACCAATGTAGTGATGTATTAGTGGAATGCATTAGTTTGATGGATTCCAAAGATAGTTTATAACATGACGGAATCAAACAAAGGACTCGGCCTATGATATCGGAAAGGTTATGTCGTTTTTATTTCGCATCGTACTTATTTTTCATATGTTTGAAATATGTTTCGCCAAAGGAAATAATGCCCAGTTCAAAATAAATTATTCCATTCTATTTAAAATATTATTTTTATGTTTTTATAACGAGCATATGTTTCTAGCGTTTCTAAGTGTTTGTGCGTGTGTAGTATCTGTGTGTGTAAAAGTGAATTTGACATTTTGAATTTAGTATGTGTCTGTGTGTTTGCTGTTTAACAGCGCCCTCAGCAATATTCAAGCTGTATGACATAATAGAGTCTGGACCAGACAATCCAGTGATCGGTATTGTCAGCAACGATCAGAGAGCCTGACAACCCGATCCATTTGGTAGCCTCAGGACCAGCATATGTTACTGAGAACCAATTCTATTCCAAAGTCCCCACGGGGCCGCCTCATACAAATAGCATAGGTTGCTGGGAACCAATTCTAATCCAGAATCTCCATTCATGCGTTCATACACAGGTGTATAAGGTAGCTAGTCAACACGCAGTTACACACGTACCCGTCTCGCAGTATCTTCCAGTGGTTCCATAAGGACATTTGCACGTGAAGGGTTCCCCGGAGGCCGGGCCGTCTTCACAGATGCCTCCATTGACACACACGTCAACTGCAGGGCAAGCCTCTTCGGCGGAATCTTAAAGCAAAATATACTAATCGGTAATCTACATTGTATACCAGTGTCAAAGGCTGTTTGAATGAATGTATATACGCGGGATCGATCTGAAGTTACATAGTGCTTTATACCTGACAGAGATTGGATGCTTCTGTTCATCGTTATTTAAGCAATCTACCTTGAATGTTTTGCTTCAATTTTGTTTCAACTCAAACGCAAATAAACATATAAACTCAGATAAACAGATAGCAATGAACCCCCGACACACCTGTATGAGATCAACGCATGTGTGGCGTTAAATGTAATCACCGTTGTGGACAATATATGTCAGTTGGACAAGTCATGATTTTTCATGACTTCATTTACTGAATAACTGAACGGAAGGTCCGGGCTTTACTCCCCGGCCGCGTCATACCAAAAGACGTTAAAAGATGGTACTTGTTGTTAACCTGTCTGGCGCTCGGAATGTGAATTGTTTTATAAACGTTTATAGAAGTTGGCGGATGACAAAGGAGACACAATATATGGAAAACAAGTATTTTAATATAAGATTAAATCTCATCAATCCAATCATAGCACGTGTGTATACTTAATCATGTGGCTTCCTCATCATGTGTTCTCGGTCCATCATGTTGTTGGAATAGTATACTCCTGTTGTTTTTGTTTACCCACTCATGTAAATCTCGTTCATGAATATGTATTGTTGTTTCTAGTAATCCTTTACCAAATATGCATAATTCTGTACTATGCACAGATTATTCAGTCTTGAATGACATAAGAATGTGTTCCGAAACGTCGCTACTGCAGTATATCAAAGAAATTAAGATTTTTAGTAATTTTTACTATTAACTACGGTGATATAGTGTGTGGAGATGAAATACCACAAAACAGCAAATGCAACGTAGGTGAAAACTGTTTTAGTCAATAGATGTCAGTATGATGAAGACACATGGACAATATGGTTGCATGCTTTATCATGACTTCACTTACTAAATTACTTGTTTCATTAATATTACATCACAATTCAGAATCTCAATGCTCTAAAGTAATCATGTTGTCTAATTGGAATACTGTGTAATTTGGACTGATTGTACTGATGAATCAAGACATGGCGAATTAACGACGAATGAATCAGAGGCTTCTTTTTTAAATACACAATTGAGAAAAACAGCTAATAAAAACTACTATTACTACTAACTATTGGTGGTAGGCGGCGACGTTGGAGGAGGGGTCGTAGTTGGACGAGGCGTCGTAGTTGGTGGAGGCGATGGAGTGGCTGTAGCAGGGGCATTTGATGTCATTGTAGAACCCGAAGGCACTGCAGGTGAGTGAGTGAGTGAGTAAGTGAGTATGGTTTTACCTCGCTTTTAGCAATATTCCAGCAATATTACGGCGGGGGACACCAGAAATGGGCTTCACACATTGTACCCATGTCGGGAATCGAACCCGGGTCTTCGGCGTGACGAGCGAACGCTTTAACCACCACGCTACCCGACCGCCCCCACTGCAGGTGACGAAAGATTAGAATACGCAGGGAGTGAATAGAATATAGAAACAGCAACGATTACAACAGTACTGTGAAAATATGTGTAATCAAATAATTATATTTAAACACACAGTATTTGGCTAACAATCATAAAGTCAATACATTGGATCAAATAGGTTTCAGCAGCAATAAGTAAGATGCTCTAGAATTAATGTTAGTACACCCTCGAATGTTGTCACTGTTGAGTGACTTCAAAAAGGAGCCAGTCTTTGTTTTTGAATCCCGAAAGGTATTGGTAGCTGGCAGAAATCCAGAGTTTCTCTTGCACTTGCCAAGTAAACAATTCTGGAAAGATCCAGTAACTGCTTTGACTTCTGTTCAAATCTGGCCACAACAGCACTTGATATTGTTGCTAGTAGTAAGTTATTCTTACCTTGGACATACACAAGATGTACAATCAACAGCAGCTCGAATCCCCGCATTGCCATTGTTCTGTAATGATTTATGATTATTATTAGCAAATCACTGACAGCTATTGTACATTGATAATTAAAGCATGTAATAATTATCCAGTGATCATAATCATTTTATACCAGTATATACGTCTATTGCAAATGACATGGCTATTCCATCAGTAGTAAATGCAACCGATAGCTAAAGGCATGGCCTGGAGGTTTGGTTCATTCAGATTTAATCAGTCATCTTTGCCTTGAATGGAGTGATTGGGTTTGGAATAACGCCACTTCGTATAATATCTCGGAAATATCACAGTGTATCAGTTTCATGTTTGAAAAAGGCCATATGTGGTGCACATCTTATAATCAAGGCGACCTGTATTTTAGCCAACGCCAACGCAACTCTATACTGCACAGTGTGGAGCATGAGACGACTGGCTACCCTTTCATTGGTCACATGTATGGCACACGTCAAAACAGAGAATTATATTGGTTACCATTTTAGCCGTTGATACACCAATTTGTAAATGAAATCAATATGTACATCATAAGACTTTTTAATAACTTTGCTGAGGGCTTGAATTCAGTAAACTTAACCAGACGACTTTAGAGCGTTAAGTACAGATAACAGCATGAAATCTACCAGGATACGTCTCGTGGTTGAATTAGGAGATAAACAATGCATGTTTTCAGATTTGAGAACGTTTTCATTTTCTGAAGTTTTGTCTGTCTGTGAACTCGGACAGTTGTGAGACAGACATGGCGCCAAACTGGAATGATAATTATGACATCATGATATAATTGATGAAACCATCAAATGAAATCATTCATGTTATTGAATTGTTTCTCTCCCGTTTGACACTCATCTGATTGACAAGGTTCAGGAGAAACGTGGCAAAGAAACATGTACTTCTGAACCAGGTTTGTTGAATAGGTATGATATCACATTAAATACCCGATATTTAGATAAGAAATGATACTCGAACCCACTCCGTGTATGTTGATTTAGTAAAGTGTCAGACATAGCAATATTCACTATTTATCTAAGTGTAATAAACTATTTACACTAACAGTAAATTCAAGCAGAATTAAAACATTCGATATTATAGGAATTTCAGTTCAGTATATGATCAAAGAAAACATACACTTTATACAAGGGAATTACGAATAGATGCGTTCAGCCAATCTATAAGGTACGACAGTGGTGTCTTTTTGGCTATTTGGGGCAGTTATGTTCATTTGGTTAAAACTGATCATAACATTCAACTGTGATACAAATAGCCGTTCTGTTATATACAACGCCCAAGCCAAAGATAAGAAGAAGTGATGCTCTCTGAACGCATAGAATGCATGTATACGACATCAATTTTCCAAGAGCTTATTTGTACAGTAGCTTACCTGTAGTCTTTGCTGCAGATACTGCAATGCATCGAGTGATGCCTGCCCGGTATTTATATCTCTTGTTTCAATCAAATATTTTAATAAACCTTTATGATTAATTTGATACATGTATTGATAGATAAAGGATGTATAACTTTCTGGTATCATATATCTTCCAACATATAGTGTTTTGACAGATGTTTCTGAATGTTCTTGAATACTGTTAAACTTAATGTATTAACGTAAAATGTCAACACGATACTCAATTATGGACTTAAATTAGTATCCACGTGGTGCTTCTGTGTGAAATGAATACGTGTTTGTAACTACGTGGTCGTCATGCAATCTCTAATATGGCTTCAATAACAGAAATTAATCATATTCAGAATATGATTGATATTGATCAAAGCTTCATCAAATCTGAATACAATATTAAACATACGTTATACATAGACATTTACAACTAGCAAACACACATAGCTTCAAACGTCATATAAAGCAACCCTGATAAAGAAAGCCCTCTAATCCTCGTTGTATTGCTGATATGGGTGGAATCTGAATCCAATTCCAATACGAAAGATCAGAAAGATATCATCTATAACCCTCCACAAAAGTCGGTCAGAACCTTTTGAGGAATGTGATAGGCTTTGATAGTGTGACTCGATATTTCATTAAAACATTTAATCATGTTCATATTTGTATCTCGCGAAATCGTCAGCATTTTACTTTGTTAACATTAGGTGCTATTGCCATGTCCTATAGGATTACCTATTTACTGAACTGAGGTATAGCGTATGACGGCGTCAATTTTGGCCAATTACACGATTCCGACTTTTTCATAAGAATGTGTTTAGGAATAACTGTCAACAATTGATGTTAAGTGGGTGTTCGCAAAAACTTGAAGGTATCCTGCATCAAAAGTTGCACTGTTCAAACTGCAATTGATGGAAAGTACATCATCATAAATGCTTCACACAATTCAGGATCCTTATATTTCAATTATAAATCAACCTTTTCCTTCGTTTTGGTGGTAGTAATAGATGATAACTACGATTTCATTACCATTGGTGTTGGATCACATGACACCAACAGTGATGCTGGCATATTTCGTGCATAAAAAATTGGGAAAGCTCTAAAGAACGGGGATGTGCAATTGGCCCATGACTGAGTTCCTATTGGTGTTGTTGAGACTGATCTCAACCCATGTTTATTTGTAGGTTTCCTTTTGGGGGGAAGTTAGTTATATAATTAGGCCTAATGGGGGCTGAGGGCTGCGATCTTCAAACTCCAACTCTGCCGTGCCCGTAGGGAGCACATTTGGTATATATATTTTAGCAGCAAAATGGCGAAATTTCAAACCAAAAATGGCGGTACTTCAGGTTCCAACAAAACTAGACATGAGTGGCAGCAAACTGGGACAAGAAGCCCAAAGGGAGAGAGAAATATTTTACAAAGAGAGAAGTACCCTGGCAGCAAGGTAAGTTAACAAGGATCACTGAGTAAAGGAGACCAATTAAAATATGTTGTAACCTTTCATGGGATCGGACCCTTGGTCATTGACGTCTCGCTCATCTTCTGACTTTACTTGCGAGTCCAATTCAGACACTGAAAGTTCCAGTTCGTCAATGTCATCTGGCATAGTCGTGTCATTTCTGAAACGAGTATAAATCCGTAATTTCATATCGTGCAATGGCATATGTCATTACTTTGATCAAGGTTTCGAACGTTCTTCTGGAAATATATACGTGCGACACAAATGTATAAACATATCAATAAACATACCTTTTTAACATAATGATTACTTATTCAGTATATCCGAAATGGGAGTCAAGGAATCCCAAGTATCTATACCATGTCCATTTAGGTTCTTTTATGTCACTTGCACCAGATTCACTTTTCATGATATCCAGAAATTCTCTCCTCATTCGTCTTTATGTAGCTTCTCCATCTCGTTTTAAAACTGTTAAGTTAATTCTTTAAAAGAAATCCTTTGTATTCCGATTTACATGAAAACTATTTTTGCCTATTTATTAACACTTCTGTTCATTTTTGTAATGCTATTCTTCTCTAATAATAGTTAAAATATAAATAATAAAGTTTAAAATCTGAAATGTGTTTTACATAATTTAATTAAAACTTGAAACTTGCTTATTTGAACACCAACGCCTCTCATAAAGATATATCCTATCAGCTGATCATCGAGAATGGTGTCCCATTGTTTGGACAGGGGTTTGTTTTGCATGCGTAGACTTATGCTTGTTACATCTTCAATAAAGGTATTTGAAGGAGACTTTTGTCACAATTTTGTACATACTTAACCATGTAAATTCCCATGTGCATACACGCAAGCAAATAATAATGAAGTAAATGCTTACTTTCGACAGACGGTACATACAGGACACGGGAAATTTATGTCCAAATATTACTATAAGAGCCTAATCTCGATAATTGGGACTTGTTTAGTTGTAGAGAGCAGGACTACTTTCAACCAACTGCAAGAAAGCTTCCATGTTGACAGCTGGTTCATCACCCTCACAATTGTTAGTGGCCATTTTAAAAGTATGGCCTCTTTCACGTGCAAGGAGTATCCAAGTCAAATGAGTGTTATCATATGTCTTAAGAATAAAATATATATTATATTTAGATTCCACTGCTGCGATATATGATGCGATGCGGTTTATAAGTCCGCGTTTGATAGAAACGCAACGCAGAACAAATAACAAACCAGCACAAAAACATTGCTATCGCTTTGACGTTGACAGTGAGTTTAACATAACATGACACCCCCTGTTGCTTCAAATCGCAAACGCAAACGCAGGCAAAAACGGTTGATAAGTTTTCTTCTTGTGAGGTATACCTTACAAAAACATTCAGTGTACTGTTCAGTTGGACAGCAAGTTGTGTTTTCGTGGGCATTGTTCTTGAAATTGCAACTTGCCAAGTTGTATGTAATATTTCTTGAGACAGCACATAAATATTTTTGTGCTCTGCCTAGTTCAATTTCTTGTGTTGCTGCTTCGTCCACGAATCTAGTATCTGTCTAGACCACATTTGTTCTCGGATTATATATATATTTAAGTTAAAGTTTTCATTACACCTGAAGAGCCGTTGAACGGCGAAAGATCTTGTGTGGATAAAGTATTGACAAGCACAAATATCAGGACTCAGGTTTTTTTCGTATGTTGAATTCTTATCACCTGGTGAAATCACCTGTCTGATATAGAAGAATATAGGAATATGATGTGAAAATATTGTTTCTTTAAGATACATACTTGAGATTCTTTGATGTCTGGTGTCCGTTGGTAGGATTTGTCGATTTGTAACACTCTTATTTCATTGGGATTTGTATCGGCGAGAAAAGGTTTGTCACACGTTAACTACCTATCTGCACCTTAAAAATATGTTGAAAAGTTCCTCTTAGTCGGTTTCATCCTGATTCTGCTTTAGTAAGATGAACGTTTTGCATTTTGTCTCTAGTCATTACACATAACCCCATTGGCGTAATTTAAAACAAATAAAACATTTGAAAGGATGTATTTGCATGCAATACCACCATACTTATGCATGCTTCGTGAAAGTGTGACGAAAGGTTCATAGCAACTTTACAATGAAGAGGTATGTATTTTGTATTTTGTCTCTAGTCATTACACATAATCCTTTGAAATATCTAAAAACAAATAAAACATTTGAAAGGATGTATTTGCATGCAATACCACCATACTTATGCATGCTTCGTGAAGGTGTGACGAAAGGTTCAAAGCAACTTTACAATGAAGAGGTATGTATTTTGTATTTTGTCTCTAGTCATTACACATAACCCATTGGCGTATCTTAAAACAAATAAAACATTTGAAAGGATGTATTTGCATGCAATACCACCATACTTATGCATGCTTCGTGAAGGTGTGACGAAAGGTTTATAGCAACTTTACAATGAAGAGGTATGTATTTTGTATTTTGTCTCTAGTCATTACACATAATCCTTTGAAATATTTTAAAACAAATAAAACATTTGAAAGGATGTATTTGCATGCAATACCACCATACTTATGCATGCTTCGTGAAGGTGTGACGAAAGGTTCATAGCAACTTTACAATGAAGAGGTATGTATTTTGTATTTTGTCTCTAGTCATTACACATAATGCTTTGAAATATCTTAAAACAAATAAAACATTTGAAAGGATGTATTTGCATGCAATACCACCATACTTATGCATGCTTCGTGAAGGTGTGACGAAAGGTTTATAGCAACTTTACAATGAAGAGGTATGTATTTTGTATTTTGTCTCTAGTCATTACACATAACCCTGTTGACGTGTCTTAAAACAAATATAACATTTGAGAGGATTATTTGCATGCAATACCACCACACTTATGCATGCTTCGAGAAGATGTGATGAAAGGTTTATAGCAACTTTACAATGAAGCTGTATGTATTTTGTCTCTAGTCATTACACAGACCCATAATGCTTTGTTTCCTCGTGGTAGTTTCACATATACCTCTTATAAAACAAATGCATTTGAGAGGATATATTTTCAGGAAACGCCATCATACTTATGCATGCTTCGTGTATGTATGACAAAAGGCTGATAGCAACTGTACAACGAGGCGGTGTGTCATTAACTAAAATTATTTTTTTGTAAATGTGACATAGGCTTCATACGTTGGACCTATGTGTAGAATCAAACCCAGGATTTCGTCGCAACGAGTATAACGCTTTCTTCCGCTCCATCTCCCCATCTTCACTGTAGAAAAAAAAGAGTTATGTTTCATCAAAACATAGTTCGGAGGGTACTTACCTTGATAAGGTGTATGGAAATGAACAAAAATGCCCACAACAGATTTTTCGAATTTCGATAAATGCTGATTAAAACAGAATTTAAAGTTTAATCAAGGCGTGTTATTATTGTATGGGTCGAAAGCCGGAAGTGATGCAAACGTTTTGAGTACATATGGTGATACACACGAGTACGTGAGTATACTGCGAACCTTGGGTTGGAACCAGCGATGATAAGGACCTGGCTTGCCCAGATGACAGCACAATAGACCACACATACTATAATCTGTATCAGGATCACTCTGGGTACATGGTTTTTTTTCGTCTCGCGTCAGGTTTTATACCAGGAGCCGACATGATTTAATATGACATTGTAAAAATAATTAAATTTATCCGCTAAGTAAAAGATATAATACCAGGATAAATTCATTTATTAGCGGCATGGAATATTGATGGGCCCTGAGAGTTACCCCCGTTTGGTAACGTTGACTATATATACAGATTCAAGTCGCGTTAGTCTCTTCTTGCCGATGTTGTCACAAAGCTAAGTGCAGTTAAATTTAACCAACGGCTCGCCAATCAACAGTATGCCATGAGGCAAGAAGCTACAGAAACGAAAAGCGAAGAAAGACGGCCGAAAGCGTCAACGAGATGAGACAGAGGGGACAGACGACGCAACGCGGACGACGCAGAACACTGACGGGACAGGGACCACAGGTGGCTACAAGCGATTGAAAATGGCGGCTGACCCAAAAGGCGCCAAAATCAGGTGAGGCGGTTTCTGTTTCAACTTTTCCATCTATCAACTTTAACAATGAACAGGGTGGTCAGTCGAGTAGCATAACTAGTTCAGAAATTGCTGAAGATATGAATGATTCCCAGAAAAGCACCAACAGTTGATTAAGTATATGCATACCATTAGGTTCGGCAGCACAAAAGTATGATGGGATGGGTTGGAGGTCATATGATCAACATTTTAGAATTAGACAGGCACGTGATCCTAGCAATTCATGGGCAAGAATCTATCAAGATTATTGGCTGATGTTCATGAACACCCACTCCAAACAGAGTATGCAGACTAGATCACCCCAGTCCAACATGCAGGACCGTCGCCAATCGCCATGTTTTGATTACAACTACCGGAGCTGTAGCAGACAAAATTGCTAGTATTCCCATTCTTGTATTCAGTGTACCAAACTTCATCCCATGAAATCCTGCAGATTTCGAACAAACCAAAATAAGCCAAAAGTTTTAGCTTCCCAGTAAAGGTTTCTCACCCGTTAAGACTAGTGTATTGAAATTTGCTCGAAAGGTATCCGGATCAGGTTGCGGCAGCAGAATTAATAGAAGGTTTTACACAGGGTTTTGTTTTGAACTATAGTGGTCCTCGTAAGGAAGCAGAATCTCCTAACCTAAAATCTGCAGAAGGAAACACTGAGGTCACTCATGATAAACTTAATAAAGAAATAAAATGTTAGTTCCATTCCAATATCGACCAATACCTAATCTCAGGATATCACCGATAGGTATTGTACCTAAAAAAGAACCAGGTCAGTTTCGAATAATACATCATTTGTCCTATCCGATAGGCTCATCAGTTAATGATCACACTGAGGATAAGTCAGCATCAGTGAAATATACTAGTTTTGACAGTGCAGTTGAAATGGTTCAAACTTTAGGTAAACGCTGTCAGTTAGCAAAGTCTGACATAAAGAGCGCTTTTAAACTTTGTCCTATTAATCATTTAGACTTTAATCTGTTAGGAATAAAATTCCAGCAACAGTATTATGTGGATATGTGCCTACCCATGGGATGCAAGGTAAGTTGAGCTCTCTTTGAAAAGTTTGCATCTTTTCTTCAATGGGCTGTCCAACAATCAATTCAAGCTGGAGATGTTTTACATTACCTGGATGACTTTCTTTTTGGAGGTGAGATGAATACAAATGAATGCAGCATAGCTCTGGATACTTCTATGAATCTTTGTGAAGAGTTAGGGGTCCCTGTAGCACATGAAAAAACAGTACAACCTTGTGCAAAGATCACCTTTTTGGGCCTAGAAATTGACACAGAGATGTTGGTCAGGATTCCTGCAGATAAAATTGCCAAGTGTCTGGATCTACTCTCGGAATTAATAGGAAAACGCAAAGTCACTTTGAAAAGGATGCAGTCTCTTTATTTTCTATGCAGAACTATCCCTGTGGGACGTCCTTTCTCTAGAAGAATGATTGACTCCACGAAGTCTGTTCACAAACCACATCACAGGATTCGCATTACTAAAGAGATCAAATTGGATTTATCAACATGGTTCTTCTTCTTCAGAAACCACAATGGCATATCTGTATTTCATAATAGGTTATGGATGGATAATAATCAGATTCAATTGTACACAGATAGTGCAGGTGCAGAAGACATTGCAGTAAACCTCTGGGTTCATCACCTCCGACACAAGAAGGTTGTTGAAAGATGTTGACAATCAAGCGGTTGTGACCATATTGAACAAATTATCTGCAAAGTCACCGCGGGTTATGGTACTCGTAAGAGCATTAGTTCTCAGCTGTTTGGAAGTTAATCTAATGGTAAGAGGCAAATACATTCCAGGTACGCTCAACACAATAGCAGACTCGTTGTCTCGATCTGAATTTCAGAGGTTTCGTCAGTTGGCACCAGGTGCGGACTCAGAGTCAACACAGATACCAACTTCAATTTGGAATCACTGGATAATGAAGCTGAAAGGCTACTAGAGCATTCGATCGCAGAGAATACTAGGAAAGCATATAAATCTGCAGTAAATCAATGTGAAATGTTCAGATCACAAGTAGGTCTTCCAGTCACATGGCCAGCCCCCTTACAGCATTTAGTTAGATACTTGGGTTACTTGTCACTAAAACAGGCATCTCCAGCTACAGCTGCACAACATTTGTCAGGATTGGGCAGACAACATAAATTACTTGGCTTTCCTGACCCAACTGATGACTTCCTATTGAGAAAAATGCTGAAAGGTATGAGGATCAAAACACGAGGACTGATTACTGTTTGTTAATGTCACAGTCCTAGATAACGATATTACTCTAAAAATAAGATTTTCTAAAACTGATCAGACTGGTCATGGCTCAACTCTGTAAATAGCCAAACATACCACTTAGTCGTGTGCTGTTTACAATTTGAGGTCATACTTGTCAACTCCACGAAAGTCCTCAGCTCCTCAACGTTTCTTCACTACAGTACTAGCCCAGTGACTCAGTTTCAATTCAGGGCTGTACTTGCTAAGGCTCTTAGATTTATTGGCTGCAGTACATCATCATACAAATCACACTCATTTCGCACTGGTGCAGCCACAACAACTGCGATTCAAGGCATCCCAGAGCAAACAATCAAGAAGTGGGGCCGGTGGAAGTCAAATGCCTTTAAATCATATATTAAAATCAACTTGCCTAAATTCAGTATATCGTCATCAAGTTCTTTAAATGCTTACAGAAATTTGGATAATTGGCTCATCGATTGTGTACTGGGCTTACAGAGAGGCAGTTGGACGACCGATAGGTTTACATCTGTCTTTGGAAAAACTTAGAGGAGGGATAACTTGGCTTGGGAAAAGGGGGATGAAGTCTATAGAATTGGTAACATTTATGCTCGGTTACAGAGGCGGATATTCAAGCTATCACTAAGCTTATGCCCCAAACCAAGTTAATGTGGTCAGAGATGCTTCCTAGACTACACTGGCGTGGGGCCAAGAATAATGCTACAATTGAGCATTAGCGCAAAAGGGTCAATCGGTTTGCTGCTGTGTCTGTTTGTAGCCGAGGGGGTACTTTGGTAAAACATGACATAACAAGTCAAATATCTGGCATGTACAGTGACCCAGTGTATGGCAGGACCCACCTCTCTGATTTGGGTAATAACATTTATTTATCTGGTGGCTTGCTAGCAATGGTGCATTTGTTGGGACATTCTTGTATAGACAAGAAGTGGTGGCGGGGAGTCTGGGGGCTAAATGCTTTTTGCTGGTTGTTATTGCACTGAGTTTGCTTCACTAGAGTAATAGCAGGCTATGTGATACCCTACCTGTTAACTACTCTCAGTATCGCCAGTCAGTGTGACACTCCTACTGGTAATACTTTGATTTGTATGTGCGTACACTGCTTGTGTACTAGGTTTTTGCTGCGGTGCTTAAGGAGGCCCTATCGATGTGAATGTTGATAATCCTCGTAGGTGTGTGCTTCCTTTGCTTTGCTTGGGTTGCCCAGGTACCTTCGGGTAGGCACCCACTATAGGTTTTGGGTCCCTAGGCTCCTAGCTACTGTCCAATTTGAAATAAACTGCGCCCATTTATTTCCACCAAACTGTTGTTTTTGTTTTACTTTCTGATGGTAAGCACAATAATACAAACACATTCACAATTGATGAAAACAGCTGTTCGATTGGTTAGCTTGCACTATGTCACGTGACTTCCATTGACTCGGAAAAAGCGTTTTCTTTGAAGCGGGGTATAAAGGATTTATTCTGCCTCTCAAAAATCCACGTGCAGCCTGCCTTGCTCGTGGCGGGGTATGAGAGATTTATTCCCCTGCTGAGAAATGTATTCCCCTCCAAGGCGGGATACAAATTATTTTATCAAGATCACGTGGACCAATCAGATCTCATCACTCTGACATGGAGGTATGATAATCTATTTCATGCCATTGGGTATCTTCCCATAAGTAACACCAACCATTTGTCACACACCTGCTTGTTTGAACTGTCTGACCTTGACCTTGCTTCTGCTGCACATGTGTCTTCAGAAGGCATAACAATCTACGATAGACTTACATCTGACGATCTGGTGCGAGTGAGTGAGTGAATGGGTTGCGTTTAACGCCGGTTTCTACTGTATTCAATTAATATCACGGCTTAATCTGGCCGGAACGCCCGAAGTGATGCAGGTCTCTGACGTTTACGGGTATAGTGCTGACAAACATAGAAACATAATCGGGCCGAAACTGGATTTGAAGCCACTATCATCGGTTTCTGGCGTGTCCAAGGGACGCAACTCTGCACAGCGAATTGAGGCGCCTTCGACGACTGGGACACCCGTGGCCCCCGATCAGGTGAGAGAACGTACGCTGATACATCATTCGTCACCACTCGCCCCTTTCCGTAACCTGCAAGAAAACTCGCCCCCCTATCGATGAATGTTATGTGCGAAAATACGACAAACCAATCAGAATGTGCGTATGATTTCAAGTTCTTCGTCAAAGAATCCCTATCGATGAATGTTATGTGCGAAAATACGACAAACCAATCAGAATGTGCGTATGATTTCAAGTTCTTCGTCAAAGAATCCCTCAGAAATAATTTTTGATTTTACATATGTCTTGCATAGAAAAATATACCCAAGACACAGTTAAATGTGTTCAATCATACCGTATAATTCCGCATGTCCAGATGTGCTTCAAATTGCATCTGAAATATATATAATATATGGGGAAATATATGTGAACCATTACGCAACGAGTTGACAATTGTTTTAGGTACATGTATGCCCGTTTGCGCTTAGACGGAACCCGGTCGCAAAGATGGCCATGAGAGGGGCACGAGTCGCTATTCGGCTTGTCCAAGAACAACACGAGTTGGTCACAAATGGCTGATACATAGGAAGCAGACCCACTCCGAGCATGGATACCATATATCTGATCCCAACTGATCTTGTGTGGAGAAGGCTTGGATCTTCTTACCGTCTCCATCACTGAAGAGAAGAAAGGGCTGCTTATCTGACGTCACAGTCCACTCGACCGCCTCCGTGGTCTAATGGTAGAGCGTCCGCCCGAAGTGCGGAAGGTCCGGGATTCGATCCCCAGCCGCGTCATACCAAAAGACGTTTAAAGATGGTACTTGTTGTTACCCTGTCTGGCGCTCGGCATTAAGGAGCTAAAACAAGGGCTGGTCGGCTCAGAGTCAGTATACTGTTAAACTGCGGCATATATAGTATCTCAGTGTGCTAGCACTATAAATCGGCATCAGTCCGGACTAGTACAAGCAGTCACACACACACATACACGTGCATGCACGTCGCTATATAAGTGCAATAATCTTGGACGCGACGTTAAACCCCATTTCACCTCACCTTTCACCTCTCTCTTTGTGACCAACTCGTGTTATTCCGGGACAAGCCGAATAGCGACTCGTGGCCCTCTCGTGGCCATTTTTGCGACCGGGTTCCGTTTTAGCGCAAACGGGCATACCTAAAACAATTGTCAACTCGTTGCGTAATGGTTCACACATTTTTCCCATATATTATATATATTTCAGATGCAATTTAAAGCACATCGGGACGTGCGGAATTATACATTATGATTGAACACATTTAACTGTGCCTTTGGTATATTTTTAGATGCAAGACATATGTAAAATCAAAAAATATTTCTGAGGGATTCTTTGACGAAGAACTTGAATTCATACGCGCATTCTGGTTTGTCGTGTTTTCGCACATAACAATCATCGATAGGGGGACGGGTCTTCTTGCAGGTTACGGAAAGGGGCGAGTGGTGACGAATGCTCACCTCTCAGTCCACTCCAAATGAAGTTTTAGTTTACAGTGAAGCTTCCAATATGGATTACTTATCAACAATCTGACTGAAGGTTGTCCAGCATCTCATCTCCCGCAGATTTGCCAAACTAAAAGTAAAAGGAATCAAAGAATAAGTGTTGTTTTAGGGTCAGTGTTATGTATTGGCAAAATTATTGAGCGGTTGGCCATTCATGAGTTCTGCCAACTGTTATGGGATATCGAGCACATTGGCACGACCGCTAAACATATGAACAGTCCTGTAATTCTTTCAAGAATAAAGTTGGTTGAATGGAGCCAATGGCCTCGTTATATGACAGTGTGTTAATTGGATTACTTCTGACGTTTATTTATTAGTTTAGTTTACTCTGTATTTTTCCAAAATAGATGAGTCATCTAAACTGTCACTTGTGCTCGCCCCAACATTTTATCTCATGTGGACCGGTCCGATATGTAAGTATTCCATTACAACAGGAGGTATTCACCATGTTTTCCTTCAGACAAGAGGCAACATCGGAGTGTGTGACAAACGGCGCACTGTAAAAATGGGAGGCAATACTGCCATACAGGTTACGGAGCGGGCATTGAAAATGAGCAAGTGACCATGGCACGTTGTGAAAGTGAAAAATATTCAGAGATAAAAAAAACATACTGTCCGCGGAATTTTCATTTAAGAATTGACCTTCACTTTGTGTGAGTTCATTGGAGTATGAACCTTCATAGAGTGAGGGCCAAACTGTATGAACGTCGGAGCTTGCTCCAATGAACTCACACAAAGTGAAAGTCAATTCTTATATTTTTTTATCACAGTTTCTTACCTCAAAGGATGTAGGCCAAGATCTAAACACAATTTAATTTAGTACGTGTGACTTCATGTTTACACTGACAGCCATAAAACAACCAGCCATCTCCCGGAGTAAAAGAGAGATGACATGGGCGTATGGATGCACAACTTGCTCTTCAGAAACATCTTACGCAGCACATGTGTTCAATTCATATCCTCATTAGATGAGAAAGGTCTGTAAAGAACTACCTCAGCAAGTCAGTCACAATGACAGCGCGTCGTAATACATTTACATCAAGTACAAGACGTCAAAATGGCGGGAGAGATTTCCGAAGTTGTTAATGAATCTTTGGCGGTTACATGTGTTAGTCATCATTGATCAACTGGCCGATCATTGAAAGGTGAATAAAGATGCGTCAAACAGACACTAAGGTAAATTCATAGATCGCTGGAGATTGTTCTCGTGATCTCGCATTCTCGTGTTTTGGGCATATTTACCTCGTTTTCAAAGGTCGAGATCGCGAGATCGCGAGAGTGTGTCTTACAGTATTCCATACCTTCCGATTGTCATTGTCACCTTCAAAACAAAATGATCTTATGTTTTGAAGCTACAAGTTTGGTAGTGGATACGGACTTAGGATCTTTGGTCAATGTGACAAGATTTTACGTGCGCTTTGGAAGGAAGAGATCGTGATTGTCACATGCATATTTAGTGTGTGGGTGAGTTCAGGTTTTGGTCCACCGTCAACATTATTACAGCCGCTTCGCGGAGGTAGATACGAAGAGAATTTGTGAGATATATATATATTACATTTTACAACTAACAAAATAAATCATTGCTTAATGCTTGCACGTACCAAAAAACGGGCTTGGCAACTTGACATTGGCAATCAGTACAAGTGTGAATAATTTGACAAGCAACCTGCGGGCTCTTTGTTAAAAGACAATTCAATTATACTTTACACCCCTCTTCAGATGAAAAATAACTGGTAACTTTTAAGTGTCTGTCCGCTTATTTGCTCTGCTCCATCAATCAAAAGCAGCATAAAATATTTCGCCTAAATTATTGTTTCAGTGCAATACGAATAACTGGAAAATTATGTTTTATTGCAAAACTGACCTCTCTCTTCCAAAACGGTCAGTTCACCGAAACAGAAAATGGCAAAATAGTGATGACAATTACAGCAAACTAAGGTTATTATGAACTCAAAGGGACCACTAGTTTCAGTTCATTTGACCGTAGTCCGTTATAAGGTGAGGTGAAATGGGATTTAACGATACGTCCAAGTTTATTGCACTTCTATTGCGACGTGCATGCACGTGTGTGTGTGTGTGTGTGTGTGTGTGTGGCTGCTTGTACTACTCCGGACTGATGCCGATTTATAGTGCTAGCACACTGAGATACCATGCCGACTCAGACACAGTATACTGACTCCGAGCCGACCAGTCCTTGTTTTAGCCCCTTAATGCCGAGCGCCAGACAGGGTAACAACAAGTACCATCTTTTAACGTCTTTTGGTATGACGCGGCCGGGGATCGAACCCCGGACCTTCCGTTCTCCGGGCGGACGCAGTCCGTTATAAACATATATACATTGAACAGCATATACGAAGCAGATGGCCGGGACCAAAATAACAGTTCGTTATAAGCATGTTCGTTATTAAAGTAGTTTACTGCATATGAATAGGTCACTGAAAATGTGATGACACCTGGTGTTTGCGAAAAAGATAGGCCTTCTGACTACACCTGCCACTCAAATTTCACAACAAAGTCTTTTTATTTCTCTTTTCCAAAGCCGCACTTAGCAACCCGGTGATTGATATTATGAGCAATAATCCATACCGCCAGGGTAAGACATCACCTTATCAACCATTCGCCGAGTTTGGCCATTCGATCCATTAAAGGGCATGTAAGTGCCAGTGAGCAAAGGTCAAAGTATGGAACAACATGGCACATCATGTTGATAAGCCACGTGTCATATTTAGTCAATTCCTACCAGAAGCTTTCTGGAATGACTTGACCAAATCTTTGATTGTAACGCTTAGTTGTAAGCAAAAATAGTTTTTCCGTAAAATTTGAATATATTGTAATGCTCAAATGTACCTAAGCAATTGAGAAATGAAGACGCTCCACGCTAGAGCTGAAATATTGCTCAGGATGAAGGGGAGAGGCACGACTGACATGATATAGATATAGCGGATATATAGATTTATCATATAATGGGTAGGTTTCTCGGCAGGATAAAGCCAACGGATAAAAACGATATCCGTTGGGGGATATGCGGATAGAGATGCAATAATCAAAGGTCAAGTGGGGACTACTTTCACTGTTTGTAAACAAACATGGCGTCGCCCTCGTCATTCGGCGACCGAGTCAGAATTAACCATCGGGAATCTGGATAAACTACAGGGATAATTGCTATCATTATCAAAAGAACAGTTTAATATACTGAAAATCAGTGTCTTACTGTGACGTAGCTAAGGCATTTTATAAGTTTGGGCAACTTTGGAGATATAAATTTCAAAACAATTTTGCGAGGGCACGAGGCCTAGCCAAGCGGGATCAGTAGCCATATCTGTGCTTGTAGACCTCTGCGGCTTGAAACCTTCTCCACAAATTAAAATAGTTGGATTTGGCCGAAATATGTTTCGAAATTGTTACCTTGTTTCGTTTTGTCGCTATGTGTACATCTGACTACACTTCTTAACGGGACAGGACAGACAGACTGTCAACAACGTCTGACCGTGGCCGTGACGTCTCATAGACTAGGGTAAGAGTAGCTTCCCTTTGGATTGCCGCGAAAGGCAATTAAAAACAATTGTTGTTGTGCGTATATGTTGCTTCGCCACTGTATAAGAAACAGATTTCAGTTGGAACTATATTGGCTACTGTCACTGTCCGACAGACACATCACTTACCCTGTGACGTAATAAATATTGATGAGCGCATTCCAGGAAAACTCGCAATGTTTCCGTAATGTTTGTGAGAGAGTGAAAGCGATTTTGAAGCACAGAAATAAAGAATGACATTATATGATAAAGAGGTTATCACGCTTGTGTGTTTGGGGATGGTAAATATCCTGTATTAGGAATAAACACTATGTATTTAGCTCGCCAAGGCTCGCTAAATACAATGTTTATTCCTAATGCAGGATATTTACCACCCCCAAACACACTCGCGTGATAACCTTTATATAGATATAGCGTATATATAGATAAAGCGGTTATCACGCGAGTGTGTTTGGGGATGGTAAAAATCCTGTATTAGGAATACATAGTGTTTATTCCCAATACAGGATATCTACCATCCCCAAACACACAAGCGTGATAACCTCTTTCTCATATAATGTAATTCTTCAATTCTGTGCTCGAAAAATATTTTCCCATCTCAAACATTACCTAAACATTGCAAGTTTTCCTTGAATGTGCGCATTAATATATATTACGCCAGAAGGCAAGTGACGCGTCCGTCGGACAGCGACAACCGTCATTATAGTTCCAACTGAAACCTGGTTCTTATACAGTGGCGTACACGATATTTAGGCAAACAAACAATTGCCTAAACAAATGGTTTCTACTTGCCTTTCGCAGCAACCCATCGGTCTGTCCGCTGGAGTAACTGCCCTTGATCAAAGGGAAGCTTCTCTAACCCTAGTCAGTGAGGCGTCACGATTGTTTTGTCTGCCTGTCCTGTCATAACATTACGAAGTGCTGTCAGATGTACACACAGCGACAAGGTACGATTCGGAAATATTTCGGCCAAATCTAACCGTTTAAATTTGGGGAAAAGGTTCCAAGCCGCACAGGTCTACAAGCACAGATATGGAAACTGATCCCCCTAGCTAGGCTAGTGTCCTCTAAATGGTTTCGCAATTAATATCTCCAAAGTTGCCACAACTTGTAAAAAGCCTTAGCTACGTCACAGTTAGACACTGATTTGCAGTATAATAGACTTTTCTTTTGATAATGATAGCAATTATCGCAGTAGTTTCTCAGGATTCCCGATGGTTAATTCTGACTCGATCGCCGACGCCATGTCTGTTTGGACACACTGAAAGTAGTCTCTACTTGACCTTTGATCCGTTTTTATCCGTTGGCTTTATCCTGCCTAGAAACCTACCCATTATATGGTTAAAAAAGAGGAACGCGAATTGATGGCTCAGCGGAAATACCAGCTGTATGAATGACCGACTGTTGAATTTTAAAATGTTCTTGCATTTGCTCTGTGTATGAACATCTTTTCGCTTGTTACTGTTACTTAAGGTAATATTTTTTTTAAATATGGAATTTGATAGTTCTTTTAGCAAAACACTCCATAAATGCGAGTACAACTAGAGAGTGGGTATTGATTCACGTCGCTTTTAGCAATATTCCAGCAATATCAAGGCGGGAGACACCAGAATCGAACCAGGGTCTTCGGCGTGACGAGCGAACGCTCTAACCACTAGGCTACCCGACTGCCCCGCGAGTACAACTAGGTCTACCTTGTACGATACAATTATGACGATTGATTTAGTATCCCACACCTGCACGTTTCTATTCCTCCAATACTAATAGAGAATACTACACTCGTTCTCGCCAGATACCATTTTCACGAAACGAGTTGACTTTCTATGGTATCTGACCAAGCGAAAGCAAAAGTTATGAGAAAGTTTATTAGTATCATAAAGATGGTATCTAACAAGAATTAATGAGTGCGGTCTTTAATTTATTACCCACTGTAATCTATATTTAAGTAGAAATAAATAACAACTTTCGTTCGTCAAACAGACCATACCCAAACCGGCTGCAAATCCGTTTGCGCCTGAGTATTGATACAGGTTACACACAACCAAATGTTTTCCCATAGACTTCTATAGTTACGTTATATTTTTTTTTTAAATAACTAAGCATTCAACAGCTATTACCTGTACGTGTGTGCACAGTTTGGCCTTAGAGCACCAATAAGAAAATAAAAAATGACTTGCTTAGCCAGCTCCTTTTCCGAGTACAGGAAGCTGAACACACCACCCCCAGTTTGGCACCAAATGTCACCTACTGATGACCAAAATGACAGTACTAAATATAGAAAAGCATGGTCAGTTTTAATAACTGGATGGATGTACATTTGAAAGACATAACAATCTTACAGAATATCCTCCAATCACAGCCTGCAGATATCTCTCGATCTGCACTGAAGGCTCCCTACGAAAACCGCACTGTCCAAACTGGTTCCGATTTGGTGTAGTAGAACCTGTATGCTTGAACATGGGCATCGTTGACATGTCTATTCATACGAATAAACAAAGTGTTTCTGCTTTTGAGTTTGCAAACATGGAAACAGTAAATCTCAAGATCTTTATTTAAGAATTTCTTCAACTCATGGTAATTTAAGCGCATAGCGGTTAGTACTCATAACAAATGTAAGAAACCTTTCAAAAGTCAAACATGGCCGCTCTTTAACATTTGAATCTCGGACCTACATTCGGTCAATACCACCGGCTTTGCGATCAAATTGGTTCGTTGAATTTAAATCAAATGAATTAAACCATTTCCGTACCATTCTGGAAAAGGGAAAACAGAGTTATAATCAACACACTCGAATCTGCTTGTAGACACATATTATGTCAGTGGCAGCTTCAAACGAAGTACAAGGTCACTATTACTATAAGGAAAGACAACTGCAAAACGGAAAAATATTATTCACTTTAAGGATGCTTTGGTCACAGAAGTCGGGCACACTACTTCAGAGATTTGGTATGATTTATATCGGGACTGTTCACTCTGAGTGATCGGATCGTGAAGACAAACACTTTCGGACACACTTTCCGCTTCGAAGGGGACACATGGCACAGCCGGAGCATCAAATGTAATTTTAGATATCGTTCCAAATATTTTAAACTGAGTTTTTATATTAAGTCAAATTGTCAGGCGCGAAAGTGGTCGGATGCATCTCGCTCACAGAGGCCACTGTGTATCTGTAGTTGTACATGGCAACTGGATATCACCCGGTTATATGATATCTGTAGTAGCTCTATGCATAACTAATATAGAATGCCAAGCGAAATGGTGCGTTTGGCGATCTTGTTTGGTTTAAGAAGTTCCAGAAGTTCCTTTCACGCGTTACCTTAGCGAGATCTCGGTTATCCAATCAAAACGAATAAAACGAGTTTAGCCTTGTATGAACCACGTGACGCACGGATGTATGATGTCACCATCTGTTCCTAGGGTAATAATTTGAGTGAATGCAAAACACCTTTCACCTTGTTGGAAGTCGTTGTCACGGGAAAGCTAGCTGCGCAGACGAGCAGACGACGCATTAAGGGACGTAACTCTAACTTCTTACAACCCGGGCGGGTGTCGATCGCCCATTCCAAATGCATTGACAAGGGGGTCCAACCCTGTAATACGGGCCAATCGCCTCCGTGGTCTAGTGGTAGGGCGTCGTCCGGAGAGCGAAAGGTCCAGGTCCCATCCCCGGCCGCGTCATACCAAACAGACGTTAAAAGATGGTACTTGTTGTTACCCAGTCTGGCGCTCGGCATTCAGGGGCTAAAACAAGGACTGTTCCGCTCGGAGTCAGTATACTGTGTCTGAGAGGGGTATTCATGTTAAACTGCAGTATGGTATCTTAGTGGGCTAGCACTATAAAATAAGCATTAGTAGGGACTAGTACAAGCAGACACACACACAAACACACACACACACACACACACACACACACACACACACCTCACCTCACCTATTATACAGGTCTAGTTATAACACAGTCTGTGATAGGACCGTCTCCATGTTGGCTCTATCGCACACACAGAATACCTCATATCATTGATAGGTATATGATAATAACAACTATGCACATGATTTATCATTAATTGAAGTTAAATAATCGTTAGATACTGTCACATTTGCACACACAATAGCATGATTTGGTTTGACTTGTTGTTTAACGCCGCACTCAGCAATATTCCTGCTATATGACGGCGGTCTGTATATAATCGAGTCTGGACCAGACAATCCAGTGATTGATATCATGAGCATCGATCCACATGCATCAACCAAGCCAGCGAGCCTGACCACCCGATCCCGTTATTCGCCTCTTACGACAAGCATAGTCGCCTTTTTCGGCAAGCATGGGTTGCTGGAGACCTGTTCTACCCCTGATCTTCAAGGGTCGAGTATGTTTCTACGCAGCATTTAACAGTATGTCAGCAATATAACGACGGGGACACAGTGAATGGGCTTCATATAGTGTACGCATGTTGGGAATCAAACTCGGGCCTTCGGCTCGAACGCTTTAACCAATAGGCTGGCTACCCAATCACGCCTAGAAATTCAAAAGAGTAACACACTTTATTTATATGGAAAATTATGAACAAGTACCATGATATTCACCATGAAGAAGAGGAAAGCTTCTTGTATGTTGGTCTCTGGCTAAATATGCAAATTCATATTTCAATAATAGTATTTAAATACAGATGGTCAGGTCGGTGTCACTGTTTACAAAGACTTGGGAAAGGTTGGAATTACTACTTGAACAGTAATAATATGTGCAAGGTGGACACTGTTCACATCATCGCACTCTTCACAGATAAGTCGAAGTGGAATTCATGTTTTTTTGTCGAAAACACGAAAGAAATCGACTAAGAGAGTGTACAGTAAACTACGGTTATAACGAACTCAAAGGGAACACTAATTTTAGTTCGTTATAACCGTAGTTCGTTATAAGCATATATACAGCTTAACTACAGCAAATAGTCGGGACAAAAAAGTAAGTTTGTTATATCCGTCAGTTCGTTATAAGCGTGTTCGTTATAAATGTAGTTTACTGTATGTAAGTGTTTTATGGGGCCATACCGAGCTTGAAATTTGACGCTGTTCTGTGACATACTGTGACGCTATATGTCTGCGTCGCAATGTGCGGCGTGGAACTGAAACGTGCGAGGCTTTCTTAATGTTCTTTACGACGTTGCTACACACTTTCCATGGCTTTCATTGTGTAAATAAAGTATAATAATGTTAAAAAACAATGTTTGAGCATAGACAGCACCAAACTACCTTTCCTTAATTCTGTTCGAGCGGCGGTCGGGTAGCGTAGTGGTTAAGGCGTTCGCTCGTCACGCCGAGGACCCGGGTTCGATTCCCGACATGGGTACAATGTGTGAAGCCCATTTCTGGTGTCCCCCGCCGTGATATTGCTGGAATATTGCTAAAGGCGGAGTAAAACCAAACTCAAGAAGGAATAAGAATAAGAAATGAATTAGCAAGCACATGAACCCTACCATGTTTGAAAAATAAATTGTGCCGGAAAAAAGCAAAATTATTAATTTTCAGAGATAGAATTTCTTAAAATCCAACCAAAAGTTGGGGATCGTGTGAAAACCTCTTTTTTTTAATTTTGAAAAGTTTTAAATCAAATTATGTTTACAAAAATAGAACTATGTAGAAGTCTTTGAATGCTGACCAGGTTCACCTCATTGTTTGGATATCATATTGCTAATTTAAGATATGGTCAGTTGAACATTAAACATATGATAGAATCTGATAGGTATATTTTCTTTTTTTCCTCAGTTTATGTTTTCTGTCTCTAGGTGAGGGTCGTTATGCGTATGTTGAACAAAGGTAACAAACACAACTATCTTATGTTGTTGTTAACATAACATTCAACTTCGTTGTTAAGTCCTTTGTGTCTACATTTCACAACATAAGGTACAATCGAGAATGTTCTCTCTACCAATATTTCAAAGAGCGTCATACAACTCTAGTTTAGAAGTTGTTTGATTAAGGGTACAACATTCAAGGACTCAGTAACGCTTTCAAAAGGTTTTATGGTAGACATGTGGAGGACATTTCCAAACTTGACGCATCAGTGACAAAGATGATGTCTGATGCAATTCCCTATTTTGACAAGCTCCACACGTTCCTGTGTTTTTCCAAGTGAACAATTGACTTGCCTTTCTATAGGTTTGTGACGGGTGCCACCGGTGGGGCAGGATACGCTCACCTTTACGCGCGCACCTAGTATCGTCACTATTTGATAGTGATTCAAAAACACATACTCGGAATTATAGTCGGAATCGTACAATCGATTGATTTCTAATGAATATGGAAAGGGTTTTGTCGCTTTTTCTTATCACCATCTTGGTACGTGAAGATCCGGGGTAGAATAGGTCTTGCCGTAAAAGGCGACGAACGGGATCGGATGGTCAGGCTCGCTGATTTGGTTGATGCATGTCATCCTATCCCAATTGCGTGGATCGATGCTCAGGATGTTAATCACTGGGTTGTCTGGTCCATACTCGATTATATACAGACCGTCATCATACAGCTGGAATATTGTTAAGTGTGGCGTTAAACAACAAACAAATATTACCATCTTGGAGTGGTGGCCTTGTTTGTACGCTAGTTTAATGTAAACTGAGAAACTGATACACTACAAGCCAAATGTCAAACAGTTACACCTCGCCAGAGAATTCAAACGTTGAAATACCATAATAAATGACACAAACAATGCCACACGGCAACAGAGGACCAATGGTGACTGACTGGTGACATCGGTGTTGTGATGTGGCCTCATTATCACTACCGATCGTATGGCAACGCAACAGTTTTGGGGACTGCTTGCAAGGATGACGCAGCAATAGGACAGCACAACTTGAAGTCGCGAATTCATCATATGTCACCACCATATCACGTTACCAAACAGTGTCAGATTTCTGACCAAGAGAACAAAGGTACTTCATGTGCAGGAGAGAGACTGTAGTGCCGCAGAACATTTGTCTTGTAGCCTTCCTGGGAATTTGTTGGACATTTCCCTACAGAATTAGCGAAAATCTCGCCTTCATGGGAATTTGTTGGACATTTTCCTGCAGGATTAGCGGACCCGTGAAGATCCGGGGTAGAATAGGTCTTTAGCCATAATTAATGTGGATCGGTGCTCATGGTGTCAGTCACTGGATTGTCTCGTCCAGACTCGATTATTTACAGACCGCCGTCATATAGCTGTAATATTGCTGAGCGCGGCGTTAAACAACAAACAAACAAAAAGAATTAGCGAAAGAGATCGCTGGTTTAATATGCTGATAGACACGTGTACAGACAGCCAAACGGACTACGATTTCCTGCCAAAGGACCAATGTACAGTCAGGAGTTAAATCTACCTTTTTAAAGTGCAGTGCTAGGTTACCTGTAGATGTAACTCTTTGGTGTTAGCCACAATATTTAGTGAAGCGGCGAGGATTGAGTCCAATGTTTTGGGTGAGATGTCGAACAGATTTAGTGAGTGAGTGAATTTGGTTTTACTCCGCTTTTAGCAATATTCCAGCAATATCACGTCGCGGAGCACCAGAAATGGGCTTCACACATTGTACCCATGTCGGGAAATAACCTGGGCCTCGGTGTGACGAGTGTACACTTTTCCACTAGGCTATCCAACCACCCCGACCTCTTATTGTTGGTTCGTGTTGTTCTTGGAACTGGAGTTGTTGGGGGTGCCCTAGCTGTTGAGGCGTTCGCTTGTCATGCGAGTCACAGGTTCGATTCCAAACATGAGTTCAATGTGCGACGCACATTTTCACTCACATTGCACCAACTGTTATTGTCAAACATATAACACGAACGACACTACAATAGTTAAAAGTTGATTTTTTAAATAATATTAATAATAATAATAATTCTTATAATGCGCTAGCTTCCAAAGCATGCCCAAAGCGCTGACAAGGCACATACATTTGTTATCAAGAGTTATCAAACAAAAAGTTTTAAGTCGTTGGGTTAAGATGGAGCTGTTCTATTTACACACTTAATCCGGACAAAGCGTGATGGAAAGGTTAGAGAACACCAACACCACGCGACTGTATTTCTTTGTTACAATTGACTCTCTGGAGTAGATTAGATTACCATTAAAACAGGTATTTATTTTATGTTAGCTTACCAGTCAAGAGTTGACTGCGCAGAGAACTCGATCATTTAATTTTTAAAGATGGATCCGCTATTTTTCGAAGATCTCACGATGACAAGAGACGCAGTGTGCCACACTAACTGATTTTCTGAAAGATGGTCAGCTGCTCGACATAGGCGCTCCTTTAAGTTTGAGTAAGATTTCAGGGTCACACGACTCTTGCTCAGAAGTTGTCTGATTAAGGTCACAACATTCAAGGCCTCGGTAAAGCTTTCAAAAAGTTTGATAGTAGACATGTGAAGGAAATTTCCAGATTTGACGCATCAGTGACAAGAATGATGTCTGATGCACTTCCCTTTTTCAATACCCTATGTTCCCATTATTTTTCACGTGAACAATTGACTTTCATTTGCATGCGTTTGTGACAGGTGCAACCTTTTCGCAAACACCTGGTATCATCACTATTTGATAGTTATTCATAAACACATGACGTAGTCGGAATCGTACTATCGACTCTTACAGAGAAGTCTGTTGGATATGGAAAGCCTTTTGTCGCTTTATTGCAAGGACACGACGAAATCGCATGTGACCTTTGTATGCGTGTTTCATTTTCATAAATATTCCTGAATTCAAGAAAGCCCCGTAACGTCCTAGCAATTTGAAAACTATGTGTCCTTTTCTATTTCTATCTTTCGGTGCCATCTCGCCACGAGCCGGCCAGGATATTACGTCCGAAAATCTGGCGTCCTCCTTGTATAGGTGTATAATGATTCGGCCCTTCAATATTGTTTTGGGCAATTGTGTGATTGTGAACAGGTCTGTTTAATAAAGTCAGCAAATATGAACAGCATAATGCAGAAGAAGATGTCAAACATTACATATGTTCGATTAAGTCATACATGTGGCAGTGTTGTCGATCATTTCGATCATGAGTATGCATCACTGCATTACTCAAATCGACTCTCTGTATCCAGTTAACACAAAATTGCAAAAATAGAAAGTTACCATGCTTTGAATGTGTGTACACCTGTATGTTCAAGTACAAAACTAAATCAAGTGTTATTTGCTTAGCTCAGTCGCTTGGTCTAGACATCTTATCAGATTCTGTCAACTTCCTGGCAGGGTCGTCAGGATTCTCAGAATCTCCGTTAATAAACTTGACGGTTAATCAATGGCCAAACTCGCCACTCTCGAAATAACTTGATCTTATCAGAAGGTTAATCATTTTTTAATCGAATGTGCAATTTGGAATATATAGTCCATATTTATATATATAATTGGTATTTAGAGGCTCGCAAAATATCGCGCAATCATATAGCGACTAGACGTGATCTAGACTACCAGTTGTCGGACTTTCATTGTTGTGGAAGCCTCGGTGGCTGAGTGGGTTAGATCGCTGACTTTGTGTGCTGGCGATTAGGTGCCTCACTCTGGCAAGTACGAGAATCTGTACTTTACTAAGAAAGTGTTATCCCAAATATAACATTTGTTACAGTTTAAAGTGACCTTCGAACAGGTCCTTGAAACAATTTTTCGACCATCGGCGCATGCGCAGAAAATACTTCCCTCTAGAAGCACAAGGACACGAGCATCGCGCTTGTCCGGACTGTGTCTATTGCCTCTTGTATTGTTGATCACTAACCGTCGGTTAGTTCACTAATATAAACTCCAGGGAACAATTGCAACCAGTCTCGATTATCCGTCGAAACAGATTTATTGGGGGTGAAGGGCAAAAGAGCGATGAAAATTATGTGAATGGATCACTGAAATGTGATGAAAAACAAGCATGACTCCAACAAATCGTCCTCTCCATAGACTTGTAACACAATACAGGTGAGCTCAAATCATGATACAAGAAACCTATGAAGGATCGAAGGTTTATCGGCACCATCTTTGTGCTTTTGGGTTTTACCAAAGTGATCCAAATCTAAGACCTGCATTACTTCGGGCTCCCCTCCAACATTAAGCTGACACGCCATGACATATATGAAATACTGTTCAAGGAGACGTTAAATCAAACTCACTGTTTTGTCAGAATTAAGATTTCATCGCGTGGGCCATATCAGGTCTGGGAATAACATACAAATGCCACGTGGATACCTTTAAATAACGAGAACATAAGTATACGTAATGAATGAATGTATGCGTCGTAGTACCTGTAACGTGTTTTTGTCCTCACCCCCAAGAACAGAAGGATTGTCAGCAGTTTTAGGTAAATACAGAACCCTCTTGAATACCTCATTCCATGTGGGTTTTTTCGTTCCAAACCTCCATATTTCCGCCCCATATGTCAGGATAGGTAGGACTATAGTATCAAACAATCTCGAAGCAGTACTTATTACTGTCCATCCCATGGGTTTTGGAGTCATTTCCATTAGTACAGCATCTAAAAATGCCTGCAATTAGGTACAGGGACATTACTATAGCTAAATATTATATTGAACTGGCTCCTACTGAGGATCGTTTACCGTGTTGATTAAATTCTGCTGACTTTGCAGGGCCCAGTTTTAAGTTGCTAAAAATGCAGGAAAATTCTATTCCAGGGGGCAACTGCAAATTGTTTAAGGATAGTCCCACATTCTGTGTTTGAGTTTCGTTTCCGTCTTTAAAACAAAAGATCTTTAAAACATATTTAAAAACTCGTTTTTCTGAAAGGAGAAGGCGAACAAGCTTTTGGAATCCATAGCACATTATGTTTCACAATATCCAGCATGTCCAGTTGTGAACCGATTTCCAAATTGACGCAATATGTTTAAACAGAAATCTGTACGGCAATTACAATTGCAGTACACAGTGTAGAGTGGTAGGAACATATTCAATGGCAATAAATAATATGATGACAATGGTCTATATCAAATACCAAACTACAGTTATGATAGCAAAAGTCTGTGATAATAATTTATATGTATATTCAACCAGCGGCGACAGTGGTCAAGCTTCCGAGATGGGCTTGGCAGGGAATCAGGGTTGATGAGTGATCCTCATACGAAAGCTGGTTCCGAAGCGATGAAAATGCGTGAGAGACGAAATGTGTAAGAGGTACCTAAACAAGCCCTTGTCCCACTGTATATACAGCCAAACAAGCAACTAGCGGTGCTAGAAAATTACAGAATATTCTACATGAATCCACGGCCTACAAGAAGTTTACACGCCACACTAGCATCAAAATATAGTAACTTCCTAACGATTGCCTACATGAAATAGTACTACACTCCTGACGACTAATCACTGTCCAAATACTATGCAATGATCGTCTACCGAATATCAACAGAAACAATTTAACACAATTACAATCATGGTTCCACAACAAAATACACTGCCACATAAACAAAAACACGTTTCTTCTGTAGTACTTCATAAACCTCCGTAAATTGTCATATACCTCCACAAGTTACAGAAATAAAAAGGGTGTGTGTACTTTTGCATAGAGAATGGTTCGACAAAGACACAAACAGTTGCAGTTTATATTGTAATTGTACAGCATGTAGACACTCGCAGCATTCACGGTGACTAAAAGAAACGTCAGGCGCCAGTTTTACGCCGATGCCGAACTGGTAATTGAATGGCAATAGAGATGCAACATCCATTTACTTGGCGTTTAAAAATACGTCCATAGTTTTTAGCTTAAAAGTTGAGAACTCCTGCCCATCACACTCACGAAATGCTCATGACAACCGTTAGTATGTATCGATTCTCAATTATGTACCGCAAAGTGTTCCTGGGCGAAATAGATTGGTTAGGTAACCTTGAAAAGAAGTTGTTAGGATTCCTATTGACAATAAAGCCATGCAATCACAAGCAATAACTCAAAGGCTAAGGCACCCTAATACATGCGTTGTTCGATGTTCTGGTCCAAACCAGTGCTGTTGTACTTTGAAGGATCATAAACACGATTCACACATTTCTATTGACACACTGAATTGTTTTGAGCTACGAAATACTAGAGATGGCTGAAAAGTTCGGAACCTAACTACGAAGGATGGATGTATTAGTACACAATTAACAGTTTGTGTGATGTTTTCAAGAACAATACTTTCCTTGCTTTCCTATGTTGCATTTGAATCAAATAAATATCTTGGCAGCGTATTTCTCTGTTAATGAAAATGGACACAATTGGCCTCCGCCAAGTATATCCAAATGACAGGGCTAACTGTTACAGCGATCCTCGCGGACATTGTTTGAACTTTTGGGGATGACGCTCTTTCTTTTGAAAGTGCCCACAGAACTCACAGCGGACGTCAAGAGGGGAAGAGAGAGGCTCAAAGATGATCCAAGATTAGGAAAACCTTCAACTGACACCACTTAGAAAAAATGTTTATAACACACATGGTATGATTCTGGATGATTGATGACTCGCATTGCGAATACAGAAGGCATTCCTCATGAGGGAGTTTAGATCATTCAGAGGAATGTGACAAAGTTATCAGCACGCTGGGTTTCAAGGCTTCTGACTCCTAATTAAAAGTGAAGCTAGGTCATTTTGAGGCAGACCCACCTGATTTTGTTGAGCTGTTTGTTACCATAGAAAAATCTTGGGTTCACCACTATCATCCAGAGATGGAACAACAGTAAACGGAATGGAAACATATAACGTCTACTCCTCCGAAGAAGAAGGCGAAGTCTGTTCCATCAGCTGGCAAGGAGATAGATTCGTTTTTCTGGGATTCCAAAGGACTCTTACTGATGGACTAAGGACCGAAAGGATTGACCATTAATGGCCAATATTATGCTCATGTGCTAAGGAAATTGTGAGAGAATATCAAGATTAAACGTTGTGGAAGAGTCACTAAAAGTCTATTAAGTCTCCTAAAAGTCTCCTCCAGGACAATGCAACCGTGCACAAATCTGTTGTCGCCATGACTAGAATGCGTCACTGTTGCTGTCAGCTCATCGAAAATCCTCTGTATTCACCAGATTTGGCAGGTTCCCACCACTTCCCAAATTTGAAGAAAGAACTGTCATGCAAGCATTCATTTGTGACCAACTCGTGTGAATTCCAGGACAAGCCAAATAGCCATTTTTGCAACTGGGTTCCGCCTAAGCGCAAACGATCATAGTTGAAAGAATTGTCAACTCGTTGCGTAATGATTCACGTATATTTCCGCCATGTCATATATACTCCAGATGCTATAACACATCGGAACTTACGGTATTTATACAGCATGACTGAACACATTTAACTGTATTTAGGGTATATTTTGATTTGCAAGACGTGCGTAATAAGAATGTTTTCTTGAGGGATTACGCGCATTCTGTTTGGTTTGTCGTATTTTTGCACATATCATTCATCGGGGGGGGGGCGAGTCTTCTTGCAGGTTGAAAGGGGCGAGTGGTGACGAATGGCAAGCATTATGCAAATAATGATGATGTCATACGCAAATTATGATGAGGACTTTCTACACAACCAGGAAAAGGCCTTCTGCACCAGTGGGATCCAACCACTCCGGCATCTTTGACAGAAGTGTGTGGACCTCGAAGGGATTGTTTTGACAAATAATCAGCTACGACAAATAATCAGCTACAAACTCCATCAACGCAGTCCTTCATAGTTAGACCCTTAGACCAATGAACAGTCTGAATATTGAACATTGCCTATCAATGTGTCTGCCGTTATGTATATCTTGTGTTAGCAGTACGGCCATGAAACATGCGAGATATTGATTCTTAACTTCAATTAAACGTTGTGTATGTTTTAACGCCTTTGCGATTTATTTACAGCAGCTAAGTCAGTCGTCACTGTGAAAGAGAAGATAACACGTCCCATTTTAATTCTGGAAACCCAAAAGTCCAGAAACTCTACGCTCTTTGCCCAGTCTCGGTTAAAGGTATTTACAAAATTACACATGCCGTTTTCATGGGAACATACCAAGGAAGAAAAAATGAAAAAAAAATTGTTTAAAAACTCAACATTTAGACTATGTCGCCCATGGGCCTACCCATGGGTAGGCCCAGGGGCGAGAATATGTTCCTTTACTCAAAACTCATGATTTTGTTTCGCAAATACATTAAATGTATTTATTTAAGTATCATGACACAAAATTTAACTCATTTTAACTTAATTCAACGATTTTATAGCGATATTGAAAAATTTCGCCCATGGGCAAGAATATGTTCCTTTACTTAAAACTAATGTTTTTGTTTCGCAAATACATGCAGGTGTTCTTACTATTTTCATGGCACATAATGTAACTCAATTTTACTCAATTCAGCTATTTTACAGATTTATTGAAATATTTCGCCCATGGGCGAGAAAAGGTTTTGCCTTCGAAATCCTTGATTATTATATCATGCCAGAGTTCTGAAATTCAGTGACAATGTTGCTGAACAGTAGAATCTGATGGACGTATTGTGCAGAACCTGTTTGACACTATGGGTTCCAGGACCACTAACACTCTGAGCTGAAAAAGTTTGGTCCTAACCGCACCCAACATCTTTAATGAACCCGGCCTTATCTCTCAAAATGTTTTGGCAGTTTATCATACGAATTCATGTGCGTGTACAGCATTAAATTTTAGTTAGTTTCTATTTCATTTCCCATTTTATGACCCGTTGATACATCACACTGTGCAATTACGTGACAGGTACGCGTGCGCGTATTTTAATGGAAAGAAACTATTCGTCTTTTATTGCATAACGTTTGGATAAATATCTTACATTCTAACGAAATCTCGAAATAATTATTTAATTACAAGCAGTGTCGAACTGACCAGTGGGAATTATGTTTCAATGCGATTGAGGAAAACGTGAGTGAATATTGTGACACTAAAGCAACTTTTAACTGCATTGTCACTTTTGGTATGAAAATGGTAATAGTTAAGAAAAACGTAACAGCCTTCTTATGATAATTCTCATATTCTCATTAGTACGTTGTGTCTAATTACAGTGTCGGCCTTATTGATATATATATTCAACGCGAACGAAGCTTGTATTTTCTCCGCGATCCTGATGTGTATCATCGTTTAATTGGTCATTCATTAACAGTATGTTGTGAGGCGATATCAAAGGAGCCGCTCAATATACACAGTGTCGTCCGTTTCGCGTGAACTACCACCCTACCCTGTCAGTAAGAGTTATGTAATCGGTACACAAATATATTTGGTGCGATGTCAGTGTGGAAGGAGTTTGAATTACGTCCGCCAGTGGCCACAGAAAGTATAGTACCAATCAACAAGGCCAATGCCGTACTAATAACCTAGTGACTCGCGTAACAACGGCTGTCAATATGTCTGCTACATCTACCATACCATCATCCCTGTCACAACTGGCGTATTAACGGCTTATTCAAAATATTAATTGTAGAAATGTCGTTACCAGACTAACGTACGTCGTATTCAGTCCTCAACTGGATGTTACATTCCTTATATCAGTTAACAGCCCTGTTTGTGAAAATATTTACTAGACATAAGATTTAAAGACTAATAAAATCAATTGTAAGACCGCATAGACCATAAAACCGAATAAAATATGTCTTGGTATCATCTCTTGTGTATTAGATGATGGCAATGACCGGAAATGTTATAACGTTAGATTAAGAAGGAGAAACATTAAAGTGTTTTACAATACTTGGAAACATGAGCAATAAGATGTAGCAACATAAACATGCATGGAATAGGGAAAAAGGATGAAAACAAATTGAAAAGGATTTTAATACAAAATTATCGAACTAAATAACTTGCATGAACAAAGGGGTACCCAAACTTGTTTGACAGTTATTCGTGTGTTGTAGACTGTCGAATGGGACTCATGTGTGTACGTAGAGTACGCATATCTATTGCAAGTTTTAGTACTCATACACTTTCTCTTTTTGTGTTTTGTTTGTTTGTTAGTTGTATAACGCCACACTTAGCAATATTTCAGCTGTATGACGGCGGTCTGTAAATAATCGAGTCTGGACCAGACAATCCAGTGATTGACATCATGTGCATCGATCCACGCAATTGGGATACGATGACATGCATCAACCAAGTCAGCGAGCCTGACCACCCGATCCCGGTAGTCGCTTCTTACGACAAGCGAATGGTTTGTTGAAGATCTTCACGGGTCTATTGAATGCAGGGATTTGTGTAAAGTCATTCAGACAGCATACAATGCCAACTAAAAAATTATACTCAGTGTCTCCGCAAAGTAATATAGTACGGTACTTAGAGTACATGTGAGATTATACTCAGATTAGGGAGATGTTTAATCCATATAACGTGTTATTATTCTACCTAACAATGTATTTAATGACATGAATGCAAAACAAACTCAACGGCTAAAAGGTTTCATTGAAAAAACTACCCCTAGTCTTGACTAATAAAACAACTTCAACCCGACACAGATTAAACGCAACTTACAAACACAATCATAATCTGGTCAGTCTGTATCACTCAACGAGGCCGCTTACTCTGCCCACAGTATGACAGTATTGGGCAGTTCAGTAATTAGGAGCCAAAACCAGGCAGGTACGCTGGTCACACTTGACTGGTCTGACTGATGATTAGGTCGTCTGACAATTGGGAGTGAACCATAGCAAGAAGTATCTGCGAAACTATTTGCTCCTTTTATGGGACCGATTAGTTTTATGACCATGGGCCTCGGCACAAGCGTGGTGTTGGAAGACAAGTTATACATGTACATCCGATATGGTGACAGTTTTTCGCTATTCATATTCTAAATACATTCATAATACCGCAACATTTTAGTACTCCTTGAAACTTTACAATCACTTCAATATGTACAATAGATTGAACGAGAACACTTGATATATTGCAGATTATTAAATCATTGTCTCTATTATCAGCCGCTACGTTTGTATCGTTTGCATTGTACAAAGAAATATTTTATCTGTCCTTTTGTAGATTTAGCCTCAGAATGTGATCATTCGAATTAGGAACGAAAATAATTGCTTATCATGAGTATATATGATACAGTTAAAAGTTACTTGAACACTGTAGACGTATTCACTTTAAAGTCGCATACGACCTTCGCGAGCGAGTTGAATGATCCAGGTTAATTGGAACGAAGTCTAGAAAGGGTTATAAAGTTTTGTATTTGGTAATGTGTAGGTTTGTTAAAAATAATTTTTTAAATTCCTTTTATTTCAATATGTAAAAACATAACTATGCGCTTAAAAACAGAGCTGACTTGATGGGAGATAGCCACCTCAGATTGTCTGTTGGACACGGTTTAACCTTACTGTGTCCTCACCCTGGTTGTTGTTACGTTGTTATAAGGGATTAAGAGCTACGGCTCATTGCATTTTTGGTTACAGTCTGTATCACTAAAGTGGACATGTGCAGGTGAACTCCGTTCAATTAGTATATGAAATGCCCCAAAATGTGAACTCCAGACAATAATAACCTGAGGGTAAATCCACGTGCGTCTGCCTTTCCCCTCGTTCACCTTCGAAATCCTTGATTATTATATCATGCCAGAGTTCTGAAATTCAGTGACAATGTTGCTGAACAGTAGAATCTGATGGACGTTTTGTGCAGAACCTGTTTGACACTATGGGTTCCAGGACCACTAACACTCTGAGCTGAAAAAGTTTGGTCCTAACCGCACCCAACATCTACAAGTTTGTAAGCTTCTAGACATCATTAAGAAGTAATTAACAGTCCCATGCTGAGACCTTTCTCAAACTTCAGACCGGTGGCAGGCTGCCAACAAAGAGAAGAAAATATCGCAACCCCGACACGAGTGTGCTCAGTCAAACAATGAACTTACGACCGGCAGAAAACAACTCCAGTTGAGTATGCCGATGCTGTATCTCAGCCGTGTTGGCCTGAAAATGTAAACATGCTAATTAAATCCAAAATCATACAAGAAAACATTGATGCAGAGCATCAAAGTTCCCCGCCATATGTGATGCCTCACAAACGCAGACCTATTCTAACCTGGGTCTTTATTTAAATAGTAGATCGAAGGAAATGGAAGCAATTTCTGGCACAAATGTAAACATGTGGAAATAGTATCAAAACTGCCAACAACATTGGCAGATGCACATACTCAAAAAATAGATCACATTCTTTTTACACTTGGCATTTGGTTATAATAATGTAAATGAAAATACTAAGGGCTCCATATGGCAAAAAAGTCATACCAGATAAGGTCCATTGGTAACAACTCAAAATATTATCACGTAGTTGGAGAACATTTCAATACCGGGACTAATCAATAACGGAGATTCCTCGTCTCTTGCTTTACGTTTTGGGTCAGTTTCTTTTTTGTATTTCTTTCTTTCAAAGAATAGTAATTGTGATCATGATGAGTTGAGTTACTTGGTTTTTTTCTATGTACTGTTTTTTATCCAGTGTCAGTAACTGTTGTGGAATGTGGTTTACTTGTAACAATGACTGGTTTGAGTTCATATGATGATGATTGATTGGTTTGTCGTTTAACGCCGCACTCAGCAATATCCCAGCTATATGACGGCGTTCTGTAAATAATCGAGTCTGGACCAGACCATCCAGTGCCTAATATCATGAGCATCGATCCACGCAATTGGGATCGATGCCATGCATCAACCAAAGCCTGGCCATCCGATCCCGTTTGTCGCCACTCACGACAAGCATAGTCGCCTGATATACTGTTAAGATGTAACATAACAATTCATTTATACTACTAAACAGAAGTAAAACCGCTTGTCCATTCGGATCAATCTGACCCAAACCATTCCGCTGATAGGAGTCAAATAATGCATACGAATCAAAATCCGTAAAAAATTGCAATGGAGACATCATTGAAAGTTACCAAAAGTGACGGGGATATCAATATTGCTATTTGAAATGATTCTATGAAATTTGTTTTCCCTCCTTCAATATTTGGAGCACCTGTGACGGAGCCATAAAACTGATCTGTTATGTAGACAATATCGTTTGGGGGAATGGCTGCTGGGAACTGATTATGACCTAAATACCCCTCATAGCCTTCGGTGTTAACTATGTGACTGTAGAGAGCTGTGCCTTCATCCCACAGATTATCGAGGTCAGTGGAACACGGTACAGACGCAAATAGGTTTGAGCCATGGGACACAAAATATATGAGTGACCAGAGCTACGGCTGTACATTGAATTCCATTAAACGGTTGAAAAATACTACAGCCTTGATGCAAATTCGCCGACACACTACTCCGATTTTGCTTTGACTTTGCTGCCAAACGTTTCACATGTGGCTGTGTGCGGTGCACTGATTAAAAAAACACGGGGGACTGGGTTAATTCAAAACACGGAATATAACTATTCCAAATATTTCCAGTGAACATGAGCATCCAAACAATCAAAAGTGTGGTATGTAGAATGTGGAATTCAGCCATATTACATTTAAATTGAGATGTCGTCGTTGTTCATGAATAAGCATATTCAGAACATAATTTTTATTATACTGTTATTTACGAACTCCGGAGCACAGTTCTTCTTTTGTATACACCGTGAAAATCAGAAAATTAGTCCTTGAGGAAAAAAGGACATCGGATTACACATGAATGGTTTAATAATGTCAGCAAATGACCAGAAACGGTCAGATGCATCAATTAACTACATAAAGACGATTTTAAAGTATCTCTTTTTGCTGGAAAAGAACAGCATCAACATTCCACGCACATGATTTGTATGTTTTGTTTCCGTAAATGCGTGGCTTGAAATTTCAAATAAACCAACATGTCGACATACATGCTACAAAATTAACGTTTCCCGTATACTTCCCCGCCTTAAGGGCGGGGAAGAATAATTATTTTTAATAGAAACCGTATCTTAATTTGTTCTTGCACTGCTTCATATCGTGTATTTCATCTGTATATGTGTAATGTGTATATGTATCAATGACTACACTTAAACCGCATATTCTGCAACAGACTATAATTAATCACCTTATTATTGTCTCTCCATTTACCATGGCTGACTGCACTAATACCCTTTTAACAGTGGACACCGATATCAGTATACATGTAGGCTTTTTGTTCAAAAAGGAATATGCAGGAAATTATATGTAACAATTAACTGTGTACTAATTATATGTTTGAATGTTATCAGTTTTACGTTCTGAGATACAGTGATGTAAGCATCTTCTAAAATCTTCTAAAAATATAATAAAATACAAAACTCTCTGCCGTAATTTTTTGTGGAAATCATACGATCAAGTAAAAATGACTGCGTGACAAGACGAATCAACTATTCATCCCCGATAAAAGAAACTGCCGTATTTTAGGAACAGTGCTATAACAAGACATTTGAAATTTCTCACAAGCAGATACATTAGATACAGTAACTAGACTATAGGTACGTAATCCGTATCAATCAAAGGTGTAAAAAAAATGAAAATCATATCTGTCGGAGACCTACCAAATTACTAAGTTTTATCATTACTATATTTATTACAATGCAAATACTTTAGTGATACATTTTTTAGAGGAGAGGGCATACACACAAGTATATTGCTTCCGTGTGTGAATGCAGGTTGTACTTGGTATCTCAGTTCTCAGTTTCATACCGAATTTGTATATGGAACCATGCGTACAGCATGACAATTACTTGCTATTCGTCAGTTTACAACACACATAACACGGTCAAACAATTTTAGGCACCGCTTTTGCGAGTTATTGAAGTACTATAATGTTTTATTAAAATCTATTTCAATTTGTTTTCACCATTTTCCCTATTGACAGTCGTTGTTACGTGCGTCACTAGGTAATTAGTACGGATTGACCTTGTTTATTCTTCCCCGCCCTTAAGGCGGGGAAGTATACGGGAAACGTTAAATTTGTGGCATGTATGTCGACATGTTGGTTTATTTGAAATTTCAAGCCACGCATTTACGGAAACAAAACATACAAATCATGTGCGTCGAATGTTGATGCTATTCTTTTCCAGCAATAAGAGATACTTCAACATCGCCTTTATGTAGTTAATTGATGCATATGACCGTTTCTGGTCATTTGCTGACATTATTAAACCATTCATGTGTAATCCGATGTCCTTTTTTCCTCAAGGACTAATTTTCTGATTTTCACGGTGCATACAAAAGAAGAACTGTGCACCGGAGATCGTAAATAACAGCATAATAAAAATTATGTTCTGACTATGCTTATTCATGAACAACGACGACATCTCAATTTAAATGTAATATGGCTGAATTCCATATTCTACATACCACACTTTTGATTGTTTGGATGCTCATGTTCACTGGAAATATTTGGAATAGTTATATTCCGTATTTTGAATTAACCCAGTGCCCCGTGTGTGTTTTTTAATCAGTGCACCGCACATAACCACATGTGAAACGTTTGGTAGCAAAGTCAAAGCAAAATCGGAGTAGTGTGTCAGCGAATTTGCATCAAGGCTGTAGTATTTTTCAACCGTTTAATGGAATTCAATGTACAGCCGTAGCTCTGGTCACTCATATATTTTGTGTCCCATAGCTCAAATCTATTTGCATCTGTACCGTGTTCCACTGACCTCGATAATCTGTTTGGATGAAGGCACAGCTCTCTACAGCCGCAAAGTTAACACCGAAGGCTATGGGGGTATTTAGTTCATAATCAGCTCCCAGCAGCCACTGCCTCAAGCGATATTGTCTACATAACAGATCAGTTTTATGGCTCCGTCACAGGTGCTCCAAATATTGAAGCAGGGAAAACAAATTTCATAGAATCATTTCAAAAAGCAATATTGATATCCCCGTCACTTTTGGTAACTTTTAATGATGTCTCCATTGCAGTTTTTACGGATTTCGATTCGTATGCATTATTTGACTGTCATCAGCGGAATGGTCTTGGTCAGATTGATCCGAATGGACAAGCGGTTTTACTTCTGTTTAGTAGTATGGATGAATTGTCATGTTACATCTTAACAGTATATATATCAGGCGACTATGCTTGTCTTAAGAGGCGTCGATCCCAATTGCGTGGATCGATGCTCATGATATTACAGGCACTGGATTGTCTGGTCCATACTCGATTATTTACAGAACGCCTTCATATAGCTGGGATATTGCTGAGTGCGGCGTTAAACGACAAACCAATCAATCATCATCATATGAACTCAAACCAGTCATTGTTACAAGTAAACCACATTCCACAACAGTTATTGACACTGGATAAAAAACAGTATATAGAAAAAAAACAAGTAACTCAACTCATCATGATCACAATTACTATTCTTTGAAAGAAAGAAATACACAAACTAACTGACCAAAAAACGTAAAACAAGAGACGAGGAATCTCCGTTATTGATAAGTCCCGGTATTGAAATGTTCTCCAACTACGTGAAAATATTTTGAGTATGTGCATCTGTGGTTGTGACAAAAAGACCTTATCAAGTATGACTTTTTTTGCCATATGGAGCCCTTAGTATTTTCATTTACATTATTATAACCAAATGCTAAGTGTAAAGAGAATGTGATCTATTTTTTGAGTATGTGCATCTGCCAATGTTGTTGGCAGTTTTGATACTATTTCCACATGTTTACATTTGTGCCAGAAATTGCTTCGATTTCCTTCGATCTACTTTTTAAATAAAGACCCAGGTAAGAATAGGTCTTCAGCAACCTATGCTTGCCGTAAGAGGCGACGAACAGGATTGGGTAGTCAGGCTCGCCGATTTGGTCGATGCATAACATCATATTCCAATTGCGTATTTCGATGCTCTTGGTGTCAATCACTGGATGATCTGGTCCAGACTGGATTATTTACAGACCTCCGTCATATGGCTGGAATAATGCTGAGTGCGGCGTTAAACAAGAAACTATTTTTAAATAGACCTACCCTATGCAAATGTATCAACTGTATTGCCCAATACTCAAAATAAATAATATTTTTTTCCACAACAGCGTTGTGTTATTTGTGGTTAATATAATTATGCTCCATCATGCTTTTCAGTAACATCATAATTATGCGTTTGTGAGGCATCACATATGGCGGGGAACTTTGATGCTCTGCATCAATGTTTTCTTGTTGTCTCTATACTTTGAGGATTTCTGTGGCTAGTGGCGGACGTAATTCAAACTCCTTCCGCACTGACACCGCATCAAATATATTTGTGTACCGATTACATAACTCTAATGGACAGGGTGGGGTGGTAGTTCACCGGACGACACTGTGTATATTGGGCGGCTCCTTTGATATCTCCTCCAAACATACGTTTATTGAATGACCCCATTAAACGATGATACACATCTCGATGAATATATCAAGGCACTAATTCATCTTTCATAAACATTTTTTTGTCTTTGTGCTTAATATATCCACATATCAACGAACATTTGTAAAACATGTATCCTAAAAAAATAAACATTTTCAGGCTAGGTATTTGCCCACAGCAACACCTGCATAACTGTTTATTCACGCGTGGTGTGGTAGATCGTAATTGACCGAGAGCAGGTATTGTAGAATCACCTGTAAATAAGGCCGACACTGTAATTAGATACAACGTACTAATGAGAATTATCATAAGAAGGCTGTTGTTTTTTCTGAACTGTTACCATTTTCATACCAAAAGTGACAATGCAGTTAAAAGTTGCTTTAGTGTCACAATATTCACTCACGTTTTCCTCAATCGCATTGAAACATAATTCCCACTGGTCAGTTCGAAACCGCATGTAATTAAATAATTATTTCGAGATTTCGTTAGAATGTAAGATATTCAGCCAAACGTTATGCAATAAAAGACGAATAGTTTTTTTCATCAAAATACGCGCACGCGTACCTGTATATTGCATACCGAGTGTCACGTTATTGCCCAGTGTGATGTATCAACGGGACATAAAATGGGAAATGAAATAGAAACTAACTAAAATTTAATGTTGTGGAAAATAACTCCAATGAATTGGAGTACACGCACATGAATTCGTATGATAAACTGTCAAAACGTTTTGTGAGGTAAGGCCGGGTACATTAAAGATCGCTACCATATGTAAAACAGGTGGAATTTGAAGAACTAAAGGAAACATCCAACCAAATGCCCTTTTTAAATAGTAATGTAATGATATAATATAAAGTATGTTTTACATGATACAATATACTTTGCAAACAATTAGTTGATGCTTGAAAGGGACTGACGAAAACATGGTCGAAATATTTTAATAACGCCGTAAAATAGTTGAATTAAGTAAAAATTAGTTAAATTTTGTGTCATGATACTTGAATAAATACATTTAATGTATTTGCGAAACAAAAACATGAGTTTTAAGTAAAGGAACATGTTCTCGCCCATGGGCCTGCCCATGGGCCAAACCTTTTTCTCGCCCATGGGCGAAATATTTCAATATCGCTATAAAATCCTTGAATTAAGTTAAAATGAGTTTAATTTTGTGTCATGATACTTGAATGAATACATTAAATGTATTTGCGAAACAAAACCATGAGTTTTAAGTAAAGGAACATATTCTCGCCCATGGGCCAAAACCTTTTTCTCGCCCATGGGCGAAATATTTCAATATCGCTATAAAATAGTTGAATTAAGTTAAAATGAGTTAAATTTTGTGTCATGATACTTCAATAAATACATTTAATGTATTTGCGAAACAAAATCATGAGTTTTAAGTAAAGGAACATATTCTCGCTCATGGGCCAAACCTTTTTCTCGCCCATGGGCGAAATATTTCAATATCGCTATAAAATCGTTGAATTAAGTTAAAATGAGTTAAATTTTGTGTCATGATACTTGAATGAATACATTCAATGTATTTGCGAAACAAAAACATGAGTTTTAAGTAAAGGAACATATTCTCGCCCATGGGCCTGCCCATGGGCCTACCCATGGGCCAGACTTCGCCCATGGGCCACACTTCGCCCATGGGCAGGCCCATGGGCGACATAGTCTAAATTTTGAGTTTTTAAACAATTTTTCCTTCATTTTTTCTTCCTTGGTATGTTCCCATGAAAACGGCATGTTTAATTTTGTAAATACCTTTAACCGAGACTGGGCAAAGACCGTAGAGTTTCTGGACTTTTGGGTTTCCACAATTAAAATGGGACGTGTTAGATGTTGGTAGAAAGACAATGAGTGAGTGATTGAGTGGTAGTAGTTGTGGTAGTAGTAGTAGTAGTAGTAGTGGTAGTAGTAGTAGTAGTAGTAGTAGTAGTAGTAGTAGTAGTAGTAGTAGTAGAAGAAGTAGTAGTAGTAGTAGTAGTAGTAGTAGTAGTAGTAGTAGTAGTAGAAGAAGTAGTAGTAGTAGTAGTAGTAGTAGCTGTTACCCGTGAAAATCCGGGTAGTAGTAGTAGTAGTAGCTGTTACCCGTGAAAATCCGGGTTAGAATTGGTCTTCAGCAACCCATGCTTGTCGCAAGAGGCGTCTAACGGGATCGGATGATCAGACTCGCTGGCTTAGTTGATGCATGTCATCGTATCCCAATTGTGTCGAACGATGCTCATGATGTCAATCACTGGCTTGTCTGGTCCAGACTCGATAATTTACAGACCACCGTCATATAGCTGAAATATTGCTGAGTGCGGCGTTAAACAACAAACAAACCAAACCAAACTTCAGTCCATCAGGTGAAGCCATTCTCATGCAACCAATGTATCTTGTGTTCATTTGTCTTAATTACTAAGATTCATCTTGGCTGGCAGCGGCTAAATGACTTAGTGGGTCCCAGGAAAAACGTTATTCAGTTGAGTAAACACAGACAAGTAACACTCGACGATGTTAAGTGGCGGATCAGAGCGCTGTGGGTCCCCATCATGTGCCAGCTTTCGCTGCATGAGCGGTCTCTTACTTTCTCCAGCAACTGATAGGTATTCTTGGAGGTGTGCACTCAGGCAAAACTTAATAAACGGTCGGAGTCGGTCTATTAGAGAACATTGGGTTGCAGGTCTAGCAATCTTCTGTAGCCAGAATAGAACTGACATGCTATTTTGGCTCATAGTGCACAATCGAATAGATAAGCGTCTGGCACGGGCGAGACTTACATGCATTACTTCATAACAACGTATTCTGTGGGAGGGTCATTTCCTTGTATTGAGTCAAGAATCCGAATTTGACTTCCTGCAAGGGTACGTATATGTGGATCCTAAACTTGGTGCTGGAATAATTCAGAATGGTGTTAAATTCACTCGCTCACTCAAAGTTTTAATAGAGAGGCAGGGTAATTGTTCGTTAACCATTGTGAAACTGTTCATTCATATTTGGATTGTAAAATGATATTTTCAGCTGCTTATTCGGTCGCCATATTGACCTTGTTAAATCAGAATTTGAATAATAACGGCTCTTTGATATCATAGTCATTTCATTCTTCAAATAAAGGCAAAGTTTAATAACAGCAGCGCGCATTGTACAGTCGTCTAAAATCAGCTGTCATTGATGAGTTACTTCCCTTGGTTGTACCAGAATCCTATGCATGTGGATTCAAATAATAACAACTGAAATACTGATATATATATATCAATATATATGAAATCAATAACAATGTATTAATTTATATCTCCTTTCTTTAGGGTTTGAGAGGAAGTCTTTTTAGGCTCCTCAAATATATGTGTACATTTCGCCTCTTAGTCGTGCCAGAAACCTATGATCGTGGCTCCAAAGGTTCGTAGGTTCGTCAGCACCATGCCCATGCTCATGGGTTTAAATTGATCAATTCAAAGACCCGCTATAGTAGGGGTTTTCCTGTCACATCACCGTGATATAACTGAAATACTGTTCAAATCGCGATAAACCAAACTCACTCACTCATTATCATTCTGTTTTATCATTTTTTTAGGATTTTAACAATAAACAAGCGCTGATAGATCCGTCTGGAAAAGAAAAAGGGTGCACTTTGTGATTTCACAATTCGCGTTTAGTTATTGTGTAATTGCGTTACAAATATCAAAAGGGAGTTAATGTAGTGTTGTAATGAACATGACACGTTATATATCACTGCAGAGAACATAACACTTGATATTTCACTGCAGTGAACACAACACTTTGACGGAACTATTGTCATAAAAAAGTGACCTCCCCTCCAATTGTCTCCCATTATCGTAAGTGTCTTCTGGACCGTACACAAACTGATGTCTTCCTTTTTAGGTAAGTTCCACATTGACAAGGCAAAATAATGACAGATGGTTTTTAGCAATCTTCCAACACCAGAAAAGGCTTTCACAAGTTGTAGCCATGTTGGGAAACGAGCCTATGTCTTCGGCATAACGAGCTATTTCTTACCAAGAAACTTCCCAACCCTTCATGGTATTCATAGATAATATGTTTACATTAATTAATGAACTTGTATCTTACTTCTCCAAAGAGAACATTTGACTAAAATATCTATTTTCTATACGTTAGATTTGTATCGTCCTTTCCTTGCTAGGAAGGGAATGTTGGCCTACTGTGGATATCGCCAAAGTCACGACGAAGAAGGACCAAGACAACACAAATGAGGACTTAAAACAAAGCAAATGTCGATAGGTAGGATGAATGGTATTTATTTCTGTAAAACATATCCACTCATTTCCTTCCAGGCCCGTCACTTTGACATGTAAGCTCAGTCAGACTATCGCTGATGTCCTTCAAAGCTTTCTGTCTATCGGTGAATACAAGGCTGGATTTTGACGCCACGTCCTTCATGGTTCCGATGGCCTGACTTTTCGTCAAAGCCACGACATAGATAACTGCCTTCCTCCTTAGACCACCAGCATCTATCATAACGTTCATACCGTTTCTGCTTCTTCCGTCAGTGAACACGATGACGACATTATCAGCGTCAGTGCGGTCACCGTTTTTCTCACTAAACACGTTGATGTCGGCTATTTTAACAGCTTTGTTAAGGAATGTTGGACCATGTTCTTTGGTAGCGTTCGCAATGGCTGCCAGGGCGGACCCCTTGTCTTGGAAGGTGTTTAGATGGAATCCCACCTCAGCTTCTTTTCCAAATACCACCTCAGCAACATGTAAAAGAGACAGATTTATTCGGGTATCATTGATCAGTTGAACTTCAAATTCCTTCATTGCAGCGTAGTCTTCAGTTTTCGTGACGGACGGAGACGCATCTTCTATCAGGAGAAGGTCGACCTTACGTTGAACGCATACTGGAAAACCAATGTAATGATGTATTAGTGGAATGCATTAGTTTAATGGATTCCAAAGATAATTTATAACATGACGGAATCAAACAAAGGACTCGGCCTATGATATCGGAAAGGTTATGTCGTATTTATTTCGCATCGTACTTTTTTTTCATATGTTTGAAATATGTTTCACAAAAGGAAGTAATGCTCAGTTCAAAATGAATTGTCCCATTCTATTTAACATATTATTTTTATGTTTTTATAACGAGCATATGTTTCTAGCGTTTCTAAGTGTTTGTGCGTGTGTAGTATCTGTGTGTGTAAAAGTGAATTTGACATTTTGAATTTAGTATGTGTCTGTGTGTTTGCTGTTTAACAGCGCCCTAGGCAATATTCAAGCTGTATGACATAATAGAGTCTGGACCAGACAATCCAGTGATCGGTATTGTCAACAACGATCAGAGAACCTGACAACCCGATCCATTTGGTAGCCTCAGGACCAGCATATGTTACTGAGAACCAATTCCATTCCAAAGTCCCCACGGGGCCGCCTCATACAACTAGCATAGGTTGCTGGGAACCAATTCTAATCCGGAATCTCCATTTATGCGTTCATACACAGGTGTATAAGGTAGCTAGTCAACACGCAGTTACACACGTACCCGTCTGGCAGAATCTTCCAGTGGTTCCATAAGGACATTTGCACGTGAAGGGTTCCCCGGAGGCCAGGCCGTCTTCACAGATACCTCCATTGACACACGCGTCAATTGGAGGGCAAGCCTCCCCGGCGGAATCTGAAAGCAAAATATACTAATCGGTAATGTACATTGTATACCAGTGTCAAAGGCTGTTTGAATGAATGTATATACACGGGATCAATCTGAAGTTACATAGTGCTTTATACCTGACAGAGATTGGATGGTTTTGTTCATCGTTATTTAAGCAATCTACCTTGAATGTTTTGTCCAATTTTGTTTCAACTCAAACGCAAATAAACAAATAAACTCAGATAAACATATAGCAATAAACCCCCGACACACCTGTATGAGATCAACGCATGTGTGGCGTTAAATGTAATCACCGTTGTGGACAATATATGTCAGTTGGACAAGTCATGATTTTTCATGACTTCATTTACTGAATAACTGAACGGAAGGTCCGGGGTTTACTCCCCGGCCGCGTCATACCAAAAGACGTTAAAAGATGGTACTTGTTAACCTGTCTGGCGCTCGGAATGTGAATTGTTTAATAAACGTTTATAGAAGTTGGCGGATGACAAAGGAGACACAATATATGGATAACAAGTATTTTAATGTAAGATTAAATCTCCTCAATCCAATCATCCCACGTGTGTATACTTAATCATGTGGCTTTCTCATCATGTGTTCTCGGTCCATCATGTTGTTGTAATAGTATACTCCTGTTGTTTTTGTTTACCCACTCATGTAAATCTCGTTCATGAATATAAATTGTTATTTTGTAGTAATTTTTCACCAAACATACATAATTCTGTACTTTGCACAGATTATTCAGTCTTGATTGACAACGGTATAAGAATGTGTTCCGAAACGTCACTACTGCAGTATATCAAAGAAATTAAGATTTTTAGTAATTTTTATTATTAACTACGGTGATATAGTGTGTGGAGATGAAATACCACAAAACAGCAAATGCAACGTAGGTGAAAACTGTTTTAGGCAATAGATGTCAGTAGGATGAAGACACATTGACAATATGGTTGCATGTTTTATCATGACTTCACTTACTAAATTACTTATTTCATTAATATTACATCACAATTCAGCATCTCAATGCTCTAAAGTAATCATGTTGTCTAATTGGAATACTGTGTAATTTGGACTGATTGTACTGATGAATCAAGACATGGCGAATTAATGACGAATGAATCAGAGTCTTCTTTTTTTAAATACACAAGTGAGAAAACAGCTAATAAAAACTACTATTACTACTTACGTTTTGTTGTAGGCGGCGTAGTTGGACGAGGTGTCGTAGTTGGTGGAGGCGCGGGAGTGGTTATAGTACGGGCACGTGAAGATGTTGACATTGTAGAACCCGAAGGCACTGCAGGTGACGAAAGATCAGAAGACACAGGGAGTGAATAGAATATAGCACCAGCAACGATTACAACAGTACTGTGAAAATATGAGTCATCAAATAATTATATTTAAACACACAGTATTTGGCTAACAATCATAAAGTCAATACATTGGATCAAATAGGTTTCAGCAGCAATAAGTAAGATGCTCTAGAATTAATGTTAGTGCGCTCTAGAATGTTGTCACTGTTGAGTGACTTCAAAAAGGAGCCAGTCTTTGTTTTTGAATCCCGAAAGGTATTGGTAGACGGCAGGAATCCAGAGTTTCTCTTGCACTTGCCAAGTAAACAATTCTGGAAAGATCCAATAGCTGCTTTGACTTCTGTTCAAATCTGGCCACAACAGCACTTGATATATTTGCTAGTAGTAACAATATGTATACAAGTTATTCTTACCTTGGATGTACACAAGATGTACAATCAACAGCAGCTCGAATCCCCGCATTGCCATTGTTCTGTAATGATTTATGATTATTAATAGCAAATCACTGACAGCTATTGTATGTTGATAATTAAAGCATGTAGTTATTATCCAGTGATTATAATCATTTTATACCAGTATATACGTCTATTGCAAATGACATAGCTATTCCATCAGTAGTAAATGCAACCAATAGCTAAAAGCATGGCCTGGAGGTTTGATTCATTCAGATTTTATCAGTCATCTTTTCCTTGAATGGAGTGATTGGGTTTGGAATAACGTCGCTTCGTATAATATTTCGGAAATATCACAGTGTATCAGGTTGATGTTCGAAAAAGGCCATATGTGGTGCACATCTTATAATCAAGGCGACCTGGATTTTAGCCAAAGCCTACGCAACTCTGTAGTGCACAGTGTGGAGCATGAGACGACTGGCTACCCTTTCATTGGTCACAGGTGTGGTACACGTCAAAATAGAGAATAATATTGGCTTCCATTTTAGCTGTTGATACACCAATTTGTAAATGAAATCAACATGTACATCATAAGACTTTTTAATAACTTTGCTGAGGCCTTGAATTCAGTAAACCTAACCAGACGGGTTTTGAGCGTAAAGTACAGATAACAGCATGAAATCTACCAGGATACGTCTCGTGGTTGAATTAGGAGGTAAACAATGCATGTTTTAGATTTGAGTACGTTTTCATTTTCTGAAGTTTTGTCTGTCTGTGAACTCGGACAGTTGTGAGACAGACATGGCATCACACCGGAATGATAATTATGACATCATGATATAATTGATGAAACCATCAAATGAAATCATTCATATCATTGAATTGTTTCTCTCCCGTTTGACACTCATCTGATTGACAAGGTTCAGGAGAAACGTGGCAAAGAAACATGTACTTCTGAACCAGGTTTGTTGAATAGGTATGATATCACATTAAATCCCGATATTTAGATTAGAAATGATACTCGAACCCACTCCGTGTATGTTGATTTAGTAAAGTGTCAGACATAGAAATATTCACTATTTATCTCAGTGTTATAAACTATTTACACTTACAGTAAATTCCAGCAGAATTAAAACAAAAATGCTAGGTGTTTTTATGCGCGTGATGTATGTTCTGTTACATTCGAGTTGAGGGTTGAGGAGACATGTCCCTTTGGCATACACGTGCCAAACAACGTTTTCTAACCAATCATTTTGTAATAAACTATTTACACTTACAGTAAATTCCAGCAGAATTAAAACATTTTGCAGCACACACTCCCTCTCGATATTATAGAAATTTCAGTTCAGTATATAATCAAAGAAAACGTACACTTTATACAAGGGAATTACGAATAGATGCGTTCAGCCAATCTATAAGGTACGACAGTGGTGTCTTTTGGCTATTTGGGGCAGTTATGTTCATTTGGTTAAAACTGATCATAACATTCAACTGTGATACAAATAGCTGTTCTGTTATATACAACGCCCAAGCCAAAGATAAGAAGAAGTGATGCTCTCTGAACGCATAGAATGCATGTATACGACATCAATTTTCCAAAAGCTTATTTGTACTGTAGCTTACCTGTAGTCTTTGCTGCAGATACTGCAATGCATCGAGTGATGCCTGCCCGGTATTTATATCTCTTGTTTTAATCAAATATTTTAATAAACCTTTATGATTAATTTGATACATGTATTGATAGACAAAGGATGTATAACTTTCTGGTATCATATATCTTCCTACATATAGTGTTTTGACAGATGTTTCTGAATGTTCTTGAATACTGTTAAACTTAATGTATTAACGTAAAATGTCAACACGATACTCAATGATGGACTTCAATTAGTATCCACGTGGTGCTTCTGTGTGAAATGAATACGTGTTTGTAACTACGTGGTCGTCAAGCAATCTCTGATATGGCTTCAATAACAGAAATTAATAATATTCAGAATATGATGGATATTGATCAAAGCTTCATCAAATCTTAATACAATATTAAACATACGTTATACATAGACATTTACAACTAGCAAACACACATAGCTTGAAACGTCATATAAAGCAACCCTGATCAAGAAAGCCCTCTAATCCACGTTGTATTGCTGATATGGGTGGAATCTGAATCCAATTCCAATACGAAAGATCAGAATGATATCAGCTATAACCTTCACAAAAGTCGGTCAGAACCTTTCGATGAATGTGATAGGCTCTGATAGTGTGACTCGATATTTCATTAAAACATTTAATCATGTTCATAACGCCGCTTTTAACAGTATTCCAGTCATATCACGGCGTGTCAGCTTAATGTGGGAGGAAAGCCCGAAGTGGTGCAGGTCTCTGACGTTTACCACTTCGGTAAAACCCACGAGCGCGGGTATGGTGCTGACAAACCTAGAAACAAAATCGGGGCGAACCGGGATTCGAACCCACAATCATAGGTTTCTGGCGTGCCTAAGGGACGCAACTCTGCACAGCGATTCGCGGTGCCTTAGACGACTGGGCCACCCGTGCAACCTTCTTAACATTAGGTGCTATTACCATGTCCTATAGGATTACCTATTTACTGAACTGAGGCATAGCGTATGACTGCGTCAATTTTGGCCTTAACACGATTCCGACTTTTTCATAAGAATGTGTTTAGGAATAACTGTCAACAATTGATGTTAACTGGGTGTTCGCAAAAACGTGAAGGTATCCTGCATCACAAGTTGCACCGTTCAAACTGCAATTGATGGAAAGCACATCATCATAAATGCTTCACACAATTCAGGATCCTTATATTTCAATTATAAATCAACCTTTTCCTTCGTTTTGGTGGTAGTGATAGATGATAACTACGATTTCATTACCATTGGTGTTGGATCACATGACACCAACAGTGATGCTGGCATATTTCGTGCATAAAAAATTGGGAAAGCTCTAAAGAACGGGGATCTGCAATTGGCCCATGACTGAGTTCCTATTGGTGTTGTTGAGACTGATCTCAACCCATGTTTATTTGTAGGTTTCCTTTTTGGGGGAAGTTAGTTATATAATTAGGCCTAATGGGGGCTGAGGGCTGCGATCTTCAAACTCCAACTCTGCCGTGCCCGTAGAGAGCACATTTGGTATATATATATTTTAGCAGCAAAATGGCGAATTTTTCAAACCAAAAATGGCGGTACTTCAGGTTCCAACAAAACTAGACATGAGTGGCAGCAAAGGGAGAGAGAAATATTTTACAACGAGAGAAGTACCCTGGCAGCAAGGTAAGTTAACAAGGATCACTGAGTAGAGGAGACCAATTAAAATATGTCGTAACATTTCATGGGATCGGACCCTTGGTCATTGACGTCTCGCCCATCTTCTGATTTTACTTGCGAGTCCAATTCAGACACTGAAGGTTCCTGTTCGTCAATGTCATCTGGCATAGTCGTGTCATTTCTGAAACGAGTATAAATCCGTAAATTCATATCGTGCAATGGCATATGTCATTACTTTGATCAAGATTTCGAACGTTCTTCTGGAAATATATACGTGCGACACAAATGTATAAACATATCAATAAACATACCTTTCTAACATAATGATTACTTATTCAGTATATCCGAAATGGGAGTCAAGGAATCCCAAGTATCTATACCATGTCCATTTAGGTTCTTTTATGTCACTTGCACCAGATTCACTTTTCATGATATCCAGAAATTCTCTCCACTTTCGTCTTTATGTAGCTTCTCCATCTCGTTTTCAAAACTGTTAAATTAATTCTTTAAAAGAAATCCTTTGTATTCCGATTTACATGAAAACTATTTTTGCCTATTTACTAACACTTCTGTTCATTTTTGTAATGCTATTCTTCTCTAGTTAATATATAAATCAAATAGTTAAAATATAAATAATAAAGTTTAAAATCTGAAATGTGTTTTACATAATTTAATTAAAACTTGAATCTTGCTTATTTGAACACCAACCAAAACCTCTCAAAAAGACATATCCTATCAGCTGATCATCGAGAGTGGTGTCCCATTGTTTGGACAGGGGTTTGTTTTGCATACGTAGACTTATGCTTGTTACATCTTCAATAAAGGTATTTGAAGAAGACTTTTGTCACAATTTTGTACATACTCAACCATGTAAATTCCCATGTGCATACACGCAAGCAAATAATAATGAAGTAAATGCTTACTTTCGACAGACAGTACATACAGGACACGGGAAATTAATGTCAAAATATTACGATAAGAGCCTAATCTCGATAATTGGGACTTGTTTAGTCGTAGAGAGCAGGACTACTTTCAACCAACTGCAAGAAAGCTTCCATGTTGACAGCTGGTTCATCACCCTCACAATTGTTAGTGGCCATTTTAAAAGTATGGCCTCTTTCACGTGCAAGGAGTATCCACGTCAAATGAGTGTAATCATATGTCTTAAGAAAAAAATATATATTATATTTAGATTCCACTGCTGCGATATATGATGCGACGCGGTTTATAAGTCCGCGTTTGATAGAAACGCAACGCAGAACAAATCACAAACCAGCACAAAAACATTGCTATCACTTTGACGTTGACAGTGAGTTTAACATAACATGACACCCCCTGTTGCTTCAAATCGCAAACGCAAACGCAGGCAAAAACGGTTGATAAGTTTTCTTCTTGTGAGGTATACCTTACAAAAACATTCAGTGTACTGTTCAGTTGGACAGCAAGTTGTGTTTTCGTGGGCATTGTTCTTGAAATTGCAACTTGCCAAGTTGTATGTAATATTTCTTGAGACAGCACATAAATATTTTTGTGCTCTGCCTAGTTCAATTTCTTGTGTTGCTGCTTCGTCCACGAATCTAGTATCTGTCTAGACCACATTTGTTCTCGGATTATATATATATTTAAGTTTAAGTTTTCATTACACCCGAAGAGCCGTTGAACGGCGAAAAATCTTGTGTGGATAAAGTATTGACAAGCACAAATATCAGGACTCTGGTTTTTCGTATGTTTAATACTTATCACCAGGTGAAATCACCTGTCTGATATAGAAGAATATAGGAATATGATGTGAAAATATTGTTTCTTTAAGATACATACTTGAGATTCTTTGATGTCTGGTGTCCGTTGGTAGGATTTGTCGATTTGTAACACTCTTATTTCATTGGGATTTGTATCGGCGAGAAAAGGTTTGTCACACGTTAACTACCTATCTGCGCCTTAAAAATATGTTGAAAAGTTCCTCTTAGTCGGTTTCATCCTGATTCTGCTTTAGTAAGATGAACGTTTTGTATTTTGTCTCTAGTCATTACACATAATCCTTTGAAATATCTTAAAACAAATAAAACATTTGAAAGGATGTATTTGCATGCAATACCACCATACTTATGCATGCTTCGTGAAGGTGTGAGGAAAGGTTCATAGCAACTTTACAATGAAGAGGTATGTATTTTGTATTTTGTCTCTAGTCATTACACATAACCCTGTCGACGTGTCTTAAAACAAATATAAGATTTGAGTGGATTATTTGCATGCAATACCACAATACTTATGCATGCTTCGAGAAGATGTGACGAAAGATTTATAGCAACTTTACAATGAAGCTGTATGTATTTTGTCTCTAGTCATTACACAGACCCTTAATGCTTTGTTTCCTCATGGTAGTGTCACATATACCTCTTTTAAAACAAATGCATTTGAGAGGATATATTTTCAGGAAACGCCATCATACTTATGCATGCTTCGTGTATGTATGACAAAAGGCTGATAGCAACTGCACAACGAGGCGGTGTGTCATTAACTAAAATTATTTTTTTGTAAATGTGACATAGGCTTCATACGTTGGACCTATGTGTAGAATCAAACCCGGGATTTCGTCGCAACGAGTATAACGCTTTCTTCCGCTCCATCTCCCCATCTTCACTGTAGAAAAAAAAGAGGCATGTTTAATCAAAACATAGTTCAGAGGGTACTTACATTGATAAGGTGTATGGAAATGAACAAAAATGCCCACAACAGATTTTTCGAATTTCGATTAATGCTGATTAAAACAGAATTTAAAGTTTAATCAAGGCGTGCTTATATTGTATGGGTCGAAAGCCGGAAGTGATGCAAACGTTTTGAGTACATATGGTGATACACACGAGTACGTGAGTATACTGCGAACCTTGGGTTGGAACCAGCGATGATAAGGACCTGGCTTGCCCAGAGGACAGCGCAATAGACCACACATACTTTAATCTGTATCAGGATCACTCTGGTTACATGGTTTTTTTTCGTCTCGCGTCAGGTTTTATACCAGGAGCCGACATGATTTAATATGACATTGTAAAAATAATTAAATTTATCCGCTAAGTAAAAGATATAATACCAGGATAAATTCATTTATTAGCGGCATGGAATATTGATGGGCCCTGAGAGTTACCCCCCTTTGGTAACGTTGACTATATATACAGATTCAAGTCGCGTTAGTCTCTTCTTGCCGATGTTGTCACAACGGTAAGTGCAGTTAAATTTAACCAACGGCTCGCCAATAAACAGTATGCCAGGAGGCAAGAAGCTACAGAAACGAAAAGCGAAGGAAGACGGCCAAAAGCGTCAACGAGATGAGACAGAGGGGACAGACGACGCAGAACACTGACGGGACAGGGACCACAGGTGGCTACAAGCGATTGAAAATGGCGGCTGACAAGACCAAAAAGGCGCCAAAATCAGGTGAGGCGGTTTCTGTTTCAACTTTTCCATCTATCAACTTTAACAATGAACACGGTGGTCAGTCGAGTAGCCTAACTAGTTCAGAAATTGCTGAAGATATGAACGATTCCCAGAAAAGCACCAACAGTTGATTAAGTATATGCATACCATTAGGTTCGGCAGCACAAAAGTATGATGGGATGGGTTGGAGATCATATGATCAACATTTTAGAATTAGACAGGCACGTGATCCCAGCAATTCATGGGCAAGAATCTATCAAGATTATTGGCTGATGTTCATGAACACCCACTCCAAACAGAGTATGCAGACTAGATCACCCCAGTCCAACATGCAGGACCGTCGCCAATCGTCATGTTTTGATTACAACTACCGGAGCTGTAGCAGACAAAATTGCAAGTATTCCCATTCTTGTATTCGGTGTACCAAACTTCATCCCATGAAATCCTGCAGATTTCGAACAAACCAAAATAAGCCAAAAGTTTCAGCTTCCCAGTAAAGGTTTCTCACCCGTTAAGACTAGTGTATTGAGAAGTTTGCTCGAAAGGTATCCGGATCAGGTAGCGGCAGCATAATTAATAGAAGGCTTTACACAAGGTTTTGTTTTGAACTATAGTGGTCCTCGTAAGGAAACAGAATCTCCTAACCTAAAATCTGCAGAAGGGAACACTGTGGTCACTCATGATAAACTTAATAAAGAAATAAAAGCAGGAGAATGTTAGGTCCATTCCAATATCGACCAATACCTAATCTCTGGATATCACCGATAGGTATTGTACCTAAAAAAGAACCAGGTCAGTTTCGAATAATACACCATTTGTCCTATCCGATAGGCTCATCAGTTAATGATCACATTGAGGATAAGTCAGCATCAGTGAAATTTACTAGTTTTGACAGTGCATTTGAAATGGTTCAAACTTTAGGTAAACGCTGCCAGTTAGCAAAGTCTGACATAAAGAGCGCTTTTAAACTTTGTCCTATTAATCATTCAGACTTTAATCTGTTAGGAATAATATTCAAGCAACAGTATTATGTGGATATGTACCTACCCATGGGATGCAAGGTATATGTAAGTTGTGCTCTCTTTGAAAAGTTTGCACCTTTTCCTCTATGGGCTGTCCAACAATCAATTCAAGCTGGAGATGATTTACATTACCTGGATGACTTTCCTTTTGGAGGTGAGATGAATACAAATGAATGCAGCATAGCACTAGATACTTTTATGAATCTTTGTGAAGAGTTGGGGGTCCATGTAGCACATGACAAAACAGTACAACCTTGTGCAAAGATCACCTTTTTGGGCCTAGAAATTGACACAGAGATGTTGGTCAGGCTTCCTGCAGATAAAAGTGCCAAGTGTCTGGATCTACTCTCGGAATTAATGGGAAAACGCAAAGTCACTTTGAAAAGGGTGCAGTCTTTTATTGGAACCTTAAATTTATTTTTTATGCAGAGCTATCCCTATGGGACGTCCTTTCTCTAGAAGAATGATTGACTCCACGAAGTCTGTTCACAAACCACATCACAGGATTCGCATTGCTAAAGAGATCAAATTGGATTTATCAACATGGTTCTTCTTCTTCAGAAACCACAATGGCATATCTGTATTTCATAATACATGGATAATGATCAGATTCAATTGTACACAGATAGTGCAGGTGCAGAAGACGAGGGATTTCGGATATATTTCAACGGAAGATGGGTTTCAGAAAAGTGGCCAAAGGAATGTATTGAAGCTGGTTTCATTTCTGACATCACATTTTTAGAACTATTTCCAATAATCATTGCAGTAAACCTGTGGGGTCATCACCTCCGACACAAGAAGGTTGTTTTCAACTCTGACAATTAAGCGGTTGTGACCATATTGAACAAATTATCTGCAAAGTCACCGCGGGTTATGGTACTCGTTCTCAGCTGTTTGGATGTTAATCTAATGGCGAGAGGCAAATACATTCCAGGTAAGCCCAACACAATAGCAGACTCGTTGTCTCGATCTGAATTTCAGAGGTTTCGTCATTTGGCACCTGGTGCGGACTCAGAGTCAACACAGATACCAACTTCAATCTGGAATCACTGAATACTGAAGCTGAAAGGCTACTAGAGCATTCGATCGCAGAGAATACTAGGAAAGCATATAAATCTGCAGTAAATCAATGTGAAATGTTCAGATCACAAGTAGGTCTTCCAGTCACATGGCCAGCCCCCTTACAGCATTTAGTTAGATACTTGTGTTACCTGTCACTAAAACAGGCGTCTCCAGCTACAGCTGCACAACATTTGTCAGGATTTGGCAGACATCATAAATTACTTGGCTTTCCTGACCCAACTGATGACTTCCTATTGAGAAAAATGCTGAAAGGTATGAGGAACATGTCTTCCATGGATGATAGCAGGGCCCCATTTACCCTTTGTTTGCTTGAGAAACTGATGCACGGTTTGCAGCATGCCCGCTCATCACGCTATGAAGCATGCTTGTTCGAGGACACGTTTTCACTTACATTTTTTGGATCTCTTCGGATAAGTGAGGTCACACCAGCTGGATCAAAACACAAGGTCTGATTACTGTTTGTTAATGTCACAGTCCTAGCTGACGATATTACTCTAAAAATAAGATTTTCTAAAACTGATCAGACTGGTCATGGCTCAACTCTGTAAATAGCCAAACATACCACTTCGTCGTGTGCTGTTTACAATTTGAGGTCATACTTGTCAACTCCACGAAAGTCCTCAGCTCCTCAACGTTTCTTCACTACAGTACTAGCCCAGTGACTCAGTTTCAATTCAGGGCTGTACTTGCTAAGGCTCTTAGATTTATTGGCTGCAGTACATCATCATACAAATCACACTCATTTCGCACTGGTGCAGCCACAACAGCTGCGATTCAAGGCATCCCAGAGCAAACAATCAAGGAGTGGGGCCGGTGGAAGTCAAATGCCTTTAAATCATATATTAAAATCAACTTGCCTAAATTCAGTATATCGTCATCAAGTTCTTTAAATGCTTACAGAAATTTGGATAATTGGCTCATCGATTGTGTACTGGGCTTACAGAAAGGCAGTTGGACGACCGATAGGTTTACATCTGTCTTTGGAAAAACTTAGAGGAGGGATAACTTGGCTTGGGAAAAGGGGGATGAAGTGGCACCAACTAATTCCTTATCTCACCCCCCAAAATACTTGTTATACAGTTGGGGTCCAATGACCCTGTCTATAGAATTGGTAACAGTTATGCTCGGTTACAGAGGCGGATATTCAAGCTATCACTAAGCTTATGCCCCAAACCAAGTTAATGTGGTCAGAGATGCTTCCTAGACTACACTGGCGTGGGGCCAAGAATAATGCTACAATTGAGCATTAGCGCAAAAGGGTCAATCGGTTTGCTGCTGTGTCTGTTTGTAGCCGAGGGGGTACTTTGGTAAAACATGACATAACAAGTCAAATATCTGGCATGTACAGTGACCCAGTGTATGGCAGGACCCACCTCTCTGATTTGGGTAATAACATTTATTTATCTGGTGGCTTGCTAGCAATGGTGCATTTGTTGGGACATTCTTGTATAGACAAGAAGTGGTGGCGGGGAGTCTGGGGGCTAAATGCTTTTTGCTGGTTGTTATTGCACTGAGTTTGCTTCGCTAGAGTAATAGCAGGCTATGTGATACCCTACCTGTTAACTACTCTCAGTATCGCCAGTCAGTGTGACACTCCTACTGGTAATACTTTGATTTGTATGTGCGTACACTGCTTGTGTACTAGGTTTTTGCTGCGGTGCTTAAGGAGGCCCTATCGATGTGAATGTTGATAATCCTCGTAGGTGTGTGCTTCCTTTGCTTTGCTTGGGTTGCCCAGGTACCTTCGGGTAGGCACCCACTATAGGTTTTGGGTCCCTAAGCTCCTAGCTACTGTCCAATTTGAAATAAACTGCGCCCATTTATTTCCACCAAACTGTTGTTTTTGTTTTACTTTCTGATGGTTAGCACAATAATTCAAACACATTCACAATTGATGAAAACAGCTGTTCGATTGGTTAGCTTGCACTATGTCACGTGACTTCAATTGACTCGGAAAAAGCGTTTTCTTTGAAGCGGGGTATAAAGGATTTATTCTGCCTCTCAAAAATCCACGTGCAGCCTGCCTTGCTCGTGGCGGGGTATGAGAGATTTATTCCCCTGCTGAGAAATGTATTCCCCTCCAAGGCGGGATACAAATTATTTTATCAAGATCACGTGGACCAATCAGATCTCATCACTCTGACATGGAGGTATGATAATCTATTTCATGCCATTGGGTATCTTCCCATAAGTAACACCAACCATTTGTCACACACCTGCTTGTTTGAACTGTCTGACCTTGACCTTGCTTCTGCTGCACATGTGTCTTCAGAAGGCATAACAATCTACGGTAGACTTACATCTGACGATCTGGTGCGAGTGAGTGAGTGAGTGGGTTGCGTTTAACGCCGGTTTCTACTGTATTCAATTAATATCACGGCTTAATCTGGCCGGAACGCCCGAAGTGATGCAGGTCTCTGACGTTTACGGGTATAGTGCTGACAAACATAGAAACATAATCGGGCCGAAACTGGATTTGAAGCCACTATCATCGGTTTCTGGCGTGTCCAAGGGACGCAACTCTGCACAGCGAATTGAGGCGCCTTCGACGACTGGGACACCCGTGGCCCCCGATCAGGTGAGAGAACGTACGCTGATACATCATTCGTCACCACTCGCCCCTTTCCGTAACCTGCAAGAAAACTCGCCCCCCTATCGATGAATGTTATGTGCGAAAACACGACAAACCAATCAGAATGTGCGTATGATTTCAAGTTCTTCGTCAAAGAATCCCTATTGATGAATGTTATGTGCGAAAATACGACAAACCAATCAGAATGTGCGTATGATTTCAAGTTCTTCGTCAAAGAATCCCTCAGAAATAATTTTTGATTTTACATATGTCTTGCATAGAAAAATATACCCAAGACACAGTTAAATGTGTTCAATCATACCGTATAATTCCGCATGTCCAGATGTGCTTCAAATTGCATCTGAAATATATATAATATATGGGGAAATATATGTGAACCATTACGCAACGAGTTGACAATTGTTTTAGGTACATGTATGCCCGTTTGCGCTTAGACGGAACCCGGTCGCAAAGATGGCCATGAGAGGGGCACGAGTCGCTATTCGGCTTGTCCCAGAACAACACGAGTTGGTCACAAATGGCTGATACATAGGAAGCAGACCCACTCCGAGCATGGATACCATATATCTGATCCCAACTGATCTTGTGTGGAGAAGGCTTGGATCTTCTTACCGTCTCCATCACTGAAGAGAAGAAAGGGCTGCTTATCTGACGTCACAGTCCACTCGACCGCCTCCGTGGTCTAATGGTAGAGCGTCCGCCCGAAGTGCGGAAGGTCCGGGATTCGATCCCCAGCCGCGTCATACCAAAAGACGTTTAAAGATGGTACTTGTTGTTACCCTGTCTGGCGCTCGGCATTAAGGAGCTAAAACAAGGGCTGGTCGGCTCAGAGTCAGTATACTGTTAAACTGCGGCATATATAGTATCTCAGTGTGCTAGCACTATAAATCGGCATCAGTCCGGACTAGTACAAGCAGTCACACACACACATACACGTGCATGCACGTCGCTATATAAGTGCAATAATCTTGGACGCGACGTTAAACCCCATTTCACCTCACCTCTCACCTCTCTCTTTGTGACCAACTCGTGTTATTCCGGGACAAGCCGAATAGCGACTCGTGGCCCTCTCGTGGCCATTTTTGCGACCGGGTTCCGTTTTAGCGCAAACGGGCATACCTAAAACAATTGTCAACTCGTTGCGTAATGGTTCACACATTTTTCCCATATATTATATATATTTCAGATGCAATTTTAAGCACATCGGGACGTGCGGAATTATACATTATGATTGAACACATTTAACTGTGCCTTTGGTATATTTTTAGATGCAAGACATATGTAAAATCAAAAAATATTTCTGAGGGATTCTTTGACGAAGAACTTGAATTCATACGCGCATTCTGGTTTGTCGTGTTTTCGCACATAACAATCATCGATAGGGGGACGAGTCTTCTTGCAGGTTACGGAAAGGGGCGAGTGGTGACGAATGCTCACCTCTCAGTCCACTCCAAATGAAGTTTTAGTTTACAGTGAAGCTTCCAATATGGATTACTTATCAACAATCTGACTGAAGGTTGTCCAGCATCTCATCTCCCGCAGATTTGCCAAACTAAAAGTAAAAGGAATCAAAGAATAAGTGTTGTTTTAGGGTCAGTGTTATGTATTGGCAAAATTATTGAGCGGTTGGCCATTCAGGAGTTCTGCCAACTGTTATGGGATATCGAGCACATTGGCACGACCGCTAAACATATGAACAGTCCTGTAATTCTTTCAAGAATAAAGTTGGTTGAATGGAGCCAATGGCCTCGTTATATGACAGTGTGTTAATTGGATTACTTCTGACGTTTATTTATTAGTTTAGTTTACTCTGTATTTTTCCAAAATAGATGAGTCATCTAAACTGTCACTTGTGCTCGCCCCAACATTTTATCTCATGTGGACCGGTCCGATATGTAAGTATTCCATTACAACAGGAGGTATTCACCATGTTTTCCTTCAGACAAGAGGCAACATCGGAGTGTGTGACAAACGGCGCACTGTAAAAATGGGAGGCAATACTGCCATACAGGTTACGGAGCGGGCATTGAAAATGAGCAAGTGACCATGGCACGTTGTGAAAGTGAAAAATATTCAGAGATAAAAAAAACATACTGTCCGCGGAATTTTCATTTAAGAATTGACCTTCACTTTGTGTGAGTTCATTGGAGTATGAACCTTCATAGAGTGAGGGCCAAACTGTATGAACGTCGGAGCTTGCTCCAATGAACTCACACAAAGTGAAAGTCAATTCTTATATTTTTTTATCACAGTTTCTTACCTCAAAGGATGTAGGCCAAGATCTAAACACAATTTAATTTAGTACGTGTGACTTCATGTTTACACTGACAGCCATAAAACAACCAGCCATCTCCCGGAGTAAAAGAGAGATGACATGGGCGTATGGATGCACAACTTGCTCTTCAGAAACATCTTACGCAGCACATGTGTTCAATTCATATCCTCATTAGATGAGAAAGGTCTGTAAAGAACTACCTCAGCAAGTCAGTCACAATGACAGCGCGTCGTAATACATTTACATCAAGTACAAGACGTCAAAATGGCGGGAGAGATTTCCGAAGTTGTTAATGAATCTTTGGCGGTTACATGTGTTAGTCATCATTGATCAACTGGCCGATCATTGAAAGGTGAATAAAGATGCGTCAAACAGACACTAAGGTAAATTCATAGATCGCTGGAGATTGTTCTCGTGATCTCGCATTCTCGTGTTTTGGGCATATTTACCTCGTTTTCAAAGGTCGAGATCGCGAGATCGCGAGAGTGTCTCTTACAGTATTCCATACCTTACCGATTGTCATTGTCACCTTCAAAACAAAATGATCTTATGTTTTGAAGCTACAAGTTTGGTAGTGGATACGGACTTAGGATCTTTGGTCAATGTGACAAGATTTTACGTGCGCTTTGGAAGGAAGAGATCGTGATTGTCACATGCATATTTAGTGTGTGGGTGAGTTCAGGTTTTGGTCCACCGTCAACATTATTACAGCCGCTTCGCGGCGGTAGATACGAAGAGAATTTGTGAGATATATATATATTACATTTTACAACTAACAAAATAAATCATTGCTTAATGCTTGCACGTACCAAAAAACGGGCTTGGCAACTTGACATTGGCAATCAGTACAAGTGTGAATAATTTGACAAGCAACCTGCGGGCTCTTTGTTAAAAGACAATTCAATTATACTTTACACCCCTCTTCAGATGAAAAATAACTGGTAACTTTTAAGTGTCTGTCCGCTTATTTGCTCTGCTCCATCAATCAAAAGCAGCATAAAATATTTCGCCTAAATTATTGTTTCAGTGCAATACGAATAACTGGAAAATTATGTTTTATTGCAAAACTGACCTCTCTCTTCCAAAACGGTCAGTTCACCGAAACAGAAAATGGCAAAATAGTGATGACAATTACAGCAAACTAAGGTTATTATGAACTCAAAGGGACCACTAGTTTCAGTTCATTTGACCGTAGTCCGTTATAAGGTGAGGTGAAATGGGATTTAACGATACGTCCAAGTTTATTGCACTTCTATTGCGACGTGCATGCACGTGTGTATGTGTGTGTGTGTGTGTGGCTGGTTGTACTACTCCGGACTGATGCCGATTTATAGTGCTAGCACACTGAGATACCATGCCGCAGTTTAACATGAATATCCCACTCAGACACAGTATACTGACTCCGAGCCGACCAGTCCTTGTTTTAGCCCCTTAATGCCGAGCGCCAGACAGGGTAACAACAAGTACCATCTTTTAACGTCTTTTGGTATGACGCGGCCGGGGATCGAACCCCGGACCTTCCGTTCTCCGGGCGGACGCAGTCCGTTATAAACATATATACATTGAACAGCATATACGAAGCAGCTGGCCGGGACCAAAATAACAGTTCGTTATAAGCATGTTCGTTATTAAAGTAGTTTACTGTATATGAATAGGTCACTGAAAATGTGATGACACCTGGTGTTTGCGAAAAAGATAGGCCTTCTGACTACACCTGCCACTCAAATTTCACAACAAAGTCTTTTTATTTCTCTTTTCCAAAGCCGCACTTAGCAACCCGGTGATTGATATTATGAGCAATAATCCATACCGCCAGGGTAAGACATCACCTTATCAACCATTCGCCGAGTTTGGCCATTCGATCCATTAAAGGGCATGTAAGTGCCAGTGAGCAAAGGTCAAAGTATGGGACAACATGGCACATCATGTTGATAAGCCACGTGTCATATTTAGTCAATTCCTACCAGAAGCTTTCTGGAATGACTTGACCAAATCTTTGATTGTAACGCTTAGTTGTAAGCAAAAATAGTTTTTCCGTAAAATTTGAATATATTGTAATGCTCAAATGTACCTAAGCAATTGAGAAATGAAGACGCTCCACGCTAGAGCTAAAAAATTGCTCAGGATGAAGGGGAGAGGCACGACTGACATGATATAGATATAGCGGATATATAGATTTATCATATAATGGGTAGGTTTCTCGGCAGGATAAAGCCAACGGATAAAAACGATATCCGTTGGGGGATATGCGGATAGAGATGCAAATATCAAAGGTCAAGTGGGGACTACTTTCACTGTTTGTAAACAAACATGGCGTCGCCCTCGTCATTCGGCGACCGAGTCAGAATTAACCATCGGGAATCTGGATAAACTACAGGGATAATTGCTATCATTATCAAAAGAACAGTTTAATATACTGAAAATCAGTGTCTTACTGTGACGTAGCTAAGGCATTTTATAAGTTTGGGCAACTTTGGAGATATAAATTTTAAAACAATTTTGCGAGGGCACGAGGCCTAGCCAAGCGGGATCAGTAGCCATATCTGTGCTTGTAGACCTCTGCGGCTTGAAACCTTCTCCACAAATTAAAATAGTTGGATTTGGCCGAAATATGTTTCGAAATTGTTACCTTGTTTCGTTTTGTCGCTATGTGTACATCTGACTACACTTCTTAACGGGACAGGACAGACAGACTGTCAACAACGTCTGACCGTGGCCGTGACGTCTCATAGACTAGGGTAAGAGTAGCTTCCCTTTGGATTGCCGCGAAAGGCAATTAAAAACAATTGTTGTTGTGCGTATATGTTGCTTCGCCACTGTATAAGAAACAGATTTCAGTTGGAACTATATTGGCTACTGTCACTGTCCGACAGACACATCACTTACCCTGTGACGTAATAAATATTGATGAGCGCATTCCAGGAAAACTCGCAATGTTTCCGTAATGTTTGTGAGAGAGTGAAAGCGATTTTGAAGCACAGAAATAAAGAATGACATTATATGATAAAGAGGTTATCACGCTTGTGTGTTTGGGGATGGTAAATATCCTGTATTAGGAATAAACACTATGTATTTAGCTCGCCAAGGCTCGCTAAATACAATGTTTATTCCTAATGCAGGATATTTACCACCCCCAAACACACTCGCGTGATAACCTTTATATAGATATAGCGTATATATAGATAAAGCGGTTATCACGCGAGTGTGTTTGGGGATGGTAAAAATCCTGTATTAGGAATACATAGTGTTTATTCCCAATACAGGATATCTACCATCCCCAAACACACAAGCGTGATAACCTCTTTCTCATATAATGTAATTCTTCAATTCTGTGCTCGAAAAATATTTTCCCATCTCAAACATTACCTAAACATTGCAAGTTTTCCTTGAATGTGCGCATTAATATATATTACGCCAGAAGGCAAGTGACGCGTCCGTCGGACAGCGACAACCGTCATTATAGTTCCAACTGAAACCTGGTTCTTATACAGTGGCGTACACGATATTTAGGCAAACAAACAATTGCCTAAACAAATGGTTTCTACTTGCCTTTCGCAGCAACCCATCGGTCTGTCCGCTGGAGTAACTGCCCTTGATCAAAGGGAAGCTTCTCTAACCCTAGTCAGTGAGGCGTCACGATTGTTTTGTCTGCCTGTCCTGTCATAACATTACGAAGTGCTGTCAGATGTACACACAGCGACAAGGTACGATTCGGAAATATTTCGGCCAAATCTAACCGTTTAAATTTGGGGAAAAGGTTCCAAGCCGCACAGGTCTACAAGCACAGATATGGAAACTGATCCCCCTAGCTAGGCTAGTGTCCTCTAAATGGTTTCGCAATTAATATCTCCAAAGTTGCCACAACTTGTAAAAAGCCTTAGCTACGTCACAGTTAGACACTGATTTGCAGTATAATAGACTTTTCTTTTGATAATGATAGCAATTATCGCAGTAGTTTCTCAGGATTCCCGATGGTTAATTCTGACTCGATCGCCGACGCCATGTCTGTTTGGACACACTGAAAGTAGTCTCTACTTGACCTTTGATCCGTTTTTATCCGTTGGCTTTATCCTGCCTAGAAACCTACCCATTATATGGTTAAAAAAGAGGAACGCGAATTGATGGTTCAGCGGAAATACCAGCTGTATGAATGACCGACTGTTGAATTTTAAAATGTTCTTGCATTTGCTCTGTGTATGAACATCTTTTCGCTTGTTACTGTTACTTAAGGTAATATTTTTTTAAATATGGAATTTGATAGTTCTTTTAGCAAAACACTCCATAAATGCGAGTTCAACTAGAGAGTGGGTATTGATTCACGTCGCTTTTAGCAATATTCCAGCAATATCAAGGCGGGAGACACCAGAATCGAACCAGGGTCTTCGGCGTGACGATCGAACGCTCTAACCACTAGGCTACCCGACTGCCCCGCGAGTACAACTAGGTCTACCTTGTACGATACAATTATGACGATTGATTTAGTATCCCACACCTGCACGTTTCTATTCCTCCAATACTAATAGAGAATACTACACTCGTTCTCGCCAGATACCATTTTCACGAAACGAGTTGACTTTCTATGGTATCTGACCAAGCGAAAGCAAAAGTTATGAGAAAGTTTATTAGTATCATAAAGATGGTATCTAACAAGAATTAATGAGTGCGGTCTTTAATTTATTACCCACTGTAATCTATATTTAAGTAGAAATAAATAACAACTTTCGTTCGTCAAACAGACCATACCCAAACCGGCTGCAAATCCGTTTGCGCCTGAGTATTGATACAGGTTACACACAACCAAATGTTTTCCCATAGACTTCTATAGTTACGTTATATTTTTTTTTAAATAACTAAGCATTCAACAGCTATTACCTGTACGTGTGTGCACAGTTTGGCCTTAGAGCACCAATAAGAAAATAAAAAATGACTAGCTTAGCCAGCTCCTTTTCCGAGTACAGGAAGCTGAACACACCACCCCCAGTTTCGCACCAAATGTCACCTACTGATGACCAAAATGACAGTACTAAATATAGAAAAGCATGGTCAGTTTTAATAACTGGATGGATGTACATTTGAAAGACATAACAATCTTACAGAATATCCTCCAATCACAGCCTGCAGATATCTCTCGATCTGCACTGAAGGCTCCCTACGAAAACCGCACTGTCCAAACTGGTTCCGATTTGGTGTAGTAGAACCTGTATGCTTGAACATGGGCATCGTTGACATGTCTATTCATACGAATAAACAAAGTGTTTCTGCTTTTGAGTTTGCAAACATGGAAACAGTAAATCTCAAGATCTTTATTTAAGAATTTCTTCAACTCATGGTAATTTAAGCGAAAATAGCGGTTAGTACTCATAACAAATGTAAGAAACCTTTCAAAAGTCAAACATGGCCGCTCTTTAACATTTGAATCTCGGACCTACATTCGGTCAATACCACCGGCTTTGCGATCAAATTGGTTCGTTGAATTTAAATCAAATGAATTAAACCATTTCCGTACCTTTCTGGAAAAGGGAAAACAGAGTTATAATCAACACACTCGAATCTGCTTGTAGACACATATTATGTCAGTGGCAGCTTCAAACGAAGTACAAGGTCACTATTACTATAAGGAAAGACAACTGCAAAACGGAAAAATATTATTCACTTTAAGGATGCTTTGGTCACAGAAGTCGGGCACACTACTTCAGAGATTTGGTATGATTTATATCGGGACTGTTCACTCTGAGTGATCGGATCGTGAAGACAAACACTTTTGGACACACTTTCCGCTTCGAAGGGGACACATGGCACAGCCGGAGCATCAAATGTAATTTTAGATATCGTTCCAAATATTTTAAACTGAGTTTTTATATTAAGTCAAATTGTCAGGCGCGAAAGTGGTCGGATGCATCTCGCTCACAGAGGCCACTGTGTATCTGTAGTTGTACATGACAACTGGATATCACCCAGTTATATGATATCTGTAGTAGCTCTATGCATAACTAATATAGAATGCCAAGCGAAATGGTGCGTTTGGCGATCTTGTTTGGTTTAAGAAGTTCCAGAAGTTCCTTTCACGCGTTACCTTAGCGAGATCTCGGTTATCCAATCAAAACGAATAAAACGAGTTTAGCCTTGTATGAACCACGTGACGCACGGATGTATGATGTCACCATCTGTTCCTAGGGTAATAATTTGAGTGAATGCAAAACACCTTTCACCTTGTTGGAAGTCGTTGTCACGGGAAAGCTAGCTGCGCAGACGAGCAGACGACGCATTAAGGGACGTAACTCTAACTTCTTACAACCCGGGCGGGTGTCGATCGCCCATTCCAAATGCATTGACAAGGGGGTCCAACTCTGTAATACGGGCCAATCGCCTCCGTGGTCTAGTGGTAGGGCGTCGTCCGGAGAGCGAAAGGTCCAGGTCCCATCCCCGGCCGCGTCATACCAAACAGACGTTAAAAGATGGTACTTGTTGTTACCCAGTCTGGCGCTCGGCATTCAGGGGCTAAAACAAGGACTGTTCCGCTCGGAGTCAGTATACTGTGTCTGAGTGGGGTATTCATGTTAAACTGCAGTATGGTATCTTAGTGGGCTAGCACTATAAAATAAGCATTAGTAGGGACTAGTACAAGCAGACACACACACACACACACACACACACACACACACACACACCTCACCTCACCTCACCTATTATACAGGTCTAGTTATAACACAGTCTGTGATAGGACCGTCTCCATGTTGGCTCTATCGCACACACAGAATACCTCATATCATTGATAGGTATATGATGATAACAACTATGCACATGATTTATCATTAATTGAAGTTAAATAATCGTTAGATACTGTCACATTTGCACACACAATAGCATGATTTGGTTTGACTTGTTGTTTAACGCCGCACTCAGCAATATTCCTGCTATATGACGGCGGTCTGTATATAATCGAGTCTGGACCAGACAATCCAGTGATTGATATCATGAGCATCAATCCACATGCATCAACCAAGCCAGCGAGTCTGACCACCCGTCCCGTTAGTCGCCTCTTACGACAAGCAAAGTCGCCTTTCACGGCAAGCATGGGTTGCTGGAGACCTATTCTACCCCAGATCTTCACGGGTTGAGTATGTTTCTACGCAGCATTTAACAGTATGTCAGCAATTTAACGACGGGGGACACAGTGAATGGGCTTCATATAGTGTACGCATGTTGGGAATCAAACTCGGGCCTTCGGCTCGAACGCTTTTATAACCAATAGGCTGGCTACCCAATCACGCCTAGAAATTCAAAAGAGTAACACACTTTATTTATATGGAAAATTATGAACAAGTACCATGATATTCACCATGAAGAAGAGGAAAGCTTCTTGTATTTTGGTCTCTGGCTAAATACGCAAATTCATATTTCAATAATAGTATTTAAATACAGATGGTCAGGTCGGTGTCACTGTTTACAAAGACTTGGGAAAGGTTGGAATTACTACTTGAACAGTAATAATATGTGCAAGGTGGTGGACACTGTTCACATCATCGCACGCTTCACAGATAAGTCGAAGTGGAATTCATGGTTTTTTGTCGAAAACACGATAGATATCGACTAAGAGAGTACAGTAAACTACGGTTATAACGAACTCAAAGGGAACACTAATTTTAGTTCGTTATAACCGTAGTTCGTTATAAGCATATATACAGCTTCACTACAGCAAATAGTGGGGACAAAGAAGTAAGTTTGTTATATCCGTCAGTTCGTTATAAGCGTGTTCGTTATAAACGTAGTTTACTGTATTTAAGTGTTTTATGGGGCCATACCGAGCTTCAAAATTGACGCTGTTCTGTGACCTACTGTGACGCTATATGTCTGCGTCGCAATGTGCGGCGTGGAACTGAAACGTGCGAGGCTTTCTTTATGTTCTTTACGACGTTGCTACACCCTTTCCATGGCTTTCATTATGTAAATAAAGTATAATAAAGTTAACAAACAATGTTTGAGCATATACAGCACCAAACTACCTTTCCTTAATTCTGTTCGAGCGGCGGTCGGGTAGCGTAGTGGTTAAGGCGTTCGCTCGTCACGCCGAGGACCCGGGTTCGATTCCCGACATGGGTACAATGTGTGAAGCCCATTTCTGGTGTCCCCCGCCGTGATATTGCTGGAATATTGCTAAAGGCGGAGTAAAACCAAATTCAAGAAGGAATAAGAATAAGAAATGAATTAGCAAGCACATGAACCCTACCTTGTTTGAAAAATAAATTGTGCCGAAAAAAAGCAAAATTATTGATTTTCAAAGTTAAAATGTCTTAGAAACCAATCAAAAGTTGGGTATCATGTGAAAACATTTTTTTTAATTTTGAAAAGTTTTAAATCAAATTATGTTAACAAAAAATAGAACCATGTAGGAGTCTTTGAATGCTGACCAGGTGCCATTACACCTCATTGTTTGGATATAATATTGCTAATTTAAGATATGTTCTATTGAACATTAAACATATGATAGAATCTGATAGGTATATTTTCTTTTTTCCTCACTTTATGTTTTCTGTCTCTAGGTGAAGGTCGTTATGCGTATGTTGAACAAAGGTAACAAACATAACTGTTTAATTTTATGTTGTTGTTAATATAACATTCAACTTCGTTGTTAAGTCCTTTGTGTCTACATTTCACAACATAAGGTACAATAGAGAATGTTCTCTCTACCAATATTTCAAAGAGCGTCATACAACTCTAGCTCAGAAGTTGTTTGATTAAGGGTACAGCATTCAAGGCCCCAGTAAAGCTTTCAAAAGGTTTTATGGTAGACATGTGGAGGACATTTCCAAACTTGCATCAGTGACAAAGATGATGTCTGATGCAATTCCCTATTTTGACAAGCTCCACACGTTCCTGTGTTTTTCCAAGTGAACAATTGACTTGCCTTTCTATAGGTTTGTGACGGGTGCCACCGGTGGGGCAGGATACGCTAACCTTTACGCGCGCACCTAGTATCATCACTATTTGATAGTGATTCAAAAACACATACTCGGAATAATAGTCGGAATCGTACAATCGATTGATTTCTAATGAATATGGAAAGGGTTTTGTCGCATTTTCTTATTACCATCTTGGTACGTGAAGATCCGGGGTAGAATAGGTCTTGCCGTAAAAGGCGACGAACGGGATCGGATGGTCAGGCTCGCTGACTTGGTTGATGCATGTCATCGTATCCCAATTGCGTGGATCGATGCTCAGGATGTCAATCACTGGGTTGTCTGGTCCATACTCGATTATATACAGACCGTCGTCATACAGCTGGAATATTGTTAAGTGCGGCGTTAAAGAACAAACAAATATTACCATCTTGGAGTGGTGGCCTTGTTTGTACGCCAGTTTAATGTCAACTGAGAAACTGATACACTACAAGCCAAATGTCAAACAGTTACACCTCGCCAGAGAAGTGAAACGTTGAAATACCATAATAAATAACACAAACAATGCCACACGGCAACAGAGGACCAATGGTGACTGACTGGTGACATCGGTGTTGTGATGTGGCCTCATTATCACTACCGATCGTATGGCAACGCAACAGTTTTGGGGACTGCTTGCAAGGATGACGCAGCAATAGGACAGCACAACTTGAAGTCGCGAATTCATCATATGTCACCACCATATCACGTTACAAAACAGTGTCAGATTACAGACCAAGAGAACAAAGGTACTTCATGTGCAGTAGAGAGACTGTAGTGCCGCAGAACATTTGTCTTGTAGCCTTCCTGGGAATTTGTTGGACATTTCCCTACAGAATTAGCGAAAATCTCGCCTTCATGGGAATTTGTTGGACATTTTCCTGCAGAATTAGCGGACCCGTGAAGATCCGGGGTAGAATAGGTCTTTAGCCATAATTAATGTGGATCGGTGCTCATGGTGTCAGTCACTGGATTGTCTCGTCCAGACTCGATTATTTACAGACCGCCGTCATATAGCTGTAATATTGCTGAGCGCGGCGTTAAACAACAAACAAACAAAAAGAATTAGCGAAAGAGATCGCTGGTTTAATATGCTGATAGACACGTGTACAGACAGCCAAACGGACTACGATTTCCTGCCAAATGACCAATGTACAGTCAGGAGTTAAATCTACCTTTTTAAAGTGCAGTGCTAGGTTACCTGTAGATGTAACTCTTTGGTGTTAGCCACAATATTTAGTGAAGCGGCGAGGATTGAGTCCAATGTTTTGGGTGAGATGTCGAACAGATTTAGTGAGTGAGTGAATTTGGTTTTACTCCGCTTTTAGCAATATTCCAGCAATATGACGTCGCGGAGCACCGAAATGGGCTTCACACATTGTACCCATGTCGGGAAATAACCTGGGCCTCGGTGTGACGAGTGTACACTTTTCTACTAGGCTAACCAACCACCCCGACCTCTTATTGTTGGTTCGTGTTGTTCTTGGAACTGGAGTTGTTGGGGGTGCCCTAGCTGTTGAGGCGTTCGCTTGTCATGCGAGTCACAGGTTCGATTCCAAACATGAGTTCAATGTGCGACGCACATTTTCACTCACATTGCACCAACTGTTATTGTCAAACATATAACACGAACGACACTACAATAGTTAAAAGTTGATTTTTTAAATAATATTAATAATAATAATAATTCTTATAATGCGCTAGCTTCCAAAGCATGCCCAAAGCGCTGACAAGGCACATACATTTGTTATCAAGAGTTATCAAACAAAAAGTTTTAAGTCGTTGGGTTAAGATGGAGCTGTTCTATTTACACACTTAATCCGGACAAAGTGTGATGGAAAGGTTAGAGAACACCAACACCACGCGACTGTATTTCTTTGTTACAATTGACTCTCTGGAGTAGATTAGATTACCATTAAAACAGGTATTTATTTTATGTTAGCTTACCAGTCAAGACTTGACTGCGCAGAGAACTCGATCATTTAATTTTTAAAGATAGATCCGCTATTTTTCGAAGATCTCACGATGACAAGAGACGCAGTGTGCCACACTAACTGATTTTCTGAAAGATGGTCAGCTGCTCGACATAGGCGCTCCTTTAAGTTTGAGTAAGATTTCAGCGTCACACGACTCTTGCTCAGAAGTTGTCTGATTAAGGTCACAACATTCAAGGCCTCGGTAAAGCTTTCAAAGAGTTTGATATTAGACATGTGGAGGAAATTTCCAGATTTGACGCATCAGTGACAAGAATGATGTCTGATGCACTTCCCTTTTTCAATACCCTATGTTCCCATTATTTTTCACGTGAACAATTGACTTTCATTTGCATGCGTTTGTGACAGGTGCAACCTTTTCGCAAACACCTGGTATCATCACTATTTGATAGTTATTCATAAACACATGACGTAGTCGGAATCGTACTATCGACTCTTACAGAGAAGTCTGTTGGATATGGAAAGCCTTTTGTCGCTTTATTGCAAGGACACGACGAAATCGCCTGTGACCTTTGTATGCGTGTTTCATTTTCATAAATATTCCTGAATTCAAGAAAGCCCCGTAACGTCCTAGCAATTTGAAAACTATGTGTCCTTTTCTATTTCTATCTTTCGGTGCCATCTCGCCACGAGCCGGCCAGGACATTACGTCCGAAAATCTGGCGTCCTCCTTGTATAGGTGTATAATGATTCGGCCCTTCAATATTGTTTTGGGCAATTGTGTGATTGTGAACAGGTCTGTTTAATAAAGTCAGCAAATATGAACAGCATAATGCAGAAGAAGATGTCAAACATTACATGTGTTCGATTAAGTCATACATGTGGCAGTGTTGTCGATCATTTCGATCATGAGTATGCATCACTGCATTACTCAAATCGACTCTCTGTATCCAGTTAACACAAAATTGCAAAAATAGAAAGTTACCATGCTTTGAATGTGTGTACACCTGTATGTTCAAGTACAAAACTAAATCAAGTGTTATTTGCTTAGCTTAGTCGCTTGGTCTAGACATCTTATCAGATTCTGTCAACTTCCTGGCAGGGTCGTCAGGATTCTCAGAATCTCCGTTAATAAACTTGACGGTTAATCAATGGCCAAACTCGCCACTCTCGAAATAACTAGATCTTATCAGAAGGTTAATCATTTTTTAATCGAATGTGCAATTTGGAATATATAGTCCATATTTATATATATAATTGGTATTTAGAGGCTCGCAAAATATCGCGCAATCATATAGCGACTAGACGTGATCTAGACTACCAGTTGTCGGACTTTCATTGTTGTGGAAGCCTCGGTGGCTGAGTGGGTTAGATCGCTGACTTTGTGTGCTGGCGATTAGGTGCCTCACTCTGGCAAGTGTGGGTTCGAATCCCGGACGGGACTCAACCCAAAAATGTACGAGAATCTGTACTTTACTAAGAAAGTGTTATCCCAAATATAACATTTGTTACAGTTTAAAGTGACCTTCGAACAGGTCCTTGAAACAATTTTTCGACCATCGGCGCATGCGCAGAAAATACTTCCCTCTAGAAGCACAAGGACACGAGCATCGCGCTTGTCCGGACTGTGTCTATTGCCTCTTGTATTGTTGATCACTAACCGTCGGTTAGTTCACTAATATAAACCGTCAACTCCAGGGAACAATTGCAACCAGTCTCGATTATCCGTCGAAACAGATGTATTGGGGGTGAAGGGCAAAAGAGCGATGAAAATTATGTGAATGGATCACTGAAATGTGATGAAACACGAGCATGACTCCAACAAATCGTCCTCTCCATAGACTTGTAACACAATACAGGTGAGCTCAAATCATGATACAAGAAACCTATGAAGGATCGAAGGTTTATCGGCACCATCTTTGTGCTTTTGGGTTTAACCAAAGTGATCCAAATCTAAGACCTGCATTACTTCGGGCTCCCCTCCAACATTAAGCTGACACGCCATGACATATATGAAATACTGTTCAAGGAGACGTTAAATCAAACTCACTGTTTTGTCAGAATTAAGATTTCATCGCGTGGGCCATATCAGGTCTGGGAATAACATACAAATGCCACGTGGATACCTTTAAATAACGAGAACATAAGTATACGTAATGAATGAATGTATGCGTCGTAGTACCTGTAACGTGTTTTTGTCCTCACCCCCAAGAACAGAAGGATTGTCAGCAGTTTTAGGTAAATACAGAACCCTCTTGAATACCTCATTCCATGTGGGTTTTTTCGTTCCAAACCTCCATATTTCCGCCCCATATGTCAGGATAGGTAGGACTATAGTATCAAACAATCTCGAAGCAGTACTTATTACTGTCCATCCCATGGGTTTTGGAGTCATTTCCATTAGTACAGCATCTAAAAATGCCTGCAATTAGGTACAGGGACATTACTATAGCTAAATATTATATTGAACTGGCTCCTACTGAGGATCGTTTACCGTGTTGATTAAATTCTGCTGACTTTGCAGGGCCCAGTTTTAAGTTGCTACAAATGCAGGAAAATTCTATTCCAGGGGGCAACTGCAAATTGTTTAAGGATAGTCCCACATTCTGTGTTTGAGTTTCGTTTCCGTCTTTAAAACAAAAGATCTTTAAAACATATTTAAAAACTCGTTTTTCTGAAAGGAGAAGGCGAACAAGCTTTTGGAATCCATAGCACATTATGTTTCACAATATCCAGCATGTCCAGTTGTGAACCGATTTCCAAATTGACGCAATATGTTTAAACAGAAATCTGTACGGCAATTACAATTGCAGTACACAGTGGTAGGAACATATTCAATGGCAATAAATAATATGATGACAATGGTCTATATCAAATACCAAACTACAGTTATGATAGCAAAAGTCTGTGATAATAATTTACATGTATATTCAACCAGCGGCGACAGTGGTCAAGCTTCCGAGATGGGCTTGGCAGGGAATCAGGGTTGATGAGTGATCCTCATACGAAAGCTGGTTCCGAAGCGATGAAAATGCGTGAGAGACGAAATGTGTAAGAGGTACCTAAACAAGCCCTTGTCCCACTGTATATACAGCCAAACAAGCAACTAGCGGTGCTAGAAAATTACAGAATATTCTACATGAATCCACGGCCTACAAGAAGTTTACACGCCACACTAGCATCAAAATATAGTAACTTCCTAACGATTGCCTACATGAAATAGTACTACACTCCTGACGACTAATCACTGTCCAAATACTATGCAATGATCGTCTACCGAATATCAACAGAAACAATTTAACACAATTACAATCATGGTTCCACAACAAAATACACTGCCACATAAACAAAAACACGTTTCTTCTGTAGTACTTCATAAACCTCCGTAAATTGTCATATACCTCCACAAGTTACAGAAATAAAAAGGGTGTGTGTACTTTTGCATAGAGAATGGTTCGACAAAGACACAAACAGTTGCAGTTTATATTGTAATTGTACAGCATGTAGACACTCGCAGCATTCACGGTGACTAAAAGAAACGTCACGCGCCAGTTTTACGCCGATGCCGAACTGGTAATTGAATGGCAATAGAGATGCAACATCCATTTACTTGTCGTTTAAAAATACGTCCATAGTTTTTAGCTTAAAAGTTGAGAACTCCTGCCCATCACACTCACGAAATGCTCATGACAACCGTTAGTATGTATCGATTCTCAATTATGTACGGCAAAGTGTTCCTGGGCGAAATAGATTGGTTAGGTAACCTTGAAAAGAAGTTGTTAGGATTCCTATTGACAATAAAGCCATGCAATCACAAGCAATAAAGAGCAAAGGCTAAGGCACCCTAATACATGCGTTGTTCGATGTTCTGGTCCGAAACCAGTGCTGTTGTACTTTGAAGGATCATAAACACGATTCACACATTTCTATTGACACACTGAATTGTTTTGAGCTACGAAATACTAGAGATGGCTGAAAAGTTCGGAACCTAACTACGAAGGATGGATGTATTAGTACACAATTAACAGTTTGTGTGATGTTTTCAAGAACAATACTTTCCTTGCTTTCCTATGTTGCATTTGAATCAAATAAATATCTTGGCAGCGTATTTCTCTGTTAATGAAAATGGACACAATTGGCCTCCGCCAAGTATATCCAAATGACAGGGCTAACTGTTACAGCGATCCTCGCGGACATTGTTTGAACTTTTGGGGATGACGCTCTTTCTTTTGAAAGTGCCCACAGAACTCACAGCGGACGTCAAGAGGGGAAGAGAGAGGCTCAAAGATGATCCAAGATTAGGAAAACCTTCAACTGACACCACTTAGAAAAAATGTTTATAACACACATGGTATGATTCTGGATGATTGATGACTCGCATTGCGAATACAGAAGGCATTCCTCATGAGGGAGTTTAGATCATTCAGAGGAATGTGACAAAGTTATCAGCACGCTGGGTTTCAAGGCTTCTGACTCCTAATTAAAAGTGAAGCTAGGTCATTTTGAGGCAGACCCACCTGATTTTGTTGAACTGTTTGTTACCATAGAAAAATCTTGGGTTCACCACTATCATCCAGAGATGGAACAACAGTAAACGGAATGGAAACATATAACGTCTACTCCTCCGAAGAAGAAGGCGAAGTCTGTTCCATCAGCTGGCAAGGAGATAAATTCGTTTTTCTGGGATTCCAAAGGACTCTTACTGATGGACTAAGGACCGAAAGGATTGACCATTAATGGCCAATATTATGCTCATGTGCTGAGGAAATTGTGAGAGAATATCAAGATTAAACGTTGTGGAAGAGTCACTAAAAGTCTATTAATCCTCCAGGACAATGCAACCGTGCACAAATCTGTTGTCGCCATGACTAGAATGCGTCACTGTTGCTGTCAGCTCATCGAAAATCCTCTGTATTCACCAGATTTGGCAGGTTCCCACCACTTCCCAAATTTGAAGAAAGAACTGTCATGCAAGCATTCATTTGTGACCAACTCGTGTGAATTCCAGGACAAGCCAAATAGCCATTTTTGCAACTGGGTTCCGCCTAAGCACAAACGATCATAGTTGAAAGAATTGTCAACTCGTTGCGTAATGATTCACGTATATTTCCGCCATGTCATATATATTCCAGATGCTATTTAAACACATCGGAACTTACGGTATTTATACAGCATGACTGAACACATTTAACTGTATTTAGGGTATATTTTGATTTGCAAGACGTGCGTAATAAGAATGTTTTCTTGAGGGATTACGCGCATTCTGTTTGGTTTGTCGTATTTTTGCACATATCATTCATCGAGGGGGGGGGGGGGGGGGGGTACGAGTCTTCTTGCAGGTTGAAAGGGGCGAGTGGTGACGAATGGCAAGTGTTATGCAAATAATGATGATGTCATACGCAAATTATGATGAGGACTTTCTACACAACCAGGAAAAGGCCTTCTGCACCAGTGGGATCCAACCACTCCGGCATCTTTGACAGAAGTGTGTGGACCTCGAAGGGATTGTTTTGACAAATAATCAGCTACGACAAATAATCAGCTACAAACTCCATCAACGCAGTCCTTCATAGTTAGACCCTTAGACCAATGAACAGTCTGAATATTGAACATTGCCTATCAATGTGTCTGCCGTTCTGTATATCTTGTGTTAGCAGTACGGCCATGAAACATGCGAGATATTGATTCTTAACTTCAATTAAACGTTGTGTATGTTTTAACGCCTTTGCGATTTATTTACAGCAGCTAAGTCAGTCGTCACTGTGAAAGAGAAGATAACACGTCCCATTTTAATTCTGGAAACCCAAAAGTCCAGAAACTCTACGCTCTTTGCCCAGTCTCGGTTAAAGGTATTTACAAAATTACACATGCCGTTTTCATGGGAACATACCAAGGAAGAAAAAATGAAAAAAAAATTGTTTAAAAACTCAATGTTTAGACTATGTCGTCAATTGGCCTGCCCATGGGCGAAGTCTGGCCCATGGGTAGGCCCATGGGCAGGCCCATGGGCGAGAATATGTTCCTTTACTTAAAACTCATGTTTTTGTTTCGCAAATACATTTAATGTATTCATTCAAGTATCATGACACAAAATTTAACTCATTTTAACTTAATTCAACGATTTTATAGCGATATTGAAATATTTCGCCCATGGGCGAGAAAAAGGTTTGGCCAATGGGCGAGAATATGTTCCTGTACTTAAAACTCATGATTTTGTTTCGCAAATACATTAAATGTATTTATTAAAGTATCATGACACAAAATTTAACTCATTTTAACTTAATTCAAGGATTTTATAGCGATATTGAAATATTTCGCCCATGGGCGAGAAAAAGGTTTGGCCCATGGGCAGGCCCATGGGCGAGAACATGTTCCTTTACTTAAAACTCATGATTTTGTTTCGCAAATACATTAAATGTATTCATTGAAGTATCATGACACAAAATTGAAAGAAAAAATGAAAAAAAAAATGTTCAAAAACTCAATATTTAGACTATGTCGCCCATGGGCCTACCCATGGATAGGCCCATGGGCGAGAATATGTTCCTTTACTCAAAACTCATGATTTTGTTTCGCAAATACATTAAATGTATTTATTTAAGTATCATGACACAAAATTTAACTCATTTTAACTTAATTCAACGATTTTATAGCGATATTGAAAAATTTCGCCCATGGGCGAGAATATTTTCCTTTACTTAAAACTAATGTTTTTGTTTCGCAAATACATGCAGGTGTTCTTACTATTTTCATGGCACATAATGTAACTCAATTTTACTCAATTCAGCTATTTTACAGATTTATTGAAATATTTCGCCCATGGGCGAGAAAAGGTTTTGCCTTCGAAATCCTTGATTATTATATCATGCCAGAGTTCTGAAATTCAGTGACAATGTTGCTGAACAGTAGAATCTGATGGACGTATTGTGCAGAACCTGTTTGACACTATGGGTTCCAGGACCACTAACACTCTGAGCTGAAAAAGTTTGGTCCTAACCGCACCCAACATCTTTAATGAACCCGGCCTTATCTCTCAAAACGTTTTGGCAGTTTATCATACGAATTCATGTGCGTGTACAGCATTAAATTTTAGTTAGTTTCTATTTCATTTCCCATTTTATGACCCGTTGATACATCACACTGTGCAATTACGTGACAGGTACGCGTGCGCGTATTTTAATGGAAAGAAACTATTCGTCTTTTATTGCATAACGTTTGGCTAAATATCTTACATTCTAACGAAATCTCGAAATAATTATTTAATTACAAGCAGTGTCGAACTGACCAGTAGGAATTATGTTTCAATGCGATTGAGGAAAACGTGAGTGAATATTGTGACACTTAAGCAACTTTTAACTGCATTGTCACTTTTGGTATGAAAATGGTAATAGTTAAGAAAAACGTAACAGCCTTCTTATGATAATTCTCATATTCTCATTAGTACGTTGTGTCTAATTACAGTGTCGGCCTTATTGATATATATATTCAACGCGAACGAAGCTTGTATTTTCTCCGCGATCCTGATGTGTATCATCGTTTAATTGGTCATTCATTAACAGTATGTTGTGAGGCGATATCAAAGGAGCCGCTCAATATACACAGTGTCGTCCGTTTCGCGTGAACTACCACCCTACCCTGTCAGTAAGAGTTATGTAATCGGTACACAAATATATTTGGTGCGATGTCAGTGTGGAAGGAGTTTGAATTACGTCCGCCAGTGGCCACAGAAAGTATAGTACCAATCAACAAGGCCAATGCCGTACTAATAACCTAGTGACTCGCGTAACAACGGCTGTCAATATGTCTGCTACATCTACCATACCATCATCCCTGTCACAACTGGCGTATTAACGGTTTATTCAAAATATTAATTGTAGAAATGTCGTTACCAGACTAATGTACGTCGTATTCAGTCCTCAACTGGATGTTACATTCCTTATATCAGTTAACAGCCCTGTTTGTGAAAATATTTACTAGACATCAGATTTAAAGACTAATAAAATCAATTGTAAGACCGCATAGACCATAAAACCGAATAAAATATGTCTTGGTATCATCTCTTGTGTATTAGATGATGGCAATGACCGGAAATGTTATAACGTTAGATTAAGAAGGAGAAACATTAAAGTGTTTTACAATACTTGGAAACATGAGCAATAAGATGTAGCAACATAAACATGCATGGAATAGGGAAAAAGGATGAAAACAAATTGAAAAGGATTTTAATACAAAATTATCGAACTAAATAACTTGCATGAACAAAGGGGTACCCAAACTTGTTTGACAGTTATTCGTGTGTTGTAGACTGTCGAATGGGACTCATGTGTGTACGTAGAGTACGCATACCTATTGCAAGTTTTAGTACTCATACACTTTCTCTTTTTGTGTTTTGTTTGTTTGTTAGTTGTATAACGCCACACTTAGCAATATTTCAGCTGTATGACGGCGGTCTGTAAATAATCGACTCTGGACCAGACAATCCAGTGATTGACATCATGTGCATCGATCCACGCAATTGGGATACGATGACATGCATCAACCAAGTCAGCGAGCCTGACCACCCGATCCCGGTAGTCGCTTCTTACGACAAGCGAATGGTTTGTTGAAGATCTTCACGGGTCTATTGAATGCAGGGATTTGTGTAAAGTCATTCAGACAGCATACAATGGCAACTAAAAAATTATACTCAGTGTCTCCGCAAAGTAATATAGTACGGTACTTAGAGTACATGTGAGATTATACTCAGATTAGGGAGATGTTTAATCCATATAACGTGTTATTATTCTACCTAACAATGTATTTAATGAAATGAATGCAAAACAAACTCAACGGCTAAAAGGTTTCATTGAAAAAACTACCCCTAGTCTTGACTAATAAAACAACTGCAACCCGACACAGATTAAACGCAACTTACAAACACAATCATAATCTGGTCAGTCTGTATCACTCAACGAGGCCGCTTACTCTGCCAACAGTATGACAGTATTGGGCAGTTCAGTAATTAGGAGCCAAAACCAGGCAGGTACGCTGGTCACACTTGACTGGTCTGACTGATGATTAGGTCGTCTGACAATTGTGAGTGAACCATAGCAAGAAGTATCTGCGAAACTATTTGCTCCTTTTATGGGACCGATTAGTTTTATGACCATGGGCCTCGGCACAAGCGTGGTGTTGGAAGACAAGTTATACATGTACATCCGATATGGTGACTGTTTTTCGCTATTCATATTCTAAATACATTCATAATACCACAACATTTTAGTACTCCTTGAAACTTTACAATCACTTCAATATGTACAATAGATTGAACGAGAACACTTGATATAATGCAGATTATTAAATCATTGTCTCTATTATCAGCCGCTACGTTTGTATCGTTTGCATTGTACAAAGAAATATTTTATCTGTCCTTTTGTAGATTTAGCCTCAGAATGTGATCATTCGAATTAGGAACGAAAATAATTGTTTATCATGAGTATATATGATACAGTTAAAAGTTACTTGAACACTGTAGACGTATTCACTTTAAAGTCGCATACGACCTTCGCGAGCGAGTTGAATGATCCAGGTTAATTGGAACGAAGTCTAGAAAGGGTTATAAAGTTTTGTATTTGGTAATGTGTAGGTTTGTTAAAAATAATTTTTTAAATTCCTTTTATTTCAATATGTAAAAACATAACTATGCGCTTAAAAACAGAGCTGACTTGATGGGAGATAGCCACCTCAGATTGTCTGTTGGACACGGTTTAACCTTACTGTGTCCTCACCCTGGTTTTTGTTACGTTGTTATAAGGGATTAAGAGCTACGGCTCATTGCATTTTTGGTTACAGTCTGTATCACTAAAGTGGACATGTGCAGGTGAACTCCGTTCAATTAGTATATGAAATGCCCCAAAATGTGAACTCCAGACAATAATAACCTGAGGGTAAATCCACGTGCGTCTGCCTTTCCCCTCGTTCACCTTCGAAATCCTTGATTATTATATCATGCCAGAGTTCTGAAATTCAGTGACAATGTTGCTGAACAGTAGAATCTGATGGACGTTTTGTGCAGAACCTGTTTGACACTATGGGTTCCAGGACCACTAACACTCTGAGCTGAAAAAGTTTGGTCCTAACCGCACCCAACATCTACAAGTTTGTAAGCTTGTAGACATCATTAAGAAGTAATTAACAGTCCCATGCTGAGACCTTTCTCAAACTTCAGACCGGTGGCAGGCTGCCAACAAAGAGAAGAAAATATCGCAACCCCGACACGAGTGTGCTCAGTCAAACAATGAACTTACGACCGGCAGAAAACAACTCCAGTTGAGTATGCCGATGCTGTATCTCAGCCGTGTTGGCCTGAAAATGTAAACATGCTAATTAAATCCAAAATCATACAAGAAAACATTGATGCAGAGCATCAAAGTTCCCCGCCTCACAAACGCAGACCTATTCTAACCTGGGTCTTTATTTAAAAAGTAGTTCGAAGGAAATGGAAGCAATTTCTTGCACAAATGTAAACATGTGGAAATAGTATCAAAACTGCCAACAACATTGGCAGATGCACATACTCAAATAATAGATCACATTCTTTTTACACTTGGCATTTGGTTATAATAATGTAAATGAAAATACCAAGGGCTCCATATGGCAAAAAAGTCATACCAGATAAGGTCCATTGGTAACAACTCAAAATATTATCACGTAGTTGGAGAACATTTCAATACCGGGACTAATCAATAACGGAGATTCCTCGTCTCTTGTTTTACGTTTTTGGGTCAGTTTCTTTTTTGTATTTCTTTCTTTCAAAGAATAGTAATTGTGATCATGATGAGTTGAGTTACTTGGTTTTTTTCTATGTACTGTTTTTTATCCAGTGTCAGTAACTGTTGTGGAATGTGGTTTACTTGTAACAATGACTGGTTTGAGTTCATATGATGATGATTGATTGGTTTGTCGTTTAACGCCGCACTCAGCAATATCCCAGCTATATGACGGCGTTCTGTAAATAATCGAGTCTGGACCAGACCATCCAGTGCCTAATATCATGAGCATCGATCCACGCAATTGGGATCGATGCCATGCATTAACCAAAGCCTGGCCATCCGATCCCGTTTGTCGCCACTCACGACAAGCATAGTCGCCTGATATACTGTTAAGATGTAACATAACAATTCATTTATACTACTAAACAGAAGTAAAACCGCTTGTCCATTCGGATCAATCTGACCCAAACAATTCCGCTGATGAGAGTCAAATAATGCATACGAATCAAAATCCGTATCAATATTGCTATTTGAAATGATTCTATGAAATTTGTTTTCCCTGCTTCAATATTTGGAGCACCTGTGACGGAGCCTTAAAACTGATCTGTTATGTAGACAATATCGTTTGGGGGAATGGCTGCTGGGAACTGATTATGACCTAAATACCCCTCATAGCCTTCGGTGTTAACTATGTGACTGTAGAGAGCTGTGCCTTCATCCCACAGATTATCGAGGTCAGTGGAACACGGTACAGACGCAAATAGATTTGAGCCATGGGACACAAAATATATGAGTGACCAGAGCTACGGCTGTACATTGAATTCCATTAAACGGTTGAAAAATACTACAGCCTTGATGCAAATTCGCCGACACACTACTCCGATTTTGCTTTGACTTTGCTGCCAAACGTTTCACATGTGGCTGTGTGCGGTGCACTGATTAAAAAAACACGGGGGACTGGGTTAATTCAAAACACGGAATATAACTATTCCAAATATTTCCAGTGAACATGAGCATCCAAACACTCAAAAGTGTGGTATGTAGAATGTGGAATTCAGCCATATTACATTTAAATTGAGATGTCGTCGTTGTTCATGAATAAGCATAGTCAGAACATAATTTTTATTATACTGTTATTTACGAACTCCGGAGCACAGTTCTTCTTTTGTATACACCGTGAAAATCAGAAAATTAGTCCTTGAGGAAAAAAGGACATCGGATTACACATGAATGGTTTAATAATGTCAGCAAATGACCAGAAACGGTCATATGCATCAATTAACTACATAAAGACGATTTTAAAGTATCTCTTTTTGCTGGAAAAGAACAGCATCACCATTCCACGCACATGATTTGTATGTTTTGTTTCCGTAAATGCGTGGCTTGAAATTTCAAATAAACCAACATGTCGACATACATGCTACAAAATTAACGTTTCCCGTATACTTATAATTAATTATTTTTAATAGAAACCGTATCTTAATTTGTTCTTGCACTGCTTCATATCGTGTATTTCATCTGTATATGTGTAATGTGTATATGTATCAATGACTACACTTAAACCGCATATTCTGCAACAGACTATAATTAATCACCTTATTATTGTCTCTCCATTTACCATGGCTGACTGCACTAATACCCTGTTAACAGTGGACACCGATATCAGTATACATGTAGGCTTTTTGTTCAAAAAGGAATATGCAGGAAATTATATGTAACAATTAACTGTGTACTAATTACATGTTTGAATGTTATCAGTTTTACGTTCTGAGATACAGTGATGTAAGCATCTTCTAAAATCTTCTAAAAATATAATAAAATACAAAACTCTCTGCCGTAATTTTTTGTGGAAATCATACGATCAAGTAAAAATGACTGCGTGACAAGACGAATCAACTATTCATCCCCGATAAAAGAAACTGCCGTATTTTAGGAACAGTGCTATAACAAGACATTTGAAATTTCTCACAAGCAGATACATTAGATACAGTAACTAGACTATAGGTACGTACATTGTAATCCGTATCAATCAAAGGTGTAAAAAAAATGAAAATCATATCTGTCGGAGACCTACCAAATTACTAAGTTTTATCATTACTATATTTATTACAATGCAAATACTTTAGTGATACATTTTTTAGAGGAGAGGGCATACACACAAGTATATTGCTTCCGTGTGTGAATGCAGGTTGTACTTGGTATCTCAGTTCTCAGTTTCATACCGAATTTGTATATGGAACCATGCGTACAGCATGACAATTACTTGCTATTCGTCAGTTTACAACACACATAACACGGTCAAACAATTTTAGGCACCGCTTTTGCGAGTTATTGAAGTACTATAATGTTTATTAAAATCTATTTCAATTTGTTTTCACCATTTTCCCTATTGACAGTCGTTGTTACGTGCGTCACTAGGTAATTAGTACGGATTGACCTTGTTTATTCTTCCCCGCCCTTAAGGCGGGGAAGTATGCGGGAAACGTTAAATTTGTGGCATGTATGTCGACATGTTGGTTTATTTGAAATTTCAAGCCACGCATTTACGGAAACAAAACATACAAATCATGTGCGTCGAATGTTGATGCTATTCTTTTCCAGCAATAAGAGATACTTCAAAATCGCCTTTATGTAGTTAATTGATGCATATGACCGTTTATGGTCATTTGCTGACATTATTAAACCATTCATGTGTAATCCGATGTCCTTTTTTCCTCAAGGACTAATTTTCTGATTTTCACGGTGCATACAAAAGAAGAACTGTGCACCGGAGATCGTAAATAACAGCATAATAAAAATTATGTTCTGACTATGCTTATTCATGAACAACGACGACATCTCAATTTAAATGTAATATGGCTGAATTCCATATTCTACATACCACACTTTTGATTGTTTGGATGCTCATGTTCACTGGAAATATTTGGAATAGTTATATTCCGTATTTTGAATTAACCCAGTGCCCCGTGTGTGTTTTTTAATCAGTGCACCGCACATAACCACATGTGAAACGTTTGGTAGCAAAGTCAAAGCAAAATCGGAGTAGTGTGTCAGCGAATTTGCATCAAGGCTGTAGTATTTTTCAACCGTTTAATGGAATTCAATGTACAGCCGTAGCTCTGGTCACTCATATATTTTGTGTCCCATGGCTCAAATCTATTTGCATCTGTACCGTGTTCCACTGACCTCGATAATCTGTTGGATGAAGGCACAGCTCTCTACAGCCGCAAAGTTAACACCGAAGGCTATGAGGGGTATTAAGTTCATAATCAGCTCCCAGCAGCCACTGCCTAAGCGATATTGTCTACATAACAGATCAGTTTTATGGCTCCGTCACAGGTGCTCCAAATATTGAAGCAGGGAAAACAAATTTCATAGAATCATTTCAAAAAGCAATATTGATATCCCCGTCACTTTTGGTAACTTTTAATGATGTCTCCATTGCAGTTTTTACGGATTTCGATTCGTATGCATTATTTGACTGTCATCAGCGGAATGGTCTTGGTCAGATTGATCCGAATGGACAAGCGGTTTTACTTCTGTTTAGTAGTATGGATGAATTGTCATGTTACATCTTAACAGTATATATATCAGGCGACTATGCTTGTCTTAAGAGGCGTCGATCCCAATTGCGTGGATCGATGCTCATGATATTACAGGCACTGTATTGTCTGGTCCAGACTCGATTATTTACAGAACGCCGTCATATAGCTGGGATATTACTGAGTGCGGCGTTAAACGACAAACCAATCAATCATCATCATATGAACTCAAACCAGTCATTGTTACAAGTAAACCACATTCCACAACAGTTATTGACACTGGATAAAAAACAGTAGATAGAAAAAAAACAAGTAACTCAACTCATCATGATCACAATTACTATTCTTTGAAAGAAAGAAATACACAAACTAACTGACCAAAAAACGTAAAACAAGAGACGAGGAATCTCCGTTATTGATAAGTCCCGGTATTGAAATGTTCTCCAACTACGTGATAATATTTTGAGTATGTGCATCTGTGGTTGTGACAAAAAGACCTTATCAAGTATGACTTTTTTTGCCATATGGAGCCCTTAGTATTTTCATTTACATTATTATAACCAAATGCTAAGTGTAAAGAGAATGTGATCTATTTTTTGAGTATGTGCATCTGCCAATGTTGTTGGCAGTTTTGATACTATTTCCACATGTTTACATTTGTGCCAGAAATTGCTTCGATTTCCTTCGATCTACTTTTTAAATAAAGACCGAGGTAAGAATAGGTCTTCAGCAACCTATGCTTGCCGAAAGAGGCGACGAACAGGATTGGGTAGTCAGGCTCGCCGATTTGGTCGATGCATAACATCATATTCCAATTGCGTATTTCGATGCTCTTGGTGTCAATCACTTGATGATCTGGTCCAGACTGGATTATTTACAGACCTCCGTCATATGGCTGGAATAATGCTGAGTGCGGCGTTAAACAAGAAACTATTTTTTAATAGACCTACCCTATGCAAATGTATCAACTGTATTGCCCAATACTCAAAATAAATAATATTTTTTTCCACAACAGCGTTGTTATTTGTGGTTAATATAATTATGCTCCATCATGCCTTTCAGTTACATCATAATTATGCGTTTGTGAGGCATCACATATGGCGGGGAACTTTGATGCTCTGCATCAATGTTTTCTTGTTGTCTCTATACTTTGAGGATTTCTGTGGCAAGTGGCGGACGTAATTCAAACTCCTTCCGCACTGACAATACTGTTCAAATCGCGATAAACCAAACTCACTCACTCATTATCATTCTGTTTTATCATTTTTTTAGGATTTTAACAATAAACAAGCGCTGATAGATCCGTCTGGAAAAGAAAAAGGGTGCACTTTGTGATTTCACAATTCGCGTTTAGTTATTGTGTAATTGCGTTACAAATATCAAAAGAGAGTTAATGTAGTGTTGTAATGAACATGACACGTTATATATCACTGCAGAGAACATAACACTTGATATTTCACTGCAGTGAACACAACACTTTGACGGAACTATTGTCATAAAAAAGTGACCTCCCCTCCAATTGTCTCCCATTATCGTAAGTGTCTTCTGGACCGTACACAAACTGATGTCTTCCTTTTTACGTAAGTTCCACATTGACAAGGCAAAATAATGACAGATGGTTTTTAGCAATCTTCCAGCAATATCACGTCCGGGGACACCAGAAAAGGCTTTCACAAGTTGTAGCCATGTTGGGAAACGAGCCTATGTCTTCGGCATAACGAGCTATTTCTTACCAAGAAACTTCCCAACCCTTCATGGTATTCATAGATAATATGTTTACATTAATTAATGAACTTGTATCTTACTTCTCCAAAGAGAACATTTGACTAAAATATCTATTTTCTATACGTTAGATTTGTATCGTCCTTTCCTTGCTAGGAAGGGAATGTTGGCCTACTGTGGATATCGCCAAAGTCACGACGAAGAAGGACCAAGACAACACAAATGAGGACTTAAAACAAAGCAAATGTCGATAGGTAGGATGAATGGTATTTATTTCTGTAAAACATATCCACTCATTTCCTTCCAGGCCCGTCACTTTGACATGTAAGCTCAGTCAGACTATCGCTGATGTCCTTCAAAGCTTTCTGTCTATCGGTGAATACAAGGCTGGATTTTGACGCCACGTCCTTCATGGTTCCGATGGCCTGACTTTTCGTCAAAGCCACGACATAGATAACTGCCTTCCTCCTCAGACCACCAGCATCTATCATAACGTTTATACCGTTTCTGCTTCTTCCGTCAGTGAACACGATGACGACATTATCAGCGTCAGTGCGGTCACCGTTTTTCTCACTAAACACGTTGATGTCGGCTATTTTAACAGCTTTGTTAAGGAATGTTGGACCATGTTCTTTGGTAGCGTTCGCAATGGCTGCCAGGGCGGACCCCTTGTCTTGGAAGGTGTTTAGATGGAATCCCACCTCAGCTTCTTTTCCAAATACCACCTCAGCAACATGTAAAAGAGACAGATTTATTCGGGTATCATTGATCAGTTGAACTTCAAATTCCTTCATTGCAGCGTAGTCTTCAGTTTTCGTGACGGACGGAGACGCATCTTCTATCAGGAGAAGGTCGACCTTACGTTGAACGCATACTGGAAAACCAATGTAATGATGTATTAGTGGAATGCATTAGTTTAATGGATTCCAAAAATAATTTATAACATGACGGAATCAAACAAAGGACTCGGCCTATGATATCGGAAAGGTTATGTCGTATTTATTTCGCATCGTACTTTTTTTTCATATGTTTGAAATATGTTTCACAAAAGGAAGTAATGCCCAGTTCAAAATGAATTGTCCCATTCTATTTAACATATTATTTTTATGTTTTTATAACGAGCATATGTTTCTAGCGTTTCTAAGTGTTTGTGCGTGTGTAGTATCTGTGTGTGTAAAAGTGAATTTGACATTTTGAATTTAGTATGTGTCTGTGTGTTTGCTGTTTAACAGCGCCCTAGGCAATATTCAAGCTGTATGACATAATAGAGTCTGGACCAGACAATCCAGTGATCGGTATTGTCAACAACGATCAGAGAACCTGACAACCCGATCCATTTGGTAGCCTCAGGACCAGCATATGTTACTGAGAACCAATTCCATTCCAAAGTCCCCACGGGGCCGCCTCATACAACTAGCACAGGTTGCTGGGAACCAATTCTAATCCGGAATCTCCATTTATGCGTTCATACACAGGTGTATAAGGTAGCTAGTAAACACGCAGTTTCACACGTACCCGTCTGGCAGAATCTTCCAGTGGTTCCATAAGGACATTTGCACGTGAAGGGTTCCCCGGAGGCCAGGCCGTCTTCACAGATACCTCCATTGACACACGCGTCAATTGGAGGGCAAGCCTCCCCGGCGGAATCTGAAAGCAAAATATACTAATCGGTAATGTACATTGTATACCAGTGTCAAAGGCTGTTTGAATGAATGTATATACACGGGATCAATCTGAAGTTACATAGTGCTTTATACCTGACAGAGATTGGATGCTTTTGTTCATCGTTATTTAAGCAATCTACCTTGAATGTTTTGTCCAATTTTGTTTCAACTCAAACGCAAATAAACAAATAAACTCAGATAAACATATAGCAATAAACCCCCGACACACCTGTATGAGATCAACGCATGTGTGGCGTTAAATGTAATCACCGTTGTGGACAATATATGTCAGTTGGACAAGTCATGATTTTTCATGACTTCATTTACTGAATAACTGAACGGAAGGTCCGGGGTTTACTCCCCGGCCGCGTCATACCAAAAGACGTTAAAAGATGGTACTTGTTAACCTGTCTGGCGCTCGGAATGTGAATTGTTTAATAAACGTTTATAGAAGTTGGCGGATGACAAAGGAGACACAATATATGGATAACAAGTATTTTAATGTACGATTAAATCTCCTCAATCCAATCATCCCACGTGTGTATACTTAATCATGTGGCTTTCTCATCATGTGTTCTCGGTCCATCATGTTGTTGTAATAGTATACTCCTGTTGTTTTTGTTTACCCACTCATGTAAATCTCGTTCATGAATATAAATTGTTATTTTGTAGTAATTTTTCACCAAACATACATAATTCTGTACTTTGCACAGATTATTCAGTCTTGATTGACAACGGTATAAGAATGTGTTCCGAAACGTCACTACTGCAGTATATCAAAGAAATTACGATTTTTAGTAATTTTTATTATTAACTACGGTGATATAGTGTGTGGAGATGAAATACCACAAAACAGCAAATGCAACGTAGGTGAAAACTGTTTTAGGCAATAGATGTCAGTAGGATGAAGACACATTGACAATATGGTTGCATGTTTTATCATGACTTCACTTACTAAATTACTTATTTCATTAATATTAGATCACAATTCAGCATCTCAATGCTCTAAAGTAATCATGTTGTCTAATTGGAATACTGTGTAATTTGGACTGATTGTACTGATGAATCAAGACATGGCGAATTAATGACGAATGAATCAGAGTCTTCTTTTTTTAAATACACAAGTGAGAAAACAGCTAATAAAAACTACTATTACTACTTACGTTTTGTTGTAGGCGGCGTAGTTGGACGAGGTGTCGTAGTTGGTGGAGGCGCGGGAGTGGCTGTAGTAGGGGCACTTGAAGATGATGTCATTGTAGAACCCGAAGGCACTGCAGGTGACGAAAGATCAGAAGACACAGGGAGTGAATAGAATATAGCACCAGCAACGATTACAACAGTACTGTGAAAATATGAGTCATCAAATAATTATATTTAAACACACAGTATTTGGCTAACAATCATAAAGTCAATACATTGGATCAAATAGGTTTCAGCAGCAATAAGTAAGATGCTCTAGAATTAATGTTAGTGTGCTCTAGAATGTTGTCACTGTTGAGTGACTTCAAAAAGGAGCCAGTCTTTGTTTTTGAATCCCGAAAGGTATTGGTAGCTGGCAGGAATCCAGAGTTTCTCTTGCACTTGCCAAGTAAACAATTCTGGAAAGATCCAATAGCTGCTTTGACTTCTGTTCAAATCTGGCCACAACAGCACTTGATATATTTGCTAGTAGTAACAATATGTATACAAGTTATTCTTACCTTGGATGTACACAAGATGTACAATCAACAGCAGCTCGAATCCCCGCATTGCCATTGTTCTGTAATGATTTATGATTATTAATAGCAAATCACTGACAGCTATTGTACGTTGATAATTAAAGCATGTAGTTATTATCCAGTGATTATAATCATTTTATACCAGTATATACGTCTATTGCAAATGACATAGCTATTCCATCAGTAGTAAATGCAACCAATAGCTAAAAGCATGGCCTGGAGGTTTGATTCATTCAGATTTTATCAGTCATCTTTTCCTTGAATGGAGTGATTGGGTTTGGAATAACGTCGCTTCGTATAATATTTCGGAAATATCACAGTGTAGCAGGTTGATGTTCGAAAAAGGCCATATGTGGTGCACATCTTATAATCAAGGCGACCTGGATTTTAGCCAAAGCCTACGCAACTCTGTAGTGCACAGTGTGGAGCATGAGACGACTGGCTACCCTTTCATTGGTCACAGGTGTGGTACACGTCAAAATAGAGAATTATATTGGCTTCCATTTTAGCTGTTGATACACCAATTTGTAAATGAAATCAACATGTACATCATAAGACTTTTTAATAACTTTGCTGAGGCCTTGAATTCAGTAAACCTAACCAGACGGGTTTTGAGCGTAAAGTACAGGTAACAGCATGAAATCTACCAGGATACGTCTCGTGGTTGAATTAGGAGGTAAACAATGCATGTTTTCAGATTTGAGTACGTTTTCATTTTCTGAAGTTTTGTCTGTCTGTGAACTCGGACAGTTGTGAGACAGACATGGCATCACACCGGAATGATAATTATGACATCATGATATAATTGATGAAACCATCAAATGAAATCATTCATATCATTGAATTGTTTCTCTCCCGTTTGACACTCATCTGATTGACAAGGTTCAGGAGAAACGTGGCAAAGAAACATGTACTTCTGAACCAGTTTTGTTGAATAGGTATGATATCACATTAAATACCCGATATTTAGATTAGAAATGATACTCGAACCCACTCCGTGTATGTTGATTTAGTAAAGTGTCAGACATAGCAATATTCACTATTTATCTAAGTGTTATAAACTATTTACACTTACAGTAAATTCCAGCAGAATTAAAACATTTTGCAGCACACACTCCCACTCGATATTATAGGAATTTCAGTTCAGTATATGATCAAAGAAAACATACACTTTATACAAGGGAATTACGAATAGATGCGTTCAGCCAATCTATAAGGTACGACAGTAGTGTCTTTTGGCTATTTGGGGCAGTTATGTTCATTTGGTTAAAACTGATCATAACATTCAACTGTGATACAAATAGCTGTTCTGTTATATACAACGCCCAAGCCAAAGATAAGAAGCAGTGATGCTCTCTGAACGCATAGGATGCATGTATACGACATCAATTTTCCAAGAGCTTGAGTGTACTGTAGCTTACCTGTAGTCTTTGCTGCAGATACTGCAATGCATCGAGTGATACCTGCCCGGTATTTATATCTCTTGTTTTAATCAAATATTTTAATAAACCTTTATGATTAATTTGATACATGTATTGATAGACAAAGGATGTATAACTTTCTGGTATCATATATCTTCCAACATATAGTGTTTTGACAGATGTTTCTGAATGTTCTTGAATACTGTTAAACTTAATGTATTAACGTAAAATGTCAACACGATACTCAATTATGGACTTCAATTAGTATCCACGTGTTGCTTCTGTGTGAAATGAATACGTGTTTGTAACTACGTGGTCGTCAAGTAATCTCTAATATGGCTTCAATAACAGTAATTAATCATATTCAGAAGATGATGGATATTGATCAAAGCTTCATCAAATCTGAATACAATATTAAACATACGTTATACATAGACATTTACAACTAGCAAACACACATAGCTTCAACCGTCATATAAAGCAACCCTGATAAAGAAAGCCCTCTAATACTCGTTGTATTGCTGATATGGGTGGAATCTGAATCCAATTCCAATACGAAAGATCAGTGTAACCTTCACAAAAGTCGGTCGGAACCTTTCGATGAATGTGATAGGCTCTGATAGTGTGACTCGATATTTCATTAAAACATTTAATCATGTTCATAACGCCGCTTTTAACAGTATTCCAGTCATATCACGGCGTGTCAGCTTAATGTGGGAGGAAAGCCCGAAGTGGTGCAGGTCTCTGACGTTTACGACTTCGGTAAAACCCACGAGCACGGGTATGGTGCTGACAAACCTAGAAACAAAATCGGGGCGAACCGGGATTCGAACCCACAATCATAGGTTCCTGGCGTGCCTAAGGGACGCAACTCTGCACAGCGATTCGCGGTGCCTTAGACGACTGGGCCACCCGTGCAACCTTGTTAACATTAGGTGCTATTACCATGTCCTATAGGATTACCTATTTACTGAACTGAGGTATAGCGTATGACTGCGTCAATTTTGGCCATTACACGATTCCGACTTTTTCATAAGAATGTGTTTAGGAATAACTGTCAACAATTGATGTTAACTGGGTGTTCGCAAAAACGTGAAGGTATCCTGCATCAAAGGTTGCACCGTTCAAACTGCAATTGATGGAAAGCACATCATCATAAATGCTTCACACAATTCAGGATCCTTATATTTCAATTATAAATCAACCTTTTCCTTCGTTTTGGTTGTAGTGATAGATGATAACTACGATTTCATTACCATTGGTGTTGGATCACATGACACCAACAGTGATGCTGGCATATTTCGTGCATAAAAAATTGGGAAAGCTCTAAAGAACGGGGATCTGCAATTGGCCCATGACTGAGTTCCTATTGGTGTTGTTGAGACTGATCTCAACCCATGTTTATTTGTAGGTTTCCTTTTGGGGGGAAGTTAGTTATATAATTAGGCCTAATGGGGGCTGAGGGCTGCGATCTTCAAACTCCAACTCTGCCGTGCCCGTAGAGAGCACATTTGGTATATATATATTTTAGCAGCAAAATGGCGAATTTTTCAAACCAAAAATGGCGGTACTTCAGGTTCCAACAAAACTAGACATGAGTGGCAGCAAACTTGGACAAGAAGCCCAAAGGGAGAGAGAAATACTTCACAAAGAGAGAAGTACCCTGGCAGCAAGGTAAGATAACAAGGCTCACTGGGTAAAGGAGACCAATTAAAATATGTCGTAACCTTTCATGGGATCGGACCCTTGGTCATTGACGTCTCGCTCATCTTCTGACGTTACTTGCGAGTCCAATTCAGACACTGAAGGTTCCAGTTCGTCAATGTCATCTGGCATAGTCGTGTCATTTCTGAAACGAGTATAAATCCGTAATTCCATATCGTGCAATGGCATATGTCATTACTTTGATCAAGATTTCGAACGTTCTTCTGGAAATATATACGTGCGACACAAATGTATAAGCATATCAATAAACATACCTTTTTAACATAATGATTACTTATTCAGTATATCCGAAATGGGAGTCAAGGAATCCCAAGTATCTATACCATGTCCATTTAGATTATTTTATGTCACTTGCACCAGATTCATTTTTCATGATATCCAGACATTCTCTCCACTTTCGTCTTTATGTAGCTTCTCCATCTCGTTTTCAAAACTGTTAAATTAATTCTTTAAAAGAAATCCTTTGTATTCCGATTTACATGAAAACTATTTTTGCCTATTTACAAACACTTCTGTTCATTTTTGTAATGCTATTCTTCTCTAGTAATAGTTAAAATATAAATAATAAAGTTTAAAATCTGAAATGTGTTTTACATAATTTAATTAAAACTTGAAACTTGCATATTTGAACACCAACGCCTCTCATAAAGATATATCCTATCAGCTGATCATCGAGAGTGGTGTCCCATTGTTTGGACAGGGGTTTGTTTTGCATACGTAGACTTATGCTTGTTACATCTTCAATAAAGGTATTTGAAGAAGACTTTGTCACAATTTTGTACATTTGTAATTTTGTAAATTCCCATGTGCATACACGCAAGCAAATAATAATGAAGTAAATGCTTACTTTCGCCAGACGGTACATACAGGACACGGGAAATTTATGTCCAAATATTACTATAAGAGCCTAATGTCGATAATTGGGACTTGTTTAGTCGTAGAGAGCAGGACTACTTTCAACCAACTGCAAGAAAGCTTCCATGTTGACAGCTGGTTCATCACTCGCACAATTGCTAGCGGCCATTTTAAAAGTATGGCCTCTTTCACGTGCAAGGAGTATCCAAGTCAAATGAGTGTAATCATATGTCTTAAGAATAAAATATATATTATATTTAGATTACACTGCTGCGATATATGATGCGATGCGGTTTAAAAGTCCCCGTTTGATAGAAACGCAACGCAGAACAAATCGCAAACCAGCACAAAAACATTGCTATCACTTTGACGTTGACAGTGAGTTTAACATAACATGACACCCCCTGTTGCTTCAAATCGCAAACGCAAACGCAGGCAAAAACGGTTGATTAGTTTTTTTCTTGTGAGGTATACCTTACAAAAACATTCAGTGTACTGTTCAGTTGGACAGCAAGTTGTGTTTTCGTGGGCATTGTTCTTGAAATTGCAACTTGCCAAGTTGTATGTAATATTTCTTGAGACAGCACATAAATATTTTTGTGCTCTGCCTAGTTCAATTTCTTGTGTTGCTGCTTCGTCCACGAATCTAGTATCTGTCTAGACCACATTTGTTCTCGGATTATATATATATTTAAGTTAAAGTTTTCATTACACCTGAAGAGCCGTTGAACGGCGAAAGATCTTGTGTGGATAAAGTATTGACAAGCACAAATATCAGGACTCAGGTTTTTTTCGTATGTTGAATTCTTATCACCAGGTGAAATCACCTGTCTGATATAGAAGAATATAGGAATATGATGTGAAAATATTGTTTCTTTAAGATACATACTTGAGATTCTTTGATGTCTGGTGTCCGTTGGTAGGATTTGTTGATTTGTAACACTCTTATTTCATTGGGATTTGTATCGGCGAGAAAAGGTTCGTCACACGTTAACTACCTATCTGCGCCTTAAAAATATGTTGAAAAGTTCCTCTTAGTCGGTTTCATCCTGATTCTGCTTTAGTAAGATGAACGTTTTGCATTTTGTCTCTAGTCATTACACATAACCCATTGGCGTAATTTAAAACAAATATAACATTTGAAAGGATGTATTTGCATGCAATACCACCATACTTATGCATGCTTCGTGAAGGTGTGACGAAAGGTTCATAGCAACTTTACAATGAAGAGGTATGTATTTTGTATTTTGTCTCTAGTCATTACACATAATCCTTTGAAATATCTTAAAACAAATAAAACATTTGAAAGGATGTATTTGCATGCAATACCACCATACTTAGGCATGCTTCGTGAAGGTGTGACGAAAGGTTTATAGCAACTTTACAATGAAGAGGTATGTATTTTGTATTTTGTCTCTAGTCATTACACATAACACATTGGCGTATCTTAAAACAAATAAAACATTTGAAAGGATGTATTTGCATGCAATACCACCATAGTTATGCATGCTTCGTGAAGGTGTGACGAAAGGTTCAAAGCAACTTTACAATGAAGAGGTATGTATTTTGTATTTTGTCTCTAGTCATTACACATAACCCATTGGCGTATCTTAAAACAAATAAAACATTTGAAAGGATGTATTTGCATGCAATACCACCATACTTATGCATGCTTCGTGAAGGTGTGACGAAAGGTTTATAGCAACTTTACAATGAAGAGGTATGTATTTTGTATTTTGTCTCTAGTCATTACACATAATGCTTTGAAATATCTTAAAACAAATAAAACATTTGAAAGGATGTATTTGCATGCAATACCACCATACTTAGGCATGCTTCGTGAAGGTGTGACGAAAGGTTTATAGCAACTTTACAATGAAGAGGTATGTATTTTGTATTTTGTCTATAGTCATTACACATAACCCATTGGCGTATCTTAAAACAAATAAAACATTTGAAAGGATGTATATGCATGCAATACCACCATACTTATGCATGCTTCGTGAAGGTGTGACGAAAGGTTCAAAGCAACTTTACAATGAAGAGGTATGTATTTTGTATTTTGTCTCTAGTCATTACACATAATCCTTTGAAATATCTTAAAACAAATAAAACATTTGAAAGGATGTATTTGCATGCAATACCACAATACTTATGCATGCTTCGTGAAGGTGTGACGAAAGGTTTATAGCAACTCTACAATGAAGAGGTATGTATTTTGTATTTTGTCTCTAGTCATTACACATAACACATTGCCGTATTTTAAAACAAATAAAACATTTGAAAGGATGTATTTGCATGCAATACCACCATACTTATGCATGCTTCGTGAAGGTGTGACGAAAGGTTTATAGCAACTTTACAATGAAGAGGTATGTATTTTGTATTTTGTCTCTAGTCATTACACATAACACATTGCCGTATTTTAAAACAAATAAAACATTTGAAAGGATGTATTTGCATGCAATACCACCATACTTATGCATGCTTCGTAAAGGTGTGACGAAAGGTTTATAGCAACTTTACAATGAAGAGGTATGTATTTTGTATTTTGTCTCTAGTCATTACACATAATCCTTTGAAATATCTTAAAACAAATAAAACATTTGAAAGGATGTATTTGCATGCAATACCACAATACTTATGCATGCTTCGTGAAGGTGTGACGAAAGGTTTATAGCAACTCTACAATGAAGAGGTATGTATTTTGTATTTTGTCTCTAGTCATTACACATAACACATTGCCGTATTTTAAAACAAATAAAACATTTGAAAGGATGTATTTGCATGCAATACCACCATACTTATGCATGCTTCGTAAAGGTGTGACGAAAGGTTTATAGCAACTTTACAATGAAGAGGTATGTATTTTGTATTTTGTCTCTAGTCATTACACATAATGCTTTGAAATATCTTAAAACAAATAAAACATTTGAAAGGATGTATTTGCATGCAATACCACAATACTTATGCATGCTTCGTGAAGGTGTGACGAAAGGTTTATAGCAACTTTACAATGAAGAGGTATGTATTTTGTATTTTGTCTCTAGTCATTACACATAACCCATTGGCGTATCTTAATACAAATAAAACATTTGAAAGGATGTATTTGCATGCAATACCACCATACTTATGCATGCTTCGTGAAGGTGTGACGAAAGGTTCAAAGCAACTTTACAATGAAGAGGTATGTATTTTGTATTTTGTCTCTAGTCATTACACATAATCCTTTGAAATATCTTAAAACAAATAAAACATTTGAAAGGATGTTTTTGCATGCAATACCACAATACTTATGCATGCTTCGTGAAGGTGTGACGAAAGGTTTATAGCAACTTTACAATGAAGAGGTATGTATTTTGTATTTTGTCTCTAGTCATTACACATAACACATTGCCGTATTTTAAAACAAATATAACATTTGAAAGGATGTATTTGCATGCAATACCACAATACTTAGGCATGCTTCGTGAAGGTGTGACGAAAGGTTCAAAGCAACTTTACAATGAAGAGGTATGTATTTTGTATTTTGTCTCTAGTCATTACACATAATGCTTTGAAATATCTTAAAACAAATAAAACATTTGAAAGGATGTATTTGCATGCAATACCACCATACTTATGCATGCTTCGTGAAGGTGTGACGAAAGGTTTATAGCAACTTTACAATGAAGAGGTATGTATTTTGTTTTTTGTCTCTAGTCATTACACTTAACCCTGTTGACGTGTCTTAAAACAAATATAAGATTTGAGAGGATTATTTGCATGCAATACCACCACACTTATGCATGCTTCGAGAAGATGTGACGAAAGATTTATAGCAACTTTACAATGAAGCTGTATGTATTTTGTCTCTAGTCATTACACAGACCCATAATGCTTTGTTTCCTCGTGGTAGTTTCACATATACCTCTTATAAAACAAATGCATTTGAGAGGATATATTTTCAGGAAACGCCATCATACTTATGCATGCTTCGTGTATGTATGACAAAAGGCTGATAGCAACTGTACAACGAGGCGGTGTGTCATTAATTAAAATTATTTTTTTGTAAATGTGACATAGGCTTCATACGTTGGACCTATGTGTAGAATCAAACCCAGGATTTCGTCGCAACGAGTATAACGCTTTCTTCCGCTCCATCTCCCCATCTTCACTGTAGAAAAAAAAGAGGTATGTTTCATCAAAACATAGTTCGGAGGGTACTTACCTTGATAAGGTGTATGGAAATGAACAAAAATGCCCACAACAGATTTTTCGAATTTCGATTAATGCTGATTAAAACAGAATTTAAAGTTTAATCAAGGCGTGTTATTATTGTATGGGTCGAAAGCCGGAAGTGATGCAAACGTTTTGAGTACATATGGTGATACACACGAGTACGTGAGTATACTGCGAACCTTGGGTTGGAACCAGCGATGATAAGGACCTGGCTTGTCCAGATGACAGCACAATAGACCACATACTATAATCTGTATCAGGATCACTCTGGGTACATGGGTTTTTTTCGTCTCGCGTCAGGTTTTATACCAGGAGCTGACATGATTTAATATGAAATTGTAAAAATAATTAAATTTATCCGCTAAGTAAAAGATATAATAGCAGGATAAATTCATTTATTAGCGGCATGGAATATTGATGGGCCCTGAGAGTTACCCCCCTTTGGTAACGTTGACTCAAGCTCCTTCCCAGCGCGTGACACCTTCGTTACACTCTCGGTAACATCGCTGCCACCAGTGTGGGCGCGGCCATTACAAGAATCTTGAAATTTGCCCTCTAACCCCAAACGTAGTAACGTTGATATTTTTGTTTATGTCTTTGGGAATGCCATCATATTTCATTTTGAAAAGGTTTACGACTGACCATGTTTTCCAGAAGAATTTACTTTGTTGTTTTAATAATCAAATTGGTTCGAGATTGCAGACTAACGGAAAATCAACCAACTTCTCCGTTACATTATTACTATATCAATAACACGATAGTTTAAATCAAACAGAATTTCAAATTGACAAACGAAGAAAGTAATTTAGCAGCGATAAGTGTATTTGGCGTCACGACAGTCGTCACTTGTTTGTAAACATAACGGTCATTCGGTTGCGAGTTCAACTCCAAGCATGGTTGTGGCCACCTATTCAATGTGGGGAGTTTTGACTGGTGGCAGCGATAGTATAGAGAGCTCCGCGAACGGGCTACCGCTGTGAGGAGCTTGACGTTGACTATATATACAGATTCAAGTCGCGTTAGTCTCTTCTTGCCGATGTTGTCACAAAGCTAAGTGCAGTTAAATTTAACCAACGGCTCGCCAATCAACAGTATGCCATGAGGCAAGAAGCTACAGAAACGAAAAGCGAAGAAAGACGGCCGAAAGCGTCAACGAGATGAGACAGAGGGGACAGACGACGCAACGCGGACGACGCAGAACACTGACGGGACAGGGACCACAGGTGGCTACAAGCGATTGAAAATGGCGGCTGACCCAAAAGGCGCCAAAATCAGGTGAGGCGGTTTCTGTTTCAACTTTTCCATCTATCAACTTTAACAATGAACAGGGTGGTCAGTCGAGTAGCCTAACTAGTTCAGAAATTGCTGAAGATATGAACGATTCCCAGAAAAGCACCAACAGTTGATTAAGTATATGCATACCATTAGGTTCGGCAGCACAAAAGTATGATGGGATGGGTTGGAGGTCATATGATCAACATTTTAGAATTAGACAGGCACGTGATCCTAGCAATGCATGGGCAAGAATCTATCAAGATTATTGGCTGATGTTCATGAACACCCACTCCAAACAGAGTATGCAGACTAGATCACCCCAGTCCAACATGCAGGACCGTCGCCAATCGCCATGTTTTGATTACAACTACCGGAGCTGTAGCAGACAAAATTGCTAGTATTCCCATTCTTGTATTCAGTGTACCAAACTTCATCCCATGAAATCCTGCAGATTTCGAACAAACCAAAATAAGCCAAAAGTTTTAGCTTCCCAGTAAAGGTTTCTCACCCGTTAAGACTAGTGTATTGAAATTTGCTCGAAAGGTATCCGGATCAGGTTGCGGCAGCAGAATTAATAGAAGGAAGGAAGCAGAATCTCCTAACCCAAAATCTGCAGAAGGAAACACTGAGGTCACTCATGATAAACTTAATAAAGAAATAAAATGTTAGTTCCATTCCAATATCGACCAATACCTAATCTCAGGATATCACCGATAGGTATTGTACCTAAAAAAGAACCAGGTCAGTTTCGAATAATACACCATTTCTCCTATCCGATAGGCTCATCAGTTAATGATCACACTGAGGATAAGTCAGCATCAGTGAAATATACTAGTTTTGACAGTGCAGTTGAAATGGTTCAAACTTTAGGTAAACGCTGTCAGTTAGCAAAGTCTGACATAAAGAGCGCTTTTAAACTTTGTCCTATTAATCATTTAGACTTTAATCTGTTAGGAATAAAATTCCAGCAACAGTATTATGTGGATATGTGCCTACCCATGGGATGCAAGGTAAGTTGAGCTCTCTTTGAAAAGTTTGCATCTTTTCTTCAATGGGCTGTCCAACAATCAATTCAAGCTGGAGATGTTTTACATTACCTGGATGACTTTCTTTTTGGAGGTGAGATGAATACAAATGAATGCAGCATAGCACTAGATACTTCTATGAATCTTTGTGAAGAGTTAGGGGTCCCTGTAGCACATGAAAAAACAGTACAACCTTGTGCAAAGATCACCTTTTTGGGCCTAGAAATTGACACAGAGATGTTGGTCAGGATTCCTGCAGATAAAATTGCCAAGTGTCTGAATCTACTCTCGGAATTAATAGGAAAACGCAAAGTCACTATGAAAAGGATGCAGTCTCTTTATTTACTATGCAGAGCTATCCCTGTGGGACGTCCTTTCTCTAGAAGAATGATTGACTCCACGAGGTCTGTTCACAAACCACATCACAGGATTCGCATTACTAAAGAGATCAAATTGGATTTATCAACATGGTTCTTCTTCTTCAGAAACCACAATGGCATATCTGTATTTCATAATAGGTTATGGATGGATAATAATCAGATTCAATTGTACACAGATAGTGCAGGTGCAGAAGACATTGCAGTAAACCTCTGGGTTCATCACCTCCGACACAAGAAGGTTGTTGAAAGATGTTGACAATCAAGCGGTTGTGACCATATTGAACAAATTATCTGCAAAGTCACCGCGGGTTATGGTACTCGTAAGAGCATTAGTTCTCAGCTGTTTGGAAGTTAATCTAATGGTAAGAGGCAAATACATTCCAGGTACGCTCAACACAATAGCAGACTCGTTGTCTCGATCTGAATTTCAGAGGTTTCGTCAGTTGGCACCAGGTGCGGACTCAGAGTCAACACAGATACCAACTTCAATTTGGAATCACTGGATAATGAAGCTGAAAGGCTACTAGAGCATTCGATCGCAGAGAATACTAGGAAAGCATATAAATCTGCAGTAAGTCAATGTGAAATGTTCAGATCACAAGTAGGTCTTCCAGTCACATGGCCAGCCCCCTTACAGCATTTAGTTAGATACTTGGGTTACTTGTCACTAAAACAGGCATCTCCAGCTACAGCTGCACAACATTTGTCAGGATTGGGCAGACAACATAAATTACTTGGCTTTCCTGACCCAACTGATGACTTCCTATTGAGAAAAATGCTGAAAGGTATGAGGATCAAAACACGAGGACTGATTACTGTTTGTTAATGTCACAGTCCTAGATAACGATATTACTCTAAAAATAAGATTTTCTAAAACTGATCAGACTGGTCATGGCTCAACTCTGTAAATAGCCAAACATACCACTTCGTCGTGTGCGGTTTACAATTTGAGGTCATACTTGTCAACTCCACGAAAGTCCTCAGCTCCTCAACGTTTCTTCACTACAGTACTAGCCCAGTGACTCAGTTTCAATTCAGGGCTGTACTTGCTAAGGCTCTTAGATTTATTGGCTGCAGTACATCATCATACAAATCACACTCATTTCGCACTGGTGCAGCCACAACAGCTGCGATTCAAGGCATCCCAGAGCAAACAATCAAGGAGTGGGGCCGGTGGAAGTCAAATGCCTTTAAATCATATATTAAAATCAACTTGCCTAAATTCAGTATATCGTCATCAAGTTCTTTAAATGCTTACAGAAATTTGGATAATTGGCTCATCGATTGTGTACTGGGCTTACAGAGAGGCAGCTGGACGACCGATAGGTTTACATCTGTCTTTGGAAAAACTTAGAGGAGGGATAACTTGGCTTGGGAAAAGGGGGATGAAGTGGCACCAACTAATTCCTTATCTCACCCCCCAAAATACTTGTTATACAGTTGGGGTCCAATGACCCTGTCTATAGAATTGGTAACAGTTATGCTCGGTTACAGAGGCGGATATTCAAGCTATCACTAAGCTTATGCCCCAAACCAAGTTAATGTGGTCAGAGATGCTTCCTAGACTACACTGGCGTGGGGCCAAGAATAATGCTACAATTGAGCATTAGCGCAAAAGGGTCAATCGGTTTGCTGCTGTGTCTGTTTGTAGCCGAGGGGGTACTTTGGTAAAACATGACATAACAAGTCAAATATCTGGCATGTACAGTGACCCAGTGTATGGCAGGACCCACCTCTCTGATTTGGGTAATAACATTTATTTATCTGGTGGCTTGCTAGCAATGGTGCATTTGTTGGGACATTCTTGTATAGACAAGAAGTGGTGGCGGGGAGTCTGGGGGCTAAATGCTTTTTGCTGGTTGTTATTGCACTGAGTTTGCTTCGCTAGAGTAATAGCAGGCTATGTGATACCCTACCTGTTAACTACTCTCAGTATCGCCAGTCAGTGTGACACTCCTCCTGGTAATACTTTGATTTGTATGTGCGTACACTGCTTGTGTACTAGGTTTTTGCTGCTGTGCTTAAGGAGGCCCTATCGATGTGAATGTTGATAATCCTCGTAGGTGTGTGCTGCCTTTGCTTTGCTTGGGTTGCCCAGGTACCTTCGGGTAGGCACCCACTATAGGTTTTGGGTCCCTAGGCTCCTAGCTACTGTCCAATTTGAAATAAACTGCGCCCATTTATTTCCACCAAACTGTTGTTTTTGTTTTACTTTCTGATGGTTAGCACAATAATTCAAACACATTCACAATTGATGAAAACAGCTGTTCGATTGGTTAGCTTGCACTATGTCACGTGACTTCCATTGACTCGGAAAAAGCGTTTTCTTTGAAGCGGGGTATAAAGGATTTATTCTGCCTCTCAAAAATCCACGTGCAGCCTGCCTTGCTCGTGGCGGGGTATGAGAGATTTATTCCCCTGCTGAGAAATGTATTCCCCTCCAAGGCGGGATACAAATTATTTTATCAAGATCACGTGGACCAATCAGATCTCATCACTCTGACATGGAGGTATGATAATCTATTTCATGCCATTGGGTATCTTCCCATAAGTAACACCAACCATTTGTCACACACCTGCTTGTTTGAACTGTCTGACCTTGACCTTGCTTCTGCTGCACATGTGTCTTCAGAAGGCATAACAATCTACGGTAGACTTACATCTGACGATCTGGTGCGAGTGAGTGAGTGAGTGGGTTGCGTTTAACGCCGGTTTCTACTGTATTCAATTAATATCACGGCTTAATCTGGCCGGAACGCCCGAAGTGATGCAGGTCTCTGACGTTTACGGGTATAGTGCTGACAAACATAGAAACATAATCGGGCCGAAACTGGATTTGAAGCCACTATCATCGGTTTCTGGCGTGTCCAAGGGACGCAACTCTGCACAGCGAATTGAGGCGCCTTCGACGACTGGGACACCCGTGGCCCCCGATCAGGTGAGAGAACGTACGCTGATACATCATTCGTCACCTCTCGCCCCTTTCCGTAACCTGCAAGAAAACTCGCCCCCCTATCGATGAATGTTATGTGCGAAAATACGACAAACCAATCAGAATGTGCGTATGATTTCAAGTTCTTCGTCAAAGAATCCCTATCGATGAATGTTATGTGCGAAAATACGACAAACCAATCAGAATGTGCGTATGATTTCAAGTTCTTCGTCAAAGAATCCCTCAGAAATAATTTTACATATGTCTTGCATAGAAAAATATACCCAAGACACAGTTAAATGTGTTCAATCATACCGTATAATTCCGCATGTCCAGATGTGCTTCAAATTGCATCTGAAATATATATAATATATGGGGAAATATATGTGAACCATTACGCAACGAGTTGACAATTGTTTTAGGTACATGTATGCCCGTTTGCGCTTAGACGGAACCCGGTCGCAAAGATGGCCATGAGAGGGGCACGAGTCGCTATTCGGCTTGTCCAAGAACAACACGAGTTGGTCACAAATGGCTGATACATAGGAAGCAGACCCACTCCGAGCATGGATACCATATATCTGATCCCAACTGATCTTGTGTGGAGAAGGCTTGGATCTTCTTACCGTCTCCATCACTGAAGAGAAGAAAGGGCTGCTTATCTGACGTCACAGTCCACTCGACCGCCTCCGTGGTCTAATGGTAGAGCGTCCGCCCGAAGTGCGGAAGGTCCGGGGTTCGATCCCCAGCCGCGTCATACCAAAAGACGTTTAAAGATGGTACTTGTTGTTACCCTGTCTGGCGCTCGGCATTAAGGAGCTAAAACAAGGGCTGGTCGGCTCAGAGTCAGTATACTGTTAAACTGCGGCATATATAGTATCTCAGTGTGCTAGCACTATAAATCGGCATCAGTCCGGACTAGTACAAGCAGTCACACACACACATACACGTGCATGCACGTCGCTATATAAGTGCAATAATCTTGGACGCGACGTTAAACCCCATTTCACCTCACCTCTCACCTCCCTCTTTGTGACCAACTCGTGTTATTCCGGGACAAGCCGAATAGCGACTCGTGGCCCTCTCGTGGCCATTTTTGCGACCGGGTTCCGTTTTAGCGCAAACGGGCATACCTAAAACAATTGTCAACTCGTTGCGTAATGGTTCACACATTTTCCCCATATATTATATATATTTCAGATGCAATTTAAAGCACATCGGGACGTGCGGAATTATACATTATGATTGAACACATTTAACTGTGCCTTTGGTATATTTTTAGATGCAAGACATATGTAAAATCAAAAAATATTTCTGAGGGATTCTTTGACGAAGAACTTGAATTCATACGCGCATTCTGGTTTGTCGTGTTTTCGCACATAACAATCATCGATAGGGGGACGGGTCCTCTTGCAGGTTACGGAAAGGGGCGAGTGGTGACGAATGCTCACCTCTCAGTCCACTCCAAATGAAGTTTTAGTTTACAGTGAAGCTTCCAATATGGATTACTTATCAACAATCTGACTGAAGGTTGTCCAGCATCTCATCTCCCGCAGATTTGCCAAACTAAAAGTAAAAGGAATCAAAGAATAAGTGTTGTTTTAGGGTCAGTGTTATGTATTGGCAAAATTATTGAGCGGTTGGCCATTCATGAGTTCTGCCAACTGTTATGGGATATCGAGCACATTGGCACGACCGCTAAACATATGAACAGTCCTGTAATTCTTTCAAGAATAAAGTTGGTTGAATGGAGCCAATGGCCTCGTTATATGACAGTGTGTTAATTGGATTACTTCTGACGTTTATTTATTAGTTTAGTTTACTCTGTATTTTTCCAAAATAGATGAGTCATCTAAACTGTCACTTGTGCTCGCCCCAACATTTTATCTCATGTGGACCGGTCCGATATGTAAGTATTCCATTACAACAGGAGGTATTCACCATGTTTTCCTTCAGACAAGAGGCAACATCGGAGTGTGTGACAGACGGCGCACTGTAAAAATTGGAGGCAATACTGCCATACAGGTTACGGAGCGGGCATTGAAAATGAGCAAGTGACCATGGCACGTTGTGAAAGTGAAAAATATTCAGAGATAAAAAAAACATACTGTCCGCGGAATTTTCATTTAAGAATTGACCTTCACTTTGTGTGAGTTCATTGGAGTATGAACCTTCATAGAGTGAGGGCCAAACTGTATGAACGTCGGAGCTTGCTCCAATGAACTCACACAAAGTGAAAGTCAATTCTTATATTTTTTTATCACAGTTTCTTACCTCAAAGGATGTAGGCCAAGATCTAAACACAATTTAATTTAGTACGTGTGACTTCATGTTTACACTGACAGCCATAAAACAACCAGCCATCTCCCGGAGTAAAAGAGAGATGACATGGGCGTATGGATGCACAACTTGCTCTTCAGAAACATCTTACGCAGCACATGTGTTCAATTCATATCCTCATTAGATGAGAAAGGTCTGTAAAGAACTACCTCAGCAAGTCAGTCACAATGACAGCGCGTCGTAATACATTTACATCAAGTACAAGACGTCAAAATGGCGGGAGAGATTTCCGAAGTTGTTAATGAATCTTTGGCGGTTACATGTGTTAGTCATCATTGATCAACTGGCCGATCATTGAAAGTTGAATAAAGATGCGTCAAACAGACACTAAGGTAAATTCATAGATCGCTGGAGATTGTTCTCGTGATCTCGCATTCTCGTGTTTTGGGCATATTTACCTCGTTTTCAAAGGTCGAGATCGCGAGATCGCGAGAGTGTGTCTTACAGTATTCCATACCTTCCGATTGTCATTGTCACCTTCAAAACAAAATGATCTTATGTTTTGAAGCTACAAGTTTGGTAGTGGATACGGACTTAGGATCTTTGGTCAATGTGACAAGATTTTACGTGCGCTTTGGAAGGAAGAGATCGTGATTGTCACATGCATATTTAGTGTGTGGGTGAGTTCAGGTTTTGGTCCACCGTCAACATTATTACAGCCGCTTCGCGGAGGTAGATACGAAGAGAATTTGTGAGATATATATATATTACATTTTACAACTAACAAAATAAATCATTGCTTAATGCTTGCACGTACCAAAAAACGGGCTTGGCAACTTGACATTGGCAATCAGTACAAGTGTGAATAATTTGACAAGCAACCTGCGGGCTCTTTGTTAAAAGACAATTCAATTATACTTTACACCCCTCTTCAGATGAAAAATAACTGGTAACTTTTAAGTGTCTGTCTGCTTATTTGCTCTGCTCCATCAATCAAAAGCAGCATAAAATATTTCGCCTAAATTATTGTTTCAGTGCAATACGAATAACTGGAAAATTATGTTTTATTGCAAAACTGACCTCTCTCTTCCAAAACGGTCAGTTCACCGAAACAGAAAATGGCAAAATAGTGATGACAATTACAGCAAACTAAGGTTATTATGAACTCAAAGGGACCACTAGTTTCAGTTCATTTGACCGTAGTCCGTTATAAGGTGAGGTGAAATGGGATTTAACGATACGTCCAAGTTTATTGCACTTCTATTGCGACGTGCATGCACGTGTGTGTGTGTGTGTGTGTGTGTGTGGCTGCTTGTACTACTCCGGACTGATGCCGATTTAAAGTGCTAGCACACTGAGATACCATGCCGCAGTTTAACATGAATATCCCACTCAGACACAGTATACTGACTCCGAGCCGACCAGTCCTTGTTTTAGCCCCTTAATGCCGAGCGCCAGACAGGGTAACAACAAGTACCATCTTTTAACGTCTTTTGGTATGACGCGGCCGGGGATCGAACCCCGGACCTTCCGTTCTCCGGGCGGACGCAGTCCGTTATAAACATATATACATTGAACAGCATATACGAAGCAGCTGGCCGGGACCAAAATAACAGTTCGTTATAAGCATGTTCGTTATTAAAGTAGTTTACTGTATATGAATAGGTCACTGAAAATGTGATGACACCTGGTGTTTGCGAAAAAGATAGGCCTTCTGACTACACCTGCCACTCAAATTTCACAACAAAGTCTTTTTATTTCTCTTTTCCAAAGCCGCACTTAGCAACCCGGTGATTGATATTATGAGCAATAATCCATACCGCCAGGGTAAGACATCACCTTATCAACCATTCGCCGAGTTTGGCCATTCGATCCATTAAAGGGCATGTAAGTGCCAGTGAGCAAAGGTCAAAGTATGGAACAACATGGCACATCATGTTGATAAGCCACGTGTCATATTTAGTCAATTCCTACCAGAAGCTTTCTGGAATGACTTGACCAAATCTTTGATTGTAACGCTTAGTTGTAAGCAAAAATAGTTTTTCCGTAAAATTTGAATATATTGTAATGCTCAAATGTACCTAAGCAATTGAGAAAAGAAGACGCTCCACGCTAGAGCTGAAATATTGCTCAGGATGAAGGGGAGAGGCACGACTGACATGATATAGATATAGCGGATATATAGATTTATCATATAATGGGTAGGTTTCTCGGCAGGATAAAGCCAACGGATAAAAACGATATCCGTTGGGGGATATGCGGATAGAGATGCAAATATCAAAGGTCAAGTGGGGACTACTTTCACTGTTTGTAAACAAACATGGCGTCGCCCTCGTCATTCGGCGACCGAGTCAGAATTAACCATCGGGAATCTGGATAAACTACAGGGATAATTGCTATCATTATCAAAAGAACAGTTTAATATACTGAAAATCAGTGTCTTACTGTGACGTAGCTAAGGCATTTTATAAGTTTGGGCAACTTTGGAGATATAAATTTCAAAACAATTTTGCGAGGGCACGAGGCCTAGCCAAGCGGGATCAGTAGCCATATCTGTGCTTGTAGACCTCTGCGGCTTGAAACCTTCTCCACAAATTAAAATAGTTGGATTTGGCCGAAATATGTTTCGAAATTGTTACCTTGTTTCGTTTTGTCGCTATGTGTACATCTGACTACACTTCTTAACGGGACAGGACAGACAGACTGTCAACAACGTCTGACCGTGGCCGTGACGTCTCATAGACTAGGGTAAGAGTAGCTTCCCTTTGGATTGCCGCGAAAGGCAATTAAAAACAATTGTTGTTGTGCGTATATGTTGCTTCGCCACTGTATAAGAAACAGATTTTAGTTGGAACTATATTGGCTACTGTCACTGTCCGACAGACACATCACTTACCCTGTGACGTTATAAATATTGATGAGCGCATTCCAGGAAAACTCGCAATGTTTCCGTAATGTTTGTGAGAGAGTGAAAGCGATTTTGAAGCACAGAAATAAAGAATGACATTATATGATAAAGAGGTTATCACGCTTGTGTGTTTGGGGATGGTAAATATCCTGTATTAGGAATAAACACTATGTATTTAGCTCGCCAAGGCTCGCTAAATACAATGTTTATTCCTAATGCAGGATATTTACCACCCCCAAACACACTCGCGTGATAACCTTTATATAGATAAAGCGTATATATAGATAAAGCGGTTATCACGCGAGTGTGTTTGGGGATGGTAAAAATCCTGTATTAGGAATACATAGTGTTTATTCCCAATACAGGATATCTACCATCCCCAAACACACAAGCGTGATAACCTCTTTCTCATATAATGTAATTCTTCAATTCTGTGCTCGAAAAATATTTTCCCATCTCAAACATTACCTAAACATTGCAAGTTTTCCTTGAATGTGCGCATTAATATATATTACGCCAGAAGGCAAGTGACGCGTCCGTCGGACAGCGACAACCGTCATTATAGTTCCAACTGAAACCTGGTTCTTATACAGTGGCGTACACGATATTTAGGCAAACAAACAATTGCCTAAACAAATGGTGTCTACTTGCCTTTCGCAGCAACCCATCGGTCTGTCCGCTGGAGTAACTGCCCTTGATCAAAGGGAAGCTTCTCTAACCCTAGTCACTGAGGCGTCACGATTGTTTTGTCTGCCTGTCCTGTCATAACATTACGAAGTGCTGTCAGATGTACACACAGCGACAAGGTACGATTCGGAAATATTTCGGCCAAATCTAACCGTTTAAATTTGGGGAAAAGGTTCCAAGCCGCACAGGTCTACAAGCACAGATATGGAAACTGATCCCCCTAGCTAGGCTAGTGTCCTCTAAATGGTTTCGCAATTAATATCTCCAAAGTTGCCACAACTTGTAAAAAGCCTTAGCTACGTCACAGTTAGACACTGATTTGCAGTATAATAGACTTTTCTTTTGATAATGATAGCAATTATCGCAGTAGTTTCTCAGGATTCCCGATGGTTAATTCTGACTCGATCGCCGACGCCATGTCTGTTTGGACACACTGAAAGTAGTCTCTACTTGACCTTTGATCCGTTTTTATCCGTTGGCTTTATCCTGCCTAGAAACCTACCCATTATATGGTTAAAAAAGAGGAACGCGAATTGATGGCTCAGCGGAAATACCAGCTGTATGAATGACCGACTGTTGAATTTTAAAATGTTCTTGCATTTGCTCTGTGTATGAACATCTTTTCGCTTGTTACTGTTACTTAAGGTAATATTTTTTTTAAATATGGAATTTGATAGTTCTTTTAGCAAAACACTCCATAAATGCGAGTACAACTAGAGAGTGGGTATTGATTCACGTCGCTTTTAGCAATATTCCAGCAATATCAAGGCGGGAGACACCAGAATCGAACCAGGGTCTTCGGCGTGACGAGCGAACGCTCTAACCACTAGGCTACCCGACTGCCCCGCGAGTACAACTAGGTCTACCTTGTACGATACAATTATGACGATTGATTTAGTATCCCACACCTGCACGTTTCTATTCCTCCAATACTAATAGAGAATACTACACTCGAACTCGCCAGATACCATTTTCACGAAACGAGTTGACTTTCTATGGTATCTGACCAAGCGAAAGCAAAAGTTATGAGAAAGTTTATTAGTATCATAAAGATGGTATCTAACAAGAATTAATGAGTGCGGTCTTTAATTTATTACCCACTGTAATCTATATTTAAGTAGAAATAAATAACAACTTTCGTTCGTCAAACAGACCATACCCAAACCGGCTGCAAATCCGTTTGCGCCTGAGTATTGATACAGGTTACACACAACCAAATGTTTTCCCATAGACTTCTATAGTTACGTTATATTTTTTTTTTAAATAACTAAGCATTCAACAGCTATTACCTGTACGTGTGTGCACAGTTTGGCCTTAGAGCACCAATAAGAAAATAAAAAATGACTAGCTTAGCCAGCTCCTTTTCCGAGTACAGGAAGCTGAACACACCACCCCCAGTTTCGCACCAAATGTCACCTACTGATGACCAAAATGACAGTACTAAATATAGAAAAGCATGGTCAGTTTTAATAACTGGATGGATGTACATTTGAAAGACATAACAATCTTACAGAATATCCTCCAATCACAGCCTGCAGATATCTCTCGATCTGCACTGAAGGCTCCCTACGAAAACCGCACTGTCCAAACTGGTTCCGATTTGGTGTAGTAGAACCTGTATGCTTGAACATGGGCATCGTTGACATGTCTATTCATACGAATAAACAAAGGGTTTCTGCTTTTGAGTTTGCAAACATGGAAACAGTAAATCTCAAGATCTTTATTTAAGAATTTCTTCAACTCATGGTAATTTAAGCGAATAGCGGTTAGTACTCATAACAAATGTAAGAAACCTTTCAAAAGTCAAACATGGCCGCTCTTTAACATTTGAATCTCGGACCTACATTCGGTCAATACCACCGGCTTTGCGATCAAATTGGTTCGTTGAATTTAAATCAAATGAATTAAACCATTTCCGTACCATTCTGGAAAAGGGAAAACAGAGTTATAATCAACACACTCGAATCTGCTTGTAGACACATATTATGTCAGTGGCAGCTTCAAACGAAGTACAAGGTCACTATTACTATAAGGAAAGACAACTGCAAAACGGAAAAATATTATTCACTTTAAGGATGCTTTGGTCACAGAAGTCGGGCACACTACTTCAGAGATTTGGTATGATTTATATCGGGACTGTTCACTCTGAGTGATCGGATCGTGAAGACAAACACTTTCGGACACACTTTCCGCTTCGAAGGGGACACATGGCACAGCCGGAGCATCAAATGTAATTTTAGATATCGTTCCAAATATTTTAAACTGAGTTTTTATATTAAGTCAAATTGTCAGGCGCGAAAGTGGTCGGATGCATCTCGCTCACAGAGGCCACTGTGTATCTGTAGTTGTACATGGCAACTGGATATCACCCGGTTATATGATATCTGTAGTAGCTCTATGCATAACTAATATAGAATGCCAAGCGAAATGGTGCGTTTGGCGATCTTGTTTGGTTTAAGAAGTTCCAGAAGTTCCTTTCACGCGTTACCTTAGCGAGATCTCGGTTATCCAATCAAAACGAATAAAACGAGTTTAGCCTTGTATGAACCACGTGACGCACGGATGTATGATGTCACCATCTGTTCCTAGGGTAATAATTTGAGTGAATGCAAAACACCTTTCACCTTGTTGGAAGTCGTTGTCACGGGAAAGCTAGCTGCGCAGACGAGCAGACGACGCATTAAGGGACGTAACTCTAACTTCTTACAACCCGGGCGGGTGTCGATCGCCCATTCCAAATGCATTGACAAGGGGGTCCAACCCTGTAATACGGGCCAATCGCCTCCGTGGTCTAGTGGTAGGGCGTCGTCCGGAGAGCGAAAGGTCCAGGTCCCATCCCCGGCCGCGTCATACCAAACAGACGTTAAAAGATGGTACTTGTTGTTACCCAGTCTGGCGCTCGGCATTCAGGGGCTAAAACAAGGACTGTTCCGCTCAGAGTCAGTATACTGTGTCTGAGTGGGGTATTCATGTTAAACTGCAGTATGGTATCTTAGTGGGCTAGCACTATAAAATAAGCATTAGTAGGGACTAGTACAAGCAGACACACACACAAACACACACACACACACACACACACACACACATACACACACACACCTCACCTCACCTATTATACAGGTCTAGTTATAACACAGTCTGTGATAGGACCGTCTCCATGTTGGCTCTATCGCACACACAGAATACCTCATATCATTGATAGGTATATGATGATAACAACTATGCACATGATTTATCATTAATTGAAGTTAAATAATCGTTAGATACTGTCACATTTGCACACACAATAGCATGATTTGGTTTGACTTGTTGTTTAACGCCGCACTCAGCAATATTCCTGCTATATGACGGCGGTCTGTATATAATCGAGTCTGGACCAGACAATCCAGTGATTGATATCATGAGCATCGATCCACATGCATCAACCAAGCCAGCGAGCCTGACCACCCGATCCCGTTATTCGCCTCTTACGACAAGCATAGTCGCCTTTTTCGGCAAGCATGGGTTGCTGGAGACCTGTTCTACCCCTGATCTTCAAGGGTCGAGTATGTTTCTACGCAGCATTTAACAGTATGTCAGCAATATAACGACGGGGACACAGTGAATGGGCTTCATATAGTGTACGCATGTTGGGAATCAAACTCGGGCCTTCGGCTCGAACGCTTTAACCAATAGGCTGGCTACCCAATCACGCCTAGAAATTCAAAAGAGTAACACACTTTATTTATATGGAAAATTATGAGTACCATGATATTCACCATGAAGAAGAGGAAAGCTTCTTGTATGTTGGTCTCTGGCTAAATATGCAAATTCATATTTCAATAATAGTATTTAAATACAGATGGTCAGGTCGGTGTCACTGTTTACAAAGACTTGGGAAAGGTTGGAATTACTACTTGAACAGTAATAATATGTGCAAGGTGGACACTGTTCACATCATCGCACGCTTCACAGATAAGTCGCAGTGGAATTCATGGTTTTTTGTCGAAAACACGAAAGAAATCGACTAAGAGAGTGTACAGTAAACTACGGTTATAACGAACTCAAAGGGAACACTAATTTTAGTTCGTTATAACCGTAGTTCGTTATAAGCATATATACAGCTTAACTACTGCAAATAGTTGGGACAAAAAGTAAGTTTGTTATATCCGTCAGTTCGTTATAAGCGTGTTCGTTATAAACGTAGTTTACTGTATTTAAGTGTTTTATGGGGCCATACCGAGCTTCAAAATTGACGCTGTTCTGTGACCTACTGTGACGCTATATGTCTGCGTCGCAATGTGCGGCGTGGAACTGAAACGTGCGAGGCTTTCTTTATGTTCTTTACGACGTTGCTACACCCTTTCCATGGCTTTGATTATGTAAATAAAGTATAATAAAGTTAACAAAAAATGTTTGAGCATATACAGCACCAAACTACCTTTCCTTAATTCTGTTCGAGCGGCGGTCGGGTAGCGTAGTGGTTAAGGCGTTCGCTCGTCACGCCGAGGACCCGGGTTCGATTCCCGACATGGGTACAATGTGTGAAGCCCATTTCTGGTGTCCCCCGCCGTGATATTGCTGGAATATTGCTAAAGGCGGAGTAAAACCAAATTCAAGAAGGAATAAGAATACGAAATGAATAAGCAAGCACATGAACCCTACCTTGTTTGAAAAATAAATTGTGCCGAAAAAAAGCAAAATTATTGATTTTCAAAGTTAAAATGTCTTAGAAACCAATCAAAAGTTGGGTATCATGTGAAAACATTTTTTTTAATTTTGAAAAGTTTTAAATCAAATTATGTTAACAAAAAATAGAACCATGTAGGAGTCTTTGAATGCTGACCAGGTGCCATTACACCTCATTGTTTGGATATAATATTGCTAATTTAAGATATGTTCTATTGAACATTAAACATATGATAGAATCTGATAGGTATATTTTCTTTTTTCCTCACTTTATGTTTTCTGTCTCTAGGTGAAGGTCGTTATGCGTATGTTGAACAAAGGTAACAAACATAACTGTTTTATGTTGTTGTTAACATAACATTCAACTTCGTTGTTAAGTCCTTTGTGTCTACATTTCACAACATAAGGTACAATAGAGAATGTTCTCTCTACCAATATTTCAAAGAGCGTCATACAACTCTAGCTCAGAAGTTGTTTGATTAAGGGTACAGCATTCAAGGCCCCAGTAAAGCTTTCAAAAGGTTTTATGGTAGACATGTGGAGGACATTTCCAAACTTGCATCAGTGACAAAGATGATGTCTGATGCAATTCCCTATTTTGACAAGCTCCACACGTTCCTGTGTTTTTCCAAGTGAACAATTGACTTGCCTTTCTATAGGTTTGTGACGGGTGCCACCGGTGGGGCAGGATACGCTAACCTTTACGCGCGCACCTAGTATCATCACTATTTGATAGTGATTCAAAAACACATACTCGGAATAATAGTCGGAATCGTACAATCGATTGATTTCTAATGAATATGGAAAGGGTTTTGTCGCATTTTCTTATTACCATCTTGGTACGTGAAGATCCGGGGTAGAATAGGTCTTGCCGTAAAAGGCGACGAACGGGATCGGATGGTCAGGCTCGCTGACTTGGTTGATGCATGTCATCGTATCCCAATTGCGTGGATCGATGCTCAGGATGTCAATCACTGGGTTGTCTGGTCCATACTCGATTATATACAGACCGTCGTCATACAGCTGGAATATTGTTAAGTGCGGCGTTAAAGAACAAACAAATATTACCATCTTGGAGTGGTGGCCTTGTTTGTACGCCAGTTTAATGTCAACTGAGAAACTGATACACTACAAGCCAAATGTCAAACAGTTACACCTCGCCAGAGAAGTGAGCGTTGAAATACCATAATAAATGACACAAACAATGCCACACGGCAACAGAGGACCAATGTTGACTGACTGGTAACATCGGTGTTGTGATGTGGCCTCATTATCACTACCGATCGTATGGCAACGCAACAGTTTTGGGGACTGCGAATTCACGAATTCATAATATGTCACCACGATATCACGTTACCAAACAGTGTCATATTTCTGACCAAGAGAACAAAGGTACTTCATGTGCAGTAGAGAGACTGTAGTGCCGTAGAACATTTGTCTTGTAGCCTTCCTGAGAATTTGTTGGACATTTCCCTACAGAATTAGCGAAAAATTCGCCTTCATGGGAATTTGTTGGACATTTTCCTACAGAATTAGCGGACCCGTGAAGATCCGGGGGAGTGTAGGTCTTCAGCAACCCATGCTTGCCGAGAAAGGCGACTATGCTTTTCGTAAGAGGGGACTAACGGGATCGGGTGGTAAGGCTCGCTGACTTGGTTGATGCATGTCATCGATTCCAATTGTGTGGATCGATGCTCATGGTGTCAGTCACTGGATTGTCTGGTCCAGACTCGATTATTTACAGACCGCCGTCATATCGGTGTAAAATTGCTGAGCGCGGCGTTAAACAACAAACAAACAAAAAGAATTAGCGAAAGAGATCGCTGGTTTAATATGCTGATAGACACGTGTACAGACAGCCAAACGGACTGCGATTTCCTGCCAAAGGACCAATCTACAGTCAGGAGTTAAATCTACCTTTTTAAAGTACAGTGCTAGGTTACCTGTAGATGTAACTCTTTGGTGTTAGCCACAATATTTAGTGAAGCGGCGAGGATTGAGTCCAATGTTTTGGGTGAGATGTCGAACAGATTTTGTGAGTGAGTGAATTTGGTTTTACTCCACTTTTAGCAATATTTCAGCAATATCACGTCGCGGAACACCCGAAATGAGCTTCACACATTGTATCCATGTCGGGAAATAACCTGGGCCTCGGTGTGACGAGTGTACACTTTTCCACTAGGCTATCCAACCACCCCGACCTCTTATTGTTGGTTCGTGTTGTTCATGGAACTGGAGTTGTTGAGAGTGCCCTAGCTGTTGAGGCGTTCGCTTGTCACGCGAGTCACAGGTTCGATTCCAAACATGAGTGCAATGTGCGACGTACATTTTCACTCACATTTCACCAACTGTTATTGTCAAACATATAACACGACTGACACTACAATAGTTAAAAGTTGACCTCACCTTCACCTCTCAGTGAAACAGAAGGTTTTCTGTTTGCTCCTCAGGACCAGTCACTTCCATCTCGAGACCGCCAATGTGTGATTTTGCATCTAAATGTGAATATGAAATGTAGATTATGTAATGAATTTAATGAGACTGTCCAACACATTATCAGTGGATGCCCAGCTTTGACATAAACACAGTATCTTAAGCGACATGATTGAGTGGCTCGATCATTTTATTCCCGTCTTCGCCATGCTTGTGGTTTTGACACAAAGGTCCACCCATGGTACGATCCGGAATATTTAGAGGGCGTCATGGAAAATGATCAATACAAAAATCTTTGGAATAGGCCCGTATACAGCCTCTATCGTATCCAGGCCAACAAACCTGATCCTGTCCTTTTTGATAAATCCAATAAAATCATTTATGTTATTGAATTGTCTGTCCCTTTTGACACCAATGTGATTGACAAGATTCTTGAAAAACATGGCAGATATGCGGACCTCGCTTTCGAAAAGTAACGCTTGCATCCCGACTCCCTATGGTTCTTGGTGCCTTAGGTTTGGCACCTCCAAATCTTTTGACTGACATTGGGAGAGTACCCGGGTTTGCTACCAGGAATACAGCCCTTCTGACAATCTAGGTAATGCAGAAGGCTGCATTGTTGGGGAGTCTCCGAAAAGTTCTGGGTGGGTTTGACTAGGCATCGCTTCCTGGGTGAAGTCCAATTCGCTGTCTGGGCTGCGTGTAGAGGGGGCAAGGGCCCTGAGCTGATGATGAGCCTAACCAACCTGACTGACAGGATCACCCAAACCCTCCTTGCTGCATTTTTGTTATTTTAATCTGTAAATAAAATTAATAACAATAATAATAATAATTATAATTATAATTATAATAATTCTTATAATGCGCTAGCTTCCACGCAACAAAACATGCTCAAAGCGCTGACAACGCACATACATTTGTTATCAAGAGTTAAATGGCTGAGTTATCAAACAAAAAGTTTTAAGTCGTTGGGTTAAGATGGAGCTGTTCTATTTCCACACTTAATCCGGACAAAGCGTGATGGAAAGGTTAGAGAACACCAACACCACGCGACTGTATGTCTTTGTTACAATTGACTCTCTGGAGCGGATAAGATTACCATTAAAACAGGTATTTATTTTATGTTAGCTTACCAGTCAAGAGTTGACTGGCAGAGAACTGGATCATTTTATTTTTAAAGATAGATCCGCTATCTTTCGAAGATCTCACGAAGACAAGAGATGCAGTGTGCCACACTAACTGATATTCTGAAAGATGGTCAGCTGCTCGACATAGGCGCTCCTTTAAGTTTGAGTAAGATTTCAGGGTCACACGACTCTTGCTCAGAAGTTGTCTGATTAAGGTTACAACATTCAAGGCCTCGGTAAAGCTTTCAAAAAGTTTGATAGTAGACATGTGGAGGAAATTTCCAGATTTGACGCATGAGTGACAAGAATGATGTCTGATGCACTTCCCTTTTTCAATACCCTATGTTCCCATTATTTTTCACGTGAACAATTGACTTGCATTTGCCTGCGTTTGTGACAGGTGCCACCTTTTCGCTAACACCTGGTATCATCACTATTTGATAGTTATTCATAAACACATGACGTAGTCGTAATCGTACTATCGACTCTTACAGAGAAGTCTGTTGGATATGGAAAGCCTTTTGTCGCGTGTGACCTTTGTATGCGTGTTTCATTTTCATAAATATTCCTGAATTCAAGAAAGCCCCGTAACGTCCTAGCAATTTGAAAACTATGAGTCCTTTTCTATTTCTATCTTTCGACGTGGTCTTGTGGTAGAGCGTCCGCCCGGAGAGCGGAAGGTCCAGGGTTCGATCCCGGGCCGCGTCATACAAAAAGACGTTAAAAGATTGTACTTGTTGTTACCCTGTCTGGCGCTCGGCATTAAGGGGCTAAAACAAGGACTGGTCGGCTCGGAGTCAGTATACTGTGTCTGAGTGGGGTATTCATGTCAAACTGCGGCATGGTATCTCAGTGAGCTAGCACTATAAATCGGCATCAGTCCGGACTAGTACAAGCAGCCACACACACACATACACGTGCATGCACGTCGCTATATAAGTGCAATAATCTTGGACGCGACGTTAAACCCAATTTCACCTCACCTCTATCTTTCGATGCCATCTCGCCACGAGCCGGCCAGGACATTACATCCAAACATCTGGCGTCCTCCTTGTATAGGTGTTTAATTATTCGGCCCTTCAATATTGTTTTGGGTAATTCTGCGATTGTGAACAGGCCTGTTTAATAAAGTCAGCAAATATGAACAGCATAATGCAGAAGAAGATGTCAAACATTACATATGTTCGATTAAGTCATACATGTGGCAGTATTGTCGATCATTTGCATCACTGCATTACTCAAATCGACTCTCTGTATCCAGTTAACACAAAATTGCAAAAATAGGAAAGTACGATGCTTTGAATGTGTGTGCACCTGTATGTTCAAGTACAAAACTGAATCAAGTGTTATTTGCTTAGCTTAGTCGCTTGGTCTAGACATTCCATCAGATTCTGTCAACTTCCTGGCAGGGTCGTCAGGATTCTCAGAATCGCCGTTAATAAACTTGACGGTTAATCAATGGCCAAACTCGCCACTCTCGAAATAACTAGATCTTATCAGAAGGTTAATCATTCTTTAATCGAATGTGCAATTTGGAATATATAGTCCATATTTATATATATAATTGTTATTTAGAGGCTCGCAAAATATCGCGCCATCATATAGCGACTATGGAATGGAGAACGTGTATGGGTATTGGTGGTAGTCCGGGCGTGTAAGAAGCGCAGATCATCGTATCATATCTCCTGTATCGTATCTCCTGTATCATTTCTCCTGTATCATATCTCCTGTACCATATCTCCTGTATCGTATCTCCTGTATCATATCTCCTGTATCATATCTCCTGTATCATATCTCCTGTATCTCATCTCTTGCATCATAACTCCTGTATCATCTCTCCTGTATCACATCTACTGTATCACATCTCTTTGTCCTATCTCCTGTAATACACATTGGAGTATGATACACACTGGAATAGAACACACAGTGGAGTATGACACACAATGGAGTATGACACACAATGGAGTATAACACACAGTGGAGTATGACACACAGTGGAGTATAACACACAGTGGAGTATAACACACAGTGGAGTATGACACAGTGGAGTATAACACACAGTGGAGTATAACACACAGTGGAGTATGACACACAATGGAGTATAACACACAGTGGAGTTTGACAAACAGCGGAGTATGACACACAGTGGAGTATGACACACAATGGAGTATGACACACAGTGGAATATAACACACAGTGGAGTATAACACACAGTGGAGTATGACAAACAGTGGAGTATGACAAACAGTGGAGTATGACACACAGTGTAGTATGACACACAGTGGAGTATGACACACAGTGGAGTATAACACACAGTGGAGTATGACACAGAGTGGAGTATAACACACAGTGGAGTATAACACACAGTGGAGTATGACACAGAGTGGAGTATAACACACAGTGGAGTATAACACACAATGGAGTATAACATACAGCTGAGTATGACACACAGTGGAGTATAACACACAGTGGAGTATAACACACAGTGGAGTATGACACACAATGGAGTATAACCTACAGTGGAGTATGACACACAATGGAGTATGACATACAGTGGAGAATGACACACAGTGGAATATAACACACAGTGGAGTATAACACACAGTGGAGTATGACACACAGTGGAGTATGACACACAGTGGAATGTAACACACAGTGTAGTATGACACACAGTGGAGTATGACACACAATGGTATATAACACACAGTGGAGTATGACACACAGTGGCGTATGACACCCAATGGAATATAACACACAGTGGAGTATGACACACAGTGGAGTATAACACACAGTGGAGTATAACACACAGTGGAGTATGCCACACAATGGAGTATAACATACAGTTGAGTATGACACACAATTGAGTATAACACACAGTGGAGAATGACACACAGTGGAATATAACACACAGTGGAGTATAACACACAGTGGAGTATGACACACAGTGGAGTATGACACACAGTGGCGTATGACACCCAATGGAATATAACACACAGTGGAGTATGACACACAGTGGAGTATGACACCCAGTGGGATATAACAAACAGTGGAGTATGACACACAGTGGAGTATGACACACAGAGGAGTATAACACACGGTGAAGTATAACACACAGTGGAGTATAACACACAGTTGAGTATGACACACAGTGGAGTATAACACACAGTTTAGTATGACACACAGTGGAGTATAACACACAGTTGAGTATGACACACAGTGGAGTATGACACACAGTGGAGTATAGCAGAAAGTGGAGTATGAGACACTGTATAGTATAACAGTGGAGTGTATCTAGAGAATTCTGAAACATATCTCCTGGCATTACTTCTCATGCTGGTGCTTTGCTATGTTTGAACTAACGAATAGTGTCAGTCACCACCTCACAATCGAGGGGGTCCAGTTGTCTTAGGCGCCTTAATTTGCAGTGCAGGTTTGCGTCCCATGGATACGCCAGAAACCTATGATTGTAAGTTCGAATCCCGATCGCCCCGATTATGTTTCTAGGTTTGTCAGCACCATATCCGTGCTCGTGGATTTCATCAATGGGATATGAGACCTGCATCACTTCGGGATTTCCTCCCACATTAAGATGACACGCCGTAATATAACTGGAATACTGTTCAAGACGACGTTAAACCCAACTCACTCACTGACTCACTCATACTCTCACAAACTAAAAAGAAGTGGTTAGACATGGTGATTCTTTTCATGAGAAAATAAATCCAAGATTCCATGATTCTGAGAATTGATATGTCTCAGGAAATGGTTAAGGAGACTATTCAAAGGGTAATTACACAGAAAATGTGTCCTTCACAGCGTCATGTCCAGGTGATAGTTTTAAAGTGTCGTATAACATTTGATATTTCATGTTCTGATTCTAATCACTGACCAGTTTCTACGTTCATCTCAATCTATTGTTGCATGCTTATGATCGATGTTGTGGTCGGATATGTTCAATGGACTCAGAATAGTTCAGAAGAGATTTCTTATCATGGAAATAATATTGTCACTTTAATTTACAGAAAATCTGCAACATATTTACCTAAAGGGTGATTTGACTCTACTTGAGGAGTCAAAAACATCTCTGAAGTAGGCGTAATTGTTTTCAAGACAATTTATAATCTTTACCTTTTGCAGTGTTTGCAGAGAGAGCTGATTACACTAGCATTTCAGTCATATCATGGCGTTGTGGTTTTCATAAAGATTTGAAATAATTCAAACTATTTTGAGTTGTTTATATGTTGTTTAGATAGAACAATTACCATTGCAAACAAAGATTCCATTTTGAAATGTCTGACCCGAAAAACATAGAAACGTTGTAGTGACGGATCCAGTGTACAGACAACCCTGCAGCGGTGGTGCATGTGATATTATAGACTGAATCTCTGGCACTACACGTGTTCTCAAGACACGTGTCCTATCCCAACGGGAACTAGCAGTTCAAAGTGATGAATACACAATGCAATTTAGAAAGTGGTCAAATGTAACAAATGTTATACTTGGGATAACACTTTCTTAGTAAAGTACAGATTCTCGTACTTTTGGGGGTTGAGTCACGTCCGGGATTCGAACCCACACTTGCCACACAAATGAAAGTCCGATCTAGACGTGATCTAGACTACAAGTTGTCGGACTTTCATTGTTGTGGAAGCCTCATTGGCTGAGTGGGTTAGATCGCTGACTTTGTGTGCTGGCGATTAGGTGCCTCACTCTGACAAGTGTGGGTTCGAATCCCGGACGGGACTCAACCCAAAAAAGCACGAGAATCTGTACTTTACTAAGAAGGTGTTATCCCAAATATAACATTTGTTACAGTTTAAAGTGACCTTCGAACAGGTCCTTGAAATATTTTTCGACCATCAGCGCATGCGCAGAAAATACTTCCGTCTAGTAGCACCAGGACATGAGCATCGCGCTTGTCCCGACTGTGTCTATTGGCTCTTGTATTGTTGATCACTAACCGTCGGTTAGTTCACTAATATAAACCGTCAACTCCAGGGAACAATTGCAACCAGTCTCGATTATCCGTCGAAACAGATTTATTGGGCGTGAAGGGCAAAAGAGCGATGAAAATTATGTGAATGGATCACTGAAATGTGATGAAACACGAGCATGACTCCAACAAATCGTCCTTTCCATAGACTTGTAACACAATACAGGTGAGCTCAAATCACGATACAAGAAACCTATGAAGGATCGAAGGTTTATCTGCACCCTATTTGTGCTTGTGGGTTTAACCAAAGTGATCCAAATCTAAGACCTGCATTACTTCGGGCTCTCCTCCAACGTTAAGCTGACACGTCATGCCATATATGAAATACTGTTTGAGGCGACGTAAAATGAAACTCACTGTTTTGTTAGAATTAAGATTTCATCGAGTGGGTCATATCGGGGGTGAGAATAACATACAAATGCCACGTGGATACCTTTAAATAACTAGAACATAAGTAAACATATTGAATGAATGAATGCGTCGTGGTACCTGTAACGTGTTTCTGTCCTAACCCCCAAGAACAGAAGGATTGTTTGCAGTTTTAGGTAAATACAGAACCCTCTTGAATACCTCATTCATGTGGGTTTTTTCGTTCCAAACCCCATATTTCCGCCCCATATGTCAGGATAGGTAGGACTATAGTATCAAACAATCTCGAAGCAGTACTTATTACAGTCCATCCCATGGGTTTTGGAGTCAGTTCCTTTAGTACAGCATCTAAACACGCCTGCCATTCGGTACAGGGACATTACAATAGCTAAATATTATATTGAACTGGTTCCATAACCTACTGAGGATCGTCTACCGTGTTGATTGAATTCTGCTGACTTTGCAGGGCCCAGTTTTAAGTTGCTAAAAATACAGGATAACTCTATTCCAAAGGGCAACTAGGATTTTGTTTAAGGGGAGTCCCACATTCTGTGTTTGAGTTTTGTTTCCATCTTTAAAACAAAAGATCTTTAAAACATAATTTAAAACTCGTTTCTATGAAAGGAGAAGGCGAAGTCTTGGAATCCATAGCACATTATGTTTCAGAATATCCAGCATGTCCAGTTGTGAACCGATTCCCAAATTGACGCAATATGTTTCAACAGAAATCTGTTCGGCAATTACAATTGTCCCACTGTTTCTACAACCAAACAAGCAACTAGCGGTGCTAGAAAATTACAGAATATTCTACATGAATCCACGGCCTACAAGAAGTTTACACGCCACTCTAGCATCTAAATATAGTAACTTCCTAACGACTGCCTACATTAAATAGTACTACACTCCTGACGGCTAATCACTGTCCAAATACAATGCAATGAGCGTCTACCGAATATCAACAAAAACAATGTAACACAATTACAATTATGGTTCCACAATAAAATACACTGCCATATGAAAAAGTACACGGTTTTTTTCTGTAGTACTTTCAAGAATCAGAAGAATTTTAAATTTTAAATTGTCATATACCTCCACAAGTTACAGAAATAAAAAGGGTGTGTGTACTTTTGCATAGAGACTGGTTCGACAAAGACACAAACAGTTGCAGTTTATATGGTAATTGTACAGCATCTAGACACTTGCAGCATTCACTGTCACTAAAAGAAACGTCAGGCGCCAGTTTTACGCCGATGCCGAGGTGGTAATTGAATGGCAATAGAGATGCAACATCCATTTACTTGGCGTTTAAAAATACGTCCATAGTTTTTAGCTTAAAAGTTGAGAACTCCTGCCCATCACACTCACGAAATGCTCATGACAACCGTTAGTATGTATCGATTCTCAATTATGTACGGTAAAGTGTTCCTGGGCGAAATAGATTGGTTAGGTAACCTTGAAAAGAAGTTGTTAGGATTCCTATTGACAACAAAGCCATGCAAGCACAAGCAATAAAGAGCAAAGGGTAAGGCACCCTAATACATGCGTTGTTTGGTGTTCTGGGCCGAAACCAGTGCTGTTGTACTTTGAAGGATCATAAACAAGACTCACACAATATTTTCATTGACACACTGAATTGTTTTGAGCTACGAAATACTACAGATGGCTGAAAAGTTCCGAACCTAACTACGAAGGAAGGATGTATTAGTACACCATTAACAGTTTGTGTGATGTTTTCAAGAACAATACTTTCCTTGTTTTCCTATGTTGCACTTGAATCAAATAAATATCTTGGCAGCGTATTTCTCTGTTATTGAAAATGGACACAATTGGCCTCCGCCAAGTATATCCAAATGACAGGGCTAACTGTTACAGCGATACTCGAGGACATTCTTCAACTTTTGGGGATGACGCTCTTTCTTTTGAAAGTGTCCACAGAACTCACAGCGGATGCCAAGATGGGGAAGAGAGAGGCTCAACGACGATCCAAGATTAGGAAAACCTTCAACTGACACCACTTAGAAAAAATGTTTATTAAACACATGGTACGATTCTGGATGATTGATGACTCGCATTGCGAATACAGAAGGCATTCCTCATGAGGGAGTTTAGATCATTCAGAGGAATGTGACAAAGTTATCAGCACGCTGGGTTTCAAGGCTTCTGACTCCTAATTAAAAGTGAAGCTAGGTCATTTTGAGGCAGACCCACCTGATTTTGTTGAGCTGTTTGTAACCATAGAAAAATCTTGGGTTCACCACTATCATCCAGAGATGGAACAACAGTAAACGGAATGGGAAACATATAACGTCTACTCCTCCGAAGAAGAACGCGAAGTCTGTTCCATCAGCTGGCAAGGAGATAAATTCGTTTTTCTGGGATTCCAAAGGACTCTTACTGATGGACTACTGACCGAAAGGATTGACCATTAATCGCCAATATTATGCTCATGTGCTAAGGAAATTGTGAGAGAATATAAAGACTAAACGTTGTGGAAGAGCCACTAAAAGTCTATTAATCCTCCAGGACAATGCAACCGTGCACAAATCTGTTGTCGCCATGACTAGAATGCGTCACTGTTGCTGTCAGCTCATTGAAAATCCTCAGAGTCTGTATTCACCAGATTTGGCAGGTTCCCACCACTTCCCAAATTTGAAGAAAGAACTGTCATGCAAGCATTCATTTGTGACCAACTCGTGTGAATTCCAGGACAAGCCAAATAGCCATTTTTGCGACTGGGTTCCGCCTAAGCGCAAACGGTCATAGTTGAAAGAATTGTCTCAAATCTCAAATAGATTCCAGATGCTATTTAAACACATCGGCACTTACGGTATTTATACAGTATGAGTGAACACATTTAACTGTATTTAGGGTATATTTTTATATGCAAGACGTGCGTAATCAAAATGTTTTCCTGAGGGATTCTTTGACTGAAGTCATACGCGTATTCTGTTTGGTTTGTCGTATTTTTGCACATATCATTCATCGATGGGGGGGGAGGGGGGGGGGCGAGTCTTCTTGCAGGTTGAAAGGGGCGAGTGGTGACGAATGGCAAGCATTATGCAAATAATGATGATGTCATACGCAAATTATGATGACGTCATTTCTGCTGTTGAGGACTTTCTACACAACCAGGAAAAGGCCTTCTGCACCAGTGGGATCCAACCACTCCGGCATCGTTGACAGAAGTGTGTGGACCTCGAAGGGATTGTTTTGACAAATAATCAGCTACAAACTCCATCAACGCAGTCCTTCATAGACCCTTAGACCAATGAACAGTCTGAATATTGAACATTGCCTATCAATGTGTCTGCCGTTCTCTATATCTTGCGTTAGCAGTACGGCCATGAAACATGCGAGATATTGATCTTTAACTTCAATTGAAGGTTGTGTATGTTTTTAACGCCTTTGCGAATTAGTTACAGCAGCTAAGTCAGTCGTCACTGTGAAAGAGAAGATGTTGATAGAAAGACAGTGAGTGGGTGATTGATTGGTAGAAGTTGTGGTAGCGGTAGAAGTGGCAGTAGTAGTAGTAGTAGTAGTAGTAGTAGTAGTAGTAGTAGTAGTAGTAGTAGTAGTAGTAGTAGCAGCAGTAGTAGTAGTAGTAGTAGTAGTAGAAGAAGAAGTAGTAGTAGAAGTAGTAGTAGTGAGTGAGTGATTAAGTGGTAGTAGTTGAAGTAGTAGTAGTAGTAGTAGTAGTAGAAGAAGTAGTAGTAGAAGTAGAAGCAGTAGTAGTAGTAGTAGAAGAAGAAGAAGTAGTAGTAGAAGTAGTAGTAGTAGTTGGTTGGTTGGTTTGTTGTTTAACGCCGCACTCAGCAATATTCCAGTTATATGATGGCGGTCTGTAAATAATCGAGTCTGGACCAGACAATCCAGTGATTAATATCATGAGCATCGATCCTTGCAATTGGGATCGATGACATGCATCAACCAAGTCAGCGAGCCTGACCACCCGATCCCGTTAGTCGCCTTTTACGACAAGCATCGTCACCTTTTACGGCAAGTATGGGTTGCTGAAGATTTATTCTACCCCGGAATCTTCACGGGTTGTAGTAGTAGTAGAAGTAGTAGTAGAAGAAGAAGTAGTAGTAGTAGTAGTAGTAGTAGTAGTAGCTGTTACCCGTGAAAATCCGGGTTAGAATTGGTCTTCAACAACCCATGCTTGTCGCAAGAGGCGTCTAACGGGATCGGATGGTCAGACTCGCTGGCTTAGTTGATGCATGTCATCGTATCCCAATTGTGTGGAACGATGCTCATGATGTCAATCACTGGCATCGCCTTGTCCAGACTCGATAATTTACAGACCACCGTCATATAGCTGGAATATTGCTGAGTGCGGCTTTAAACAACAAACAAACCAAACCAAACTTCAGTCCACCGGCTGAAGCCATTCTCATGCAACCAATGTATCTTGTGTTCATTTGTCTTACTAAGATTCATCTTGGCTGGCAGCGGCTAAATGACTCAGTGGGTCCCAGGAAAAACGTTATTCAGTTGAATAAACACAGACAAGTAACACTCGACGATGTTAAGTGGCGGATCAGAGCGATGTGGGTCCCCATCATGTGCCAGCTTTCGCTGCATGAGCGGTGTCCTACTTTCTCTAGCAACTGATAGGTATTCTTGGAGGTGTGCACTCAGGCAAAACTCAATAAACGGTCGGAGTCGGTCTATTAGAGAACATTGGATTGCAGGTCTAGCAATCTTCTGTAGCCAGAATAGAACTGACATGCTATTTTGGCTCATAGTGCACAATCGAATAGATAAGCGTCTGGCACGGGCGAGACTTAAATGCATTACTTCATACCAACGTATTCTGAGGGAGGGTCATTTCCTTGTATTGAGTCAAGAATCCGAATTTGACTTCCTGCAAGGGTACGTATATGTGGATCCCAAACTTGGTGCTGGAATAATTCAGAATGGTGTTAAATTCACTCGCTCACTCAAAGTGTTAATAGAGAAGCAGGATAATTGTTCGTTAACCATTTCGAAGCTGTTCATTCATATTTGGATTGTGAAATAACATTTTCATCTGCTTATTCGGTCGCCATTATGAACTTGTTAAATCAGAATTTGAATAATAACGGCTATTTGATATCGTAGTCATTTCATTCTTCAAATAAAGGCAAAGTTTAAAAACAGCAGCGCGCATTGTACAGTCGTCTAAAATCAGCTGTCATTGATGAGTTACTTCCCTTAGTTGTACCAGAATCCTATGCATGTGGATTCAAATAATAAAAACTGAAATACTGATATATATATATATATATATATATATATATATATCAATATATATGAATTCAATAACAATGTATTAATTTATATTTCCTTTCTTTAGGGTTTGAGAGACAGTCTCTTTAGGCTCCTCAAATATATGTGTACATTTCGCCTCTTAGTCGTGCCAGAAACCTATGATCGTCGGTCCAAAGGTTCGTAGGTTCGTCAGCACCATGCCCATGCTCATGGGTTTAAATCAATCAATTCAAAGACCGGCTATAGTAGGGGTTTTCCTGTCACATCGCCGTGATATAACTGAAATAGTGTTCAAATCGCGATAAACCAAACTCACTCACTCATTATCATTCTATTTTATCATTTTTTTAGGATTATGATGCAAATTTTTAGAGATTAACAAGAGCTGATAGATCCGTCTGGAAAAGAAGGGTGCACTTTGTGATTTCACAATTCGCGTTTAGTTATTGTGTAATTGCGATACAAATATCACAAGCGTCGTCTTTTGTTACAACAGGTAAACAGTAGCTACCATACAACCCAGGTATAGTCAGGGATGAATGGCTTTGCTTGTTAGACAAAGTAGACAAGTGGATAAATCCATTTCACGGTGAACAAGGATGCACACAATAAAAACAAAAAGACAAATTTTCTTGCATCATTTATTTATCTATCTTAGCACTTAAAAAGAGCCGCCTCCGTGGTCTAGGGGTAGAGCGTCCGCCCGGAGAGCGGAAGGTCCGGGGTTCGATCCCCGGCCGCGTCATACCAAAAGACGTTAAAAGATGGTACTTGTTGGTACCCTTTCTGGCGTTCGACATTAAGGGGCTAAAACAAGGACTGGTAGGCTCGGAGTCAGTATGTGTCTGAGGGGGGTATTCATGTTAAACTGCGGCATGGTATCTCAGTGAGCTAGCACTATAAATCGGCATCAGTCCGGACTAGTACAAGCAGCCACACACACACACACGTGCATGCACGTCGCTATATAAGTGCAATAATCTTGGACGCGACGTTAAACCCAATTTCACCTCACCTTAAAAAGAGCCACAAGCATAATGTTGGCAACAATTATTCAACGCAGACACTTCCCTTTTCAAAACAAGTATGTATGGATTACATTAGGCAATGAGAACTTGCGTGTTTAATGCAAATGCAGCGTATCATTATTCGAGCAAACGCCACGCTTCAGACACTTAGATCACTGGTCATTCTAAATTGAAGATCAATAATACCACAACAAATATCTGTTTTTCCTAACAAACGGAGAGGAGAGGTGAGGTGAAAAGGGCTTTAACGTCATTGTACTTATATAACGACATGCATGCACGTTGTGTGTGTGTGCGTGCGTGCGTGCGTGTGTGTGTGTGTGTGTGTGTGACTAGAGCAGCGCTGAGATACCATGCTGCAGTTTAACATGGATACCTCGATCAGGCACATTATATTAATTCTGAAACAGCCATGTTTGTTCCCTAAATGCCGAGCGCTAGGCAGGGTAACAACAAGTACCATCTTTGCGTCTTTTGTTGTAACCGGTAAGGACGAACAAAGGTAATGCAAGTAGGGCTGGGGCGGGTAACTCAGGTACCCGGGTAGGGTGCTTACTGAGTAGGACCCGGGTACCCACAGGACTACCCGGACCCGTGGTTAGTCACTGGAAATATTGTTTAATGACACAAATTATCTGGAACTCTATGGTTACACAACAAGTCACTAATGTTTCTTTCTAACTATGCACCCATTCCTTCTGATTTTTCATGTGGTTGAATAAAGATATAACTTAAATCAAATTCAGTGTATGAATGACCAGATTGTTTAATACCTGTATCTAAATACGTTTGCTAGGGTTATGCTAAAAATGTTCCCAATCGGACATTTTGAGACATCACCTGAGACCTACAGTGGGTACCCGGGTAGGATCAGGTAATAGGGGGGGGGGGGGGGGGGGGGTACCCGGGTAGTAAATGTGGACTCGTCCCAGCCCTAAATGCAAGTCCAATTTAATTGGTTTGTAAAAAGTGATTATTATATAAATATCTCCAAAAAAAAGTCAAACGTGTAGCTGATATTTTCACTACGGCCTCGGCACCTTTATAGAAATAACGATTTGTTTTATATAAGCGATTATGTCCATGGTCATTTCAACCACGACACGTGACATCAAGTCGTCAGGCAGGAGCTGTTAGTCATGTGATCGGATCACATGATATGTGCCAGTCGTACCAATGGCTGTTAATTTTAGACCAAGTCAAGGCTGAACTGACTGTCTCAGCACTGTTCTTGGTGATTGCTAGTGTTCCAACCAATCAATAGTGGATGCTGAGAAGCGCAATATAGCTCTTACACTTGATTCTGGGCAAGTCGAGGGAAGACGCGGTCAATCGGAATCGGCAGTCGAATACAGGTAAGAGGAAATTGATGTACCATGTGTATGTTATAGACAAGTACCATTGTTTCATTCAATTTAATTTTTATTTAAACTTTGAAATTTACCTTATTGTTTATATTTGTTTTGATCATAATTAGCCAAAGTTTTTAATACACCTATCACAGGTTATCAAATTTCAAATAATGTTTGTTTGTTAATAGGTAATTACAAAAGTATACACATACGTTTGATGATGCTAATAATGAAACTAGTTATTGATACGTGCACATTGCAATTGTAAAACGCGTGTCTCTTGATGGGTTTCAGTTGTAATGATACGGAGTTGTACAATTCACAAGGGCTCTTCCGTGCTCTTTGTCATCTGATGAAGGGAAAAAAAGTGTCTCTTCAAATGACAAAAAAAACAGCTCATGTATTCGTTACTCACAAATGTCAACCAAGGACTACATGTAACGTGCGTTCCGCCAGACATGGGTCTAAGTATGAGTAAGGTTTATGGGTAGGAGACAGGTTTCTGGGTATCAGCGCCGTTTCTCGGTAGTAAACAGGTCTCTGGGTAGTAAACAGTTTCAAGACATAAGGCAGGCGTGTGTAGTAGGTTACTAGGTAACGGGCTACTGAGGAAAGGTTTCGGGTAGAAGCCAGGTTTCTGGGTATCAGGAATTTTTCTAGGTAGTATACCTGTTCCTAGACAGGTTTCAGGGTACGGCGAAGGTTCCTGGGTAATATATAGAATTGTGTGTGTGTGTGTGTGTGTGTGTGTGTGTGTGTGTGTGTGTGTGTGTGTGTGTGTGTGTGTGTGTGTGGTTTTCTTTTCTTTTCTATCTTTTTATTTTTTTTATTTATCTCGTTATCACGAGAATATAATCAGCATTGATCACGTAAAAATGGGCATATGTCGTGTCACATATCAAAGTAAAACCTCCCCGCCACAATGGAACCTTAAATAATTGCAATGTTTATTTAAAAAAAGAGTATGTGGAGGCCGCCTCTGAATTTGACGCATCAGGGGCAAAAATGATGTCCAATGCAATTCCTTATTTTGATTTGTATCGTATGTTGCCGTCTTTTTCAGTGAGCACTTGACTTGCCTTTGTATGTGTTTATGACAGGTACTACCGGTGGGGCAGGTTACGCTTACCTTTTTCCCAACAACTAGTATCATCACTATTTGATAGTGATTCATAAACACTTGCTCGTGATACAGTCGGAATCGTCCTATCGACTCTGCTTTCGGCAAATAATTCTTATGATTATGGTAATGGAAAGGGCCATTTGTGTGGGCGTCATATTATCATTGAAAATATAATGTTATGGGGGTAGACTTGCCTTCATTTTGGTACAATTTATTAAATGTATATGTCTAAATAAAAACATATATATGAATACTATATATTCCTGACTATTACCGTCAGCTAATGCTTGATATTAAATTTCCGTTGAAGTCATTCACATTTTAATAATTTAGGTTCATTTTGTCTGAAATTATTGTACTGTTCACGAAAGGACGAAAGGGAAACACTCGCTTTAGCATAGGGAGTCAGGCAGTGAACTTTGGGTTGCGGAAATGCTACGTCCCCATGCTGTCGAACATGAACACCCGGTGTTCGCAATAGCATGTGATCATGAACACGTTGAACACTTGATAGGGAATAACAGGTTATGAAATATATGCTTTTGTCCTCAGTCATATATGGCTGCTTATATTTATATTAGATATAGGATTGCAGGACACAACTCTACAGAGAATAGGCGGAATTCTAATATTTTCATTATCAAATAAGATTATGTATTTGTATAGCGCACTTTCCAATGTATGACAGCTTAGTGCACTTACATTATGATCGATCTACATTATTATCCGGTCAATGGTTAAGTGTGCTCTCGATTTTCATTCTCGGCTCCTTTGGGAATATACAATGGCACAATAGCAGCTCAGTGGTTCCAAGTAGATGAACAATTGTCCGCATGAACATCAGTGCGGATGAATGAATCAGGGATGGGACACAAATACCCTTTATATAAGTTGACGTCCGATAAGTTACACATTACGTGAGTATAACCATACACATAGGGAATCGCACCCGAATGGCTGTTGGCGGAAGGGTATCAACACAAGTTTCTAAAGGTTTAAACGTAATTTTTAACGTTTTATCGGCGAGTGAGGATATGTTTCAATATCAAAAGCCACGAGAGTGAGATTTTATATATTATCAACCGACCCGTGAAGTTCCGGGGTAGAATAGGTCTTCAGCGACCCATGCTTGCCGTTAAAGTGAGTGAGTATGGTTTTACTCCGCTTTTAGCAATATTCCAGCAATATCACGGCGGGGGACACCAGAAATGGGCTTCACACATTGTACCCATGTCGGGAATAGAACCCGGGTCTTCGGCGTGACGAGCGAACGCTTTAACCACTAGGCTACCCGACCGCCCCTGCTTGCCGTTAAAGGCGACTATGCTTGTCGTGAAAAGCGACTAACGGGATCGGGTGGTCAGGCTCAGAATATTGCCGAGTGCGGCGTTAAACAACAAACAAACAAACAATTTATCATCAACCATCATTCTTCCAATTTTTCCAGTTAGTTAACAGTAATACAAAGAGATTAGTGATGTCATTTGATTGTGACGTCATGGTAACGATGACGCCATAATAGCCTGCAAAGCATTGTGATGCAATTTCATTGTGATTCTTGATCTCCGTGGAGGCCAGTTTTGGATGATGAATAAATATTAAGGATAAGATAATTAGATGTCATCTACACCTACCCACACCTGCTGTAGCATGTAATTTGACGTAATTTGACTTGGGCTCTAGTTAACACTAAATTTCTATCAGTTCTGGATGCAAAACTCTCCCTTTAGAAGGATGCATTTCCTGGCTAGCAAGTATTAATTGTATTACTGCTTCCTTGCAGTGAGTAGTTTGTCAAATCAGTGCGTGAGTGATGGAATGTACCTGTGTCTGGAGGATGAAATAGGCGTCCGCATGTCCCTGGGAGTGTTACCGTGAAGAACAGCAAATATATTGCGTTCCAATTGCATCATTTTCCATGAGGAATGTTTTTGAGTTACTCTCGTGCTGGGATTCTTGTTTCTTTTTCCACAGCTTCCAAAGATCCAATCTTTTCTCTGAGAGGAGGAACACATTTGTTCCGAACAAATAGCATGTCCCCGAACAATTCATATTTAAAGGGTAAAACCCTTACCTGCATTAATGTTTTTAAAAACCTTCTTTCCAACAAAACTCAAGCCCCCAGTATATCAAACGACCAGTCCCTTATCACCGAATACCGAGAGTGGATTATTTGAGGAAATATATTGCCATAAAAGAATAATTATGGGAGTATTAATGTATTGCATGCCATATATGAACAGTTCCAATACAATATACTTCAATGGCTGGTATTATTTCCAAACACTTAATAGAAGCAATTACCTCTGCTTAACATAAGGCAAAATAGCACAGTTCCGCTAAACATTTCCTTTCGTAAAAATATTGTTAAGTGGCTCACAAGGAATACCTTGATAAAACAATTATTCGTGGACGCCACAAGCTGTGCACGTACTCTGCCCTATTGGAGACGAGCGTCGTCGAGCCAGCCTGTGTTGTAGGGTACTACGAGAACTGGGTTCCATTAAGAAACGTAATAATATCCGGCGCCAGCGAATCGATCCCCAATATGGCTATTTAACTGACTGTAGGTTAGTCGAATTGCTTGCCCGTTCCACGTGTCGAAGAAGCCGTAAACGTGACGGCAGTGCGGCTATTAATAGTTTTAACACAGGGTTCTGTTGATACTAGAAAGTGTATTGGCACATACGTGATATGCTACATTTGCGAAACAATTTTACATACATACATACATACATACATACATACATACATACATACGTACGTACGTATCCGAATAATGTTCCTTCCCAACGGCGTCGCCAGACTCTCTCTGTCGAGCAGTTTCCGTAGCAGTAACAAAGCGATCTAGAAGATGCTGTCGCACAATCTGACGATCCTGGTGTCGGGTTGTGACCCTTGGACTTCCACTACGTTGTCGGTCATCTATAGTGTGGGTGATCTGGTACCGATGCTGGATCCTGTATATGGTCCTTACGTGGACTTGAAATGCATTGGCATTGGCAATTCAATAACGGATGAATGTTACCGATCTGGGTGGATTTTTTATAGGGCACGAAATGGGGGAACACATGTGCATTTCAATTTGCACGGAACTCATGCGCATCGGGTTACCATGGCCGTTGCCGTGATGCGTTTGGAGGATGGGTTTTATTGTCATCTGCTTTGGTATTTTATCATCAAATTTCATTTTTCCGGACAAGGTAATGTTAAATTTTAGAAACTTTGACAAAACTTACCCACATATTTAAATTACAACTTTTAATGCAATGTTACTTGGGTTGACGGTTTTTTTTGCGGTTCAGTATATAAACAAGTGATTTCTACACCCGAAAAATCAATAAATATATGTTGGTTGGTTTGTTTGTTGTTTAACGCCGCACTCAGCAATACTCCAGCTATATGGTCTGTAAATAATCGAGTCTGAACCAGACAATACAGTGATTAATATCATGAGCATCGATCCACGCAATTGGGATCGATGACATGCATCAACCAAGTCAGCGAGCCTGACCACCCGATCCCGTTAGTCGCCTTTTACAAGCATAGTCGCCTTTTTATGTCAAGCATGGGTATTAAATATATGTAACTTTATTTGCTTTTGACGAATGAAAATTCGACGACCTTGGTCTGCAAAACATCGTGATGCAATGTCATCGTAGCGATATCTCCTGGTAGTCATCGCTTGATCTCACTTAAACTATATCTCCTGCGGAAGCCAGTAGAAGGTAAATATATATGTATATATAAAACGGCAACGCCAGAAAATAACCAGTCTTGATTATCTGGCGAAACAGAATCCATTGGGCGTAAAAGTAACAATAAGGGTGAAAATTGTCTGAATGGATTACTGGGCCCACTTGCACAAAGCAATCTTAGCGCTAAGACTACCTTAAGCCTATGTAAAAGTATGGGAGTTACGATCATCTTAGCGCTAAGATTACCTTAAGCCTATGTTAAAGTATGGGAGTTAAGATGATCTTAGCGCTAAGATCGCTTTGTGCAAGTGGGCCCTGAAAGACAGTAATGACACCAGGATGCCGTTGTACAATACAACCTTAGCGCTACGACTGTTGTAAGTCTGTGCTAAGGTATGGGTTTTACGATCACCTTAGCGCTAAGATCGCTTTGTACAACGGCACCCTGGTGTTCGCGAAAAGGGCACACATGTTCTGCTCTACCGGTAGCATCAACCACTAGGACAATCTGTACCAAAAAGTAAAGATGAAGACGGGTCTTCAGCGTGATGAATGCTGTAACCATTTGACTACCCCTGTCGATCCCTTTTGTCCTTCAAGCGAGCTGTTATGATTTTGCTCACTCATCGAACTCTTGCCAGGCTGCTAAGCAGGACCCTTTCCGTTCAAATGATGTATCTTCTTGAGAAACATGAGGGATGTCTTCTGGCAAATTGGTCCAATCAGGCATTAACGATGGCAACAGAGACCAATGTCCTACCAAGAACCATTGAATCAGTTACCAAAGTTATCGAAAGTCACGTTAATGAGGGTTCGAAACTGTCACAATTGACCTGATTTGAAGGTTGAAATATGTCTTTGGTACACAGTTTCAAGAATGTGTTTGTAATTTACGTTTGCTTGACAATCGATGTATCGTTTCTACATAAACAAATCTGAGAACAAATATAGCTGATATATTCTATATAGCTGCTCATTATTTTGTTTAAACACAAGATAAATGTGCTTGGCTTCATTGTTTCTAAGTATATTTCCATTTTTAGTCAATTTCCAATATTTTTCAAAATTTAGAGTACGTTACAATGGAAAACTTTATGAAAAGTCATAATGTGAATGTTTGAGCCTGTTGGTGGTTCAAGTGCTGACTCACAGACCTAGTTGATGATACATCACACGGTGCCCTATAATGAGCCACCGATGCCATTTATAACCAGCAATTAGCCCTAGGCATGCCAAAATGGTTCCGAACCATGGTGACACATATGGAAATGTGTACCACTGTGTCATCCGTCATCTTGCAGGTAAATGTAGAAAGGATAGGACATAAATTTCGATGTTCCATTAGTGTTGCTTTACTTTCAAAGGATTGACTAATTACAGGAACTCTGCTTCTTTTATGACGGAGCTCCTTACTTGTCTGACAACCTGATACCACACCATCCAGTCTTTAAACAGTAATACAAGATGTATTCTGTCTGGAAAAGGCTGCATCGCCAAACAAGTTGAGACTGTAGGAAAAGACACAGATGGGAGGGTTTTCGCGACCATGAGAGGAACGTCAAAATTAGAAATATTCAGATAGGAGTTTTGTTTGTTTGCCGGTCATTAAACATAAACTTCTACCTGAAAATTGATCCAAATGATGACATTACATCGGGCGTTGTGTATACGCTTAACATATATATGTAGGTACTTAAAAGAAAATTTACTTTGATTTTACTTATTGCTCCAAATATTTTAGAAGCGCATAACCGAGACCCATTTTTCGTGAGAGAGAGAGAGAGAGAGAGATTTGAAGTTGAAGTTTGAATGAACAGCTGTTTACACACATCTGTTAGTTATAATATATAAGGTTGTACTGCCTTAAATATAGCTTCATTTTCTGTAACAACGTGATCAGCACTGGCGTATAACAGTAGGTGGAAATCAACAGGTGTAATAAACAATATTTTTTAAGAAGAGTGTGTGTGTGTGTTTATGTGTTATTGTGTGTTTGTCCTTACTTCATGCTTGTGGCCTCCGCAATACAATACAATAAGAGTGTAGAGTGTATGAGTAAGCTGGATATGAACCAACAACACGTCCTTAATATTTTATATAATTATTCAAATTATACCAAGCAATTTTGTGTTCTGCAAACAAGATGCGCCGAAATGTCCGGCACAAGTATTTGAAAGAAAGGGAAGGTGTATCTGTGTTTTTGTTTGTTGAACCCAGTGTGCATAAAAGCGACATCTAATGGCACCGGTGGAGTAGGATTCGCCCACATTGTCATGAACCCCTTGTATCATCACTACCTGAGACTGATTCCGAAGCACATGCTTTTGCTATAATCGGAATCTCGTTATAGAAAGTTTTGCTGTGACTAGCTATCTTCCAACAAAATGTGTTTAAAAGTAGACAAACTGTATAAAAACTTTTCTATGTTCATGGTGCACTGTGAAATACATGGGCATCACCATTTGATAGTGATGCATAAACGCGTTCTCATGATATAGTCGGAATCATACAATCGACTGTTTTGGAGCAGAAATTTCTTATGTTGCTTTTATTCGAATAAACCTATAGTCTGTTTGTCTGTCTGCTTTTAGAAGACTTTTTAGGATTAAAGAAAGACTCAGAAGATTTTTTAGGATTAAAGAAAGAATTTTGTCGCTTTTATTTATATAAATATAACACGTCAAAGCCAGAGAATTATCGATTGTCTGCCGACACAGATTCCACAGAGAGTAGAAGGCAAAATAACAGTGAAATCCCTGGATCACTGAGAATCAGTTATGATATCAGTTGTTCGCAAAAAGGGTAAGCATGTGATGTTCTTTGATTAATCTGTAACGTTATATAATTGGTGTCAATGTCCTATCATAAAAAAAATGTGTGATTTGTATTTTTTTCAATTTAGCATAGCGGTAAACAGTGTCTCAGCGCGTGGTATTATCTTCAAGGTGACCCTGACGATATGTTTGTGAACATTAAACGTGACATGCTAGTGGTGTGCAGGAGGGGATAAACTATTTATATATTGATAGAAAGAAACGTCATACATATTTACAATGTTTCGTCAACATATTTATACTCTATACATAAGAGTGAGTGAGTGAGTATGGTTTTACGCCGCTTTTAGCAATATTCCAGCAATATCACGGCGGGGGACACCAGAAATGGGCTTCACACACTGTACCCATGTCGGGAATCGAACCCGGGTCTTCGGCGTGACGAGCGAACGCTTTAACCACTAGGCTACCCGACCGCCCCTGTATACATAAGAAAGAGAATTTGTGGATGTCAACTTCTTTATTATGAGGGACACAACGTTTAGGAGTATATGCTTACTCCTTTATCAGGTGAAAGCTTCATCCATAAATTCTTTTCCTTAGGTGTATCACTTTTAAAGGCCTTTCAAAGACTTTTTTATGATTTTATTTCTTTTTGGAGTACACAAACAATAAGTTTACAGAATATAGTTCACATCTTAATACATACAAGGTACAAAGTATATCTATTGATGATAACAATATGAAACTATTCCAGTGTCATACTGTTGCATTGTGCAAGTTCGTGGGTTTAAACGAATAGGTGGTGACAGAGAGATCCAAATGTCACGAACTGTGTGTATTTACATTGTGAATATGATATATTTCTGTCGATGAAATATGAATCGGTTATTTCTTGTTTGATGTGTGGGAAATTTGGTATGGAGTCGGAAATGTTTGATGTGAATATGTTTTGCTTTGTTACAGTTATAATATGATTTAATACATCATTATTATTATTTGTTGATATCCTAATAAAATTGTCAATTTTGAATATTCTAGTTCTATTCCAGTTTTGTCTTCAATCCATTTTGTAATTTTTTTTTATTTTACAATTTTGCACTCAAAGAACATGTACACTAAGGTTTGTTTTTCTCGTTTACAAAAATTGCAAAGAAATGATTCTTTATATCCACTTCTGTACAGTAACTCGTCTGTTTGTATAATTTTATGAATAATACTGTATTGGAACCATTTTTGTTTTGAGGACACATTATATCTGTGGGGGCTACGATTAATCGTTTGACAATCTTTTTCCATCATAGGTCTAAAAGATCTAGAAATTTCCGTTCTCGTCTATCAAATTATTTACAAGATTAATACCTTTTCCCTAATAATGTTTATAATATACCGATGTCTTCCCGATTCTTATATTCTTATTTTGCCATAAACGTTGTGATAATATATCTTTTTCCTCTTTGATAGGATTTCCTTTTTTTCCATTAAGTTTCCCCATGCAATCTTTTCCGAAATATAGAATTGGCATTTTTGCAGAAAATCAATTTGTGTTGGAGTTATATTATTAATCAAAAGAGTGGTAAGTTTAGAGAGTGGGTGTGAATTGAACAAACGTTTAATCCAAGATATCTTTTGAGCATTGATTGTATTTTTAATATCAGACACTCTTATACCTCCCTCTTCATACTTCTCCTGATTTTGTCTGGTTTATTTTTCCATATAAAACGAAAACACAGTGGGTTAGGTAGGGTTGAGAAAAGGTGGGTTAGTTTAGGTAAAATATGACATTTTAATACAATAATTATGGGGTCACGGGCTAACCAAGAGTTCATGATGATTTTTAAACTTTTAAGTTTGTCTTTGTAATTTCTTTCTACCATTTCTGCCAAATTGTGAGTAATACCGAGAAGAGTAAAACGTTTTCTTGACCAATCTAGATTCCAACGTTTGCACATAGTTTTATCAGAGAAGCGTTGTGAGCCAATCCACAACACTTGCGTTTTGCTTGTGTTAATTTTTAGGTCTGAAAAAGATGCATATGTTTGAAGAGTTGTCATGGTGTTTTGGAGACAATTTTCAGTTCGATCTAATATGAGAGATGTGTCGTCTGCGAATTGGGAAATTAGATATTCTATCTCATCGATCTTAATTCCGTTTTTATCTTTATTAGTGCGAAGCATTATTGCCAAAATTTCAGCGCATAACAAGAATATATGAGGTGATAACGGGTAACCTTGTCTACATCCTTTTGTTACTGAAGTAAAACCGTTATCTAAAACACTAGATTTTATATCGTGATAGAATGTTGTTATCCAGTGCTTAACTGAAGGTCAAAAATTAAAAAAGGTCAAAGATTCTTGGATGAAAACCCAATCTACTGAATCGAACACCTTTTCAAAATCTATAAGTAACAACAACCCTGGGATTTCCATGCATTCAGTTAAGTCCATAATATTATAAATAAATCTAGTGCATTCTCCAATGTATCGTTCAGTGTTTGCCTCCTTAAGCGTTTTTAGTATTTCGTTTTTAATTTTTATGTCCTTTGGGGTGTCTAGATTGATTTGCAATGCTTCTATATGTTTTTGTAAGTCGGTTTTTTTCTGTTCTCTCTTTCGTTTCCTTTCCGAGGAGTATTTTATAGTTTGACGTCTTATCATCAACATTCGTGTTTCGAAAAAAAAGTTGGTCGTCTATATTAAGTCTGTCATTGCCTTGTTCATCGACACCTGTTTTATATTGTTCCATTGTAAATACCTCTTTAGTTTTTTCAACAAAAGTGTTGTCGTTTAGAAGGGAATTATTAAACTTCCAATAGCCTCTTCCTCTCTACACTATTAAGTTTTATCGAGATCCAATGTGTAGAGTGATCTGATCTTTGAGCAGAGTCTATACCAACTTTATCTACGGATTTTTCAAGGTCTCTTGACAATAAGAAGTAATCTAATCTGGCTTGTTTTATGGGCTTGGTTTGTCTCCACGTGTATCGTCTCTCGTCTGGGTTCATATCTCTCCAAGGGTCAAAAAGGATTGTTCATCTATGAAATCTAATATTTTTCCTCTGGTGTTTGGGTTGTTAACGTTTTTATAGTTATACAAATCAATGTCTGGGTTTTGAATAAAATTCCAATCTCCACAGATGGAGCAGTGATCCGACTCAAACTCAGTGACAATATCTATTATGTTTTCGAAGAATGCTGGCGTGCCTGTATTTGGTCTGTACAGGTTGACACTAAATTGCATTTTAAGAGCAAGACAATAACCAAATTCATTATCATGAATTTCTTTTAATACTTGTATTCTAAAGTTTTCTTCAAACATAATAGCTATCCCTATTACTTTTATAATAACTAAATATACAATGTTTTGATCCCCTTTCAAAGACTTGACTGCATACAATTTACATGTTGTAAAACAAATGAGATAACTTAGATAACGGTACACAATCAATATCACTGATTACTTAATATCAAACAATGTAGTACTTCTTATCTTCCTACAACGTATCATACGTTGTTCATAGAGATCAATTGAGCACCTTAAAAAGCATTCACATGTATCTGATGTTTTGTTCTATTTGGATTTACCCCGAATATTACCCTTGGACAATCATCCAAAAGTCAACTTTCCCAAATAAAGTCGATCAATATTCCTGCATCTCCTGGCTTTGGTGTCTACATTTCGAAACGTTTGAGGTACAATCGAGCATGTTCTTTCTTTGGAGATTCCAAATGACATCATCTGGCTCTTGCTCAAAGGTTTGATCAGAGTACATCATTCAAGTCCCTAGTAAATCTTTATTATGATAGACATGTGGAGGACATTTCATTTTTATTTTTTTTACACCATATACTCCCGGGTTTGTTTAGTGAACACTTGACTTGACTTTGTATGTGTTTGTGACGGTGCCACAAAGGCAAAAAGTCCACAACGTTGCGGCTTTTCCTCCCACATAATCCTGACCGTCATATATTTAAACAATTATTCAAAGGGCGTTAAACACAAGTCAAAATGACTGAAATATTTACACATTTTATAAATTGCCTGAGAGAATCACATTTTACAAATTGACTGTAATATATACACGCTTACAAAGGAAAAGACTTGCGAAAACAACGTCTATCGCGAAGACGAACAGGAATGAATCTGTCCAATGCTACAGCAAATAAAGGAAAAAAAATGCAAATATCATAATTACAGCCTACCAAATTTATGTGTATAATTTTAGGCGGCTTACTTATTCGATGTCACGTGTCTCTGTAACAATCAAATATTTAAAAAATATATATATCGTTTTGGGATATTATAACCCGTGTTCATGGGTCCTACTATTTAACGTCCGAGGACGCCCGGGAACGTCCGGGGGCGTCCGGAAACGTCCGTGGGTTTCATCAGACGTCCGGAAACGTCCGGGAGTTTAAAAATACAGTGCAGTTTTTCTCAGTTTGGTAAGATCGTGTGAATATGGCTTCTCACGATGTCACCAAACTGAGAAAGACGTTTTATTGACTGCACTGTATTTTTAAACTCCCGGACGTCTGATGAAACCTCCCGGACGTTTCATGACGTCTGATGAAACCTCCCGGACGCCCCGACCCGATGCTCCCCGACGTTGCCCGGACGCTATAGTACCGGACGTTTTACACTCAGTGAGCCATCTGGGGCCACGCATGAACTTTTAAAAACGTTTGTGTTTCAGTATTAGTTATGGAATAGTATACAGAATATGACACTATAAAAGAACATTATTTTTGTTCCATAAGCAAATTTACATTGTATCCTTCAAAGCCTACGTTACGAATACCACGTCAGTTGGAATAAAATAAAATCGTATTTGCTTCGCAGATTCACCATTTAAAAAGAATAGGGGTGTATGTATTTTTTTTCCAGCTATATGTTATTTTGTATAATTAATACAAGAACACAATTATATAGAATACACTTTATTATTTAGTATCATTCTCCGGGACGCTCCCGGACGTTTCCGGACGCCCCCGGCCGTTATTGGACCGGTGTTCGTTTCTCAACTGATCACTTAGATTGTTTCAGGTGTTCCACATAGGTGTCATGTCTCAAAGGTGGGCTGAGAAAGCCCACGTGACAACTATTTTCATAACGTCCTCGGTCCCTAAACAAATCTAGCAATGAGCAATCAATCAATATATTATCGGTTAACCCTTTGAACAAAGTATGTTGTTTTCACATCGGCACTTGTCGCCATGATATGAGTGTATTCCCTTTGTTTTAGTAAACCTAGACATGTAAACACTCACTTTTGACATATCCACTGCGCAAGATAACAGTGATTAATCGATCAATGTATTTCCTGTTAATCCTTTGATGACTAGGAACGATCCGTTGATTTACAAAAAAGTAAATCAACTGATCATTCATCTCATGCTTGGCTGCCACGTGCATATTACATAACACACATTTCACCTCACTTGAAACCTGGATTTAGATTGAATAATTACCCCAGACACAATAAATACCAAATGGGAACCTTTGTCAGGTATTCTGAGCGGTGCTACCACTAATTATACCTGTAATAAATTCATTAACTGAGCATCAAGTGAACGACAAATACACACAAGTGTAGGGTTATAACAGAAAACGTGGATGACAACAAGGGAGTAGTAATCGTATTAGCGACGCAATCCGAAATCCGAAAATGCTTTCACTGCATGGATACTCTTTTATTATTAAACTATAACAATCATATAACTATTTCCAAATGACGACATCCGATGAGCTTCTTTTTGTCTGTTTGTTTAGGCTGAAGAAATTAATTAACAAGCGCCCTTTGTCGAAATCTTTATAGATCACGGTTAACCAATCAGTGTTCAAAAATGAGTAAAACAATTATTGCCTCCAAGTTGATTCAGCTGTCCTTGCAGACGGTTGCCAAGTCTCTTGTCACGCTCAGTTGCGTTGCGTATCATCCGGGTACTCACGGGGACAAAAACAATAACAAAGGCAACCACCAGCCCCGGGGAATTGCTTTAGATCAGTTCCCCTTTAAGTCTCATTTCAAGAGACGTCAAAAGATGGTACTTGTTGTATCCCGCTTGGCGCTTGCCAAGAAGGGGAGATATATAACAAGGGCTGGTCGGGCCGGAGTCTTTGACCATCTTAAACTGCTAGCACTATAAATCCGGCTTAAGTCCGGACTAGAACAAGCAGCCACTCACGTACACGTTAATTTCATCTGACCTCAGTTCATTGTGAATATATCACTCTTCAGATCACGTATCAACAAGCGCCTTAACATAAATACATAAAAATAATTGGAAATGGTTATTTTGACAAAATACTCTATCTTAAAATCTGGAATGAAAATATGCATGGTAAAAGCAGGTAATAAACATAATTTTAAATGTCACACCCGAGCAACGAACTCTCGCGACCTCCTCTTGCCAAAGTACAAAGAAAAATTCATTACAGAATAATGTCTCTCTTCGACTATTGAGACGAACCCGGCTCCATTGTCTGACGTCCTATTGTGACGTCACATACTCAGTATGAGATCTCACGATTCCTTATTTGTCAGTCCGGAAACAAACGATTCGTAACACTCATCACAATTTTGAAATATCGACTTAAGCGAGGAGGACCTGTAATTGCTTCTTTTCCTGGAAGAAGATATATATAGGACTGGGTAGGAATAGCTTCCATCTGTCGGCAACTTTACAGAGGAAAGTTTTCATTTGATGTGGAAAGGGTTGTCAAAAAGGATTTCTGCGGGAAGGAATTATCTTCTGGTAAGTGAAGTAGTTGGGGGGTAAACTTATTTTAATGTGGTATATTTGAAATAGGCTTACCGTTTCCAAAACAGTTGGTATCATCACTATTTGATAGTGATTCATAAACACATGCTCATGATATGGTCGGAATTGTACAATCGACTCTGCTTTTAGTGAACATTTTCTTATGATTATGGAAAGATGTTGTCGGGTTTTTTATTATAGAATCGTGAACATTAGTTTTAAATGTTGATTCAAAATAGTTCTATTTGACTATTTTGAGTGTGGCGATTTATGAAACAACTGTGGTTAATATAATGAAAACACAAACTCTTTATGTCGGTGTATTGTAGTTACATACAATTTGAGACCCGTGAAGATTCCGGGTTGGAATAGGTCTTCAGCAACCCATGCTTGCCGTAAAAGGTGACTATACTTGTCGTAAAAGGCGACTAACGGGATCGGGTGGTCAGGCTCGCTGACTTGGTTGATGCATGTCATCGTTACCAATTGCGTGGGTTGATGCTCATGATATTAATCACTGGATTGACTGGTCCAGACTCGATTATTTACAGACCGCCGTCATATAGCTGGAATATTGCTGAGTGCGGCGTTAAACAACAAACCAACCAACAAACATACAATTTGAAGAAGAAAACGTCGACGAGACTAACCAGTCTCGCTTATCACCCGAAACAGATTCCATGGGTGTGAAAGGCAAAATAGCGGTGGAAATGATCACAGGAAAGCAGTGTTGACATCAGGCTTTCGAGAATAGGGTAAGGTCGTCCTGCCGTACCAGGACCACCCGCCACTCAAAATTTGCATACTTATTTTTATAAAGTTAAACCACGATTACCAGCATATTATATGTAAATTATGAATGATTATTTCTGTGTCATATTTAGACCTTTATTCTATTGTGTTTTTTTCAAAGTCTTATTTGTAATTCACCAGTACATTCCTATTCTACCCATGCTGCAATCAATTCGATAAAACTCAACATCTGAGATTCAGTTTCATTATAAATCTCATGTCGTTAAAATATGTTGGAAATATATCGTTACAGTTTTTGTAATAGAAATGTCATTCACACATCATATACTGCTGTCTATGTGTAAAAAAATACACAAGTCCATAAAGGTATGTTCATATAAGTACAGTACTCTAGAGAAAAGGCAAGGTGTTATATGGAGTAAAAATTCCATTTCTATTTTTAGTCAATAAAATATATTTAACTAATTAATTATCATTGTCGTATTTTATGTCTATCATATCTTCCAAAATGCCTGACGTTAACGTCAACGAGTATCACCAAAATGTACGGAGCTGACGTCGGAGAGGCTAAACCTTAACTGGTCAGTATAAGTACACAAGCAAATGTGGCTTCATTAGTTTCAGCGCGGAATAGTTCACGGGGATCCTCCGAGATGTTGCTGTTTACTTAAAACAGGAATAATTAAGCAGTAATTTCTCCCAGACCCTCCCCACGGCGGGCGTCCCTTGTAACGTAAGTTAAACACGTTGAATAATTTAACAGCGTTAATATAAGGGCAATAGAGAGTTGTTAATGACTGCCAAAATCTTTACTCTGAATAGCGCCTTTCGTCTAACGCCCACATAGTAACGTCATCAATGTTTGTTTGTTTGCTTGTTGTTTAACGCCCCACTTAGCATTTGTAAATATTTGACAGAATGTTTTTGGTCTGATCCTTATCGTGAACACCAGGTGTCATCACTGATTTTCGGTGATCCATTCATATAATTGTCACCTCTATTTTGCCCTTTAAGCCCAATTGAATCTGTTTCGTCGGATATTCAAGACTGGTTATTCCCTGGCGTGGACGTTATATATACATTGGTCCATTGCGTACCAATTGTACCCGACTGCGCAAAACGTTGCTCATAATATCAGTTTGTTCGTCTCTGCCCAGATATGATTGTTTACTTGCCGCTGTCGTATTCCTAAATATATAGTTGTGTGCGGCTTAAAACAACAAACGGTTAGTATGGTTTTATGCCGCTTTTTAGCAATATTCACGCAATATCACGGTGGGGACACCAGAAATTGACTTCACGCATTGTACCCATGTGGGGAATCGAACCCGGTCTTCGGCGTGACGAGCGAACGCTTTATCCACTCGGCTACCCCACTGCCAACAACAACAGGATTAATACATCTAAGTATCACGTAATGACATATGTTTATGTAAAAACATAAAATGGATCGGAACAGAAATCTAACTATTGTTTGTTTGTTGTTAAACGCCGCATTCAGCAATATTCCAGCTATATGACGGTCCAACGGTCCGATTGTGGAACTCTATTCCGTTATCAGATCGAAATTCTACGATTTCTGGTTTTAAAAATTCTTTACAAAAGCACCAGCCCACGTCACCTGCGTACTTCGCATATGGAAAAGAAAATATAATATCTTACCCACAAAACAGAGATACATGTGTAGTCAATTGAATTATGATTTATATAGAATTGGTTTAAAAGATTACCCCAACTATACATGTTCAAATACATGTGAAAATGCATATCAGTATCTCATGGAATGTTCATTGTTTAGTCATCAGCGTGAAATTATCTTTAACAGCCTTAAAAATATTGTTTATTACGTACCTGTTGATTTCCACCTACTGTTATGTGGCAGTGCAGATCACGTTGTTCCAGAATATGAAGCTATACTTAAGGCAGTACAACATTATATATTACAACATACAGATTTGTGTAAAGAGCTGTTCATTCAAACTTCAACTTCAAATCTCTCTCTCTCTCTCTCTCTCTCTCTCTCTCTCTCTCTCTCTCTCTCTCTCTCTCTCTCTCTCTCTCTCTCTCTCTCTCTCAAAATGTTATGTCTCTTCTATAGTGTTGTATGCATATGTTGAATTTGAAATTTGAATTTTTGTAAATACCAGGGAGAGGGCAATCTAATTTGGAAGAACTTGTTCCCCAATCCCGCCCATTCCTTGTGAATAAATACGTTTAAATCAAATCAGCTGCTGAAGGGGCTCAGGAGCATGTGTTGAATGTAGAACTTAATGCATGCACTCATCGTCATGCTTGACTCGGAAAAAGTATTTTTCAATTTGGAGTGATGACAGCTGAAGTGCAGGGACATTAACATGTTTGTGCTGATAAAGGTTGAGACAAGCTATCTATGTACTATGTCGATGTACATAACAGGTGTATACGCTACTTCGTTATATCGATCGAGTGGAACTGTTCCGGTAGTCTCTTGTTGTAATTGAAATTGCACTGAGATATCAGCGTGTGATGTTCAAGTTCCCCTACCGTCAGGGTATGGATGTAAACAGCAGGTGAACGGTCGTTATTGGTGACGGGACATCTGCTTTAGTGTCCCAACGTTCGGTTAATAGCGGATAATTAAACATTACAAGTTGGATATAAGCAATGCTGATGTTATGTGACCAAACAAACCACAATGTTGAAATAGTCTGCCTTTGGAAATTGCGGGCCGTTTTATTATAATATGTTTTTGTTTGTTTGTTGTTTAACGCCGCACTCAGCAATATTCCAGCTATATGACGACGGTATGTAAATATAAGAGTCTGGGACAATCCAGTGGTTGACATCATGAGCATTGATCCACGCAATTGGGATACGATGACATGAATCAACCAAGTCAGCGAGCCTGACCACCCTATCCCGTTAGTCGCCTCTCACATGGGTTGCTGAAGCATTTACATTGATGTAAAACTGACTGAAGGCTTTTCAGTCGACATGTGCATTTTGACAATTTACAATATTGAGATGACAATAATCCCTCAATTGAACATTTGGCCCAGATTAATACAGATTGTTTCATTTTATGAATGACCTATCGCTGTTGTGCAGTAATTATGTACATTAAATGTATTTCTAGCTTTTAAGTAAAAATGTTCTTCAGTCAATCATAAAATATAAGAAAAAGAATAAAAATCATTTGGTTAATAAGGACTGTGTGTCATGGTGGAAAATAATGTGATTTGCCCCATTCAGAGACCTGACCTTCGTGTAGATTTATGTAATTTCGCAATAAGTGGTATTGTTCTGTGTCATCAAGCAAATGCTAGTCTGGTTTAGCAGAAATCTGTCATTTCATTTCAAGCCATTTTTTCTTGTAAAAGTGACCGTTATGTTGTGTTTTTTCAGCGTCAGTACTCATGTTTCCGGTGCTTTGTTTCGTCAATTATTGATAAATATACACGTTGAAGAAATATAGTGATATGAATTGCAATGCTAGAAGTTTTAAGTATACAGTAAAAGATTCATGCGTTGTTCGTCGCCTGGATACGTCAACTCGAAATAATATGTTTAACTTCAATCATGGTTTACTTACAATTACTGTCATACCGTAATGTCATTATTGTTTTGCTCTTGCAGTACGTGCAGACTTGCCTCATGTCATAAATTATTGACGTCAAGTTGAAAGATGTTTTTTCAAATAAAACCTTGACTCATTAATATGAAACAATTCTTGAACTGAAAATAGTACTGTACGAAACTAATTGAAAGAAAACGAACACAAGCTAAAGGTCTTCTTTGTGCCGTCTTGTATCTAGTTGACTACGAAAACCTCTTGGCATTTGAGCTGCTTCTGACGCCACAGACCGTGTGAGGGATGTTCATCTGAGGCCAGTTTAAAGGCATTAAAATGAAACCTGACACCGATTACTTGCGTTGATGATGAATTACTTTTATTACAACGGTAAATACGTCAACCAACTTGTGTTACAAGCTTATCAAAACACAGGGGACGTCTTCAAGACAAATCGTAGAAAAAGCTTATGTTTTCCGATTTGTGAAAAAAGATAAGTTTTCGATACGCTGGTATATTATTAAGGGTAATAAGCCGAACTGCATTGCAAGCAAAATGATGCGAAAATCATGGTTGTTTTGTCAAATAATTGACTTAATAAACAATTTCTAAGTTTTGATTCCTATGTTACGTTTCAAAAGTAGGTTGTAAAGTCATACTCATGTCTATAACTCTCATTTATACGACAGTAACAAATCTTGAAATTTTGAAATCGGTGCACAGTTTTATTCTATCTTCTTGCCGATTTAGAGATTTTGTCTGAGATGATGGCTTTGCTATATGATACTGCGATGTTGTTGAATGTAAATAATAATGTAACTGTAATTATGGAAGATAACCCAGTAATTAAACACTTACAGAACAATACTTACCTTTAATGCCAATTATACAATGTCTGCTATTTCTCATTTCACTATCAATACACTGCTATTTGTATACGTATCATGTTGGGAGAGGCATTCAGATAAGCAAAATTTGCTTGTTTGCAAATCCCTCCACTTTATGGAAATAAATATGTTTATATCATTTATACACCTGGACAAACGATAAGTACAGTTTACTATGTATTTAAATATTATTCAATATTATTTGACACCCTAATCTTTTAATTTTATGACCAAAACATTTAATTTTGTTTGCAACGTGTCAAACACATACTGAAATTAAGAAACCGAAGTCGATGGCGTGTAACTGGTCCACAGCATTAGTTATTTGATAACCCTCTCAACTGTTGTTTCATATCACCTGGGGCAACGTATACTGTTCTTGTACCAACATCCCAAGTGTTATCGGTCATACAATGGACATTCATTAAAATGAAATCAATGTCATATATGGTCAGCCCTTCTTCCAGGTGTATATATTACCAGTTTGTTATTTCATTCACGCATTGACTGAAGTGCAGAAAAGGCCATGCAAATGATGACGTTACTTTGAAGACGAGAGGTGTTTGTTTGTTCACGATCGAAGGCAAAGAAAGTTTTTGTATGAATCTTAGATTAAATTAATTCTGTAGAAAGCGGAAGAAGAGTTTCCTTGCGAGGTTGCCATCTATAATAGGTGAACGTGTGAGAACTAAAGATTACAGGTTTATAATCAGAATTGGCATATTTATATCGATTGCGGTTAATTATAGTGTTCGGGCACCTGCTGACTTAGCGATGTCGTCATTTAGATCAGCCGGACATTTATTAGGCTCCATGTACATAGACCATATCTATCGAGATTCAATTAACAGTTGTTCGTTGTCTCAGCAGTGGATTATGTTTGATGAGAAATGTTGGGCTTGCAACATCTTTGCATTTGATATTTGACACACGACGTTCTACAGGGACATCAGACGGATTCACAGATGACCCATGATACCAGTGAGTAGGCTGAAAATATAATATGTATGACAGTTGTGTTAACTTTCTGGTATCTGTATGTCGTAGGCGTTTTATATTCAGCTCAGAACGAGCTGTCAAGCCGTTGATTCGTGAAGCCGGGTTCGAGTCTTCATATGAGGGCAATAGGTGAAGTCAATAGGTGGCCCACGCAACGATATGGCTGGAGTTATGCTCATTCATTCACTCACTCTAAGTGTTTGAGGCAAATATTCTTGTTTGAAGATATTTGGTTCTATTAGCAATATATACATGTGCGCTGCAACTCAAGTGAGTTTAAATTGTATGCATATTTTGTAAAGAAGTGAGTATGGTTTTACGCCGCTTTTAGCAATATTCCGGCAATATCACAACGGGGACATCAGAAATGGGCTTCACACACTGTACCCATGTCGGGAATCGAACCCGGGTGTTCAGCGTGAGGAGCGAACGCTTTAACCACAAGACTACCCCGCCGCCCTTTTTAACAGATGCAACGTAAGACTTGTTGCGTGTCTCTTCTAATATTGTAAACGACGAGTACATTCTTTTATTACAAAAGAACTGACATACAGGGTAAGAAATATAACCTTCCCGATTACATGTAGAAATCCCACATCATGCATTCCAGGGTGACAACGAGACAGAGGATTTATGGAGTGGCATCATTCCGTATTGCCCTCTGTGTTGTGAACTAAATTACCCTGACTAACCTGCTATCAAAAGACAACAGTGACGTTACAATTACACCAATCCCTGACTGTTCCAGTTAGTTACTGATCAGCACACATAAATACACACTCAGGGCTCCGGGTCGTTACCGATAATTGTAATTACCCCAAACAGATCACCATACCGGCCTGGGATTCTAATAATAAGCGTTTATCAAGGACAATATAGGACATTATCAAGAACCCAGAACAGGAACGTGAACATGGTCTACTGATTGGTCTTGATAATAAACCAGAGCTCATCTTGTGACCTCGGCCTTTTCTGGCTAAACATTGATATACCAGTAGTTCAATACCCAGACGATATAAGTACATGTATATCAGATTTAGCTGATTACTGGTGTATGCAATTATGTTTAGTATTTGTGAGCATTAACTCGAAGTAGTGAGTGAGTGAGTTTGATGTTACGCCGATTTTAGCAATATTCACGCAATATCACGGCGGGGGACACCAGAAATGGGCTTCACATGTTGTACCCATGTCGGGAATCGAACTGGCGTCTTCGGAGTGACGAGCGAACGCTTTAACCACAAGGATACCCGACCGCCCCATGACTTGAAGTAAACAATAATAAATATCCTTCGAGGCATCCATTAATTGGTTAAATGCAGGGCTACAATTTATGTATAGGTATACTCAAATCATGCATGTGTATACGCAGCTGTGTTAACATGTATTGCTATTGGTATGATGTTTTTCGCGAACACCTGGTATATTCACTATTGGATAGTGATCTATAAACACTTATGATACAGTCGAAATTTTACAATGGACACTTCTTTTAGCAGATATTTCTGTTATGACACAAGGTGTTCGAGAAAAGTCTCTGGTGCAAGAACACAATGGCGTTGAGTATCGTTAGCCGTGCTTGATAGTGTTGATATTGGTTTTAAAGTTTTACATTGTTTGATGGTGATAACATTGGTTGATTATGCATGGTGTTAAGCCATATTGTGACCACATGTTCATTGTATGACCATTCATTGATATTGTGAGCGTGGCTTGATGTTATGAACGTAGGTTTATAGTCTATTGAGAAGTACATCAATGGCCTGGTCAGTCTGGACAGAACAGGCAGCTAAGTCCTTTGTGTATACAAATCGAAATGCATTCTACACTTACCAACACGTTAATTCCGTGGCACCCCTACGGAGGTAAAACAGAGACTTACATGAATTATTCATTGTCACTTAACTATTTATTTATTAATTAGGAGATGACCATACCGTATTTACCATGTAGGGCTTGGTTACCAATAGATTTAACCGCGCTAAATTGAATTTGGAACCGAATGGGGCCATGATATATTTTTTAAATAATTATTTTAAAATGCCTACCGATAAGCTATGAGAAGGACGTACTTTTCTATAACTATTACCTTCCGCGGTGATGCGAACATCAAATCGACTGCTTCAATCAGAGGTGATTATTGTGATTTGATACCTCTTGTTGACCAATCAGAATCGAGTAATGACCACATTCATGGTAGAATCATTCTTACAGTGCTAATCTAGTGCTTATCAAATTGAATACTATTGTTTGCATGTATGTCAATACGAGATTGTACTCTGCGCGATAATTTAACCAAATAACGTCTATTGTTAAGAAGAATGTGAAGACTGAAATGAGAAGCTTCATTCAAATGGCTTCACGAAACCATAAGAGGAAATTGAATTTACTAAATCTTTCATTGATCGCTTGTCTAGTACTTCATTCATTCAACCAGTGCTGTGCTTGCTTAATGAATCGTGCTATATATAGATGAGGAAATAACCAGTTTAGCATCCTAATTGTTCAACAAAAGAAGGTAATTGTTTCAAGGCCCCATTCGGTATCTGAGACGGTTATGACAACAATGAGAAAAACATCAAACGGAAGGACATACACAGATTTAAAATTACTTCCACGAAATAATTAGATGACAATTTTAATTGAAAAGTTTTAAAATTTCCGGAGTGCAGAGTGAACATATTTATAATAATGACAATATGATAATACATAACTATAAGTCTCTGGATAAATAAATGTTATCTACAATATACATTTTGTGAGTGAGTGAGTGAGTGAGTGCGTGCGTGCGTGCGTGCGTGCGTGCGTGAGAGGCTTCAGATTTAACGCCGTCGTCTATAGAATGTCAAATCTATTATCTATTGACACGATAATATGCTGACAAACCTGCAATCTGGATGAATCAGGGATTCGAACCACTCGAACAAGATATCATGTTATCCATGATCCCGCAATGAAGTCATTGGGTCATTATGTTATAAGTATGAGGATACAAGATATGACACAGGGAACTGACATGAAATCAGTATATGTTACATATGGCTGTGGGCCAGACATGTAGTAAATGGCAATTGCGAAAAATAAGTATAGCATTGATTCCAACTAGTTCTAATAACCATGATTGTGAACACTGACAAGGTCCTCTGAGGTCGCCATGGAAAGTAAGGCCCAAGTTGCACTGGGGTTCAAGCCTTGTCACTTCAATACAATAAGCGTTGATGAATCCAAACGTACCATATGTCCTCGACGAAATTACCGTGGATTCAGTACAGACGCCATTGAGAACACTGCCTTAAATGCGGTTTATACAACAGTCAATAGTTTCCCCGTTGTCGTTCTCTAATTTCCATTTGTCGTGATGGATGAGGTTCGTGGTTACCGCTCCGGAATCAATGAAACCTGTGGAGCATAGGCTCGCAACACGCGATCAGACAATCTGAATAGGATGTATGTATGTATGGTGAGTTTTCTTATGCTTAAAACACTTCCGGATTTGCCTGGTTGTGATGTTTATTATTGAATTCAGGTTTATGTAAAGGTGCAATAATGCAATGCATTATTTAGTACTGTTAACGTGCATCACGCTGCAAGTAGCATTAACCAAGTCAGCGAGCCTGACCACCCGATCCCGTTAGTCGCCTTTTACGACAAGCATAGTCACCTTTTACGGCAAGCATGGGTTGTTGAAGACCTATTCTACCCCGGAAAATTCACCTGGATAAAAACGCACAGCCCGTGGGTCCACTATCACCTGGATAGAAACGCACAGCCAGGGGGTCCGCTATCACCTGGATAGAAACGCACAGCCAGGGGGTCCGCTATCACCTGGATAGAAACGCACAGCCAGGGGGTCCGCTATCACCTGGATAGAAACTCACAGCCAAGGGGGTCCGCTAACACCTTGATAGAAACTCACAGCCAGGGGGTCCGCTATCACCTGGATAGAAACGCGCAGCCAGGGGGTTCCCTATCACCTGGATAGAAACGCACAGCCAGGGGGTCCGCTATCACCTGGATAGAAACGCACAGCTAGGGGGTCCACTATCACCTGGCTAGAAACGCACAGCTAGGGGGTCCGCTATCACCTGGATAGAAACGCACAGCTAGGGGGTCCGCTATCACCTGGATAGAAACGCACAGCCAGGGGGTCCGCTATCACCTAGATAGAAACTAACAGCCAGGGGGTCCGCTATCACCTGGATAGAAACGCACAGCCAGGGGGTCCGCTATCACCTGGATAGAAACGCACAGCCAGGGGGTCCGCTATCACCTGAAGAGGCAAATCCTGCCAATTCACCCATTCACTCAAACAACTTATATTAGATTTTCGTTTGGATTGTCTCAATTACTTGGTAAATGTAAACATGGAAAGATGACGTCAGACGAATTATGGGCTTGTGTTTAGATTATCCAGGATGACAACAAATTTCATTCCATTTGACTGAATATAATACACCATGATCAGCATAATGACGTGAATGTGTTGTTAACGATGAATGTTTTTTAAGATGTACAGCTGATCTTTTTCTGTGTCTCTGTTGATAGATTATTCTACCTATCTAAATCAACTCCCTCCCTCGACCCGCCACAATACTGATATTTCCGTTTGCCAATATTTTTATATCTATTGGTGGACATTTGTGAACATTCTGTAAATGTTAAATATGTGTTGAAATAACATGCCTTTGTTGTAATTCAGGTAGTTGCCAACACTGTGGTTTGTTTTATGGCGGGTGCTACCGTACCGATAGGCCGGAGCATGCTTACCCTTTTCGCGAACACCTGGTGTCGTCACTGATTTCCAGTTATCAATTCGTATAATTTTCACAGCTATTTTTACCTTTCCACTAAAAGGACTCTGTTTGGACGGATAATTGGACTGGTTATTGCATCTGTGATATCCACCCTACTGTTTCATTGTATGTGTTTTAACAAACCCATATAAGCTCCCGTCGTTATATATCTGAGACATTGCCGATGCGAAGTAAAATTCTAACTCGCCCACTCACCGCTCAAGGCACATTTGAGTGGGATGGCCCACGAGTCTAACGCCATATGAACTGTGATCCATTACCTGGGTGTTTCGAATGCACGATGTATCCCTTGATCTGTCAGGGTAACATATCAGATCCTGTATCACTTGATCACGCAGGTATTGATTTAACGAATAGTGTACCTAAATACTGCTTAAACTCGCGTTACACCCAAATCACAATCCCTCTCATTCTGCCATCTCGTCTGTTCATGTTCCACGATATTATCTGTTTGATTTAGGCTCCTTAACCGTCATCAGTCAGGAGCAAGTTTCAGACATAACATTGAAATTTTCATTAAAAGAAGATCAAATACATAAGTCCTTCTTTATGATTGCACATCTGACTGCTTCAAAATGAACGTAAACTAGATCCATTTAGTTAGGACAATCCTTTGCTGTGTAGAAACAATCGTTCAAAATCAGGAAGCGTTCCTCCAGTAATGACAGAGCTATCACGAATACTCAAGAATGTCAATTCCAAATCAAGTCCCGACGAGGTCGTGGTACCAAGGGATAAATAAATCAACACGTGGCAGATGCGGAGACTGCTGGCAACTAGGAGGATAAAATAGACATCCCTTTGGTACCTCCTGCAGATTCACCCAGAATATTCCGATATTGTCAGTGCTCCCTTCTGTCGCCATCAAATTCTACTTTAAATACACAGATCGTTCTCGACTCAGTATTCACCATAACAACCTGTTACATTTATTCATAAAATGGATGCTTTAGTAAATCTTTAATAGTTTCATGATTTATCACAATATTCGTAGATATTAATAACACGACATGGCCATGAAGTCTGAGGTTCCAGAATTGGTTGTGCAGAGGTGCGCCCTTAATCGTGACAGGAGGATTTTGGATTCGAATCCCAGATGCTCGTGGGTTTTACCAAAAAAGTAAACGTGATGCACTGTAAAACTGAAATAATGTTCAAAGCGGAGTTACAGCAAACTCACTCAATCTCTCACAAAACAACAGTATATTTTCGATTCTTGCTTCGTGTCGAGGAGTCGTATTGTATAATCCAAACTCTTGAAAGTACTTTGCAAAGTTCATATGTAGGTCTTTTGTGAGTGATTTTCATGTCAGTCTCGGCTATATTCTATTGGGAAGTGTGAAGGTATCGCAATCCTCACCGAATGTCTGGCCCCAGATTGACCAGCTCATTAGTATCGGTAACAGTGTCTGACGTTCAGGCCGTCCATTGAGCTTAGACGCAAGATGTATGAGGCAACTTATATATATCCGTATTAAAGACGGCGGTCGCCGTTTAATGTAAATGTTTCATCGTTATTGAATAAAAGTCACTCTCTTGATAACCATTTTGCCTTAAGATGGTAAAGTGCAAATATTTGCGTCCATCCTCAAAAGATTCAAGCTTTTATAACATTATTAGGGATAATTTCACACTGCGACTTGCTTTGAACGCGCTGATTCACCCAATATATCATCGACAAATGTCAACAAAAGTAGTGACCCAAATATGTCCTGATTGTTTTATATATTTGGTACTTTATAAAGGACAATATTCCTTTCACACTAAATGACAATGCACCATGTTTGCTAAACGACAAAGGGCTACAAACAAGTTGTATTATCTAAACGAAACGTTTTAGTCCATTAGTGATCACGGGAATCAATTTCGTAACAAGGTGCTGCTGCTGCACTTGTTTAAAGTAACAGCCGTTTTAACCTGCCAAAATCGCTGTCACGGCACACGTTACAAGAAACGTTAATTATTAGGATTATAAGCTCTGAAGATGTTTTAGCAGGACTAGCATTTCCTTTTCACGAAATATGTTCACAAAAAAACTATGTGGAGCAATAAGAAAAAACTTATGATTGTACAAACAAAATCCTGCAGCCAAAAATGAAATACGACTGTGAGTGTGAGTGAGTGAGTGAGTTGGGTTTAACGCCGCTTTTAACAGTATTCCAGTCATATCATGGCGTGTCAGCTTAATGCGAGAGGAAAGCCCGAAGTGATGCAGGTCTCAGACGTTTACCACTTCGGTTAAACCCACGAGCACGGGTATGGTGCTGACAAACCTAGAAACATAATCGGGGCGAACCGGGATTCGAACCCACAATCATAGGTTTCTGGCGTGCCTAAGGGACGCAACTCTGCACAGCGAATCGCGGCGCCTTAGACGACTGGGCCACCCGTGCCCCCAAATACGACTGTGACCTACATGTATGATGCATCGCTACATCTGTGTGTAGGGTCATGCTCCTGAGTCAATCATAGACCAAGTGATGTCAAACCAAAATAAGCCCCAAATTACTCCAGTAATATACTATTTTTGTCGCTTTTCATTAAGTTATTCTTTGTGGCATACAAATAAACTTCTATTTATATTAAACGGGGTATTCATAACATGCTTCAGAGTTCGTAATATATTGCATGCCATGCCTCTAAGATGAAACATCTCCTCCGTCAATATGTTCAAAGTCCCAAAAGAGATGATCAGCTCAAACGTTATGTAAAGCCTGTTTAGACCACGATGTGTTATTAGATTCGGAGTTCTTTGTCCTTTGTTAATATCTGCCTATGACAGAAACGAAGCCATGTATGTATAGGTTATGTAGTAGTGGGTAGGTGTATTTTTATGTTGCTGTATTGATTCCACGCCATCGTAATTGATAGGCTGCTGCTATCCACAGAAAGTGTGGAGTGATAAATCCTTGGGTTGACATTGGCCAATTGAAGTGGAAGTCGATGCACAAGTCATCCATTATATTCAGCTTTCATTTTCGGACGGATGTAAATATGAAAAACCAGAGATAAATCAGTCTTGATTACTAGTATCTGCCGAAACAGATTCCATTGGGGTAAAAGGCGAATTAGTGATGTGAATTAATTACATGGAACACTGCGAATCAGTGATGACACCAGGTGTTTGTGAACAGGAAATGCTAGTCCTGCTAACACATCTTCAGAGCTTCTTACAATCCTAATAATTAACTTTTTATCGTCCTGCTGAAACATTTTCAATTCATCTCAGAGTCCTAATAATTAACCTTTTATCTTCCAGTTCGCTGATCGAGGCCGTTTTGAAGATTGCCAAAGTACTTGATTCGCACAAAGCGCCTTTATGAACAAGTGCCCCCGCCTTCGCCACTACGCCCCAAGGAAATAAGGAGAGAAACATTTGTGACTTCTAAAGGGACCACGTCTATTTCATCAAGCCACAACGGACCAGGAGTGTGAAGATGTTAGACATATCAGCTAATCTCTATTGATTTCTGCGACTGGTGCCTATAAAGCCGCTGCCAGCCCTGCAACCTCACACAACCACGAACGCCAGCGAGATGAGTGGGCAGCATGAGGATGAGAGGATGAGATCGTTAACGTTCAACTGTTCCAAAGCGGGCGCGTCTTGCCCTGTTGAAGACATGACACTTGAGACAGTCAAGTTAACTTTAATAGGAACGTTCCTCTTGTTTGTGTTCCTCACTAGTACTTCTCTAAACTCTTTTGTATTTCTTTTATTTTACAAGAAGTTCAAATCATTTACAATTTCAAACTGTTTCCAGCTCAACCTAACTGCTTGCAATTGTTTGACTGCGTTGATAATTATTCCATTTGCCTTTGCAAGTTTGATATACGGAGAATGGATTTTTGGACTTGTGTGGTGTCAGGTGACTGGTTTCGTTCTCAATTTTGTATTTGCTGCAAGTACACTGACTCTGGTTGTGATATCAATTGACAGATACTGTGCTATTGTCTCCCCCTTGCACTACCGGATGAAGATCACAAGAATGCGTTGCTATTTCATGATTGGTGCTGTTTGGGTTATTGCAGGAATTATTTCCATCCCACCCGTCGTTGGATGGAACAAGTTTGAGTTCCGCACTCATAAGATGATCTGTACAGTGAAGTGGGACAGTGATAACAAATATGATTCTTACTACAATCTGTTCCTCGTATGTATATGTTTTGCACTTCCCCTTATCGTCATGGTATGGGTCTACTCTGTCATCTTCCGGGCTGCCAAGCTCATTAGCCAGAAAACTCGTCGCAACAGCTTAGTCCCACGAATACTAGAAGAGACCAGTCACAGTCCAATAATTCTGGATAAACGACGCCGAAGCAGTACTGCTCCTATTCTGGGAAGGAAATTCAGCGTGCACAAGCTTGGTGCCCTCCTGTGGTACCGCGATGAATGGAGAACAGCGGTCACAAGCATCATTGTCTTTCTTACCTTCATTGGATGCTGGTTGCCTTACTTCACTGTCATCATCCTGGAGACTCTACTTCAAAGTGATCACAAAGTGCCACCATTTGTACAAACACTGTCCATTGCTCTAGCTCTTGCCAGCTCTGCAATGGATCCTCTGGTATATGTTTTTAGAAGTCATAAATCGCGGCAGGAACTTCGTGAGATCTTGCTTCGTAAACATGCAGCAAGCTCCGAGTCTATTTCCAAGCAGTACATGACACAAGAGGTGTACGACCCTTTAAAACAGAGAAGCTCGGTGCAACTTCTGGACGAAAAATGTGTTCCCTATTTTACCAGAACTGTAAAATGAACTCAGTCTGCCTTAACTGTATAAGTGTGCAACGATTCATGTCCTGTCTTGAATAGGATATATAAGACCTCAGATGTGGGGCGTGAGGAAGAGAAGAAAAAAAAGAGTTGGACATAAATGCCGGTGAATGGTTCTGGTTGAAGATAACTGCTGATCGTGTTAATGCTGGGAAGTCAGTGGATTGAAATATGACTTATGTGTGAAGTAGAAAGGGGATTGTTTTCAAAGAGATTGACGAATGTGAACTGAACCGTTGAACACCTGTACCATGTTTAAAGGTGAAAGTATTAAGTCAAACAACGATATCATCTAACGGACTTTACGTGAATGGTTTGTGACGGGTGCCACTGGTGGGTCAGGATAGACCCACCTGGTATCATCACTATCTTATAGTGATTCATGAACGCATGCCCATGGTATAGTCGGAATCAACAGACTCCGTTTTGACAGATTTCTTTGAATATGAAAAGGGATGTGTCGCTTTTTATTTTATATGATAGTATATGGGACATATCACAGCATGCGAGTCCTTTGACGTTGACCAAGTTAAAACGTGAAATGAAAATATGTATTTTTAGACTGGATTTACTGTTTTCCAAGCCAGTGAACTGAACTTATGTTTGACAATCATTCTTCATGTTTCTCAAATGTACGATACTCGTTTTTGTGAACAAAATATATAATTTATATTTGATATGTTGATATTGGAATGTGAAATATACATTTCATTGTTAAATAATGTTTTAATTGTCAGAGAAAATATACCAGAGTCAGAATCAAAGTTTTGACTGTATTTCTGCAGGCTTGAATACAATGTAGATATTTTTGACTAACTGTAGTAAGTATGATTGATACCAGATATATATTCCAAAGAAGTGTGTATGTGTAACGATCTGCAACTTTGCATCAAGATTCATTACTTAGAAGTCACCTACTAATTTGTATGCTAATGAAATCCTTTACCATTAGAATATATTCTTCGGATGATTGTTTTACACCTTTTTTACTGAGTATTTGTGTACACAAAAGTATTGGATCCCCGATTACAATTCCTATATGCAGAAAGATGATTGGGTTTTAATTGAATGTAGTGTTTTTTTAGATTTTTGTCAGTCAACTATTATCCTGCATTCCGAACAAAATTATATTATTTTCATAAGTTTTCTTATGTTTACAACTTGACGGGACGGCATCGATTGCCATGCATCAAACTGGTTGACTTTAACATAATGCACAGCAAGCTTCGTGACTACACGTGAATTAACTCCCGGTGTTTGCAGTGCAACATTATGCATCAAAAAGATGTTTCATGGTTTATGAATGGAATGATGTCCCTATGAATGCTTGGGTGCTGATATTTGGCCGCGGTGATACAATGTGATTCCAGTTCCTGTGATTCGTGTCGTATTTTGTTGCAGTAGTTGTTTATATATTTCAGATTATGTATTTCTTATTGACTTGTTAATTTTTATATGTCCGTACACAGTAAAACTACACCACGCACTTCTGTTTGGTGGTGCTTCGTAATAAAAAACTATGTCACTTACACAATTGTTTGCTTCGTTCTCTCAGTAAGGTTGTCTGTGACAGTAAAATGACAGCAATTCTTGACAGACTTGTCAAAGTGGGTATGGCGTGTGCGTGGGATGTTTTGTTTGTTTGTTTGTTGTTTTACGACGCATTCAACAATATTCCCGCTATATGACGGCGGTCAGGCGGTTGATGCATGTCATCGTATCCCAATTGCGTGGATCGATATTCATGATGTCAATCTCTGGATTGTCTGGTCCAGTCTCGATTATTTACAGACCGCCGATATATAGCTGGAATATTGCTGAGTGCAGCGTTAAAAAAGAAACAAACATAATCGAGTCTGGACCAGACAATCCAGCGATTGACATCATGAGCATCAAACCACGCAATTGGGATACGATGACATGCATCATCCAAGTCAGCGAGCCTGACCACCCGATCCCGTTAGTCGCCGCTTATAATAAGCATTTGGTGCTGAAGACAAATTCTAACACCGGATTTTCACGGGTCGGAAGGAATGTTTATTACACATTGCAACCAAGCAATACTGTTCAGAGGATATTGTTGGAATATTGCTAAAAGCGGCGTAAAACCATACTCAATCACTCACTTAATGGTCCAAGCAATACTGTTGATTAGAGGGTATTGGTTCTCAAGTACTGAATTTGGCTAAGGCTGTATGAATGATCAAAATAAATAATGCTACAGAAAATGTTCAACAACTGGAAATAATCATACATTCTGTAAGCAATTACAGAATTTGCCAATAAGAGACTGATAACGTGAGTATCAACTTCAGAAGAACAGGTGGGCGAGTGATTTTTGTTTAGCGCAGCTTTTAACAGTATTCCAGTTATATCACGGCATGTCAGCTTGCTGTGGGAGGAAATACTGAAATGACTCAGGTCTTAGACGTTCACCACTTCGGTGAAACCCACGAGCACCGGTATGATGCTGACAAACCTAGAAATATAATCAGGGCGAACCGGAATTCGAACCCACGCTCATATGAGTGAGTGAGTGAGTGAGTTGGGTTTAACGCCGCTTTTAACAGTATTCCAGTTATATCGCGGCATGTCAGCTTAATGTGGGAGGAAAGCCCGAAGTGATGCAGGTCTCAGACGTTTACCACTTCGGTGAAACCCACGAGCACGGGTATGGTGCTGACAAACCTAGAAACATAATTGGGGCGAACCGGGATTCGAACCCACAATCATAGGTTTCTGGCGTGCCCAAGGGACGCAACTCTGCACAGCGAATCGCGGCGCCTTAGACGACTGGGCCACTCGTGCCCCCCCACGCTCATATGTTTCTGTCGAGTCGAAGAACGCAACTCTGCACAGCGAATTGCGGCGCATTAGACGACTTGGCCATCCAAAGTGTGTAAGTAGCTGGTGCTACCGGTTGTTTGGTTGGTTTGTTGTTTAACGCCGCACTCAGCAATATTCCAGCTATATGACGGCGGTCTGTAAATAATCGAGACTGGACCAGACACTCCAGTGATTGATATCATGAGCATCGGTTCACGCAATTGGGATCGATGACATGCATCAACCAAGTCAGCGAGCCTGACCACCCGATCCCGTTAGTCGCCTTTTATGACTAGAATAGTCACCCTTTACGACAAGCATGGGTTGCTGAAGATCAATTCTTCCCCGGAATCTGGTCTTCAGAAACCCATGCTTGCCGTAAAAGGTGCTACCGGTAGGACAAGACATGTTTACCTTTTTTGGCGAACATCTAGTGTCATCACTGATGTACAGTGATCCATTCATGGCCCAATGGAATCTGTTTCGGGGGGACAACAGAGATTGGTTAATTTCTGGCGTTGACGTTATATAATCAAATTGTATGTAAATGCAACACACCGACATAAATGGTTTGTTTTTTCCTTATGATAATGGCCAAAGTTTGTTTGTTTGTTGTTTAACGCCGCACTCAGCACTTAAATGAAAGGCATACATTCAGCATCCATCACATTCATGTTTTCGAGAAGGCCATTTCGTTTTGCCGAATTTCGCTATATTTGTTTGTTGTTTAACGCCGCACTCAGCAATATTCCAGCTGTATGGCGGCGGTCTGTAAATAATCTATCTGTAAGCCAGTGATTGACATCCCGAGCATCGATCTACGCATTTGGGATACGATGACATGCATTAACCAAGTCAGCGAGCCTGACCACCCGATGCCGTTGGTCGCCTCTTACGACAAGCATAGTCGCCTTTAACGGTAAGCGTGGGTTTATTCGCTGACGTCAAATTATTCACATAACGCAAACAAATCGCATAATAAAAAGCACATACAAGACAAAGCTTTTATTTGCATCCTTTCAACAATCATCGTCGCGAATTGTTTAAAATATCGAAACTTTTCTTTTGTAGTTTTAAAACGAAAATGAAACGAACAGTAATGGGGTTCTTTGTGGGAGCAGCCAGATCGCTTCAAACATCACAACAATTAGCAACTCCGTGTCTACTTTCGTGCCCCTTGACGTCGTGGACAGGAAATCGTGCCAGTGCTGTTTCTGTTCCATTCTAAAAAGCGGTTATTAAATTCAAGACAGGAATACAATATGGTTCTAGCTACCACGACCCATCTCCTTCGAAAACATTCTGTGTATTTTTTATCCGAATGCAATAAACCTTTTAATCATTTTTTGGACTTCAACACTGTGAGTGACCTCCAAGTATTGAATGTTCCCAGACCTGAAATACTAACCCTGCAGACACATCGTCTTTGGGCCTCATTCAGCCCATGGGGGTTGCAGAATAATGTATATGGATTTTATAAACTGAAAGAATCGAGGATATTCGTTCGGGGAGTCGAAGCTGGAGTAATACGTCTCTCGCGTAGAGGATCCATAACTGTCCTGCTCTCAATGTTTTATAACAATCAATACGTTTGCGCCTCAGTCGCTCACAGAGAATGTGATGCACTGCTTTCCTTGTCCCCATCCATAATACGCTATCACTACAAACAACTTTTTCACAATACAGTAAACTACGGTTATAACGAACTCAAAGGGACTGCTAATTTTAGTTCGTTATAACCGTAGTTCGTTATAAGCATATATACAACATAACTACAACAAATAGTTGGGACCAAAAAAGTAAGTTCGTTATATCCGTCAGTTCGTTTTAAGCGTGTTCGTTATAACCGTAGTTTACTGTAGTACCAGTCTTGAAAGATTAACAAGTCAAACTCAAAAAGGCTTAAATACGGGTCTCATGGAATGATTATATAATTCACGTTTTAATATTTATAGGAAAATTCAAAGATCTTTCCTCAAACCACCAGGGAGGATGTGCTGAAAATAGGTTTTGAGATTTGCCTTTTCTTGAACCTATGAATTTTGAAAATTCCCTAACGGCTGACCAAAAGGAGATACCCTTTTATCTTCATGCCAATAAATTGGTGGCACTTCAATCACATCTCCCCGTGGGATACATGTGCTGTGTGGGAGTGTGTTTAATTTACCGAGCGGTACAGTGAATGATGCTTCTTGGGTCTACCGGCCGGGTTTGACTCCCCGCAGTTGCACTGTAACAAATATCCCTTCTTAACAAACTTAGACGCCTATTGCAGAACAACTATGTTCTATTTATGGTTGAAAGAGTTATCTCTGCAAATCAAAGTGTACCATTGCTCTGAGAATGACATCATCATTTGCAGGATAAAGGTATGACACCCCATTTAGACCATTTTCCAATAATAATAATAATAATAATAATTATCAGCCTGACTGTGCCAGGATTATCCAAACCCTCTTTGCTGCATGTTGTATTTAACCTGTATAATAATAATAATAATAATAATAATGGCAAATATGCGGACCTCGCTTTCGAAATGCCACGCTTGCATCCCAAGTACCAAGTTGTCCGACTCCCCATTGTTCTCGGTACCTTAGGTCTGTTGACTGACACTGGGAGAGTACCCGGGTTTGCTACCAGGAATACAGCCCTTCTGACAATCTGGGTAATGCAGAAGGCTGCAGTGTTGGGGAGTCTTCACATTCTCCGAAAAGTTCTGGGTGGGTTTGACTAGGCAGCGCTTCCTGGGAAAAGTCCCATTCGCTGTCTGGGCTGCGTGATGAAGGGGCAAGGGCCCTGAGCTGATGATGAGTCTAACCAGCCTGACCCGGCCAGGATCACCCAAACCCTCTTTGCTGCATTTTTTATTTTAATCCGTAAATAATAATAATCGTAATAATAATAATATTAATAATAATAATAATAATAAATCGAACGATTATAATAGGGCTCTACAGCCTTTCGGCTTGGAGCCCTAATAATAATATTTCATTTTATATTATCCATTTATATGACTGACGTTACTTATCCTCGCCTGATTTGACAGTTGTGCGCTGTACATGAGACCACATATGATAACTGGGAGAATATCGATTTTTGCATTAGAAAACAGAGAAATAACGTGCGTATGCGTTGATGCTGACACGCACACATTATACAAATAGGCTAATAGGTTTGGGGAAATGTGTTATATTCCCATTTAACTATTTTAATGTCGAGATAAATGCGCACGAACATGGTGAGGTCGTTTAAACAAAATTGATGACTGAATGACATCCACGAACCTTTTGTACCAACAAATGACGAATTCATTTTCTCAGAAAAAATGATTTATTGTATCACGTTATGTTGATGTAAATTTCATTTTCAAATAATGCTGCACACAATGGGTAATATTGCATTGAATGAAGCTGTGAACTGTTCAAGAATCAAACAGTAATTTAAACCAAATGAAATCGATACTGATGCTACGGGGACGCTTTGATTCTGGAAATGCAATGCGACGGAGGCGAAATGAAATAAAAACATCCTTTGTTTGTTATGTCCAGCAAACTGAACAGCGATTGGAGACATTAGTGTAATCACAAAGGTTTAGCCGACTTTCTATCGGCTTATTGGCCTCCTTGTCTGATCTGGGATGTCCGCCACTATATCATCAGGCTCTCGTGCTCATTTCCTGGGCCGACCTGAGACAGTAGCGAATGTGATTACTCGTAATTCTACAAATTACATCCATTTCAGTCGACCCTGTTGAAGTGTCCAACCCCTCGCCTGTATTTCCTTCGTCCAGAGGCCATTGCTTCCGAATGATCATTTTAGAGTAAAACGACTAAATAAAATCCATACTAATTCTCGCATTTTCCGGATAAATAATGCGGTAAACGGATAAAACATGTTTGCTCACCATATTTATTAAACGAATCATTTACCAAGTGAAAGCAAAGATTTTAATTACACATAGTTGGCTCACGCATATAGATGTGCATGCGCACACACACTCACACTCACACACACATACACTTTTGTACCGTTTAGCAACACTTGCGACAGCATCACAAATCAACAACAACGTTGACAGCTGATGGATCAGGTGATTGAATTTCATGTTTGTATCTTTAGATGTCTAGTGGGAACGACCGGAAGAATATGCCTAATCCCAAAGAGTTGGAGCTCAAAAACATGTAGGCGTTAAATGACTACTACTACTACTACTACTACTACTACTACTACTTTCACTTATACTATTTACATGGAGCAGAAAGGAGCCAGAAAGGGAATTTGGGGGTTGTAAGGATCAACTGTTGGTTCAAGATATGATCATTGAATAGGCTAAAATTTACCACCGTAACCTCTCAATGTGTTGGATAGACTACAGAAAAGCCTAGGATTCTGAACCTCAAGAATGGACTCTGAAGTCACTGGACTGCATGGACCTCCCCCAGCGCCTACTTGCTTTACTCAAGTCATTAATCAATTGCTGGTCAACTCAACTTGACAAGGGCAGGTGGTGACTTCGGACCTCATTTCTATTAGAGGAGATATATTTCAGGGTTAGTCTTTTGTCCTTTACTGTTCTGTTTATCACTTAATCATTGATGCTTTTCGCTAAGTACAGATCCCTAACACCTCTTACTCACCTCCTTTACTTGGATGACCTTCAACTTCTTGCAAAAAGAGAATCCAAACTGACAAAAACAGATGCTCCTTAATGGCGTCCTTTGGGCTCGACAAATGCAACATTCTTCATCTGAAACGTGACAAGGTAGAATAGAGAGGATCGGCCAGTTAATTTGGGGGATGAGTTATTGACCATCGCGTGTAAGGTGGGGCCTATACGTACTTAGGGGTGCAGGTTAGAGACAAATTCCAGAATGCCCATTTAAAAGATAAACTTTGGGCAAAATACAAGTTTTGACTTAAGAAAGTCCGCAGTTCAGAGCTGAACGAACACAGTAAAGTTAAAGCCACAAATACTTATGCTGTACCCGTCCTTTCGTATTCTTTTGGTGTTATTGATTGGACGAAGCAAGAAATTCAGGGTATTGACAAACTCCCACGTAGAATAATGTCAGACAACAGATCCGAACACCCTCAGTCTTCCCTCAATCGCTTATATTTACCAATCATAATGGGAGGGCGTGGTTTGATAAATGTGGAGTCTCTTCATGATGGAATTGCATTGTGCACTGTTGCACACATGTCTGATTATCCTCTTGTGAAGCATGTCAAGGCTCGTCATGAAAACAAGGCATTCCGCAGTTCTTAAACGAGCCAAGGATGTGGGACATAATCTCAATGTCAACGTTGATTTTTTTCGATGGTTCTGTACTGCCGGGCGGTACAGAAATGAGTGTCAACAAAGCGAAGTACCGTATCACATCGGTCCAGACTCAAGGATATGCGACCTGAAGCACCACTGCATCGAGTTTATGTGCAGTGTGTTGAGATGATCAGCAACCCCGCAGAGTCCTTCACTTGGATGAAGTCGACTGGCCTGAAAAGGGAAACAGAAGGCATCCTGTTTGCTGCTCAGGACTAGTCACTTCCCACTCGAAACCGTCAGTGTGTAATTTTGCATCAAAATCACAATATGAAATGTAGAATATGCAAAGAATTTATTGAGACTGTGCAACACATTGTCAGTGGATGCCCCGCTTTGGCACAAACACAGTATCGTAAGCGACAGGGTGGAGTGGCTCGATCATTTTATTACTGTCTTCGCTATGCTTGTGGTTTTGACACAGAGGTCCATCCATGGTACGATCCAGAATATTAGGAGGGCGTCATGGAAAATGACTCAAACCTACAACAAATCGGATCTTGACCTATTTGATAAATCCAATGAAATCATTTATATTGTTGAATGCCCTGCCCCTTTTGACGCTAATGTGGATGACAAGATTCAGTAGAATCACGGCAAAATTGCGGACCTCGCTTTCGACATACCATGCTTGCGTCACAAGTACCAAGTTGTCCGACTCGCCATAATTCTCGGTGCCTCAGGTGTGGTACCTCCCAATCTGTCAGTTGACATTGGGAGAGTACCCGGGTTTTGCTGTACATTATAATACTAGTAACGGATGCTCACGACACGCAATTAGGTGTAATTATAACGTCAACGCCAGAGAATAACCAGTCTCGATTATCTGCCGAAACTGATACTATTGGGCTTATACTTATTCTTATGAATAAATCATTGAATCATTGTTATCGTTTAAGTCACACATGAGTAGCATGAAAGTCGGTTCGTCCCTTATTCGTTCCAGGATCTGCAGATAGGATACTTTTTCAATGAACACCACATCCATGTGTTCCTCCTGAGTGGTATCTTGATCTATGCAGAGCAGTGCTAAATGATGGCAGCTTCTGCACAAGGCTGTATGATTGGAGGGAAGATTTCAATTTTCCCATTGTGAATTTCCCCTTCTCGTCGAACAATATACTTTCAGCGCAATGGACATGTTATGTACAAATTATGTTTCGTGGAAAGCACATTTTGCTTACGATGAGGGTTTCAGCAACAATAGTCAGACCATTCCCGAAATGTCATGGTGGACATTCAGAGGAATTTACAACATATGATGCGCGATACTATCGTTTACATTGAGTTCCACACTCCTTACTCACTGGCACTTACTTTAAAGGATCGGGTGGTCATGCTCGGTGACTTGGTTGACGTTGTATCACAGTGACGTGGATCGTTGGTCATGACGCTGATCACTGAAGTGTCTGGTTCAGATTCGATTGGGGTCGGTCGGGTAGCCTAGTGGTTAAAGCGTTCGCTCGTCACGCCGAAGACCCGGGTTCGATTCCCGACATGGGTACAATGTGTGAAGCCCATTTCTGGTGTCCCCCGCCGTGAAATTGCTGGAATATTGCTAAAAGCGGCGTAAAACCATACTCACTCACTCAGATTCGATTGTTGACAGGAGTATTTAGGTAACAAACAAACGCTTCCTTTTTTATGACAAGTGTGTGAGTGGCGGTGCAACAAAAGGAGCAGGGCAGCTTACCCGTTTCGTGAACACCTGGTGTCATCGCTGATTTTCAGTGATCCATCGTGTCATTTTCATCACACTTTTGCGTTTTACACCCAATGGAATTTGTTTTGGGACTGAAATATTTGCTGTGTAGGTAATGTTACGTGTGGTATGAACGGCAGGGGTTCCCGCTAATACCACAAATACCAATTACAAGAATCACACAACAATCTCTGAAGTTTAAAGCTAGATTTAATAATTTAAACAAAGATAAGTATATAACAATTCTCAGTTACTGGACAAGGCACTCATACACATCTATTTAGGCAAAGCAATATGGCAAATGTGCAATATAGATAATAGTCACCTCAGATTTCTTGACATCACATTCCCAATGAATTCCATTTCACATTGTTCCAACTTATATATCACAGTTCACAGGTTTACTGGGTAACAACAGTTTCCTCCTTCGAAGCGTCGACATGACCTTCTAACTTTGTCTCCGGACATAACGCTGGGCTGAACTGCCCTCGTTCAGTTTAACCATATTTCTCCCTCTCCAATTCTTTTTCCTTCCCCCTTTCTGTTCGATAACTTGCCCTCATATAGTAAACAAATTTCCAAGTAAGCTATCTACTTCAGCACACAACAAAAGGTTGATCGGCCCACACCAATCAGTTACCAAGCCAACTCAAACTCCAATCACCCAACAAGCACGCTTCTCGGTCAGGCAGCTTGCTTAACTCAATCAAGCATGACGCCGTCCACCCAAACTGGACCCCTTGTGAACCACACAAATATACAACGTCACTCATAACAGTATACATATACTTATTTCACTGGAACACACACACACACACACACACACACACCAAACATTTATTTAAAACTTTGAAACTGTAAAATGATATAAAATACTTATAGCTTCAAGACGCCTTTGACAACTTGATCACTGTGCATTACGTGTAAGAATTATTTGTGCGCAGTTTTATAATGAAACGTCAGCAGTTTTTTTTTACCAGGCTCGCATGCAGAAAATGTAGACACAGATCAAAGATCGAAAGACAACTCTATGAGGCAATCAGTGTAGTTTAGCTGACAGCTTTCAGTAATATTTCGCTTTCACGTAGGAAATCCACGTTTATGTGTTAGTCGTACTTGGTGTCATCGATAATTTGACAAGAATTGGTCTATTGGCTGTTCGAGAACAGTGAAAGATCGAAGTTGTAGGTAACTGGAAAGACGATGTAACTTTATCAGAAATGGTCTTATATCGTCACACAGCTTTGTCACGAACTACGGATCGTTATAGTTTTTAATGTCCATGGATCTATGGATTATCCGACCTTCACTTTGTCTATGAACACCATATCCATGTGAGTGGTATCTTGATCTATGCAGAGCAGTGCTAAATGATGGCAGCTTCTGCTCAAGGCTGTATGATTTGAGGGATCATTTCAATTTTCCCAATGTGAATTTCCCCTTCTCGTTGAACAATATACTTTCAGCGCAATGTACATATTATGTACATATTATGTTTCGTGGAAAAACACAATTTGCTAATAGGTAACTGGAAAGACGATGTAACTTTATCGGAAATGGTCTAAATCGTCACACAGCTTTGTCACGAACTACGGATCGATATAGTTTTAATGTCCGTAGATCTATGGGCCATCCGACCTTCACTTTTTTGTTTCATATTATTTTGACCTATTCAGTCAATTAAATTTTTCATCTCTGCAGCACTTTCTCAACGATCAAGCGAAGTTATTTGAACGAAACTGAAGAGAGGAGCACGCATTTTTTTCTTTTGAAATATATCTTCAAAATCTTATTATTCTAAATTTAAAAAATACATTTGAATTCCTGATTAAAACAGGTAACATCAATACCGATTTATTGAAACTATCTAAACCTATTTGGGTTGCTATCATTTTGTAGACGTCAACAAGTTATTGTAACAGTTCCATACTGTTCGGAAACATACATTCGGACTTCCATACACAAAAATAACCTTGAAAAAGTCAATAACCGTTCACTTTTAACAAAAGGGGATATGTGAGTAAATTCGTTATTTCGAAGGGCCTCATGGGGATAAATGACTGCCCTTACTAAGTGACATATATTCTGATGAAACAGAATAAGCAGACTAAGCTTAACTACATAAAACCCTCGAGGTTCTTCCACAGTGATATTATTGGAATACATTATCAGTTCGCCTGTTTCATGTTCGACATTAAACATCATTGTCTTCTTCCATTACAGACACAAAGGCAATACAGCGGACATGATGAGTTTCACAGCCCCAGAATCTAGAACCACCAAGACATTAGTGTTTTTCTGCTTTATCGAAATACGAGAATCCTTGGTCCCTTGGTTAAAAGTTAAAAGCAGATTACCTTTTCTAGGACTGCATTTAATGATTGAAACACAATAGTGTGGTTATATGTATACATGTTAAAGATTTCTATTTAATCCTGAGTTGAGTAGTAGATACATTAAGTCTGGCAATAATTTTGTATCAACATCGTAGTGTTATTACAACATAACAAATAAACAGCTCCACTTTGATATATATGTGAAGGGGCTTTGCTATACAAGCGGCATAGTTCCCCAGTGGGTCTGCGGCTTTCCTCATATAGCTTTTCTAACGACACTGATATCGCCATTAGGGATTAAGGTATAAATCACAATAAACAGCGGTGAAAGGGTCTTGGCTTGGTCTGGGGTGTAGGGTTAATATCTTACTATGGCACTCCCAAGGGCCTTTTCAATTAGTTTTCTTCGCGAACCAAGACGTTCTTCGTGCTGGCGTGTCGGCTGAACGGATGTGTTACTTAATCCATGACTTGTAAGAGGTAATAAGCGCTGTGCAAAGAACAAGGATAGTTCAGAATAGAAACTTGCCGGTAACCATCCTTACCAAAATGACCATGTACACTTATCAAACTTGTTTTGTATTATATTGGGACATTCTTTGCGTGAGTAATACATTATTTGAACGAAGATGTAACTTCATTGGAAATGGTCGACTATCGGTACATCGCTTGTCACTACGGATCAATCGATATAGTTTAAGTGTCCCCGGAGCTTCGAGTTATGGAACCTTCACTATTTTATGTTTGACAATTTTCGTAACTGGTCAGTCAGCTAGACTGGAGATCACTTCAGCTGTTTCTCAAGGATAAGTTTTGTTTATTTGTTTGTTGTTTAACGCCGCACTCAGCAATATTCCAGCTGTATGACAGGGGTCTGTAAATAATCTAAGTAGTATAGTCTAAGTCCGCAGAAGGTAGTTTTGGTTGATCCGGTTGATCCAGGCGGATGCGAAGGTGATTGGTTGATCCAAGTCACGTGATCGGATAGGATGACTCATGCATCAACAGCGCGTCACAGGTGAGGGGGGGGGGGGTGGGGGGGTGGGGATGAAAGGTGTGTGTTTATAAGACAGAAAAGAATTCATAAGAAAACAAAAGTAAAGGGTTATGAATAGAGCTATGTGTATAGCGTGCTGCTCTAAATAGACAGACCGTACCCGTCAGCCCAGTTTGAATTGAGCGCGCTTGACAACTCACGTGACCACATATTTGTATAGAAGGCGTTCAGCCCTGTCCCGACTTGCATAGTTGATGTTTCAATGCTAGCTTTTCCATTTAACGCGATGACAAATAAGCCCTACGGTTTGAGTTTTAACCCTGTAACATGATGTGCACAGTTTTACTTCAGAACGTGCTATTTTGAAAATAGATAGAAAACTGATAAGTACATGTACCAGTGTGACGGCACGAAGCTAGGTTTGTTGGGAAAGTGATGGAAGCAATCTATAGGACATTTTCATGTTTACAATACTCACCCTTAATTCGAAGAGAGAACAGAGTTCATCATGGAAAATTGTTTGACGAGGAAAATGTTTTATTGGAAATATAGGTTTATTCATTGCTAATGTATAGCAGAGAGACTTAAGCGACCGGCCGCCCATAACTATGTCAACATACACTATCCCGGCCTTACTATTAATGTTAACATACCAGCCTCGCCTGAAGCTTCCCATTCATAAATTGTGTGAGCAGTGTCCCGTATTTATGATACGTTAGGGAAGATGTGTTGTACATTTGTTATTTTAAAAGGGAGTTATTTCAGAGAGGATATATATGGGTATTCCCCCCCTCATTAAACTTTTCTTTCGTTGGTGTCTATTAAACGTTTCCGGTATTTAATACATTTGAATGATGTAGGAAAGTATGTGCGTGAAGATGTTGTACCTATATCCGAACACGAATGTATGACACCTTTCAATAGATCAATTACGGTTCTTACCACGACACGCAACATGACTATGAGCGTGGTTAGCAGTTCATATTTATAAACACATCGTAAATGACAGATTTCTGATGAATGAACTCGCCCGCACACATGTCTATAGGGTTATGTTCGCCCGAACTGTAAACAGTGACACATTGATAACAGGAAGGGTGTGTGGAATGCACTCGTCCTTGTAAGGGTAAAATACGCGTCTAAACTCACCATTTAAATGATGATGACATTACTTTTTAGATGTATTGGTATCAGTGAGTGAGTGAATTTAGTTTTACGCCACACTCTGCATTATTCCAGCTCTAGGACGGTGGTCTGTCAATAAACGAGCTTGGACCAGACAATCCAGTGATCAACAGCATGAGCAGCGATCTGTGCAACTAGGAACCGATGGCACGTGTCATCCGAGTCGGCGAGACTGACCAACCGATCCCCGTCAGTCGCCGATAAGCATGGGTTACTGAAGGTCGATTCTATAACCCGGGACCTTCACGGGTGTAGTATGACGAAGACTATATACTAATATGCAAAAAACTGAGAAAAAACAAACAATTCATTCGTAGCATTTATTGATTCGAGTCAATCGCTTCCATACAAAGCCGTGATATACGAATGTACAATAGTATTCACTCTGGAACATTATTTAGTCACTCATATACACATGCTGCTGCTGCTCGAAGGCCCTATTGTTTAAACAGCGAGTCCATGTTTTGAAACACATTTCGCACTGTTGAATGTTTTAAGGTTGAATGGCTGTCTATAGTCTAATAGTATGCTTTATCCATTGCTTGTAACGATTTCCGTCCAGGAGGTCCCAGTTTCACAATTCCTCTCACGTAGAGGGAAATTCGGAGTTTCTTATCGTTCAAACGCCTCAGTTTACGAGGTGTTTTCAAAATATGAATCAAACTAGACGCGTGGCGTTGACTCGGCATTCTCTTCAGACTGTTAGACTGATACAGTAGTGATGGGTATTTATGCCTAATCGTTCTGCTCACGATCATCATCCTCCTCCTCGTCATCACCGTCGTTATCCTCTGCAACGCTATCAGATTCAGTCTCACTTTCTATTTCCGGCATATCCATCAAAGGCAGTATCTCTTTCATCTTGGGTTTTAGGAGGAGTTTGATTTTATTTTTGAGAACGGATTGTTCCGTGGAAGGATTCATGTCTCCCAGGTTGTATAGCATGTTTTGAAACAGAGGTGCCTCTTTAAAGTACGTGGTATATTCCATCGCATAGTTGAGAGTACTACGCACTAGATCCTCCCACCTCAGTTTCAATCTTCTCTCAATCCATTCTTGCGTTCGTCCCTGTCGCTTGTACTGTTTTTTCTGCAGTTTCATCTTGTCATGAAACGTATCGTACACCTGCTTCCAGATGCGTTGTAAGCCTACATTTTGCCACTCCTCGGCTTCCATATTAGTGAATGCTGACTTCCCACGTGGAGGTTTGACGGCAAGACCACTGCCTTTCTGGGAAGAGGCTAGGTCGTCAAAGTCACTGTCATCGTCATCACTCTCGAGTCTGGCACGCTTTCTCTTAGGTTGAAGGCTATTGGCCGGACACCAGTGTTTGATATGTCGCTGTAGATCGTGCATGTTATCTATCAGCACCCCGCAATCTGCGCAAGCCGTGGCCATAGTCAATGATGTCTCACTACTCGTGTCTGAATCGGTTTCAATTGGAGTGAGCTGATGTTGGGGCAATCTCTCTTCTTGTGTCAGAGGACGATCCAGAGATTCTGTTGTAGTCAACTTCTCCCTACGCAGATCAGGTTCAGACTGTGCTGTTGTTCTCCTGTTTTCCTTATTTATGAGGTTAACATGCAGTCGATCCTTATCTTTGGTGGTAGGTTTGAGATCGATGGTGAGTTGTCCATAGGGTGTTTCAGCAACCTTTTCATACATAGCCATAAAGTGATCCATATGTTCGGGGAAAATTCTATGAGCGAAGAGTTTGATTTGCTGTTTATCTATGGGGGAATGAAACAGGGTCACATAATGCGCGTTCAAAGCAATGTCTCTCGATTCCTTACCTCTCGGAAACAGATTTTGTATCAAGAGAAAGATCAATACATTCTTGTGATGTGAGGTTTGAGTAAACAACCGCGAAATACGCTTGTCGTGCTTTGCTTCGGCCAGGAAATCATCCAGGACCAACACGTTCTGTTGACGAGCATCAAAGTAATCCTCGTCCAAGATATCGTAGGGAATTCCTTTGACAAAGGTCAGCTGAGGCAGCTGCGCACCGAGGTCCTGATATAATGGCTGCCATTGAGTATAACACCAAACGATGCGGGTAGGTTGGGGTTGGATCAGGCCATGCCGGAGTACATGAGAGGTAAACACAGACTTTCCACAACCACTGGGTCCCACGACGAGCGCATTTGAGGGAATAAGGAATTTGAATTGTTCTCGAAGATCAGATATACATGGTAAATGAGGCAGCCACGAGTGGACTTGCGATGGCGGCGGCGGCGGCGGCGGCGGCGGCGGATGTGCTTGGAACGGCGGGTTGGCTCGACGCAGCGGCGGCGGCGGTGGGTGGACTTGCGGCGGCGGCGGCGTTAGCGGGTGGGCTTGTAATGGCGGGTGGATTTGCGGCCGCGGCGGCGGCGGCGGTAGCGGATGGGCTTGCGGCCGCGGCGTTAGCGGGTGGGCTTTTAATGGCGAGTGGACTTGCGGCGGCGGGTGGGCTTGTAACGGCGGCGGTATGCTATGTTTATTTCTCCTGTGTCGTAACATGACATCTCTCCTTGAAAACATTTTTTCACAGTCCGTACAGGTGGCAACCCCCATGGTGATCCAATACGGTGTGCGATTAGAGGGTGTGAAGCTTTCTTTTATACCCTTGACTCTGTTGACGCTTCAAGGCAGCAAGTGCCCGTTCCACCACAGCCTTCACCTCCGACACATGTTGTATTGTCACGGGTTGGGGTGTTGTCTTCGATCCCTGTTTGGTTGTCATCATTTTCATTTTAGGTGTTACCTGTCTCTTCTTTGTCTTCAGCGTCGACTTCTTGGCTGCTTGTGGTTTCTTTCTCTGTTGTGATTTTCTCAACGTAGTCGTCCTAAATATATCTCTAGGGTCAAGTCTAATCTCTGATGCTTTCTTCATGTTGTTCACGTCCAATCCGTTTGCTGGCGAGAGTAAAACTGATTGTCGGGCTACACTACTGTAGAGTTTATACTGTCTTACACGTGCAGGGATTCTTGGAAGACACTCTTTTCTTCACAGCACACTTGTGAGTATGTTAAAAAAGCGATCATATTAGTATATAGTCTTCGTCATACTACACCCGTGAAGGTCCCGGGTTATAGAATCGACCTTCAGTAACCCATGCTTATCGGCGACTGACGGGGATCGGTTGGTCAGTCTCGCCGACTCGGATGACACGTGCCATCGGTTCCTAGTTGCACAGATCGCTGCTCATGCTGTTGATCACTGGATTGTCTGGTCCAAGCTCGTTTATTGACAGACCACCGTCCTAGAGCTGGAATAATGCAGAGTGTGGCGTAAAACTAAATTCACTCACTCACTGATACCAATACATCTAAAAAGTAATGTCATCATCATTTAAATGGTGAGTTTAGACGCGTATTTTACCCTTACAAGGACGAGTGCATTCCACACACCCTTCCTGTTATCAATGTGTCACTGTTTACAGTTCGGGCGAACATAACCCTATAGACATGTGTGCGGGCGAGTTCATTCATCAGAAATCTGTCATTTACGATGTGTTTATAAATATGAACTGCTAACCACGCTCATAGTCATGTTGCGTGTCGTGGTAAGAACCGTAATTGATCTATTGAAAGGTGTCATACATTCGTGTTCGGATATAGGTACAACATCTTCACGCACATACTCTCCTACATCATTCAAATGTATTAAATACCGGAAACGTTTAATAGACACCAACGAAAGAAAAGTTTAATGAGGGGGGGAATACCCATATATATCCTCTCTGAAATAACTCCCTTTTAAAATAACAAATGTACAACACATCTTCCCTAACGTATCATAAATACGGGACACTGCTCACACAATTTATGAATGGGAAGCTTCAGGCGAGGCTGGTATGTTAACATTAATAGTAAGGCCGGGATAGTGTATGTTGACATAGTTATGGGCGGCCGGTCGCTTAAGTCTCTCTGCTATACATTAGCAATGAATAAACCTATATTTCCAATAAAACATTTTCCTCGTCAAACAATTTTCCATGATGAACTCTGTTCTCTCTTCGAATTAAGGGTGAGTATTGTAAACATGAAAATGTCCTATAGATTGCTTCCATCACTTTCCCAACAAACCTAGCTTCGTGCCGTCACACTGGTACATGTACTTATCAGTTTTCTATCTATTTTCAAAATAGCACGTTCTGAAGTAAAACTGTGCACATCATGTTACAGGGTTAAAACTCAAACCGTAGGGCTTATTTGTCATCGCGTTAAATGGAAAAGCTAGCATTGAAACATCAACTATGCAAGTCGGGACAGGGCTGAACGCCTTCTATACAAATATGTGGTCACGTGAGTTGTCAAGCGCGCTCAATTCAAACTGGGCTGACGGGTACGGTCTGTCTATTTAGAGCAGCACGCTATACACATAGCTCTATTCATAACCCTTTACTTTTGTTTTCTTATGAATTCTTTTCTGTCTTATAAACACACACCTTTCATCCCCACCCCCCCCCCCCCCCCTGTGACGCGCTGTTGATGCATGAGTCATCCTATCCGATCACGTGACTTGGATCAACCAATCACCTTCGCATCCGCCTGGATCAACCGGATCAACCAAAACTACCTTCTGCGGACTTAGACTATACTACTAATCTAGTCTGGACCAGACAATCCAGTGATTGACATCATGAGCATCAATCCACGCAATTGGGATCGGTGACATGCATCAACCAAGTCAGCGAGCCTGACCACCCGATCCCGTTAATCGCCTTTTACGACAAGCATCTTCGCCTTTTACGGCAAGCATGGGTTGCTGAAGACCTATCAGGTGATGTTAAGTAAACTAAACTGAAAAAGGGAACTTTCAGTCTTTTTCTTTTCAAACATTTTCAAAATCTTATAGGTATAATTTTAAATGATTAATTTGAATTCATGATTAAACCAGGTAATATTAAAATACATTTATTTGCACCTTTCTGAACTTTTTTTGCGTTGTACATGTATTTTGATAATATATCATTCTTTTTATGAGTTATAACTAACATAATCTCGTTTTCGATCGAAATCGAAGTAGGAAAAGCGCAATAGGGATCTGTTCCCTCATATGTCTGTTCTGTGAACCAATAGTGATCTGTTCCGTCATATGTCTGTTCTGTGAACCAATAGGGATCTGTTACGTCATATGTCTGTTCTGTGAACCAATAGGGAACTGTTCCCTCATATGTCTGTTCTGTGAACAAATAGGGATCTATTCCGTCATATGTCTGTTCTGTGAACCAATAGGAATCTACTCCGTCATATGTCTGTTCTGTAAACCAAAAGGAATCTGTTCCGTCATGTGTCTGTTCTGTGAACCAATAGGGATCTGTTCTCTCATATGTCTGTTCTGTGAACCAATAGGAATCTATTCCGTCATGTGTCTGTTCTGTGAAGCAATAGGGATCTGTTCTCTCATATGTCTGTTCTGTGAACCAATAGGAATCTACTCCGTCATATGTCTGTTCTGTGAACCCATAGGAATCTGTTCCCTCATATGTCTGTTCTATGAACCAATAGGAATCTGTTCCCTCATATGTCTGTTCTGTGAACCTATAGGAATCTATTCCGTCATATGTCTGTTCTGTGAACCAATAGGAATCTGTTCCGTCATGTGTCTGTTCTGTGAACCAATAGGAATCTGTTCCCTCATATGTCTGTTCTGTGAACCAATAGGAATCTATTCCGTCATATGTCTGTTCTGTGAACCAATAGGGATCTGATCCGCCATATGTCTGTTCTGTGAACCAATAGGAATCTATTCCGTCATATGTCTGTTCTGTGAACCAATAGGGATCTGATCCGTCATATGTCTGTTCTGTGAACCAAGAGGAATCTATTCCGTCATATGTCTGTTCTGTAAACCAAAAGGAATCTGTTCCGTCATGTGTCTGTTCTGTGAACCAATAGGGATCTGTTCTCTCATATGTCTGTTCTGTGAACCAATAGGAATCTATTCCGTCATGTGTCTGTTCTGTGAACTAATAGGGATCTGTTCTCTCATATGTCTGTTCTGTGAACCAATAGGAATCTACTCCGTCATATGTCTGTTCTGTGAACCTATAGGAATCTGTTCCCTCATATGTCTGTACTGTGAACCAATAGGGATCTGTTCCCTCATATGTCTGTTCTGTGAACCTATAGGAATCTATTCCGTCATATGTCTGTTCTGTGAACCAATAGGGATCTGATCCGTCATATGTCTGTTCTGTGAACCAATAGGAATCTATTCCGTCATATGTCTGTTCTGTGAACCAATAGGGATCTGATCCGTCATATGTCTGTTCTGTGAACCAAAAGGAATCTATTCCGTCATATGTCTGTTCTGTAAACCAAAAGGAATCTGTTCCGTCATGTGTCTGTTCTGTGAACCAATAGGGATCTGTTCTCTCATATGTCTGTTCTGTGAACCAATAGGAATCTATTCCGTCATGTGTCTGTTCTGTGAAGCAATAGGGATCTGTTCTCTCATATGTCTGTTCTGTGAACCAATAGGAATCTACTCCGTCATATGTCTGTTCTGTGAACCTATAGGAATCTGTTCCCTCATATGTCTGTACTGTGAACCAATAGGGATCTGTTCCCTCATATGTCTGTTCTGTGAACCTATAGGAATCTATTCCGTCATATGTCTGTTCTGTGAACCAATAGGGATCTGATCCGTCATATGTCTGTACTGTGAACCAATAGGGATCTGATCCGTCATATGTCTGTTCTGTGAACCAATAGGAATCTATTCCGTCATATGTCTGTTCTGTGAACCAATAGGGATCTGATCCGTCATATGTCTGTTCTGTGAACCAATAGGAATCTATTCCGTCATATGTCTGTTCTGTGAACCAATAGGGGTCTGTTCCGTCATATGTCTGTACTGTGAACCAATAGGGATCTATTCCGTCATATGTCTGTACTGTGAACCAATTGGAATCTGTTCCCTCATATGTCTGTACTGTGAACCAATAGGGATCTGATCCGTCATATGTCTGTTCTGTGAACCAATAGGAATCTATTCCGTCATATGTCTGTTCTGTGAACCAATAGGGATCTGATCCGTCATATGTCTGTTCTGTGAACCAAGAGGAATCTATTCCGTCATATGTCTGTTCTGTAAACCAAAAGGAATCTGCTCCGTCATGTGTCTGTTCTGTGAACCAATAGGGATCTGTTCCGTCATATGTCTGTACTGTGAACCAATTGGAATCTGTTCCCTCATATGTCTGTTCTGTGAACCTATAGGAATCTATTCCGTCATATGTCTGTTCTGTGAACCAATAGGGATCTGTTCCGTCATATGTTTGTACTGTGTGTATCTACATCTTATTACAGGTAACAAACACATTTCCATAATCACACACATGTAAGAAATCTTTACTAAAAGCAGAGTCCGTTGTACGATTCCGACTATATCATTGTATTCATCAAGCCTGCTGAAATACAGTCAAAACTTGGTGTCTGACTCTGGTATATTTTCTCTGACCATCATTGAACAATAAAATGTACATTTCACATTCCCATATCAACATATCAAATATACGTTATATATTTTGTTCACAAAATGAACGAGTATTATGCATTTGAGAAATTTGTCAGATTAAAGGCAGATTTTTTACAGCTTTTGTGAGACCAACGAGCACAGGTATAGTGCTGATAAACCTTGAAACATATATACTACGAATTTGGATTTGAACTACGATCTCAGTTGATAGACCTACATCACTTCAAGCTCTTCGCCCACGTCAAGTGACATCCCAGGATGAAGTAGAATCAACCGAACTCCCTCACTCACTCTGTTTCTGATCATATAAGAACAGCCTCAACAATTAGGGACAATCAGAAGGGTTTCCGATGATTAACTCATTAAGTTATTATCTAGGAATGAGTCAAACAATCGATGTTTGGGATGGCTCTGAGGTGCTCTAGTGCGTGTATGTTTATATCGTTTGACCCATAATTGCTTCATTAACTACTACGGTGAAAGGTGTGACCGTAGTTACATTGCTGAATTGCATATAATCAATACTGTTACACCCGTTCACCTGGGACATGGCAGCGTGACCGCACTGCCGGTTCATGTACTGGCATATATGACAAACAGGTAAAATGTATGTAATTACAGGTAAACCAGGTAATGTCTGGTGCAATAGCATAGCTCTGAAGTACAACACATGTCATACATAACTCATCCCACTCGTAATATAGGGGCAACAGAAAGCAGTTTCTTATTTACGTAAGAACTGTTGTTAAATTTGAATACGTCTATTTAACCATCAAATAAGGATAAGATATATGATGAACATATATGAGCTTTACTACAATTAAGAGCGACGTTTCGGTGTAGGTTCTAACACCGTTATCAGGCAAGTAATCCGGGGTAGAATAGGTCTTCAGCAATCCATGCTTGTCGTAAGAGGCGACTAACGGGATCGGGTGGTCAGGCTCGCTGACTTGGTTGATGCATGTCATCGTATCCCAATTGCGTGGATCGATGCTCATGATATCAATCACTGGATTGTCTGGTCCAGAGTCGATTATTAACAATTCGCCGTCATATAGTTTGAAAATTGCTGTGCGGCGTTAAAAAACAAACATCACATTACATTCTTAAAATAACCTTAGTTTAAGACATAGGTTCGCTAACTGAAATAAAAGCGAAAACCCGTTTCGAGAATTATAAGAGTGCGTTGTACAATTCCGACTATTACATGAGCATGGGTTGTATGACTCATTGTCAAATATCGATAATAGCAGCTGTTCGCAAAAAGGTGATCAGCGTATCCCTATGCCGCACTCATTATACGCAAACAAAACATATCTAATGTAATTTTAAAATCGTCACTGGAGTGTCAAAGTTGGAAATGTCCTCCATACGCCTAAAGTAAAACAAATTAAATAATGTGCTTGAGTCTTGAATGTTTATCAAACAACTTTTGATAAAGGACGTATGACGCTTTTTGAAATCATCTTCGTAAAAAGAGCATGCTCGGGTTGAGTTCTATTCCCCACATGGATACCATGCGTGAAGCCCATTTATGGTATCCCCGCCGTGATATTGCTGGACTATTGCTAACAGCGGCGTGAAACCATACTCACTCACTCACCCACTAAGACAGTACAGACATATATACATCAATAAAAATCAACAAACAACATGAGAATATACTTGAAAGGTGTCAACAACAACAACAAAGGAAAATGGTTGATGGTAGATGTCACTCCTTTATTGAAACGCCGCTTTAACGTCAGTTCAATACACAGCGGACACAACAGAACGAAATGTCAGTGTCTAACACGTGCGCCCTGCAAACGTACACGAAGGTTAAGTTTCACCCAAGCAGAAACATGATCCTGACATTGCCTCTGCATTGATATTAATAAGGCAAGAAACAGTCACCCCCATACGCGACTTCACGTTCTTGTCAACGTGATCAACGCTCTAGACATCCCCGATGAATATCAAATTGCAAGTAAAACGCTGAAAGACAAAAATCGTTATTGTGTAGATGAGGTTGCCAGAAAGGTGGAACTGGACATATCTCCAGAGAGCATTGATCATAAGATGTGCCTCATTTCCACTTCATAGTTTGGAGTGATGATTGGTTTGTACAAAAAACAAAGGCGACAAAATTCATTCTAAAGTTATTAGAAATCTCTGCTTAACGCAGAGTCGATTGTATGATTCCGACTGTATGAAGAGCATTTATATACTTTTCACCACTATTTTGCCTTTTAAGCTCAAAGGAAACTGTTTCAGCAGGTAATTGAGATTGACTATTCTCTGGCGTTGACGTATATTTTATGAACCCCTATGAGATAGTAAGGATGACAGATGTTCGCGAAAAGGTGAGCGTATCCTGCCCCACCGGTGTCACCCATCACAAACACAAAGGCAAGACCATTTCTTTCATGAACAAACACAACAGGCAATTGTATCGGACATAATCCAAAAAAATATCTGCTAAAACACAGACCATTGTACGACTATATTATGATCATATCTTGATGAATCACTATCAAATAGTGGTGATACCAGGTAATCGCGAAACGATGAGCGTATCCTGCCCCACCAGGGGCACAAACCCATGCAAACAACACATTCATGGGGCACATTGTTTTATTATTATGCACAATATTTATGATACCACATCTACAATACATCGCGGGGCGGTCTGGTGGCCCAGTGGTTAAAGCAGTCACTCGTCACGCCGAAGATCCGGGTTCGATTCCCGACATGGGTACAATGTGCCAAGCCCATTTCTGGCGTCCCCCGCCGTGATATTGCAGGGGTATTGCTAAAAGCGGCGTAAAACCATACTCACTCAGTACAATAGATCGATATGTACACAGTTCTTATGTGGGTTTACAACAGAATACAAAAACATGTATGCAAAATCAGATTACTAATGCATCATAAATATTCATGTAATATAATTCAACTTCGTAGAAGTGGAACTTTTCAATAATGACTGCAATTTATATACGTTTCTGCGTATATAAATTGTGTTATTTTAAATAATCGTATCCTGATGTTTTATGGAGACATCTTGAAAACGACATATTCGCAATTCATAACATCTTGAAAATAAAACTGACATTTACATACCATCAGTGCTGCAACTTGAAACTTCTTTGTTATTTTATTATTCATATGGCTTCCAATCGTCTGAGAATTGTGTATTGAAACACCTCACACCAGTCTATTTTCGCGAACATCTGGTGTCATCACTGATTATCCGTGATCCATTCATGATTCTCATCACTTATGTGTCATTAAAAGCCAATGGAATCTGATCCAGTTTGCTTCCCAACTTCTGCACGAGGAATTCCGGTTCAGGAAAACTCCCCAGTGGTCAGCCCCATATACGTTTAGTGGACACACCCTACATTTGAATGAGTAAAGGGATTAGGAAGGTTCTAAAATTGTAAATACTTCGAAACACGTTACAATGTCGGCTTGATGTAAATAGACCCGTGAAGATCCGGGTTTTAATAGGTCTTCAGCAACCCTTGCTTGTCGTAAGAGGCGACTAACGGGATCGGGCGGTCAGGCTCGCTGACTTGGTTGATGCATGTCATCGTATCCTAACTGCGTAGATACATGCTCATGATGTCAGTCATTGGATTGTCTGGTCCAGACTCGATTATTTACAGACAGCCGTCATAGGGCTGGAATATTGCTGAGTGCGGCGTTAAACAAGACACAAACAAACAAATTGGTGTGAATGGTTCAAAGTGTCTAGCGCCTTTGTGTGTATACTATCCAAATAGTGTAAATACGAACCCACAATCATAGGTTTCTGGCGTGCTCAAGGGACGACGCAACTCTACACAGCGAATCGCGGCGCCTTAGACGACTGGGCCACACGTGATGTTGGCTTGGTGTAAATACGACCCAGGCTTTAGGTTTTTTCAAATGTCGACTTGGTGTAAATACTACGCAGGTTTTAGGGTTGTACAGATGTTGGCTGAGTGTAAATACTCCGCAGGTTTTAGGGTTGTACAGATGTTGGCTGAGTGTAAATACTCCACAGGTTTTAGGGTTCTACAGATGTCGGCTGAGTGTAAATACTCCGCAGGTTTTAGGGTTGTACATATGTCGGCTGAGTGTAAATACTCCGAAGGTTTTAGGGTTGTACAGATGTCGGTTGAGTGTAAATACTACGCAGGTTTAAGGGTTGAATAGATGTCGGCTGATCGTTAATACTCCGCAGGTTTTAGGGTTGTACAGATGTCGGCTGATTGTTAATACTCCGCAGGTTTTAGGGTTGTACAGATGTCGGCTGATTGTTAATACTCCGCAGGTTTAAGGGTTGTACAGATGTCGGCTGAGTGTAAATACTCCGAAGGTTTTAGGGTTGTACAGATGTCGGTTGAGTGTAAATACTACGCAGGTTTAAGGGTTGAATAGATGTCGGCTGATCGTTAATACTCCGCAGGTTTTAGGGTTGTACAGATGTCGGCTGATTGTTAATACTCCGCAGGTTTTAGGGTTGTACAGATGTCGGCTGATTGTTAATACTCCGCAGGTTTAAGGGTTGTACAGATGTCGGCTGAGTGTAAATACTACGCAGGTTTAAGGGTTGTACAGATGTTGGCTAAGGGTAAATACTACGCAGGCTTTAGGGTTGTACAGATGTCGGCTTGGTGTAAATACGACCCAGGCTTTAGGGCTCAGATATTTTTGCCAAGATCGGAATCTTTGGAAGTTAATGTTACTCATAATAATATGTCATGTGACAGTACATCTATTTCAGGACATATGAAATATATATTAATGATAGTCTAGCGAAAGTAAAAAGTCCCTTAATATGTATTTAACAAGCCCGAATGCCACCGAGCAGCAATGACAATGGCATGTCAGTTCCTTGAAAGGTTACCATGACATAACAGTAGCATGACTATGACGTATAGCCCCATTAACTCAACGTGTATCTATCGTCCCTTTGCACATTCACAAACATTAGGCTACAGCCATCTGATATGGTTGGGGGATGCTTTTTAAATCAAGACGAATCGACAGGAGGCGTCGGAAAGAATGGTTGAGTACTGACTATCTCACCCAATTATCAGCAACATGTGAACAATATCTCGACCGAGTGAGTCAATGAATTAAGTTGGGAAACTGATTCCCTAAAACACTAGCTTCGATACTTTCAGATCTGAGCTCTGCAGACAGTCGACAGGCGCGCAACACGTTCTGCTGTCACCCTTTTGGTAAATTAATAGATTTCTTGAAAGTTGAAAAGTTTCCAAAGCACAAAAGTTTAAAATCTCAGCAAAGCAAAGGATCTTATCGTACGGTTTTAGAAGTTAATGTTTATTTATTGCATTGTTTTGTTGAGGCAAATACGCTCTCCGCCAATCCTATCAAATATGGTCTTCGTTGCTCTGGTTTGTACTGACCGTCTGCGTGGTCTGGTGCATAGAGCGTCTGCCCGGACAGTGTAAGGTCCGGGGTTAGATCCCCGGCTGCGTCATAGCAAAAGACGTCAAAAGATGGTACTTGTTCTTACCCCGCCTATAAAGATGGTACTTGTTGTTGCCCCGCCTATTCCCCCGATCACTTGCACATACAAAAACGTGAGCCTTTAACATTAATGTTAAAGTGTGATAATCAAGGATAACACGGGTGTCTGAATTCTAGCCACAGTCTCCCTGTGACATAATTTCATTGTTAAATACACTCCCTGTGATGTCATCCTCCTGTGATGTTGTCTCCTTGTGGCATAGACTCGTTGTTAAAAACTCTCTCTGTGATGTAATGTCCCTGTGCTACAGTCTCCAGTGTATAGATACAGTAATAAGAAGTCTTCCTGGGATATATCATTAGTTCCCCTCTGGTATAGTGAGGTGAAATGGGGTTTAACGTCGCGTCCAAGATTATTGCACTTATATAGCGACGTGCATGCACAGGTGTGTGTGTGTGTGTGTGTGTGTGTGTGTGTGTGTGTGTGTGTGTGTGTGTGTGTGTGTGTGTGTGTGTGTGTGTGTGTGTGTGTGTGTGTGTGTGTGTGTGTGTGTGTTTGGCTGCTTGTACTAGTCCGGACTGATGCCGATTTATAGTGCTAGCACACTGAGATACCATGCCGCAGTTTAATATGAATACCCCATTCAGACACAGTATACTGACTCTGAGCCGTCCTGTCCTTGTTTGAGCCCCTTAAAGCCGAGCGCCAGACAGGGTAACAACAAGTACCATCTTTTAACGTCTTAAGGTATGACGCGGCCGGGGATCGAATCCCCGGACCTTCCGCTCTACCACTAGACCACGGAGGCGGTATGTGGTATAGTCTAATGGTGATCAAGTGTATCTGTGATATGGTCTCCCTGTGAATTGTAATCTCTTAAATGCAGTGTTCAAAGAGAGTGGTGATTACGCCATACATGCTCCAGGACTTCCATAATGACGCCCTGAACATTCCCACCACTGATTCATCCACAACTTCACGCTGTAAGGAGGTTCAAGTCTACAATGAGACTGACCAAAGATGAACCTCATTACAGTCACTACTATTTCTAAATAAGGGCGGTCGGGTAGCCTTGTGGTTAAAGCTCGTCACGCCGAAGACACGGGTTCGATTCCCGACATGGGTACAATGTGTGAAGCCCATTTCTGGTGTCCCCCGCCGTGATATTGCCGGAATATTGCTACAAACGGCGTAAAACCACACTCACTCACTCACTCACTTCCAAATATGTAGAATATATGTTGTAATAAAACATTGTTACATAACTTAAACTAAGTAAAACTCACCTGCCACGGATTGGTACAAATATCTCAAACATAATTAATTCGTTTATCAGACCAAGTTTTAATATTCTGGATTGCAAAAGAATGATTTAACTAAAGTGGTTCGTGAATTATGTCCTCAATGTCTTGAACACTTTGGGGTTTTTTTAACAAATAGATACAGTTACATATGTATCGTCAGAGGTTTGTGAAAATAAAAGCAAATTCTATATGAAATTTACTGAAAAAATAATAAGTGAAATGCTGCACTTTCTCATTGATAAGATCTATGTAAATTGTGTGTGTGTGTGTGTGTGGGGGGGGGGGGGGGGGGGGGCATTTATGCAAGAAGAATTTGCACTTTCTCACTGATAAGATCTATGTAAATTGTGGGGGGGGGGGGGGGGGGGCGGGGGGGGGGGGGCGGGGGGGGGGGGGCGGGGGGGGGGAGTCATTTATGCAAGAAGTAGGCATCCCATGGGCACCAATCGTTCTCCTCTTTTTGCTGGTCTGTTTCGTTCATCAGATTTTCTTCTCGGACTGGCAAAGTCAAAACAAGGTAATTTGGCCAAGTTTAACTTAAGCTTCAGGCATATTGATGATCTGATAGCGTTCAATAACAATCAAGTAGCCAATTCCATTCCATTGATTTACTCACATGAACTAGAAATAAAGGAGACCAGTGAGACCGCCTCATCTGTTTCATATTTAGATCTGCGTATAAAGATTCAGAGTGGCAAGACACTCCCCACAAGACTGAGGGATGACTTCAACTTTCAAACAGTCCACCTTATCTTTATGCCGAGCAATACTCCTGCAGCCCCAGCCTTTGGAGTCTACATTTCACAGCTTTTGAGGTACAATCGCGCATGCTCTTTCTACAAAGATACGACTACCATACGACTCTTGTTAAGAAGTTGTTGATCAGGGTTACAATTTTCAAGGCCTCAGTTAAGCTTTCAAAAAGTTTTATGGTAGACATGCGGAGAAAATTTCCAAATTTGACGCATCGGGGACATGAATGACGTTCAGTTCCCATTTTGACTTGTATCATACGTTCCCGGGGTTTTTTTTAAGGTGAACGATTGACTTGCCCTTGCATGTGTTTGGGGCAAGATAGGCTAATCATTTCCCGAACACCTGGTATCATCTCTATTTGAAAGTGATTCATAAACACATGTTCAAGATATAGTCGTACAATCAATCGATTCTGCTTTTTGCATATATTTCTTATGAATATGGAAAGGGTTTTGTTTCAATGCAATATAATTGATTAATAAGATTAATAAGCTCATTTTTAACATATTTCTCAGAAAGGTATATTACTAATATTATAATTGTCAGATTTAATTTCGCGTTTTAAATGGTTCCTCGACAGAGCGTCAATGTAAACACAAAACGTCAACTACGTCAACGTCAACGTAAAAAAACGTCAACGTCAACGTCAACGTCAGAGAATAATTAATCTCCATTATCCAAAGAAACAGATCCATTTGCCGTTAAGGGAAAAACAGTAGTCACAATTACATACTAACGGAAAATATAATGAGTTTGTTTCATATAAAGTTAAATGACATTAATCTATTCTGAAATTAAATCCTGCATCTTTCAATACATATTAATCCTCAAAATATCTCCTCAACCTTAAAGTCGTGATTCACAATTTGCACGTGCATGTTCATACAGGGATACACTATTCATATGTTTGCATGTTTATAGGGAGCATGTTACTCATTCAAGTGTTGTTTTTTTAATGTGACACAATGATTGTTTAGCTATCAGGTTCTCATAAAAACGCTTTTGTTTAGCCGTAAATAACGCTTACACGGTGTCACTGGTTGCTAAAAATCAACGTCTAAGTGCCATGGGTATGCTGCAAACAGAAATTGTGCAAAAGACATTTTAATGTTCATCGGGCAGCGCAACACTCATGACGTGCCACGGGCCGGCCGGCCGCGTGTGACGTCACGACAACACGACAACCATATTCGGTTGGTGCATCTTCGGAATAACAAACTGCCATATTAACAGCTCGGACAATTCCTGGGTTGAGAACAATAAGTGGCAAAACCGTACGCAACCGGTTGGGGAGCACAACATCCGGTCCCGACGCCCACGGCACCGCCAGGCACGTCCCAGCTTTGTGTAGCCAGCATCAGAGGTTGCGAAGACTGGAACAGGATGCTGTTCAAAGGATTCCTGGTTTTATCTGGACAGCTCTGGTGGTCGTGCAAAGGTCTACAAGAGTGTCAAGGAGAACTTTTTAGCGACGCTTGTCTACTCAACGTCGTCAGTTTGGGGTGGAAGTGTAATGGTGTGGGATGGCAGCACAATTGATGGGAGAACACAACTCATCATTGTTCGTAACAATCTGATTAGTACCGGGACGACATCGTTCAAGATGATGTTCTACTCTTTGTTCAAATGCAGGTACGTAATGTCACGTTGCCCGCCCACATATTCCACAGACGTTTGAGGCAGCTTAACATCGCTATACTGCCATGGCCGGCTGTTTTTCAAGCCTATACCTCGTCCCCAATGAACGTAGCTTACAACAGGACCAGGACCAACGTTACCAGGCCGTAACGCTAGTTCAGTTGGATCAATCTTTGGTTGACATTTGGAACATCATCCCCAGGCTCTTTCCAATCATCTAGTTTCTTCAATGCATCGCCGATGCCTCGCCTGCATCAACGCAAATGGTGGTCACACCAGATGCTGACATTGTTAATTGAGTTGTTACATCATCCTTTTTAGGGGGCGGCCGGGTAGCCTAGTGGTTAAAGCGTTCGCTCGTCACGCCGAAGACCCGGGTTTGATTCCCGACATGGGTACAATGTGTGAAGCCCATTTCTGGTGTCCCCCGCCGTGATATTGCTGGAATATTGCTAAAAGCGGCGTAAAACCAAACTCACACACTCACTCATTCATCCTTTTTAGGACTTGTCGCTCTGGCTCCTGTTACCATGTAAGGGTTTTGTCAATAAATGTGTTATAATAAAACATTGATCAGACAAATGAGCAAATATTATGTAGTTATTTTCAATAACATTTACACCACTTTATGTGAAGCGGAATGAATGGGACAACTTTCATGCATTGGTTAGAACATCAACTACTGCCACCAAACTACTGGTGCTGACAAACCTAGAAATATAATCGGGGCGAACCGGGATTCGAACCAACAATCATAGGGTTCTGGCGGGCCGAAGGGACGCAACTCTGCACAGCGAATCGCGGCGCCTTAGACGACTGGGCCACCCGTGCCCCCTTATATATAGGTAAGAGCAACATCTTGTTACATTTACTTTGCAACCCGTTAAGCTCCAGGTGTGCAGCAACCCATGCTTGCCGTAAAAAGGCGGCTATGCTTGTCGTAAGAGGCGACTAACGGGATCGGGTGGTCAGGCTTGCTCACTTGGTTGATGCATGTTATCGTATCCCAAATGCGTAGATCGATGCTCATGATGTCAATCACTGGATCGTCTGGCCCAGACTCGATTATTTACAGACCGACGTTATTTAGATGGAATATTGCTGAGTGCGGCGTTAAACAACAAACTATTAGGGAACTACTTCCAAGAAGATAGACCTACAACTGCAGTCACTGTGTTGTGTCTGTCCTGTCGATGATTGCCGCAGGCTACGTGGTCTCGCCAAACCTTGTCGTGAAGGTCGAGTTTCTTGCCATGGCGACATACTACAGCTGTATTGCAAAATGTTACGAACATTTACTCGGACACATAGACGTTATGTACGGTCAGTGAATTGTACAGGTGCGTGGGTGTGTTAATGAGACAAGTTCAGATCGGCAGAAGCTCGAAGATCTCCCGCATGCAATAACACAAACTGCTTTAACCAACTGCTCAGCTTGCAAACTAGGAACAATGTGACTACGACGTCCATTGTGTAACAAGTACTTTGGTATACAATGTAATGCAAAACGTTTTCATTGCTCATGTTGTTATACTTCCCTTTAATAACCCGTATATTTTAGCTTTGTTCAATATTGGAGTGAGTGAGTTGGGTTTCTTGCCTATCAGTTCTAATTACACCCCCGGGGGCACGGGTTGCCCAGTCGTCTAAGACGCCGCGATTCTCTGTGCAGAATTGCGTCCCTTGGGCACGCCAGAAACCTATGATTGTGGGTTCGAATCCCGGTTCTCCCCGATTATGTTTCTAGGTTTGTCAGCACCATACCCGTGCTCGTGGGTTTCACCGAAGTGGTAAACGTCTGAGACCTGCATCACTTCGGGCTTTCCTCCCACATTAAGCTGACACGCCGTGATATAACTGGAATACTGTTAAAAGCGGCGTTAACACAACTGCCCAGTGTTATTACCTATCACTTAGCTATGATAACTTAAGTGTTGGCTTCCATTGTCTATTGCTAATCACCTATCAGCGCCAATCATCTGTTGGCTTCCTTTGTTAGTTTCTACCCTTTGTTATTTTCCACCTTTTGTTATCTTATTTAATTTTGTTGTCCTTACCTGTACATATATTATGCTCTCTGCCTCATGGCATTCATTCACCTGATGAAGGAGTAAGCATATACTCCGAAACGTTGTGTTCCTCATTATAAAGAAGTTGACATCCATTTCGTATGAAAGGTTGAATTTGAATTTATTATTATTTCATATCAATTATTTTAAGACGCGAAATTATTTCCACTATTTGGAGTGATATTAGACCAGGGACATCCAAAACGTTGTGTTCCTCATAATAAAGAAGTTGACATCCATATATTCTCTTCCCTAATCTCGTTATGCTTTGTTTTGCCGCTCAGTTAATCTCCTCACGGCAACCAGTCCATGTCTATCTATACTGTTGACAGTGATGAAGTTCAAGTCATTGAAGCATTCAACAGATGGAAGAATGCCGTCATCGGGTGAATGAGTGTTGCACTTTTATCGCGTCAGGCAATATACTATGGGAGAAAAACCCAACCCTGGTGTAGACGACCCGCAATTACCATATTTAATAGCCATGTTGGCTAACCAATCACCATTTCTGTCGAACATGAGTACCGTGATGAGATTGTCACATCTCAATCCCCGTGGCAATAAAATGGCCAGCATTAGAGAACAATGTTTTGTATCCATCAGACATATCGGGTGCTGCTATAAAAGCAATCGGTCTGTTAATGTAATAGACAGCAAAGGGATTTTTGTGCGTGTCTCTAGGCTACTCAGTGAGTCAATAAAAATTATCACCAATTAAGAAACAAGGAGGCGGATCAGTGCAACTCGACAACAATAATTGTAGCGCGACTTGGGTGTCGCATGATAATGGGTAGGAACTGCAGTTGTATTTGCCAGGAGATTCGTCAGTGTATCACATGTATGTTTTGTTCTTGGAAGACGTCATGGGTCTCTACTCTCTTAGCCAGGGTTTGCTGTCTTGAATAGCCAAATCAACTAATGGTTGCAAGCGAACTCTTGTAGTCTCCTGCCACTTGTTCTTGTCTGACCCTGTCTGACCACCTGCCCCTGTCTGCCAATGTCTGCCATGTCTGCCGATGTTTGCCTATGGCTACCCCTGTTCATAACTCTGTCTGTCCCCGTCCGCCCTTGCCTATTCCTTTCCTGTCTGCACAAGGGGATTGCGCATGTCCACCTCTGTCTGCCCCTGCCCTGCCCTGCCATTGCTCTACACCCTGCCCTGCCATTGCTCTACACCCTGCCCTGCCCTGCCATTGCTCTACACCCTGACCTGCCCTACCCTGCCATTGCTCTACACCCTGCCCTGTCCTGCCATTGCTCTACACCCTGCCCTGCCCTGCCCTGCCCTGCCCTGCCCTGCCCTGCCCTGCCCTGCCCTGTCATTGCTCTACACCCTGACCTGCCCTACCCTGCCTCTACACCCTGCCCTGCCCTGCCATTGCTCTACACCCTGCCCTGCCCTGCCCTGCCATTGCTCTACACCCTGACCTGCCCTACCCTGCCATTGCTCTACACCCTGCCCTGTCCTGCCATTGCTCTACACCCTGCCCTGCCCTACCCTGCCCTGCCATTGCTCTACACCCTGCCCTGCCCTGCCCTGCCCTGCCCTGCCCTGCCCTGCCCTGCCCTGCCCTGCCCTGCCCTGCCATTGCTCTACACCCTGCCCTGCCCTGCTCTGCCTTGCCCTTGCACTACTCCCTGCCCTGCCCTGCCCCGACCCGACCCGACCCGCCCTGCCCTGTCAGCTCCTGTCTAGTGGAAGGTCTTCATTCATACAAAGGGACATTGCTCTTTGCATAGAGTTATTTATCAGCATATAAGACAATGAGGACGATTTGACACATTGAATTGTACAAAATGAATTACTTTTGAGAACACAGCACCAAAACATCACATACGATTGTTGTCACCGCCACAGTTGTATCTGCATCAACTCGTTCAGTTTACTCAACCAAAAAATGTTGACGTCAATCTACAAAGTAGCGACGTCATGATGTATCGACGATCAAGACAAAATGTCCAGTAATTCTGTCCCGTCCATCTATAAACGCACATCTAGTCTGACGGTTACTGGCTGATCTGGCCTGATGGGTTTACCTGTCCCCTACTAGACACACACAATAGGCTTACAGCGGGGACGGGGAGACAGGCATCTGCAGATGCTATGTTTAGGATGTTCTTTCCCTCATCCTCCGTGTACATGTGGGAGGGCACTATCCCATTACGTGAGTTATCCACAACGACTTTCGTTATGGCAATACAGTTACCGATCAGGTGTCCGACCCTGGATATTCTTTTTTTTCAGTTCCCGAAAATGCTGGAAAGATATAATTTGTGCCGAAAATAAATATATCGCTCTCTGAACATGCTTTTTCATACAGAACAAACATTCAATCAATCAGTTTATTCGGTAATAAGGCCTCAGGCCCACGTACATATATATACAAATTAGTTTCACATCAAGTGCTGCATGAAATAATATTTACAGGTAAGAAGAACGAAGACAGATAGCATTTTTAACATAATTGGCTAAGTTCTCAAGGCGGTTTACATCAGAAGAGTTTAACATTCTAACCAGTGTGTCTTTACGATTATTACCAGTAATGAAGTCTAAATATGGGAAATATTTTGAGCGAATATCTTCATAAATGGGGCAAACAAGAATGAAATGAATTTCATTTTCAACTGCCCTTAACTTGCACAATGGACAAAACCGGAGTGTCTTATCGATGCCATCCCTACAGAACAAACAATATATATAGTGTTGTGTTTCCAAGCGAGATTATTTAGTATTCTTTTTAAGTGGACCATTACATGTCTAAGCCGTGTTAGGATCTTCTGGTTGCAGATGTACAAACAATCCAGATCTTCCAATATCAGGTCTGAAATCGTGTCGTCCTTGGATTTACGCCTACGTTTGCGTGAAACGCATTGATGTCACTGAAACATTATCCACTTTAACCAATCTCACTCGCCAACACATTAACTATTTGATTTTGTTATTTATTTATTATTTATGTGTTTAATCCAGACAAACAGACCCAGATCTTGAAATATAGAATCAACAGCTGTGTTCTTTACTTCTAAAGAAATGCAAGCTCTTTATTCGTAAATGGAGATCGCCTCCGTGATCTGGTAGTAGAGGGTCCGCCCGGAGAGCGGAAGATCCGGGGTTCCATCACCGGCAGCGACGTACCAAAATACGTTAAAAGATGGTACTTGATGCTCAAGTACCGGCCGGAATAGACAACGTGCAACGTCAAGTACCGGCCGGAATAGACAAAGTGCAATGTCAAATACCGGCTGGAATAGACAAAGTGCAATGTCAAATACCGGCTGGAATAGACAACGTGCAATGTCAAATACCGGCTGGAATACACAACGTGCAATGTCACGTGCCGGCTGAAATAGACAACGTGCAATGTCAAGTACCGGCTCGAATAGACAACGTGCAATGTCACGTGCCGGCTGGAATAGACAACGTGCAATGTCATGTGCCGGCTGAACCAGACAGCTTGCAATGTCGGGCACAATTTTGAATCAACGCAGCCATCAAAGTTAGGCTCAAATGTTATAAAATGAAATTAACAATAAGTAATCAACCGAAACGTAATATGCAACAACATGTTCTTGCATGCTTATGTTCATCATTGCTGAGGAAATGGTATATTGTGGACGTCAATTGACGTTAATAAGGAAAAATGATACATCTTCACTTCCTGTTGTGAAGACTACTGTCGTTATTTATGGCAGCAAGTATTAATGTTTATTGTAACTTTGTGCTGGACAAATTGACACCAGAGGATGTCATTATGTACTGGAAATAGAAAAATAGTGTAAAACGAATGAGAGTGCATGCTTCTAACTACCTTGTAAAACGTTGTTAAATGGGATTCGAACCTTCGGATTTTTCACTGTGTTTGAATACTCGTCTTTATAAGTCCAATTTTTTCTCAATCCCAAATTTAAAAAACAACGTGTCATTCGGCTTGGCGAAATGTTTTATTCGTTTGTTGTTTTACGCTTCACTCACCAATATTCCTGCTATATGACGGCGGTCTGTAATTAATCGAATCTTGACCAGACTATCCAGTGATTGACATCATTAGCATCGATCCACGCATTTGGGATACGATCACCTGCATCAACCAAGTCAACGAGCCTGACCACCGGATCCCGTCTGTCGCTTCTTACGACAAGCGAAGCTCCTTCCCAGCGCGTGACACCTTCGTTACACTCTCGGTATAGAGAGCTCCGCGAACGGGATTTCGCTGTGAGGAGCTTGACGACAAGCATGCGTTGCTGAAGACCAGCACAAAGTCGGATGTCAACGGGTCCGAATGAAACAACGTAACTACGTAATTAAATATTAAGTGGTATTAACTTCGATTTGGTTGATTTTTATATAATTCTGCTAATGAGTTCAGTTATCAAGGAATTTTTAAGCATGTGATGACGTCCATTGTGCTATGATGTCACACTATTACAGTGTGACTGTGTCAGAATTCACATGGTGACAGAGACACAAGCTACTTCAGAAAGTGACTGATCACTTTTGTATTTTACACAGTCTCTAGGTTTGTACTACGGGGAGTGTACAGAGGTAGTGGGTTCACGGAGTAGCGGGATATATTGAGTACTTGATGCGGGCTCTGACTTAAGACGTTTTCCCGATGCATTATCTTAACTTTCAACAAAATCAGTAAATGCGCTATCGTGTCACTAAATTTTCTGGTCCATCACCTGATTGTCTGGTTTGTTTACAGGCTGCCGTACCATATCATGAGTACTGCTTGGCTACGTTAGGCAACAAACAAACAAACAAACACTTACTTCTTTATGCAAATTGTGTGAGTGGCGGGTGCTACCGGTTGGGCAGGACATTTTGTGAACACCTGGTGTCATCACTTGTTTTCAGTGATCCATTCATATAATTTTCACCGCTATTTTGCTCTTTACGCCAATCGGAATCTGTTTTGGCGGATAATCGAAACTGGATATATTTTCTGGCTTTGACGTTTTGTAGTTTATACCTGAACACCCGCAAGTCTTTGGCCAAGGCTGGTATTCTCAGGAGCTAGATACAAACAGTACAATAATATTGTAAAAAATTCATGATCATGGTTACATTTACTTATGAAGTTGGAAAACTCGTCTTTTCCACTCATATTGGCCATTCATGTGCATTTGCCATGCCATAAGTCACAAGCTTGCAAGTGTAAGAAAGAAGAAAAATCTAGTTGTCAACCATTTGTACATTTCGGATCTTGTACGATATACCTACCCGTAAAGATCCGGGGTAGAATAGGTCTTCAGCAACCCATGCTTGCCGTAAAAGGCGACTATGCTTGTCGTATGATGGGACTAACGGGATCGGGCGGACAGGCTCGCTGACTTGGTTGATGCATGTCATCGTATTCCAATTGCGTTGATCGATGCTCATGATGTCAATCACTGGATTGTCTGGTCCAGACTCGATTATTTACTGGTAGCTGGAATATTGTGCGGCTTTAAACAACAATCAAACAAACAAACGATATACCTCAATTACAATGTTGTCCGCAACATTAACCCTTGACATTTCCAGTTGACCAAATGGGGCTCTATTTGTACTTCGTCCTTTCATTTTGGGACCGACGGCGAAACACCTGGTGTCAACACTATTTGATATTGATTTATAACACATGCTAATGATATACAGTAAACTACGGTTATGACGAACTCAAAGGGACCACTAATTTTAGTTCGTTGTAGCCGTGGTTCGTTATATGCATATATACAGCATAACTACAGCAAATAGTCGGGACAAAAAAGTAAGTTCGTTATATCCGTCAGTTCGTTATAAGAGTGTTCGTTATAACCGTAGTTTAATATAGTTGGAATCGTACAATGGACTCTTTTAGAAGAGAGTTCTTATGATTATGGAAATGGTTTGTCGCATTTATTAATATTAAAATTACCGGGCATCGAAAGACAACTTCAGGAATAACATGATATTCCAGCTACATCTCATCCAAGCAACTAATAGCAATAGATAACATTTCTTTAATCATAATAAATCTCTACTAAAGGCAGAATAACTGCAACAAAGTTGTGCAATATTTTTAAAAAAAATCTATTTTTGTTTTATTACAATATCTCGCAGACACGATATATGTTCCTACAAAGGTTCTAGCTGATGACGTGACATAAATTTTACAAATACATATGTTAACGTTGGACCGAGGGTGAATATGATTTGCACTTGTAAGTATTTTGGATTGAAAATGTCGCGCCGCTTGGTCTGACTTTAGCAAGCTGCGTGAATTAAGCGGGCACATCGATGGGTATTTAGATCAATATTACCATCCCTCTGGGGGGAATCATCACAAGTGAAGGCACAGTGACCTTCAGTGGTTTACTTTTATGTCGCTCTGTCAACTTCTCATCACTTATACAGAGCTCTGTTGAAACCTGATCCTGAATGTACCACCCCGTTAGTCTGGAAACCTCGCCTTTCGGAACTGCTGTGTAAACATTAATCCGTACATTTGTTTCAGAATTGACATTTTGACAAACCGGGAATGGGTTATCAACGCAGAATAAGATATTAAACATGTTCATTAAACTGTTCCATTGTTAGTTCGCACTGTATGCTTATCGCTTTTAGCCAACAGGCTACAGCTTACAAATGTCGAGCAAACATATACCATGTCCTGTTCAAGTTGCGCATGCGTGTCGTGTTTATTAAGACACGGGAAATCGAAAACTTGCTTTTAGTGACAAGAATTACAAGTGAGGTGAGGTGAAATTGGGTTTAACGTCGCGTCCAAGATTATTGCACTTATATAGCGACGTGCATGCACGTGTATGTGTGTGGATGCTTGTACTAGTCAGGACTGATGCCGATTTATAGTGCTAGCCCAGAGATACCATGCCGTAGTTTAACATGAATACCTCACTTAGACACAGTATACTGACTCCGAGCCGACCAGTCCTTGTTTTAGCCCCTTAATGCCGAGCGCCAGACAGGGTAACAACAAGTACCAACTTTTAACGTCTTTTGGTATGACGCGGCCGGGGATCGAACCCCGGACCTTCCGCTCTCCGGGCGGACGCTCTACCACTAGACCACGGAGGCGGTCGATAAGAATTACAACAAACTTATCCGCTGATGAAAATTTTGACGAGTGCAGTTTATTTAACAAACTTCACGTTGTCCTCTCCTCGCGGGAGAAAGGATCACCGCCTGCCTCATCGTTAGTGTGACCAGAGTGAGTGATCGAGTTGGGTTTAACGCCGCTTTTAACATTATTCCAGTTATATCACGGCGTGTCAGCTTAATGTGGGAGGAAAGCCCGATGTGATGCAGGTCTAAGACGTCTACCACTTCGATGAAACCCACGAGCATGGGTATGGTGCTGACAAACCTAGAAATATAATCGGGGCGAACCGGGATTCGAACCAACAATCATAGGTTTCTGGCGTGCCCAAGGGACGCAACTCTGCACAGCTAATCGCGGCGCCTTAGACGACTGGGCCACCCGTGCCCCCTACCATAAGGTATGCACTCGTGGTTTTGTGATATCGACGTGAGGTCAAGTTAGGTTTAGCGCTACTTTAAACAGTAGTTAAGTTAAATCCCGTTTTTTAGCTTGTCATGAAATCTAATGGGTAGTGAATGCACTGGTGCGTTTTCCTGTCACGATGCCAAGGGGCATACACGATCGAAGACACGATGTTGTGTTGATGTTGGAGAGTGAACTAGCTGCACCAACAGCTGATTACTGTGTGTTTCAGTTTCAACGTTAAAATATAAAATAAAATAAAATCGATTTTTAAAAAAAGTCACGATGATGATCGTTGAAAGGATATAAACTAAGTGACTAATTTCAAATGAGAATAGAATGAGTAAGCTTGTCTTAACGCCTCTTTGAACAGTATTTCGGTAATGTCACTGCATGTCACCCGTGAAGATCCGGGGTAGAATAGGTCTTCAGCAACCCATGCTTGCCATAACAGGCGACATGCTTGTCGTAAGAGGCGACTAACGGGATCGGGTGGTCAGGCTCGCTGATTGGTCGATGCATGTCATCGTATCCCAATTGCATGATGCTGATGATGTCAATCACTGGATTGTCTGGTCCAGGCTCGATTATTTAGAGACCGCCGTTATATATCTGGAATGTTGCGGAGTGCGGCGTTTAACAACAAACAAACAAACAAAAGCATGTTACTTTGATATGGGAGGAAAGTCCGAAGTGATGGTGGTCTTCGAGGATGTGCCGCTTTGATGAAACCTACGGTATGTTGTTGACTCACAGCACTCAATTGTGGTGACTAGACGACTGGGCTGTCTTTAACTTTTTGATAAAATTATGGGTTTTTTTCGGTTCATGAAGTTCATAAAATACTATATGTATCCTCTCCCACTCGATATTACAATTACTCAAACACTTGTAAAGAGTTGTACTTTAGTAATATTGTTTTTGCACGCTCACTCGACAAGACACGAGATCAATATGGGAACTTGGATCGATGCCAGACATCACATATTACAAAACTGTGTGTTAATCCCATTTGACACTGATTCAATGAACAACCATCACACCTCTATGTGGTGCTGAAAGCTGGGTCACTTCTTGAAGCAATCCATAACTAATGTATAACCCATCCTGATTAAAAGCGTCAGTTGTATAGATTACGTTTTTCATCCAAGGAAAGAGCCCCACAGTTGTGTTATTGCATCTTTAATAGTCAAGTTTGTTCATCTAAACACTTGAATTGCCTTTGCGTTGTTTTCGACGTGTGCCACCGTATGGGGCAAGATCACCTTTTCACGAACACATGGTATCATCACGAATCAGCTCTTTGCAGAGATTTCCAATGCCTTGATATGCATATGTTTAAGCATCTTCCCGAGGCAAGAGAGTTGACTGACTTTAAAAGTCCAGTTTCCACCCTTGCCGAACTAGGCTGGAATTCCTGGGCTCGATCGTAGCGCCACCAGTGGCTATTACGAGTAATGTTCATTCTATGCCTCTCCTATTGACCAATCAGATTCAACCTCTCGTATCACTTGCATTTGCTTTAAACAAAACGGTGGCGCCCAGTCAAGACGATCTGATAGATAATCAAGATCTATATTGTGATCAAACGAGTCTTACATCGCGAAGTGCATCAAATCACGTGAGCACCTTGATTAAAAACATGAAAAGATACAGAAAATATCTCTTGACAACGAGTTAGCGGTGCACATGCTTTGCAAATCCTGCAGTCGACCAAAATCTGCATGACACTTTACGAACCGGATTTCGATTTCGGTGCGCGATTTTAATTGGACTATGCATAGACTCGTTAGTCCAGCCAAAATGTAACTGCATAATACCAGCCTAGTTCGGTAAGGGTGGAAACTGGACTTTTACAGTCAGTTAACTCAATTGCCTCGGGAAAATGATGTTTAAGTACCACTCCCCTGATAAGTATGCTGATGGAAAACGTAAGGCTATATAAGTGTCACGACTGACGCCAGAGAACATAGACTTATGTGTACGATTTGTAAAACTGATTGTATTAAAGATGAAGACAACTTTTTATGTGTATGTCCAGGGTATAATGATTTAAGAGCAAATCTAAATAACTAGTTATACCACAACCAAAATGGTACAAATGTGTAAAGAAACTATTAGAAATTTATCATGTTCATTTATCATGCTAGGAAACTAAGAAAATGTATGATTTTGTAACACGCCCCAGATAATGTACGAAAGGCCTTTGGCCTCATCAGTACCTTGAATAAAGGTTGATTGATTGACTGAAGCCAGATTATGACGTGTAATGTAAATGAAAGCGTTGTCCAGACTCATAAAGAAAGTAACAGCGAAAAGCGGAGTCCATTGTTCTATTTCGTCTATACCACAAGCATGCGTTTATAATTCACTAAGTATGCAAATACAGTAAACTACGGTTATACCGAACACGCTTAAAACGAACTTACGGATATAACGAACTTACTTTTTGGTCCCGACTATTTGCTGTAGTAATGCTGTATATATGCTTATAACGAACTACGGTTATAACGAACTAAAATTAGTGGTCCCTTTGAGTTCGTTATAATCGTACTTTACTGTAGTGATGATACCAGGTGTTCGCGAAAGGGGAGCATATCCTGCCCCACCGGTGGTACGCGTCACAAACAATAAAGTCATGAGAAGGCACTTCAAGTGTTCAGGGCCGCCTCCGTGGTCTTGTGGTACAGCGTCCGTCCGGAGAGCGGAAGGTCCGGGGTTCGATCCTCGGCAGCGTCATACCAAAAGACGTTAAAAGATGGTACTTGTTGTTACTCTGTCAGGTGTTCGGCATGAAGGAGCTATAACAAGCTCGAACAAGCCGGTTCGGGGTCAGTATGCTATGTCTGAGTGGGGTATCCATGTTAAACTATGAAATATATGAACCAATAGTACATATAAACATAGATATCAATAAATAAGCAAACACATATCAAAGGGAGGGTGAGTTTATAATATTCAGGAGATACTATGAAAGTGAACCTTGGACTCTAGAACTTTCAAATGTAAATTTGATACCTGTAAATTTCATTCGAAGCGACCCGTGAAGATCCGGGTTAGAGTAGGTCTTCAGCAACCCATGCTTGCCGTAAAAGACGACTATGCTTGTCGTACGAGGCGACTAACGAGATCGGGTGGTCAGGCTCGCTGACTTGATACATGACTGATGCATGTCATCGTTCCCAATTGCGTGGATTGATGCTTATGATATCAAGCACTGGATGGTCTGGTTCAGACTTGATTATTTACAGACCGCCGTCATATAGCTGGAATATTGCTGAGTGCGGCGTTAAACAACAAACATACAACCAAAATCATTCGAGGCGCCTAAATTGAAAACATAGTAAGTTTATCTATATTCTACTATGACATAGTCATAAAACATACGTGAATACTTATAAGCGGTCGTGATAAATGATGCGTCATTGGCTGTGTCCAATATATTCAGTAGGTTTAGGGTCGAATGCGGGAATCAGTGACGATTAATTTTAATCTGTGTACGTTTGCTTTTATATTCTCAACCCATGATGTATTGAGTCTGTTTCCTGCATCCCAAAGACGCCGCCGCAGCCATAGTCACAAGCAAAGACGAAGGCAAAATGAAACCATTGATTTGGAAAATTTGTTGCCTCTCCTTCAGGAACCATTGGGACTGCTCAAAGTAAGAACAAGACTATACGCTGTGTCGTTGAAAGGAATCAACCGACTCCAGCAACTTTCGTTGATGGATGGGTCCACAAACAGTAAGAACCCACAGTGTCGACTAGAGAGTATAGTTCTTGATATTGCTTTGAAACGTTTGGCTAAACCTGGAACAGACTCCGATAAATTAGATAAAGTCATCATGTTCCTGAATTTGAAATTTGCAAACAAGGGACTTGATGCTTTCAACGTAAGTAACAGTCTCAGACAAAAATAAGCCTCCCTAAATGCCCAATATGTCACATTTCAGGAACCAACAACAGTCATCTTCTTCTGTACCCAACCGTTACACCGAAACACAACACAGCACACGTTACACCGAATCACAACATAGCACACGTTACACCGAATCACAGCACAATACATGTAACAGTGTAACAGTTGAACAGTGGAACGGCCGAATTTATTACAACATCAATACATGCTCGGTCCCCACTGACACATAAATGTCATCACCGATCACAAATACACCCACACACTTTACTGTTGGCCGACACGTAAAACCAGAGTTAAAAACTTTTTGTAAGAAAAGCTCTGTTACCGTACTCCCTCAACGAATGCAACACCGATAATACCGGAGGTTTACAGCATAAATAAACGTGACGTTGAAAAATTATCAAACACAATATGCACAAATTGCAAGTTTTACAATGGTTCTACAGCCATGGTTCACAATTCCACCAACCGCGACAAGAAGTCGGTCCCTTGCAAACCAGTGACAGCGACATTTAAACATTCATTCCAATCAGGCGGTCGGGTAGCCTAGTGGTTAAAGCGTACGCTCGTCACGCCGAAGACCCGGGTTCGATTCCCGACATGGGCACAATGTGTGAAGCCCATTTCTGGTGTCCCCCGCCGTGATATTGCTGGAATATTGCTAAAAGCGGCGTAAAAACAAACTCACTCACTCACTCCAATCAAGCTCTCCGGCCTAAACAACCGAGCCTCGTCCAACATAGGACAATCTGAAACACACTGAAAGGTGAATTAGATTATATGTAAATATATACGGTACATTATATTCTACTTTAATATAAGACAAGTACCACTGGCCGTGCTTGCACAGGAAGCAAAAGAGAAGAATTCAAATTCACCTACCCTTTATATACCCTTAACAACGCCACTTAGCGGGGCAAACAATCTCTTGATTTGATCAGCTGCACGCCGCTAGGAGAAAACACTTTCCTTCTTATTCATACTTATATAATTTCTCCAAGCTGTTCATTGTAGTTTTTTCTAGGTTTGTCAGCACCATACCCGTGCTCGTGGGTTTCACCGAAGTGGTAAACGTCCGAGACCTGCATCACTTCGGCCTTTCCTCCCGAATTAAGCTGACACGCCGTGATATAACTGGAATAATGTTAAAAGCGGCGTTAAACCCACTCACCCAATATAGGGACGTGTTGCAGAACGTTGAGTTGGCAGCTCATGGTGTAATTAAAGTCCACTACTTCCCTATCCTTGGGGCTTCCAAGACTCATCGGGGCGGTAGGGTAGCCTAGTGGTTAAAGCGTTTACTCGTCACGACGAAGACCCGGGTTCGATTCCCCACATGGGTACAATGTGTGAAACCCATTTTCCGCTGTCCCCCGCCGTGATGTTGCTGGAATATTGATAAAAGCGGCGTTAAACAATATTCACTCATGCACTCACTCACCCACTTCAACAACCTGTTGGTAATTTAATCGAACCCTGACCGTCATTCTAAAAGACAGTAAAAGATGGTACTTGTTGTTACCCTGCCTGGCGCTCGGCATCAAGGGGCTAAAACAAGAACTGGTCGGCTCAGAGTCAGTATACTGTGTCTCAGTGGGGTATTCATGTTAAACTGCTTCATTGTATTTCAGTGGGCTAGCGCAATGAAATCGGCATCAGTCCGGACTTGTACAAGCAGCATGCCCGTCGCTATATAAGTGCAATAATCTTGGATGCGACTTGTGGACTAGTACAAGCGGCCATAGACACGTGCATTCACGTCGTCATATAAGTGCAATAATCTTGGACGCGACGTTAAATCCCATTTCACCTCACCCTATGGTTACTGAAAGGGTTTTCGGAAGGATCGCAGTTCCAAGCTTCAATGACGGACAAAGCATTTCATTATCTAAGACATACAAACATGTCGACATCTACAAAGAGATGGCTGTATAGCGAATCCCATGTCCCTGTAATCAATAAAGCTGATGGTGCGGCATAGCGGTTGATTATATCAAGTGGGCTGTTCCTGAACTCGATTAAGATGTCATCCATTTCGAAGAAAGGTTAGGGCTGTTATGTATGGAGCTGTCACTCCATTGAAACAAATGATGTTTTCGGATGAAGAAATGCAGACATGCATTATATGTCTCGTGCAGGATCCCCAGGGAGCTGAGAATTAATGAAATTCACAGTGCCAATTTTAGTCCTGCTTCTGTTTGGCTCATGTGATGTATCGAGTATGCATTGGACCATCAATTAGTTGATAGTGTCTGAGTACGGTTTTACGCCGCTTTTAGCAATGTTCCAGCAATATCACGGCGGGGGACACCAGAAATTGGCCTCACACATTGTACCCATGTCGGAAGTCGAACCCGTGTCTTCGGCGTGACGAGCAAACGCTTTAACCACTTGGCTACCCGACCGCCCCTAATTGGTTGATAAACGCATCACCATCAAGTAAACACGTGGATGTACATATTCAACTACAACTGTTACAGAATCCTATGGTAGACTTGACCCTTTTTGAAGTGAAGTTCCTGGTTATTTCTCTTATAACAGTTAATGATATTGTGACAATATTTGTGGGACAGAAAACCGACGGACAACGACAAGAGTGATTCCTAATCTTACGTCGTCAACATTTTCAAAGGTTCGTTTCAAATTTAATGTAATATAAAACGTCAACGCCAGAGAAGAACCACTCTTGATTATCCACCGAGAATTATATCAACGGATCATACATGGTCAACCACGTCCTACACTTCATTAATTGAAAGGCAAACAAGGTATACCACTGAGTGAGGTAAACGTCAGTTCCGCAATACCTTACTGAGGATGCTTGAGTGGGTGAGTGAGTTAAACGTCAGACCAGCAAGACGTTACCGAGAGAGTTTGAGTGAGTGAGTGAGTTAAACGTCAGACCAGCTAGACGTTACTGAGAGAGTTTGAGTGAGTGAGTGAGTTAAACGTCAGACCAGCAAGACGTTACCGAGAGAGTTTGAGTGAGTGAGTGAATTAAACGTCAGACCAGCTAGACGTTACTGAGAGGGTTTGAGTGGGTTAGTGAATTAAACGTCAGACCAGCAAGACGTTACTGGGAGGGTTTGAGTGAGTGAGTGAGTGAGTTAAACGTCAGACCAGCAAGACGTTACTGAGAGAGTTTGAGTGAGTGAGTGAATTAAACGTCAGACCAGCAAGACGTTACTGAGAGAGTGTGAGTGAGTGAGTGAGTTAAACGTCAGACCAGCAAGACGTTACTGAGAGGGTTTGAGTGAGTGAGTGAGTTAAACATCAGACCAGCAAGACGTTACTGAGAGGGTTTGAGTGAGTGAATGAGTTAAACGTCAGACCAGCAAGACGTTACTGAGAGGGTTTGAGTGAGTGAGTGAGTTAAACGTCAGACCAGGAGATGTTACTGAGATAGTTTGAGTGAGTGAGTGAATTAAACGTCAGACCAGCAATTCGTTACAACGTACTCTAGTGGATGAATGAGGTAAACGTGACATCAGCAACACTTTACAACGTACTCTAGTGGATGAATGAGGTAAACGTGACATCAGCAACACTTTACAACGTACTCTAGTGGATGAATGAGTTAAACGTGACATCAGCAACACTTTACAACGTACTCTAGTGGATGAATGAGGTAAACGTGACATCAGCAACACTTTACAACGTACTCTAGTGGATGAATGAGGTAAACGTGACATCAGCAACACTTTACAACGTACTCTAGTGGATGAATGAGGTAAACGTGACATCAGCAACACTTTACAACGTACTCTAGTGGATGAATGAGGTAAACGTGACATCAGCAACACTTTACAACGTACTCTAGTGGATGAATGCGTTAAACGTGACATCAGCAACACTTTACAACGTACTCTAGTGGATGAATGCGTTAAACGTGACATCAGCAACACTTTACAACGTACTCTAGTGGATGAATGAGGTAAACGTGACATCAGCAACACTTTACAACGTACTCTAGTGGATGAATGAGGTAAACGTGACATCAGCAACACTATACAACGTACTCTAGTGGATGAATGAGGTAAACGTGACATCAGCAACACTTTACAACGTACTCTAGTGGATGAATGAGTTAAACGTGACATCAGCAACACTTTACAACGTACTCTAGTGGATGAATGAGTTAAACGTGACATCAGCAACACTTTACAACGTACTCTAGTGGGTGAATGAGTTAAACGTGACATCAGCAACACTTTACAACGTACTCTAGTGGATGAATGAGGTAAACGTGACATCAGCAACACTTTACAACGTACTCTAGTGGATGAATGAGTTAAACGTGACATCAGCAACACTTTACAACGTACTCTAGTGGATGAATGAGTTAAACGTGACATCAGCAACACTTTACAACGTACTCTAGTGGATGAATGAGGTAAACATCACATCAGTCATACGTTACGGAAGATGCTTGTGAGAAGGTGAGTTAAAACTACTACAAAACAATTGAACAAAACGTGAACAAAACGTGAACAAAACGTGAACAAAACTGAATACCTCATTACGTAAGTTTTATTTCATTTATCATCGAAACAAAGTTGCCCACATGATGTGATTGCCTATATGTACATAATGTTTCGCAAAAAAAAAATACACGATTCATTTACATGTAATGTTTAGATCTATAAAAAACTTTGATAGTAATTCTCATGTTTTCTGATCAACTTGAAACAATGACCGAACAAAGGGAATCAGTTGGGACTTTGAAAATCCATGTATATAAAATGGAAGCGAATTCTGACTGACGGTACTTTGTGTGATTTAGGGTTTTAATGGTGTTACGGATGATACCTACTTTGAATTTTCAGATCAGGGAAAATGTCACAATTGCTACAATTCTTGATTCGCCAATTACAAGACAGGAAAGTCAAATAGCTATCTACGATTTGAAAAACAGCAACTTCCGGCATAGATGGTTTAATTCCAGAGTTTTTTAAACATTCTGTCAATATTCTACTCCCATACCTTGAATTATTTGAAGATGATTTTAGAAACGTTTTATTTCTCAAAAGAGTGGACTATTGGTATGATTATTCCACTACACAAATCAGAATCATGTACTGATACAAACAATTATCGAGGAATTACCCTTCTGAGTGTTTTTAGCAAAATATGTGTTTCTATTATCAATGAATATTAAATTATCAATGACCTTTTGGTCAGATTCATTGGATAAAATTTCAAAAGAACAAGCAGGATTTGGACAAGGCTACTCAACCACGGATAATATTTTTATACTGAATGCGATCGTTCATAAAAACATAAATTAATATGCAATATTTATCTAAAAGTAGAGCCATGTGTTGTTTAAAACCGTGGTATGTATATATGGTCTTTACATGTAACATTGGTGTACGCCAAGGCTGTATTCTTAGCTCCTTCCTGTCCTGTTTTTTCATCAATGAACTTGCTTCACAAATTAAGGGTAATTGTACGGATGGTATACAGTTGCATCCAGATGTTGTTAAGATATATTTCTGTTGCTTTTTGCTGATGATATAGTTCTGTTCTCTAGAACTATAAAAGGTTTGCAGAATTTGATAGATCAACCGTAGCTGTACTGTTTTTATTGTAAACTCCAAGTAAACACTGAGAAAACGAAAGTGTTAGTTTTAAAAAGGGAAATAAACTATCAAGTAGGGAAAAATTGATCTTCAACTCACAACCGTTACATATTGCCACATTAATTATCGGGGGGTTACTTTCACAGGCAGATTATCGTGGAAGTGCCACCCCCGTAATGCAGCATTGCAGACAAAAAAGATACTGGTGGGAATCCTACATAGTTTGAAAACTTTCACTGATCTTTTATATAAAACCTTTTTTTCAAATATTTGATACAAATGCTACTCCTATTCTTTTATATGGAGCAGAGGTCTTGGGTCATGGTGAATGCAGAGCTGTTGAACAGTAAATAAAATTTATTATTTTAATTTACTGGTCCATCGATATGCTTGTAAAAGATTCCTTGACATTAAAAACTGTACATCGAGTGTTATGGTATATGGTGTATGTGGACGTGTAACACTTTACATATTTCAACATGTTTTGGTTCAAAATTCTTAAAATGCATATGGATTGATTACCAAGAAAATGCTATCATATAATGTTATTGTATGAAAAACATGGAATTCGCAATTGGGCATATGATGTACAGTCGTTATTAAATGAATGCGGTTATGGGTATGTTTGGCATAATCTATGTGTGAATAACAATCCAAATTCGTTTTTAGTATTTAAACGCCAAAGACTTAAGGACATCTTCTTGCAAAAATGGTCATCGCATGTTTTAAGTTCAGAAAAATGAAAGCTGTTTAAGACAAAATTAATATTTCTCCAGAATACTATATGTTTGATATCAATTTTAAAAGATTTTGACTAGCTTTAGCACAGTTTAAATGCAGCTCTCATAGACTTAGGGTCGAAGTAGGTAGGCATATAAACATAGCCAGATACTAGAGAATATGTGAGCAATGTGATTTAAATGTGATTGAAGATGAATTTCATTTCCGGTTAGCCTGTCCAAAATACGACCATCTATGAAGTAAATATAGATCTGACATTTAATGTACATCCCACTCAACAAAAATATTTATCGATCATGTCAACAACTATAAAGATACCCTTAAATGACTTGTTCAAACGGGTATCTTCAGTGGAGTCTTCGGTGGAATTTATGTCGAAATCTATCGACGACCTTGGTGACAAAATGGCGTCGTCAGAACAACGCCTCCGCGACGAAATCGACAAGCTAAGAGAAAAGCTACTGATCTCAGAGATGTATTCCCGTAAATCCAACTTACTAATCTACGGTGTACCTAATACAGTCACAGATGTTGACAAGGCCTGTAGAAACATTTTCAAGGATAAATTACACCTGGATTCACATGCGGTGGACAACATGTTGTTTGTGAATATTCACAGACTCCCTCGATTCACACCGAACGAAGAACCTAATCCTATCATCATTAAATTCGTGCGCATGGAGGACAGAGATCTCATTTTGAAGACTACCTATTCCGTGGGGAGGGAATTGGCGAAAGACCGGCTCAGTGTTCGTACAGACCTGCCTGTCGACTTAAAAAAACTTCGTGGTCGCCTGGTACGAAAAGCCGCTGAATTACGTAAACAACAACTACATGCAAAGGTTCGCGAAAAGGGGATCGTTGTTACCCTGTATTACAGAAAGGATGCCAGGAGCGCATGGAAAACTCTCAAAGAGGACGAGGAACCAAGAATCTAACCTGGCTAAAGTCAATGTATGTGATGATGAGTGACCCATTTTCTCGATCAATGTTTTATTTGTTTCTTTTAAACACAAATCTAGTGTAAACTTTATTTGAGTGCAGATCAACATGTTAGGGTTTCTTGATCTCGCTCTCGGACATGTGAAGATCCACTGTCATGTTGTTTCACAGTGTTACCGGAGACGATTCTTGAACTTTTTACACTGGTATTTCGCATATCACATGACCAAGGTGTGTACGTCTGTCACGTGACCATTCAAAATGGCGGCCCACAGGACTCGTGGAGAGGACGATTTTCTTATAATATTTCTTTCATGGATAAGGTGTGAAAAATAAAATAAGATAGCCGCTTTTTGGGAGGTGAGCTTAAAATAACGAATACACTGTAGAATTACTGATGATGAGTGACCCATTCTCTCGGTCAATTTTTATTTTGTTTGTTATAAATCACAAATGTAGTGTTAACTTTATTTTAGTGCACATCATCATGTTCGGGTTTGTTGATCTCGCTCTCGGACATGTGAAGATCCACTGTCATGTTGTTTCACAGTGTTACCGGAGACGCTTCTTGAACTTTTTACATTGGTATTTCGCATATCACATGACCAAGGTGTGTACATCTGTCACGTGACCATTCAAAATGGCGGCCCACAGGACTCGTGGAGAGGACGATATTCTTATAATATTTCTTTCATGGATAAGGTGTGAAAAATAAAATAAGATAGCCGCTTTTTGGGAGGTGAGCTTAAAATAACGAATACACTGTAGAATTACTGATGATGAGTGACCCATTCTCTCGGTCAATTTTTATTTTGTTTGTTATAAATCACAAATGTAGTGTTAACTTTATTTTAACGCACATCATCATGTTCGGGTTTGTTGATCTCGCTCTTGGACATGTGAAGATCCATTGTCACGTTGTTTCGTTATGAAAAAAAAAAAAAACAACGAAAAAAACCAACACAAAAAACTGGAGATATCAATTAAAAAACAAACTAGTATACTGTAGAATTACTGTATGAGATAATAATGATAAGACTTATTTGCATAATATCAGATATAAGTCTTATATGCATTGCATCATTAGTTCATCAGTTAAACTTTTGATCAATAGAGAACTTGTAAGTGTGTAAAACTCGTAAATTACATATCGGACAGTGTGTTGGTTTGGTTATTTTCTACTTTTCTCTATATTACTATGTTAGTGCCTATACTCGCTGTATGCCACAGCCTAATTTAGTTTATAGTATAATGGGTCAATTGAATATTGCATGAGGAAATATTCAACCAAATCACTAGTAACTGTGAATTTGGGATGTTAGCTTCACAGTGGACAGTATTTAGTTGTGTAATGGTTTGACACTTGTGTGCTTCTTACTTATCATTATGACAGCTATTTTTGTTCCTGGTCTTTTCTGTTATATGCCACTGATACTTTTGGGTGAAGATTTTACCCCTTTTTTCTGGTGGTAGCCACATGGTGCCAGTTTGTATCATACGATGCTTTACTTGAAGTTTGTAGAAGCAAGTGTGAGTTTGATTTCAGTCATTTATGGTTTTAAAGCTTTTTCTTCAGATAGTTGTGAAAGTGTATGTATGTGTAGAAAGTGTGTAAATTCAATCTTTCATATGGCCTCTGTGTATGTGAACAAATCTTTTATTGACAATGGCTAACTTAGGTTTTACCTGCTGCTCTATGAACTGTAGAGGACTGCAAGATAATGCCAAGAGAAAAGATGTTTTTAACTTTTTACGATCTAAAGCATACTCATTTATCTTCTACAGGATACACATTTTACAAAAGAACAAGAACCAATTATAAGATCACAGTGGGGATTTGATTGCATCTTCAATTCCAAAAACAGCCAGTCCAGGGGTGTTGCGATTTTGTTTAACAAAAATGTGGACTATAAGATTCATAGGACTTACATGGATGACAATGGTAACTTACTTATATTAGATATAACTATTAGTGATCAACGGGTAACACTTGTGAATATTTATGGTCCCAATTTAGACTCACCAGAATTCTATGAGCAGGTTAAAGAGCAAGCTCGTGTCATGGGAAATGAGGATTATATTTTTGCTGCAGATTGGAATCTTGTTTTGAATGAGTCACTAGATGTTCATAATTACCAGAATATCAATAATCCTCGTGCTCGTGAAAAAATATTAAAATTAATTGGTGATTTTGATTTGGTAGATGTGTGGAGAGATTTCAATCCAGAAATCAAAAGGTTTACTTGGCGTAAAAAGTCACCCTTAAAACAAGCAAGATTAGATTTCTTCCTCATCTCAGAAAGACTCTATTCTTTTGCCACACAGGCAAAAATCACTGCAGGTTATAGAACTGATCATTCAATCATTGATCTGAGTATTTCATTTCAAACTTGTCCAAAGCGTAATACATACTGGAAATTTAATACTTCTTTGTTGAAAGATAAGTATTACATAGATCTAGTAAAAGAAACTATTTTAAAGGTTAAATCGCAGTATATTAAAATGTATGGTGATGCTCGAAATATTAATGATATACCTAATCATGAAATTCAGTTTAATATAAATGATCAATTATTCTTTGAAGTCCTGCTTCTGGAAATCAGAGGAAAAACAGTTTCTTATTCTTCCTTCAAGAAAAAAAAAAAATATTGAAAAAGAACAAAACCTGATTCAACAGATCGAAATTCTTGAAACTTCTAGTGTTATTAATTTTGATGACTTGGAAGATAAAAGAAAAGAATTGGAAGAAATTAGGAAACACAAGATGGCTGGAATTGCCATAAGATCTAGAACTAAGTGGATTATGGATGGTGAAAGAGTTAGCAGCTATTTCTGTAACCTTGAGAACAGGAATTTTGTCAGCAAGTCTATGACTCATTTGGAGTTAAACGATGGCACCACATTGCTAAATTCAAGTGACATTATTGCTGAAGCTGCCAATTTCTATGAGAATTTATACAGTAGCAAAGAACACATGGTGCAAGATTGTGATTTGAATACCCTGTTGGACAGAGATTCTCTCCCCTTTTTAAATAAAAGTGATGTGGACGAGATGGAAGATTTATTAACTCTTGATGAGCTGGCAAAAGCTTTGAAAAAAATGCAAAATAACAAAAGCCCAGGCTCAGATGGCTTTCCCACTGAATTTTATAAATTCTTTTGGAAAGATATTGGACAATTTTTATTGCGATCATTGAATTGTGGTTTAATATCTGGTGAACTCTCTGTTACCCAGAAACAAGGGGTTATTGTCTGTATTCCAAAGGGGGACAAGCCTAAACGCTTCATAACTAACTGGAGGCCCATATCACTATTGAATGTTTCATATAAGCTGGCATCTTCATGCATAGCAAATAGAATCAAGTCAAGATTGCCATTTATCATTAATGAAGATCAGACTGGCTTTATGACAGGTCGCTACATTGGTGACAATATTCGCTTAATCTATGATGCCATCTCATGTACAGAAAAATCAAACATTCCTGGTATGCTTCTTCTTATAGACTTTGAGAAGGCATTTGATTCCGTTGCTTGGTCATTTATAGACAAATCTTTATCCTTTTGGGGATTTGGTGAAAATTTAAGGAAATATATATCGGTATTTTACAATGATATAAAAAGCTGTATGTCCATCAATGGTCAGTTGTCATCTTGGTTTAATATCAGACGCGGTTGCCGACAGGGTGACCCATTATCACCGTATATATTTATTCTCTGTGCAGAAATACTAGCCAGTATGATCCGCTCTAATAGAGATGTCAAAGGTATCCTGGTGGACGGTAGTGAGTATCTTCTTAGTCAGTATGCTGATGATATGGAAATATTACTTGATGGTAGTCAGTCCTCCTTTGTATCATGTATTAACTCTCTTGATTGTTTTGCCAAAATATCTGGTCTTAAGATTAACTATAATAAAACTCAAGTTATCTGGCTTGGCTCCAAGAGAGGTTGTAAGGAAAAGTTCAAAGATGATTTGCCTGTTGGTTGGAATCCAGAAGAGTTTAGAATTCTAGGAGTCAAATTTTGCACAAATCTGAAAAAAATGGTTCAGTTGAACTTTAAAGACAAATTATTTGAGTTAAAACAGATTATGAATAGGTGGATGAAACGGATAGTTACACCAATTGGTAGGGTGGCAATCATTAAATCCTTGTTGATTTCAAAACTCAATTATCTATTGTTATCACTGCCTGATCCCCCAAATGATTTTCTTGTTACTTTAAATGCTATGCTTTTTAAATTTCTTTGGAGTGATAAACGAGACAAAGTAAAGAGGATTAAAGTTTGTCAACCTGTTAAGCAAGGGGGCTTAGGTATGGTGAATATCTTTTCATATGTAACATCTCTTAAGGCCACATGGATAAGGAGACTTGTGTCCTCAGGTGATCCAAAATGGAAGCACCTATTTAAATCTACATATCCTTATTTGTGTAAACTTGGTGAGTTTGGTGTGACGTTTTTTGAAAGAAAATTATCTTTGATAAGTAATGAGTTTTGGAAAAGTTGTTTTCAGTCATTTATAGTGCTTGATAAGAAAATCAAGCCAGAATCTTTCAGTAGTTTTTTAACTGAACCAATTTTTTATAACCCTAATATTAAAATTAATAGGAAATCATTTTTCTTGAAATGCTGGTTTGAGAAGGGCATCTCCCAAATTATAGACTTGGTCAAGGCCAATAAGGAGTTTCTGTCATATGAGGAATTTAATGATATGTATGGTATTTGTTCATCTTATTTGGAGTTTTATGGTGTTGTTAGCAGCGTTAAACAATACCTTGGAGCTCTAAATTTAGTTAGAGTTCCAACAGATTCTGTGGAGGATCAGCGCTGTGTGGTAAAAACTATTTGTAGTTCCAAGTCTGGTTCAAAACATATTTATTTTTCATTGGTTTCTACAGAAGTAAAAACTAAAGGGCAGGAAAAGTGGGAATTACAATTTGAAAACTTAAATTGGAACAATATTTATAATAAAATTTTCAGTACAACACAGGATGTCAAACTGCGATGGTTTCAATACAAAATTACCCACAGAATTCTCACCACTAATACTTTTCTGTATTTACTCAATTATGCTCAGAATGATTTGTGCTCCTTCTGTCACAATGAAAAGGAAACAATTACTCACTTGTTTTGGGAATGTGATGTAATAAAACAATTTTGGGATGAAGTGTCATTGTGGATCGACCAGTGCTTTCATGTTTATAATATGACATTTTGTGCAGAATTGATACTTTTTGGAGTTAAAGAGAACATAAAAACAGATAAAGTGTTTGATTTACTTTTACTAATTGCCAAATACTATATTTATAGATGCAAATTCCAAAATACAAAACCTTATTTTCATGTTTATAAAAAGGAAGCTTTTTCACGATACAACATTGAAAAAGATATTGCTTTCAAGACAGGTAATCAACAGAAATTCTATGGTGCTTGGATGCTGTATCATCAACTTTTCGAAAATGAGGAGCAGCTTTCAATTTAATTTTAGTTTTGTACTTAAGATTTTAATGTTTGAGACCATGTACTTTCCTAAACTGCAATATGATATATAAACAAGAGTGAATGTGTGAGTGAGAAGTATGTTATTTTCTGTATAAAAAAAACAACAAAGCAAGATGTACTGATAAGTTGTGCTTTATGTCATGGGCTTTCTGCTACCCTGGGCGGAAGCCCATTTATGTAACAGGTGTGTCTTTCTAAAAAAAAAAAAAAAAAAAAAAAAAAAAAAGATACCCTTAAAAACAATGTTCATTTATGATGCTATGTTAATTAGAATATGACCCTTTAAACATATCTGAAACCATTCCCGAAAACAGAATTGCACTGTGGGCCTGAGGCCTTTCAGTATGGAATAAAACTTATCCTATTCCTTAAGTGATGCAGCTATGTTTATGATGTGCACATAAGGGCACATAGGCATGGCGTAATTTTGTTGATAACTGATTAAAAATCATCGTTAATTAAAACGAAACATATCAAGTCAAGTTAATGTCCCTCGGGAAATAGTTATTATACTCATGTTATATACTTGACAATAACCGTTTATTTGCCGTACTCAGCATTCCAGCTCAACACATGACGGCGGTGTAATCGAGATATTATGATCAACGATTGATGAAATGGGAAGCTAGCTTAATATCCTATAATTATATTTTATGAGTTGATTTGCCATAATCCGAGTCCGGTATGTCCTTGGGGAATCTGCATTAATTCGATTAAAATGAATAATTTTGTAGGATTTCAGATTTGAAGAAACCACGTGAATTGTGTTCACGTTCCGTCTTAGTGACATGCAGACAAAAACTACACCAATAACTGCTAGAGTATAAAGCAACAAAGAACGTGATTATGTTCTGCTGGTCGCAACTACATTAAATAGACACTCCGGATAATAACGAAAGTGTTCAGTCTTTCTAATCATTCCGATAAATAATGCATGATTTGTATGCAAAGACCTTCAGTTTCGTCTTTTTTCCTTGTTTGCAAATGTCAATTTTGTCAGGAACATGATGTCTTTTTCTGATTTATCGGAGTCTGTTTCAGGTTTAGACAAAGGTTCCAAGGCAATATCAAGAACTATACTCTCTAGTCGACACTGTGGGTTCTTACTGTGTGTGGACCCATCCATCAACGAAAGGTGCTGGAGTCGGTTGATTCCTTTCAACAACACAGTCTGTAGTCTTGTTGATATTTTTTTGCATTTCCAGTGGTTCCTGGAGGAGCGGCAACAAATATTTCAAATCAATGGTGTCATTTTGCCTTCGTCTTTTTCGACACTGAAGTAATGTTGTTTAAGTATGTTGGAGCTTGTACACGCTCAACACATGACCTTCTCCGCATGCCAAAGAATGTTACACAGAGGTATTATATCTTTTTCAACAGAGCTTTCGAGAGTGGGTAGGGGTTTGGGGGGCTGGGTGGGTGTGGAGGGGGGAAGAGCGTGTGGGTGTGGGGTGTATGTGTACGTGCGTGTGGGGGGGGGGGGGGGGGGGGGGGTTCTGCTTGTGCAAGTTCGGACTGGTGCCTGTTTATAGTGCTAGCCCAGTGAGATACCATACTACAGTTTAGCATGGACACCGCACTCACACACAGTATACTCCGAGCCGACCAAAACACTGACCAAACCACACTGTTCTGACATCGTCCTAAAAGATGCGTAAAACGCTTTCACCCACTGTTCTGACATCGTGTCAAAAGCGTTGTAAAACGCACTCATCCACTGTTCTGACTTCGTGTTAAAAGCGTCGTAAAACGCACTCCTCACTGTTCTAACATCGTCCTAAAAGATGCGTAAAACGCACTGACCCACTGTTCTGACAACGTCCTAAAAGATGCGAAAAACGCACTCACCCACTATTCTGACATCGTGTTAAAAGCGTCGTAAAACCCACTCCCCATTGTTCTGACATCGTGCTAAAAGTGTCGTAAAACGCACTGACCCACTGTTCTAACATCGTCCTAAAAGATGCGTAAAACGCACTCACCCACTATTCTGACATCGTGTTAAAAGCGTCGTAAAACCCACTCCCCATTGTTCTGACATCGTGCTAAAAGATGCGTAAAACGCACTCATCCATTGTTCTGACATCGTGCTAAAAGTGACGTAAAACGCAATCATCCACTGTTCTGACATCGTGCTAAAAGTGTCGTAGAACGCACTCATCCAGTATTCAAATATCGTGCTAAAAGTGTCGTAAAACGCACTCATCCACTGTTCTAACATCGTCCTAAAAGATGCATAAAACGCACTCATCCACTGTTCTGACATGGTGCTAAAAGTGTCGTTAAACGCACTCATCCAGTTCTGACATCGTGCTAAAGGCGTCGTAAAACGCACTCATCCGCTGCTCTAACATCGTCCTAAAAGATACGTAAAATCCACTCCCCACTGTTCAGACATCGTGTTAAAAGTGTCGTAAAACGCACTCATCCACTGTTCTGACATCGTGCTAAAAGTGTCGTAAAACGCACTCCCCACTGTTCTGACATCGTGCTAAAAGTGTCGTAAAACGCACTCATCCACTGTTCTGACATCGTGTTAAAAGTGTCGTAAAACGCACTCATCCACTGTTCTGACATCGTGCTAAAAGTATCGTAAAACGCACTCATCCAGTTCTGACATCGTGCTAAAAGTGTCGTAAAACGCACTCATCCATTGTTCTGACATCGTGCTAAAAGTGTCGTAAAACGCACTCATCCATTGTTCTGACATCGTGCTAAAAGTGTCGTAAAACGCACTCATCCATTGTTCTGACATCGTGCTAAAAGTGTCGTAAAACGCACTCATCCAGTTCTGACATCGTCCTAAAAGTGTCGTAGAACGCACTCATTCACTGTTCTGACATCGTGCTAAAAGTGTCGTAAAACGCACTCATCCACTGCTCTAACATCGTCCTAAAAGATAAAGTCCACCCACCCATTATTCTGACATCGACAGTGAGTTCTCATTGGCTCCCAGTCAAGTCTCAGTTACATTAAATTGTGAGAAACGATAAAATGGCGTAGACGTTTATGACTTTAGCACGGGAATGCCAACACATAACAGACGCTCATACTGGAAATTGTGGAAGGCAATATAACAAAGTCTTGTGTGAGTGAGTTTTGTTTTACGCAGCGTTAAACAATACATCAACAGTATCATGACGGGGGACACCAGACAGGGCTTCATATATTGCACCCACGTGGGGCATCGAACCCGGGCTTTCGGCGTCACGGGCTAACACCTTGCTACCAGAACGACTAGTCCCTGTCCGTTTGTTTGTCCATCAAATAAACCCGATTTGAAGGAAACCGATGTTTGTGCAACGGAGTCACCTGATACATTTTAAAATGAATACAGCCTGAAACAACCTGATATTGACGAAAACGACCACAGAAGGCGCTGATTAAGTTTCTTTGAAATTCTAGCTATATCATATAACATGGTTTATGAGAATGAAAATAAAATGTTGCTCAACAGCGAGTTTTGTCGAACGAGTTTGGATATCTGATTACCGACATTTTATTATTATTGAAATATGATGCTTACTGCCTGGAACAACTCTACTCCTTGACTGACTAGATACAGCAGCTCATAGCCCTAGTCTTGTAATTACTGACTAAATATCGCAACAATAGTATTTAGCCATTGTCTAGTACTGACTGGATAGCGACTGACAGGGTCGGGTGGTTAGGCTCGATGACTTTGTTGGTGCATGTCATCGTATCCCAACTGTCTAGATCGATGCTCATGATGTCAACCAGTGGATTTTCTGGTCCAGACTCGATTACTTACAGACCGCCGTCATAAAGCTGGAATATTGCTGAGTGCAGCGTTAAACAACAGACAAAACTGACTAGATATAACAACTCTTAGCCCATGTCTAGTACGGACTGGCACGATATAACAGCTCTTGGTCCTTGTCTTGTACTTACTGACTAGATACAGCAACAACTGACCCGTGTCTAGTTCTGGCTGACTTTATATAACAACACTTAGCTATTGTCTAGTACTAACTGACTAGATAGAGCAACAACTCTAAGCCCTTGTCTTATACTAATGTATATATTATATATGGGTGTATTCATGGTAATAAGACCAGAGGCCCAAGTTCATATACATATAGGGGGCACGGGTGGCCCAGTCGTCTAAGGCGCCGCGATTCGCTGTGCAGAGTTGCGTCCCTTGGGCACGCCAGAAACCTATGATTGTGGGTTCGAATCCCGGTTCGCCCCGATTATGTTTCTAGGTTTGTCAGCACCATACCCGTGCTCGTGGGTTTCACCGAAGTGGTAAACGTCTGAGACCTGCATCACTTCGGGCTTTCCTCCCACATTAAGCTGACACGCCGCGATATAACTGGAATACTGTTAAAAGAGGCGTTAAACCCAACTCACTCACTCACTCACTCATATACATATAAAAGATAGATTTACATTGTGACAAGAGACAAACGTTACATAATATTATTGTTCAGAATTATAAACCTTTCTTGATAAATGTTACAAACTTCTTCAACCACCTGATATTTCTTGTGTTCGTCAAATTAGTGAAAATACATTTTCATAATCAGTTTGTAAAAAAACATAAAAAAAATTCTACATAAATCATTAAATGAAGGACAGCTAAACAGAAAATGTAGTTCATCATCTATTACACAAGTATAAAAATGTTTACAAATTCTTAAGGAATAATCTAATCCATCTCGTCTTCCTGCATTACATCTTAATGGTAACTCACTTAACCGTAGATCGCCTCCGTGGTCATGTGGTAGAGCGTCCGCCCGGAGAGCGGTTCGATCCCCGGCCGCGTCTTACCAAAAGACGTTAAAAGATGGTACTTGTTGTTACCCTGTCTGGCGCTCGGCATTAAGGGACTAAAACAAGGACTGGTCGGCTCGGAGTCAGTATACTGTGTTTGAGTGGGGAATTCATGTTAAACTGCGGCATGGTATCTCAGTGGGCTAGCACTATAAATCGGCATCAGTCCGGACTAGTACAAGCAGCCACACACACCCACGTACATGCACGTCGCTATATAAGTGCAATAATCTTGGACGCGACGTTAAACCCAATTTCACCTCACCTCACTTAACCGTAATAAGCATAAATGTCGTCTTATTTCTCAACTCCTAAACGCAGTGATGTAATATTCAGTACACAAAGTAGTTTCAAACTTGGAACAATATCGCAGTTTCCCGGAATCAAACATAGAGGCGTGGAGAGGCTGTCACTTACAATCTATTAATTTATGCTTAAACATTGAAACAAAATGTTTTACATCCGACACACACTGTGAATTCCATACATCACCAAATCCTGCATATAGAAAAGATGTTTTACATGAGTAGCCCACGTTGTTGTACCACTTTCATCCAGTCTGTTCATTCATTGGTAACATTGATAAGGGTCTCTTTGGTTATCGATATGAACAATCTTACACCAAAATGTATACATTTTATATGATAATCAACAGACAAATTGTTTCTTCTACACTCAAGCAAAATTGCAGTACTTGATACTTGTATACCAATTCAATAGATTGAAACATAAGCAAACCCCATATTTCCGCACCATATAATATTATAGGTTTTATTTTTTTGCATCAAATAACTTTAAAAGAATATTAGAGTGTTATTTGGAAATTTATGATATAACGTTATGAGAGCAAGCAACGCCATATTTCCCTTAGCAACCAACGTTTCCACTCCTTTAGTCCAAGATAATCTACTTGAAAATATGACTCCAAGGCAATTGCAATAACTTGTTGTTTTGATAACCTTCCCATTAAAATACCACTTTTCTGTTTTTCGTAAGTAACTTCCTCATCTAACTATCATTTCTGTTTTATCCATGTTTACTTCCAAACCCCAGGATTTGCAATAACCCTCGAGGACAGCAAATTTACGTTGAAGCCCTATTACAGTATCATCGAATAAGCACAGATCATCAGCATATAGTAAAAATAGAATTCAAATACTCTTGGCCGACATTTATACCCCTAGGATTAGATTATTCGAGATCATCCTGTAGTTCTAAAATAAACATAGTAACAAGAAAGGGGCTAACCATGCCCCTTGTCTTACCCCACTCAATGAACTAAAATATTCTGTGACTGAGCTCCTAGAACCTTTAACGGCACACTTTAATTTTGTATACATATCTTGTAGCACTGTCAAAAAATTTCCATGGATAACCTTCTTCATAACAGAATACCTTAATACTTTTCTATTTATGAAGTCAAAGGTTTTTAGAAAGTCTACAAAAAGGCAGTAGAAACGTCCTCTGCTCTTTGAGAGATATTTTTCAATTAATCCTTGTAAGGTAAATATATTGTGCATTGTACTGTACCCGCTCCTGAATCCTGCTTGTGCGTCAGATATTACATTGTTGATATCGGAAAATAACTGTAGTGGTTGATTAATAATTGACATAAACAATTTTCCAAACACATCCATTAAACTTATTCTTCTATAATTATTTGCTTCATTGATAGAGCCTTTCTTGTGTAATGGTTGAATAATGCCCATCGTCCACGCGTCTGGATAACACCCAGTGTTCATAATGTGGTTATATATGACAGTCAAATATGGAATAATATGAGTCTTACAGGATATTAACATTTCCGGCAAAATTCCATCAGGACCAGCAGCTCTACCTGTTTTTAAGCAATTAATGGCAATTTCTACTTCTTCACTCATAATGTCAACATTTAGAATTTCTATATATCGATTGTTCATACAATTATCACAAGCATCTTCAGAATGGTTTGAAATAAAAGTATCAGCTGCTTCCATTAAATCGTCATTAACTGGTATGTCAGTTAAGTTCAACAAGTGTTGGAAATATTCAGTCCATTATGAGGAAGATATTGGCGATGTCGTCATATTACTACATTTCGTTCGATTTTTAACCTTTTCCAAAAACGTTTATTATCCTGTGCACTAAGTAGACTGTTAATCTGATTTTCTTCGTATTATTCCTTCTTTCTTCTGCACATACCCCTATATCGATTCCTTAATGTATGATAAGTTCTAAGGTCCTCTAAATAACCAGATATTTTAAATTGATCCAAGTACCTAAATTTCTCCCTTTTCATCCCTTCAGACGCTAGATCATACCACTCATTGTTTTTGAATGAAATGTCAGTCTTCTTTCAGTTCACATTCAAATTACTGACAGAAGCACAATCTTGAAATATTCCAGTTACCGAGGCAACAGCCATATTAACATCTTGATAAATGTCCTGCATACTTTCTCCAATAGTATATGTATTAAGGGCACGGCAACATGGTTCACAAACTCATCTGCTACTACTTCGTTTTCTTTGTATGTTGTCTAAGGCGCCGCGATTCGCTGTGCAGAGTTGCGTCCCTTGGGCACGCCAGAAACCTATGATTGTGGGTTCGAATCCCGGTTCGAGCCGATTATGTTTCTAGGTTTGTCAGCACCATACCCGTGCTCGTGGGTTTCACCAAAGTGGTAGACGTCTGAGATCTGCATCACTTCTGGAATACTGTTAAAAGCGGTGTTAAACCCAACTCACTCACTCACTCACTCCATCTTTTTATGTTATGTATACAATCAACGTCAGCTATATTTTCACTAACAGATATCTTGGGTAAGGCTCCGTTCTTCAGTGAGAATACCATGGGAAAATGGTCCGATTCACAGCGGGTAACTATACTAAAATCAATATTTAGGGCGAACATTTCTGAACAAAGACAATAATCAACAATACTGGCGCCGCCTGTCTTAAAACATGTAAATAAACCATCGCTGTCTCCTGGACACCGTCCATTTAACATATGTATATCATAGCTGCGACAAACATCAATCAGATCTCTTCCGTAGCTATTACACTCACTATCTCTACTTTTCCTAGGCATATCAAACACACTTGAAACTAATTCCATATCTTGGATACATGGGATAGATTTCACGACGTCGTCGAATTTCCGAGACAAGTCCTGGATTGCTTTAGCGAATGGCTCTGCTGAGTTGCTGTCAACCGCCGCAGTAAGTCGTCGTTGTCGAGAACGTCGTTGTCGAGAACGTCGTCGGGTAAGCTGTTTTTCATCAGCAGGACCTGGGTTAGACTCAATTCCTGCTCTCAAAAGCAACATGAGAACCAGGTTCAAAATAGTCAATCGGGTGGCGAGACCCGCCATTGTAATATTATAGACAGCGTTTAAATGCCAATATTTTATATTGGGTATCTTCCGCATTCGAAAACTACAGCATTACTCGTTGTTGATTTGCGGGTGCCAAGAAAACATTTACAAGCTTGTAACTGGAGTTTTCAACACATTTTTGTCTTTGAATACCCAAAACTTCAGAACCATGCAATAGAATGGGCAAGATGTTTGAGTCAAAGATTTTTTAAATACAGCTGATATGTAAGATTTTCAAACGTTAATAGGCTACAGAGAACCTTCTTTGCTTTGAGAGTCAGATTGTTGATCGATGCCTGCCAAGTGAGACTCCTAGAAAATAGCACACCAAGTTCTTAAAGGATGAAACTTTGATTGGTGCACTTTTCTGTTCTGTAAAGTTTGCCTTCATCTTGAAATACAACAATTCTTGTTTTGTTTAAATGTACTTTAAGAGACCATGTTTCGCAATAATTCTCTAAAATGTCAGTTTGCGTTTGGAGTCCAATTACAGTATCAGGAAACAGAACGACATCATCAGCATATCAAGAAGTCACAGCTCCAGTAAGTTTGGGGATATATTAATACCAATTGCACAAGTGGGCGTGATTTCCTTTACCAATTCTGATGAACAAGTAATGAAAAATTAGAACAAAACTAGGAACACAACCTTGTCGTATTCCTGAGGGACATTCAAACACTTCTGTACTAATATTTTCGATGTCCGCACACAGGCTTTCACACTTTATGTATTTTTGTACCAAGACCATTCTTTTTTAACAAATACCAAAGCTTTTCTCTGTTGACAGAATCGAAATCTTTTGAAAAATCAATAAAACAGGCATAAAATCCACCTCCTTTTTTGCTAATACCTGCCTGCAAGGTATAAATATTGTTAATGGTAGAGCAATCTGTTCTCATGTCAGCTTGTTCTTAAGTAATTTTGTCACAGCACTCAGCCCAAAATAAAGTCTGTTACTTAAGGATTTAGTGACTAATTTGCCAAAAACACTAAGAAGAGATGTAGCACAGTAATTTTCAGGTATTTTTTTTCTCCTTTTTTTTGATAAAATGGGATAATGATAGCTTTTGATTTCGACATAAGAAACCTCTCTTTATCATGTAGAGAATAAAATTTCCAGAAAAGGTAAAATAAATATCTCATGATTTAAACATTTCGCCAGTTATGTAATCTTTACCTAGCCGCCTCGAGTTTGTTAGTAACAGCACGTATGCCACCCTCACTAATTGATTCATCAAATATATTTGCAGAATCTGACCAGTCAAATTGACAAGACGTGATATAATCACTGAGCTGAATCGTTAATGTGGACATTCGTCTTGAAAATAGGTAACCCAAGTTTCAGCAGATATAATATTTAATGATGAAACACCACCAGTTAGGCTTTTCTTTTTTTACCAGAACCTTTTCAGGATTATCCCTATTGCATCATTTAATCGCTTATCACTTCTATACATTTCTACAATGTTACATAAGCGGCTTGAAACGCGTCGTCTTTTCGGTTTCGAATCATGTTGAAGACATGAATTGTTTGATTGGCATTACTTAGAAATTGACGGATAACAAAGTAGACACAATTTATCGATAACAACTTATTTAATAGTGTAAAGGCGACGTTTCGGTATAGATCCTTATACTGTTGTCAAACAAGAATGCTTGACAACGGTATAAGGATCTATATCGAAACATGCACGTGTGTGTGTATGTGGCTGCTTGTATTTGTTCGGAGTAATGCCGATTTTATATTGCTAGCCCATTGAGATGCCATGCCATAACACGAATACCACACTCGCTTTAGCCCCTTAATGCTGAGTGCCAGGCAAGGTAACAACAAGTACATTCTTTTACCGTCTCTTGGGTAGTCGCGGCCGGGAATTGAACCCCGACCTTCCGCTCTTTCCGGGCAGACGCTCTCTCTACTACACCACGGAGGCAGTCTAATATAAGTGAAATAAATATATGCCAACAGTTTCAATGGAACTCCTGGCATCAATGTGTTCAATGCTAATCACCAATCAGCGCTAATTAACTGTTGCCTTCTCTTGTTAATGTTTCCACCTTTGTTATCTTATTACTTTTGTGGACAGCAGTTAAAGCGTTCGTTATCACGCCGAAGACCCGGGTTCGATTCCCCACATGGGTACAATGTGTGAAGTCCATTTCTGGTGTCCCCCGCCGTGAGATTGTTGGGATAATGCTAAAAGTGGCGAAAAACGATACTCACTCACTCACTCGCTCACCTATTATTTTTGTTGTTTGTACATGTACATGCATATGTCCTCTGCATCATTTATCTGATGAAGGAGTAAGCGTATGCTCGCTCTAGCTGGTTTTATAGTTGTACATGAAGTGCCCCATCTCTCTCTCTCTCTCTCTCTCTCTCTCTCTCTCTCTCTCTCTCTCTCTCTCTCTCTCTCTCTCTCTCTTTCTCTCTCTCTCTCTCTCTCTCTCTCTCATTTTAGGCATTTAGAAGTTGGCGTACCTAGTAAGAACAAGAACGTCGCTCCTAATCGTAAAAAGGAGTTGTTCATCCGTCTATCTTGTTCTTGCTTGATGGTTAAATAGACATATCCAATTTAACAACAGTTCTTACGTAATTAGGGGCGGTCGGGTAGCCTAGTTGTTAAAGCGTTTGCTCGTCACGCCGAAGACCTGGGTTCGATTCCCGACATGGGTACAATGTGTGAAGCCCATTTCTGGTATCCCCCGCCGTGATATTGCTGGAATATTGCTAAAAGCGGCGTAAAACCTCATTCACTCACTCACTCACAGACTGCTGTCATATAGCTGGAATATTGCTGAGTTAAACAGCAAACAAACAACCCATATGTTAATACTTATCTTACATCTTGATGTTGCCAACATAACACCAAGCTAGACGTTCTGTTCTCACTCACTCACTCTTACGTAAATAACGTCGTTATTTTTGCCCCTAAATAACGAATGGACTGCTCTCTCTCCTCGCGTTTCCTGCCCCAAATGAGGTACTTGTCACAAACACATGCAAATGCGTTACGTAAACAGCTAATGTACGAAATGAACGAAAAGACGTAATGGACCTTGTCTTATATTTCCTTCCACTTATCTCGTGTTTCTGCAGATGAAATGAATTGGATTGGGCAACAACACTAATAACTATGTTTATAGCTAATGCACCGCATTTCTCATACAGCAAGCTTTAAATATCGCTCATTTATTTACCTCTTCGCAGGCAGAAAGGCTACAAATAGAATGTAAGTAAGCATCTAGTCATCGTAGTCGGTGATGTCAGATCCATCACATCACCGACTACGCCGACTCTCTCATTTAACATGCCCCATTAGTGCCATTGCTGAACCGCTGTCTTACAGTAAGCCTACATCAGCTTTGTGCCTCAACTTGGGGGTGATTAGACACATGCCATTGAATTGAAATAAATGAACAGTTCATGTCTGGATTAGGATTGCAAATAAGATAAACATGTTCACCAAATTGTGACGCCATTACAGCAGATTGCTCTAAATGGCACAATGAAATCACGAGTCTTGTTGTGCTCTTTGCGTGGTATTAAGCAGGTACAGGGCGGCTTCTGCGAAGAAGACAGAGAAGAAGTTGCCAACATGTAATGCATTATCAATCTTCAGCAAGTTCACAAGACAAACTCCAGATTTAAATAAATCATTTGAACAAAGGTGGCTCCGAGACTTTTGCCACCCTGAAAATGCGACAATGTTGTTATTGAAGTAACTTGAGATTAATCAGGACAGGTGGGTTTAAATTTTAGGCAATAAGTGATATGAACAACTGGCATCACTTGAACGTCTGCATGGTGTCAGCGTGGAGTGTACAAGGCCAGGTCGACATGTAGTTTTTCATGCTGAACTGAAGCGGATGTCGCGTACCAAGGCAGGCCTTATAGTTAACCCTAATGTCCTGGAATAATGCAGGTGTTGACATCAACAGTATTATCCTGGAACAACCCAGTCTGCATGGTGTCAGCGTGGAGTGTACAAGGCCATATCGACAGGTAGTGTTTCATGCTGAACTGAAGCGGATGTCGCGTACCAAGGCAGGCCTTATAGTTAACCCTATTGTCCTGGAATAATGCAGGTGTTGACATCAACAGTATTATCCTGGAACAACCCAGTCTGCATGGTGTCAGCGTGGAGTGTACAAGGCCATATCGACAGGTTGTGTTTCATGCTGAACTGAAGCGGATGTCGCGTACCAAGGCAGGCCTTATAGTTAACCCTATTGTCCTGGAATAATGCAGGTGTTGACATCAACAGTATTATCCTGGAACAACCCAGTCTGCATGGTGTCAGCGTGGAGTGTACAAGGCCAGGTCGACAGGTTGTGTTTCATGCTGAACTGAAGCGGATGTCGCGTACCCAGGCAGGCCTTAAAGTTAACCCTATTGTCCTGGAATAATACTGACATCAGTATTATCCTGGACAACCGTATAATATATGTGGTTTATCATAGTATGTTATTTCCTACTAAAATATATTTTTTGAACGAAAGTCGGTAGCTGTTGCCACTTTAGCAAAGTTTACCGCAAGTCTGAGTTATTTGGCTGAGACCACTAGTTTTAGTTCGTTATAACCGTAGTTTGTTATAAGCATATGTACAGCATAACTACAGCAAATAGTCGGGACAAAAAAGTAAGTTTGTAATATCCGTCAGTTCGTTATAAGCGTGTTCGTTATAACCGTAGTTTACTGTATGTACAATATATCATACATATCCGGTGAGAGATCTGATATCAAATTAAAGGCGGAATTAGCTCAGGTAAACTCGCAGTTCTTGTGTGTGTGTGTTTGTGTGTGTGTGTGTGTGTGTGTGTGTGTGTGTGTGTGTGTGTGTGTGTGTGTGTGTGTGTGACTGTGTGTGTGTGTGTGACTGTGTGTGTGTGTGTGACTGTGTGTGTGTGACTGTGTGCGTGCGTGCGTGCGTGTGTGTGACTGTGTGCGTGCGTGCGTGCGTGTGTGTGTGACTGTGTGTGTGACTGTGTGCGTGTGTGTGTGTGTGTGTGTGTGTGTGTGTGTGTGTGTGACTGTGTGTGTGTGTGACTGTGTGTGTGTGACTGTGTGCGTGCGTGCGTGCGTGTGTGTGACTGTGTGTGTGCGTGCGTGCGTGCGTGCGTGCGTGTGTGACTGTGTGTGTGACTGTGTGCGTGTGTGTGTGTGTGTGTGTGTGTGTGTGTGTGTGTGTGTGTGTGTGTGTGTGTGTGTGACTGTGTGTGACTGTGTGTGACTGTGTGTGTGCATGCGTGCGTGTGTGTGTGTGTCGCTTTATCTATCATTGCATGTGTAAATAGGTATGTATCTATAAGTATAACTGCATGGTTTTAAAGTTGTACATGAAGTGTCCTATAAACCCTTGTCGGCTGGACTACAGTTTTGTGTCTTGTCTTGTACTGTCTTAACTGGAGCGTCACACTCGTTTAAAAATGACATGCTCACTCTCTCTCTAAGATAGCTGCAACCAAATCTCAAGTTTCGGACGATCCCATGCGGATTGATAAACTGATGAGAACAAAAATATTCCCCTCAGTTTTATCAAGCTTGATTTTCGATTGAAAATATCTTAACTTAACGATATTATTTCAACAAAATGAAATTTCAGGGTTTTAGACATGTAATCTTCGAAAATCAATGTATTTGCATTTGCTTTTTTCGGTATCAATCAACAACATTAAAAAATGGTACGGGTCATGTTGTTGCAAATTCATTTCTTACCCCTGTCCTCATTTAACCAATCTGTTTTTACACAAAATTACCCAGCCACAGATTAGTCTTTACAAATTGTTGTAGGAATGAGTGATGGTGAAATAACTTCTTTGAGAGGCATTTAGAAGTTGGCGTACTTAGTAAGAACAAGAACGTCGCTCCTAATCGTAATAAAGGAGTTGTTCATCCATATATCTTATTCTTGCTTGATAGTTAAGTAGACATATTCATATTTAACAACAGTTCTTACGTAAATAACAAACTACTTTCTTTTGCCCATAAACAACGAGTGGACTGCTCTCCCTCTAATGATAGTACACACATAGTATTTCATATAGCATTAAATAATTTAAACATTGATTTTCGCTCTGGGTGTTTTCCATGCGTCAACAGTAACTACCTTCCACCAATGTGGGGATTCTACCAACAGTAAGTACCCTCCACCAATGTGGGGATTCTACCAACAGTAAGTACCCTCCACCAATGTGGGGATTCTACCAACAGTAACTACCTTCCACCAATGTGGGGATTCTACCAACAGTAACTACCTTCCACCAATGTGGGGATTCTACCAACAGTAACTACCTTCCACCAATGTGGGGATTCTACCAACAGTAACTACCTTCCACCAATGTGGGGATTCTACCAACAGCTAGTGTCATGAAGCAGCCGGAACTAATTCAACAACGTCTGTCGTAGGCTGAAGAATATGTGTTTAATGGTTTTTTGTACTGAACGCACAGGCAAGAACAGATCAAACTAAACCAATTTTAGTTCCCTCGACTCCACAGCACAATAGTAAAGGTTCTTTTAAAAAATCAATTACAATTATTTTAAAGAAATGTTTTCATAACCTGATTGTTGGGCAAGCTTGAGGAGTCCACTTTATTATAATACTATGCAAATATCATCAAACACACAACAAAATAAGATATGGAATAATGTTCGTGTATTCGGGACACAAAAAATAATCAATATTTCTTTACAACATTTTACAAGGTGAATGTTCAAAGTTTCCAAACTTGCCTTCTAAACTACTCCGGATTGGAAAGGGAATGTCTTTGATAAAACCCGTCCACAGGGAGTAGAACACTATCTTAAGATCCTCATCTGTTTTGCACCAACCTTGCAGCACCGAACGAAAGATCAGATAAAATACCCTTTCAGTCGGGCTCAAGGGAATTACCTATCTTCCAGCCATGTTTTCAAAGGATTTATCTGCCTTAAAGGGCTGACATGTCTTAAATAGCTGCAACATCTATCATACGGCGTTAGGCAAGATTCACTTTCTAATAAAAGTGAGTGAGTTGGGATTAGCGCCGCTTTGTACAGTATTTCAGATGTATCACGGCGTGTCGGCTTGATATGGGAGGAAGACTAAATGGTACAGATCTTTGACGTTTACCACTTTGAAACCAACGAACACGGATTTGGTGTAAACAAGCAACGAAATATGAACAGGTCGAACTTGGATTCGAACCCAAGTTATGAGGTTCCTGGCACGACTAAGGGACGTAACTCTTAGACGACTGGGACGCGTGGCCCTTCAATATTAGTACAAGACTTGGACATATGTTATAACCTTTTAGAAACTAGTTTGTCCCAGGAAAAAACTGGAAAGTATCATTTGTTCGCTAGACACGATGCTTTTATTAAAAATATGTGCTGTGAATAAACATAATTTGAAACAAAAATCAACCCTCTACGTTAACAAATACCTCGAGACAAGATAGGATGGTTTCGCCAAAAACCTTCCTCCTTACTTCTTCCAATATCAAATTTACGTACCTGCGTGGGTCTTCAAGATTCTTCAAGTTACATACATAAAACTTATCAAGCACTGAGTTGCCCACGTGTTCGTCGGTGTCGCAACAGATTCGAGTTTTACCCTTATTCGAAACATACAGCATAGTTTACGTTATATGAAAGTGATCTATACATCAAGGACACTTCTTGTTCTTGCAATGGACACCTGTAAAAGATATCGCATTCTTAGTGAAGCTAAAAATATTGATTTCGTCAAAAATTAAGAATGAAAGAAACGATTTAATAGAACAAAACAAAATCATTAAATCCTGAATCCTGTTTATCGTAAACTTTCTTCATGGCATATATGACATTTCCCTTGGTCATTCAACTCACAAAGTAAAAGTCATATCAGGTATATAACAAGCACGTGTAGCGATGGTAATTTAAAAGCAGACTCACTGGCGAAGCTAGCTCTAGACAAAGCGGAAATACAGCCTATTCCCTTTAGTAAACTAGAGATAAAAAGCAAAATCAAAGCCTCTATAGCCCAAAGATGGCAAGCCCACGGGGACGCAAGTAAGATTGGCAGATGGCCATACAAAATTCAACCCAAGATCCAACAAAAGCCAAACTCATACTCAAATGAAAGGAAAATTGAAATTGCTATCTCACGCATCAGACTCGGTCACAAAAAGCACTATGACAAGGTTTGTTTAGCTTGCAATCAGGCTGAAACCATTGCTCACGTGTTACTAGAATGTCAAGACCACGCCCCAGCCCGGGCTCGGTTAAAACAAGCATTGCAGTTAGATCCGCTATCTGTCATAGATCTCCTAAAGCCAAGAGATGCAATAGCGAAGGCCAAACTAACTCTATTTCTGAGAGATGGACAGCTACCCGAACGTATATAAACAGAGCAGCCAAGGATAAAAATGAAATTATATCAATATACGAAAATAGAAATCATATCAATACAAAAACAGAAATTATGTGAATACCAAACTCACAATAGATATGTGTACCCTACTCACACACATGAGTCCCAAAGAAGGACAGGTCAGCCGAAATTGCTTAGGCAGAAGGCGACCTCTTAAACACTTAATACAACAACAACAACAACAACAACAATTGTAACCTACAGTACCCATAATGGTACGATGCACTGCACAGATGTACAAAAATGTACAACTTTAAGGATAAGAACTTCTGGCTTATTGAATTTTGCGACGTTCGATGCAAGTTGTTAAAACATTCACAAACAACCAAGTTGTAAGATGTATTTTCCATTATATGTTTTGATAAGTAGCAGATTAAGTAACACGTTGTTTTGAGCGTATTGCTTGATAAAATCGCCATATGCAGACGGGATGTAATACGCTTTATCTCTGTTGGTCAAGGGTTGTGTCGGCGGATTTCCGTAGCGTTTGGGGCATATTTTCTTTTGTGAAATCCTGTATAGGTGTGAAAAAAGTTCGCCGACAGGATGGGGGATGGGCGGATTTCAAATAGGATATACTTCTGTCACAGTTAAACACTCATTTGACAACTGAACACCCTACAGGAAGCACGATAATTCCCATTTGTAATAAAACCGATTTTCAAAACTGGTTGAGTAATATAGGTAACAGCACAGACTATTGAAGAATATTTTGATCACAATCATTTTCAAATAACTATACTCCGGCATTTGCTGAGTATTGTTTGTTTGTTTGTTTGCTTAACTGATTTGTGCAATTACAAATGCTTTCCCATGTATCCTCTAATGGCGCCTTAATGCTGAACTCCACAGCTGCGAACATGGATAAGTTCTACTCCACTCTTTAATGATGATAGGTGAGCCGTATGATCAAGCCAAGAAAAGTCGTATGTACTTCAACACGTTGTTACTGTGGAACGATTGCGACACCGTTGGACCAAGGACAACGACCATCCAGTCTCATTCTTCAGGCAATATGTATATTGCCTGATCATAGGGATAGACTGTAGCATATATTTCGTTTGTTTGTTTGTTTGTTTTTTAACGTCGCACTCAGCAAAAGTCCAGCTATATGACGGCGTAACATATGACGGCTACACGTATGAATATATGCTTAAGAGTTACAAAAGTACTCAAAGATGGATTAATGGAATGATGCGCATCAAGATAGCGAGCTCGTAATTCTGAATATTTGTGGCATACTGCCAAGAAATGGTATTTATTTTCGACACAATCCAATCTTAAATTAACACAGCATTTACATGGACGTTATTCTGGGTCTTCACTTTATGTCTTCCTGTCTCAATTCTGAGCTTACGTGGGTACAATGCGTGAAGCCCATTTCTGGTATCCCCCGCCGTGATATTGCTTGAATATTGTTATTGTCACTCACTCGGAGCTTATGACAACCACAACTGTAACGAGTAAGAGATATCATGTAAGTTGTCAGTCAATGTACTTTTAGAAGAGTCCGATTAAAGATTTTTTTCATGAAGTTGAAAAGGCTTGCTTTATAGATTTAAGAGTGCGAGTGAGTTGGGTTTAACGCCACTTTTAACAGTATTCCAGTTATATCACGGTGTTTTAGATTTAAGAAATATATTGTCGTGCCAAGTCATAAAAAATGTGAATAATGTAGGGCTTATCATGTATCCTTGACGTGTTCTGACACAACAGTTGAAATACCATTTTCAGTCCTTAAATGTGATGTGAGTGCACATCACGCAAAACACACCATGGTCAGCACTCAGTCCTAACCTTTCCCCCATTAAACACGTCTGGGACGTCAATGGCACACGTCAAAATCCACCCACCACTCTCAATGAACTCGGTGTTGCTCTCACTGACGAGGGGCGGTCGGGTAGCCTAGTGGTTAAAGCGTTCGCTCATCACGCCGAAGACCCGGGTTCGATTCCCGACATGGGTACAATGTGTGAAGCCCGTTTCTGGTGTCCCCCGCCCTGATATTGCTGGAATATTGCTAAAAGCGGCGTGGCAAAATATGAGTCAAACTGACAGTGGTCGACTCATCAAAAGCATCCCTCGGACAATCCGTGTACCTCATCACAACAACCATTAGAACCCATGAGGTCTGATCGCCTACTCCCCAGCAGATATGATCATATCATTTCAATTTGCCGATAACATATAGATCAGATGATGTGTCTTTGTGAATCCTACTATCCTTTACTTTTATGGCACAGTATATTTCAACTAAAAAGAATACCCATGTCCGCTGTTCTGTATTCAGAGTTTTGTTTGTTTGCTGTTTAACGCCGCATTCAGCATTATTCCAGCTATATGACGGCGGTCTGTAAATAATCGAGTCTCAGACAGAAAATTCAGTGACTGACATCATGAGCATCGATCCACGCAATTGGGATACGATGACATGCATCAACCAAGTCAGCGAGCCTGAACACCCGATCCCGTTAGTCGCCTCTTACGACAAGCATAGTCGCCTTTTATGTCAAGAATGGGCTGCTGAAGACCTATTCTACCCCGGATCTACACAGGTAACCAGTTATAAGTGCTCGGAGACGATGGATGGTGATTCCTGGTGTACATCCAGGCATTGAAAAAACAATTTGTACATTAACCTGAAAGTACTGAATAATTATATTGAAACTTCAAACACAAAAAGGGGGCACGGGTGGCCCAGTCGTCTAAGGCGCCGCGATTCGCTGTGCAGAGTTGCGTCCCTTGGGCACGCCAGAAACCTATGATTGTGGGTTCGAATCCCGGTTCGCCCCGATTATGTTTCTAGGTTTGTCAGCACCATACCCGTGCTCGTGGCTTTCACCGAAGTGGTAAACGTCTGAGACCTGCATCACTTCGGGCTTTCCTCCCACATTAAGCTGACACGCCGTGATATAACTGGAATACCGTTAAAAGCGGCGTTAAACCCAACTCACTCACTCACACTCAAACACAAAGAGAAAACTACGAAACCTTGAACTGTTTCATTGTTAATTTCTCTTGCTTGACAACGTTACAACGATCTACACGGAAACGTCGCATCGTTATAGAATAAAGAAGTTGGCATCCATAAAATATCTTGTCGTTGCTACTAAAACATTTTCAACCATGAAACTGATGATAATATATAATGCCATTAAGATCAAATAATCACATTGTGAGCGAGTGAGCTTAACGCTACCTTGGGTAGTATTTCAGTTACATAACGGTGTGTCACCTTGACATAGGAGGTCATCTCGTCGTGTTGCAAATATATCGTGCAGAGAAACAATACACCAACTTGCAAATGAAAAAAGAATATCGTATGAGAATACAATGAATAAAACATGACCTTCATTCGTAACTGTAACAAATATTGTAAATACATTTACGTAAGGCAGCATGCCCTTGATGTCAGCGGTCAATGTCAATGTTAACTTTTTCTGTGCTCAAGTTCAAGTGTGTTGATATTGTTTACGTGTGTGATGCGATGACGAGTAGGTAACACGCTATGTGGGTGTAGCGCTTATCGTGTTACGTGCCCACGATACATATGTCACGACATTCATTCAAGGACATATGTGTTAAAGTCATCAGTATGACATTAAGACATGGTAGAGCAATTAGATGGTATATTAACATCCCTTTTATTCTTAATATACCGTGAACTTCGTCTGACAATCAATGGGGACTTCCGACAGATGTACTTTTCATCTAATGCTGATGTTAAACAGGGATATACGTGAATGGTATTTCTATACCGCGAGAGACACGTGAAGATCCGGTGTATAATAGGTCTTCATCAATCGTAAGAGGCGTAAGAGGCGACTGACGGGATCGGGTGGTCAGGCTCGCTGATTTGGTTGATGCATGGCATCGTATTCCTATTGCGTGGATCGATGCTCATGATGTCAATCACTGGATTGTGTCGTCCAGACTCGATTATGTACAGATCGCTGGAATATTGTTGGGGCGGTGTCAAACAACAAACAAACAAACAAACACTTACCCTTGGCTTTGTTAACACACTGACATCATTTGTCTCAAATCCCTAATGCTTTTTTGTATTCAGTCAAGTCTGATTTAAATTAGATAACGATTATTACATTGAAGTGCCAACTATCGATTCAGAAAAAAAATGGATACATAACTCAATAATCATCATTATGATATTTATATGCGCCGGTGATCATTTTAGATGTCAAAAACTACTATTGTAAACTGCCTGTTTTCAGATTGACTTGGTTTATTGTTTTAGTTATTGCTACACTGAAATATCATCATTTAACTAAGGAATGTATTGCAACATGGGTCAAATTTGATAAGTTATAAGGTTAAACTGTGATATTTAAAGCGTAGCACAGCAATACTTCTGCCATAAGGTTACACTGTGATAAGTTTCTGTCAATATATGAAACGTTGCATGGCATCGTATTCCAATTGCGTGGATCGATGCTCATGATGTCAATCACTGGATTTTGTGGTCCAGACTCGATTATTAACAGACCGCCGTCATATAGCTGGAATATTGCTGAGTGCGGCGTTAAACAGCAAAGAAACAAACAAACGAAACAAACCTCCGCGAGATACCATTTCAATTCCTCACCCTGAATTCGACTACAGTCTTTAGGCATGTCCATGTCATCCAAACTGCTTTACCTTCCACGTTATGTCACTTTTTCACACGGCTACCCCGTGCAATTGACACTGATAATATAGTAAACTCAACATATGACCGCTAGAATATATAGCGCGGAGAGCCATCCATTGAATTTATGTTTAACACCAGACTTGGTTGTCATCAACACATATCCCTCTAAAAACAATCTCACGTCAAACACAAAACCAGGTCCTGACTTCTTTGAAAGATAACCTCCAAATAATTATCCCGGAAAGAAAGAAAGATATGTAAAACAAAGTCAACATTGGAGTGAAAATTATATGAATAGGTCCCTGAAAATCAGTGATGACACCAGATGTTCGCGAAAAGGGTAAGCATGCTTGAGGCATTCTGGGGAGTTGTGTTTATGGTCCGAGACTCCAAGTAACCTAGAATAGGGGATAAAGGGAAGGGGCATTGATTACGTTCAAAGTGAGGACGAGCACTGACAACGTTCATTGCCAGGTGCGGGCTGGAACTTACAACATGCTTATTTAGGTGGCGCCCAGCATTGACATAATGTTGGCTGGCATGTGTAGTCAGGTCCCGTTTTCATTGTCATCTTGTAGTGTCGGGTTGGCACTAACATTGACATCATGCGGAAGTAGTTGACCACTTGTATTGACGGGCGAGGGAAATGGTCTTGTACTGACGGGTTAGGGAAATAGTTGACCACTTGTATGACGGGCGAAGGAAATAGTTGACCACTTGTATTGACGGGCGAGGGATATAGTTGACCACTTGTATTGACGGGCGAGGGAAATAGTTGACCACTTGTATTGACGGGCGAGGGATATAGTTGACCACTTGTATTGACGGGCGAGGGAAATAGTTGACCACTTGTATTGACGGGCGTGAGAAATAGTTGACCACTTATATTGACGGGCGAGAGAAATAGTTGACCACTTGTATTGACGGGCGAGAGAAATAGATGACCACTTGTATAACGGTCGAGAGAAATAGTTGGCCACTTGTATAACGGGCGAGAGAAATAGTTGACCACTTGTATTGACGGGCGAGGGAAATAGCTGACCACTGATACAAAAACGTGACTCTCGCACACGCGTTGTATAAGTTTGTTGAAAACTGAAGTTTAATAATTAACTGATACTATTGTTTGAAAATATACACCCATGTTTCCAACGGACAAAGTTAAATGTCAAGGGCAGACTGCCATTGGCGACATGTACAATGTCACGTGCGTCCTCGAACTGACAACGTGTTTTCTCAGATGGAGCCTTGCATTGATATTATCAAAGAGAGAAAGAGAAAAATATTCATGTCTAGCGGGTATACATTTTAAAACCATCATAAAAACACATCACGTGGTTATACGACGCCCGGCCATCTAGGGCCTATTAGACACCAGTTACCGATAAACGGTCAATAATAAAAAAAAGCACCAATAGTGCTACAATTGTACAAATACCCCGTGTACAAAGAGAGAGTAAAGGCAGGGGGTGCTAGCTACACAAAGAGCGGTAGTGAACATTATTGATTAGAGAGTCTCAATTAAACATATTGTTAATCAGTGGGGCTACTGGGGTAGCAAATCCTCGCACTACATTAGATATTTCATGTGGTCTGTAGGTGACCAAGATCTGAATATTTTATTGTCTTTGTCAGGGGTCGGTTTGAATTGACAACGTTCATACTCAGGTGTTGGTTAGCATAATGATCATGCATAGTCAGGTGTCGGTTGCATTGCCATCATTCATTGTCATCTTGCATTGTCATCTTGCATTGTCATCATGCATTGTCATCATGCATTGTCATCTTGCATTGTCATCATAAATTGCCATCTTGCATTGTCATCATGCATTGTCATCTTGCATTGTCATCTTGCATTGTCATCATGCATTGTCATCTTGCATTGTCACCATACATTGTCATCATGCATTGTCATCTTGCATTGTCATCTTGCATTGTCATCATGCATTGTCATCATGCATTGTCATCTTGCATTGTCATCTTGCATTGTCATGATCATTGTCATCCTGTATTGTCACCATACATTGTCATCATGCATTGTCATCTTGTATTGTCATCATGCATTGTCATCATGTATTATCATCATGCATTGTCATCTTGCATTGTCATCTTGCATTGTCATCATGTATTATCATCATGCATTGTCATCTTGCATTGTCATCTTGCATTGTCATCATGTATTATCATCATGCATTGTCATCTTGCATTGTCAACATGCATTGTCATCTGTAGGTGACCAAGATCTGATTCTTTATTCTCACTGCCAGCCGCTGGTTTGAATTGACAACGTACATACTTAGGTGTTGGCTACCATAATTATCATGCATAGTCAGGTGTCGGTTGATATCATGCATTGTCATCTTGCATTGTCACCTTGCATTGTCATCTTGCATTGTTATCATGCATTGTCATCTTGCATTGTCATCTTGCATTGTCATCTTGCATTGTCATCTTGCATTGTCATCTTGCATTGCCATCTTGCATTGTCATCTTGCATTGTTATCATGCTTTGTCATCTTGCATTGTCATCTTGCATTGTCATCTTGCATTGTCATCTTGCATTGTCATCTTGCATTGTCATCATGTATTATCATCATGCATTGTCATCTTGCATTGTCACATTGGCCAGTCCGGAGCCAAGCGCTGTTTACTTTGCAGCATGTTATGGAAACGTGAAGCGAAACGTGAATGTTGACCACGTATACTAACGGGCCAGGTGCTGATGATGTGTATTGACGGGCGGGGTGCTGATGATGTGTATTGACGGGCGGGGTGCTGATGATGTGTATTGACGGGCGGGCTGCTGATGATGTGTACTGACGGGCGAGGTGCTGATGATGTGTACTGACGGGCAGGGTGCTGATGATGTGTACTGACGGGCGAGGTGCTGATGATGTGTATTGACGGGCGAGGTGCTGATGATGTGTACTGACGGGCGGGGTGCTGATGATGTGTATTGACGGGCCATGTGCTGATGATGTGTACTGACGGGCGGGGTGCTGATGATGTGTACTGACGGGCCAGGTGCTGATGATGTGTATTGACGGGCGGGGTGCTGATGATGTGTATTGACGGGCGAGGTGCTGATGATGTGTATTGACGGGCCAGGTGCTGATGATGTGTATTGACGGGCCAGGTGCTGATGATGTGTATTGACGGGCGAGGTGCTGATGATGTGTATTGACGGGCGGGGTGCTGATGATGTGTATTGACGGGCGGGGTGCTGATGATGTGTATTGACGGGCGGGGTGCTGATGATGTGTATTGACGGGCGGGGTGCTGATGATGTGTATTGACGGGCGAGGTGCTGATGATGTGTATTGACGGGCGGGGTGCTGATGATGTGTATTGACGGGCGAGGTGCTGGTGATGTGTATTGACGGGCCAGGTGCTGATGATGTGTATTGACGGGCGAGGTGCTGATGATGTGTATTGACGGGCCAGGTGCTGATGATGTGTATTGACGGGCCAGGTGCTGATGATGTGTACTGACGGGCGAGGTGCTGATGATGTGTATTGACGGGCCAGGTGCTGATGATGTGTATTGACGGGCGAGGTGCTGATGATGTGTATTGACGGGCCAGGTGCTGATGATGTGTACTGACGGGCGAGGTGCTGATGATGTGTATTGACGGGCCAGGTGCTGATGATGTGTACTGACGGGCGAGGTGCTGATGATGTGTATTGACGGGCCAGGTGCTGATGATGTGTATTGACGGGCGAGGTGCTGATGATGTGTATTGACGGGCCAGGTGCTGATGATGTGTATTGACGGGCCAGGTGCTGATGATGTGTACTGACGGGCGAGGTGCTGATGATGTGTATTGACGGGCCAGGTGCTGATGATGTGTATTGACGGGCGGGGTGCTGATGATGTGTACTGACGGGCCAGGTGCTGATGATGTGTATTGACGGGCCAGGTGCTGATGATGTGTATTGACGGGCGGGGTGCTGATGATGTGTACTGACGGGCGGGGTGCTGATGATGTGTATTGACGGGCGGGGTGCTGATGATGTGTATTGACGGGCGGGGTGCTGATGATGTGTATTGACGGGCGAGGTGCTGATGATGTGTATTGACGGGCGGGGTGCTGATGGTGTGTATTGACGGGCGGGGTGCTGATGGTGTGTATTGACGGGCGGGGTGCTGATGATGTGTATTGACGGGCGAGGTGCTGATGATGTGTATTGACGGGCGAGGTGCTGATGATGTGTATTGACGGGCGGGGTGCTGGTGATGTGTACTGACGGGCGGGGTGCTGATGATGTGTACTGACGGGCCAGGTGCTGATGATGTGTACTGACGGGCCAGGTGCTGATGATGTGTATTGACGGGCCAGGTGCTGATGATGTGTACTGACGGGCCAGGTGCTGATGATGTGTACTGACGGGCCAGGTGCTGATGATGTGTATTGACGGGCCAGGTGCTGATGATGTGTATTGACGGGCCAGGTGCTGATGATGTGTATTGACGGGCGGGGTGCTGGTGATGTGTATTGACGGGCGGGGTGCTGATGATGTGTATTGACGGGCCAGGTGCTGATGATGTGTATTGACGGGCGAGGTGCTGATGATGTGTATTGACGGGCCAGGTGCTGATGATGTGTACTGACGGGCGAGGTGCTGATGATGTGTATTGACGGGCGGGGTGCTGATGATGTGTATTGACGGGCCAGGTGCTGATGATGTGTACTGACGGGCGGGGTGCTGATGATGTGTACTGACGGGCGAGGTGCTGATGATGTGTATTGACGGGCGGGGTGCTGATGATGTGTATTGACGGGCCAGGTGCTGATGATGTGTACTGACGGGCGAGGTGCTGATGATGTGTACTGACGGGCGAGGTGCTGATGATGTGTATTGACGGGCGAGGTGCTGATGATGTGTATTGACGGTCGGGGTGCTGATGATGTGTGAACTGACCAGCTTCTCTTTGAGACGCATCAGCCTTCATTTTGACCCCCTGTAGACTTTCTTCCTGGGTGGGGGAGCAGCATCAAAGTCTACCTGTTTCAGCTTGGCACCTTCCGACTTCTCAATGCCTTGAAGCAAGTCCACAATTTTGTACAGGTTGGGATGCAGATGTTGAAGACGTTTGTTGACACTGGCAACACGTACCTTCCATGTAGACCATATCAGCTTCAGCAAGAAACCTCAGCTGGCTGCTCATCAGGATCTTGTCGTCTTCGCCATCTGCCATTTTCTGCCATCCCTGGTAATGGTCCACAGCCCCTCAAGGTGAACATCAGGCATGAATGTGCAAACATATTTTTGAACAATTCCATTTTAATATATTTACGTGGTGGACGCCATCTTGTCCGAAACTGTAGACTTGCCCGTATGTTTATACGGGCGTGGACAGATAGACCTCTTATCGGATTATGTTTGTTGTTCATGTCCTAGTAAACCACGAAAACTCCATCCCATGGAAGGGAAGTAAATATTTCAGACTAATAAACTTCTTCTTTCGACTTTTGCAGATCATTAATAAAAACTGTAAACGAAAAGGGCCGTTTTCGCCATTTTGGGGGTCGATGTTCACAACCATCGGTCCGTTTTGGCTCAGTGCCGTCTTAGCCAGCACCAGAGTGCATGAATATCATGAACTTTATAACGCCCGATTATGATCTTGCATGGTATACGTGATATATACTTCACTTAAGGATTGACTGTGTATTTTTGTCGGTTCATTGAGGTATGAATCGAAAAACCGACGTGCAAACTTTTGTAAGAATCCGGTACGCGGATTCATACAGTTTGCACATCGGCTTTTCGATTCATACCTCAATGAACCGAAAAAAATATACAGTCAATGCTTATAATTAAATTCGACAACGTAAACCATGTTTTATCTACAATAGTTTAACCAAAAACAGTTGCATATATCAAAACAGAAAAAAATGACGACATTGATAAACATTCCAGGTGTAGGAATACATACAGTGGTGTGACATGAATCAGGTGATCGTTTAATTTATGCACATAACTTGACACGCCTACACAGTCAGTAGCCAATCAACGGAGAGTGGGATTAAAACAATGTTCATTGGACCTGTCAATTAAGGCAAGAGGCGAAAAGAACTGCAACAGTCAAACTGTAACGAACCGGAAGAAATATGTCCGAGAGAAGGCGGCTGTTTCAAATAACATGGTCATTTACCGCGTGCCTCAAACATTACTTCCCTGATTATGGTAAAACACAGTTGGAGAAATGCTAGTTAGAAATGAAACCCGAAGACATGTAAGTTGAACCGAGGCGAGCGGGAAAAATACAGGCGAGCGAGCCTGCACGTTTGCTGTTTCATTCATTCTCGGCCTTCGGTTTCAAAGGGTAGTTTAGACAATGAATATGCATGAAAGTAGCTAAATGTCCTGTGCATGACGATACACGTGAGCAGAAAGGGAATTCCCTCGACTGTAATATTGGGATTCCCCGACATTCCGCAATAATAAAAGTAGTGCGCCGCGGTGGGCGTGGCTTAATTTTTTACATTCATTGGGAAATGAATGCAATAAACACGTGACCAATTCAGCTAATCAGAATGCAGGAATTTCCATAAACACAACGGAAATTTAATTATAAGGAGTTGACATCAATGTTTTACTCGGACTAATTCCACACTTGACATCAACACGTTTCCTGAATGTACTCCTCCTTCGTGAGGCCTTGCCCATAGCCAGGGAATATATTAGCTTTAATAACAGCATAATCAGCTGATATTATAAGGAAAAAGCTGTACGTTTTTTCGTAATCATTTGCCAACTTCTGTAATTCAAATCAAACAGTTAGCGGATATTATAATTTAAAACTAATACTATACACTCATGTTTCTCATGTCAGAGGCAAAAACGCTTTAAAAACGTATAAAAAGGGACGGCATTCTTCCAACGGGCAAAGAATGCCTTAGATTATGTTGCAGTTGTTGCAAGGCAAAACATATCGGGTACAAGGTTATGACAGAAGATACACACATGAGTGGGTACCCGGTAGGATGAGATGGTAATGTGGCTGTTAACCTTGTATACTCCCCAGGGAGCGGAGAATGTAAATCAAGTGCTCACTGATCCATTAACCGGGGTAATAATACTGAGCGTTATGAGCATCCACTTGGTGAATGGAATCTGGCGCATATAAATGCAAACGTACATACAAAAATATCACAATAAATTAAACTGAAAACAATATGCTAAAATGTTCTAAAACAAATTAAAATACATTACAAAACAGTTACCTATTTTAAGTTTTCCTACGTTTAAATAGAATAGAATAGCAGGTCCTGGCAGTATACAATATAAGATCTGGGTTTAAAAATTCCAATAACATTATCAAGGGACATCAACCATCGCCGTTTTTTTAATTCAATTCACAATAAATGTGGGAAATATTAAGAATATTTCAAGAATTACAAACAGAGAATCATATGCTCTTGGTTTCCTGTCATTGTCTAGCACTATAAACAAGCAAAGTATGTTTATTGGTTTTTATCGCTTTGTCATATTCACTAGTACTACAAACAAGCGAATTATTTGGACTTGGTTTTATGTTTTTGCCATGTTCACAAGTACTCCAACAAGCTAATTATTTGCACTTGGTTTTATGTTTTTGCCATGTTCACAAGTACTCCAACAAGCTAATTATTTGCACTTGGTTTTATGTCTTTGCCACATTGCTGTCATTATTTTGTCAATAACGCTTTTACCAGAACATAATCAAGAACTATGCTGTTTCTCCAAACAGCAATCGGACTCTTAAATACAACTATTCCGACATTTAAAAACACTTCTTCAGTTCATGAAGAAATGATGAAATTAGGCTCACTGCTATCTCATTACTCATTTGCCATTTCGCAAAATCCTGGCGTCATCACCGATTTTCAGTGATCCATTCATATAATTGTATCGTTATTGTGTCCTTTAAGCCTAATGGAATCTGTCTAGTCGGATAACCGAGACTGGGTATTCCCTTACATGGACGTTTTATATTTAAGGACAACCGTTTTTCTATATAAGAACATCAACAAGGTCACCTTCAGTTGACAGCGTCGTTTCCCCCTTGATCAGCAGCACGCATGATTCTGTACTCAAAGACGCTTCCAGGACAATAAGACATCATTTCAGTGGGCAGAAAGTGGATAAGCGGTATGAAGAAGAAGTCGCCAGTAGATACCTTCATTACATTACATTTTGAACAGAAATGGCTGAGTTATCGTGAGTGATTGAGTGAGTATGGTTTTAAGCCGCCTTTTGCAATATTCCAGCAATATCACGGCGGGGGACACCGGAAAATGGGTTTCACACATTGTGTGGGGAATCGAACCCGGGTCTTCGGCGTGACGAGCCAACGCTTTAACCACGAGGCTACCCGACCGCCCCGGTGTTATGTCCATAAACAGGTTTTTCAATATGGTTGCTGTGGCGGCCATATTTAAAATTGGATTCGAAATGGGATGCAGGGAACAGGTGTGTGAAGTTCAATTTCTTTGGATCAGTTGTTTCTTAGGAGAAGATGTTAACGACACGCTGACACGCACGACTGACACATAGGCCAATGGACTAGCTCTTTTGACTTTTAGTCAGGTCAACAAAAATTATGAAATATTTCTACTTCGCACTCACTGTAATAGTTCCTTGGTATTTATGACCAAAGCAATCGGTATCCACATTTTACGTAAAACCCATGTTAGCTAAAATGATTGCGGAAAATTCGAAGAATCAGATGTATCACGCAGCAATCCTGTTTAATTAACGACCTTGCAAAATATCCACAAATATAAGTTTGAACACGTGTTAATATCTATTTCGCCAGAAAAAAACTTTTCTGCTTAGTCAGTGATATTAGATAGTACAAGTAACTCGCAACCAGAGACACTCTGCTGCTCAGAGTGGCTGCCCCATTAGTCCTTCACATATTCACATTCGCCAACAGTTTATAGCCGGATTGTTGTAGACATGGTATAGGATGCAACAGTCAGACAATAGGAACATCATCCCGAGGCAACGATTACTTGATATGTGTCTCTGTATATCGTATTGATTTGTTTCAAGTAACATAATACGTGAACAAATAAAGTTCCACATTATCAAATTCAAATTCATATTCACCTTATTCAGAAGTCCAAGCCATCTGACCCATAGTACATTACACACATCTAACATTTATAGATGCATCTTAATTTCTCCTTTGGTACAAATAACTTTGTAAAAAAAATTGGCAACTTAAGCAATTTTTGTGAATTTGAAGATGTACATAAGTTTGCTGCAGCCAATATAGAATTAGAATTAGCTGTTTATTCTTGCAAGTACAAATTACGTTCTACTGCATAACACGGGCAATAAAATAATACATGAGATTTTTCACAAGACTTCGGGATCATATAACTCACATTTATCTTTACGGAAGTTTTGTATACCAAGAAAATTCATACATGATTTAAATTTTAACAAAGCTTTTTTATAACATACAGAGTTAATATCTGTGGTGGACACCAGAAATGGGCTTCACACATTGTGCCCATTTGGGGAATCGAACCCGGGTCTTCGTCGTGACGAGCCAACGGTTTAACCACGAGGCTACCCCACCGCCCTGATGAGTCTTGGGAGCCATCTTGGATAGGGAAGTAGTGGATTTTACACCTTGAGCTGCCAACTCCACGTTCTGCAACACGTCCCTATATTAAACAACATGGAGAAGAGGACTGTTGTTGGTTCCTGAAATGTGATATATTGGGCATTTAGGGAAGCTTATTTTTGTCTGAGAACGTTACTTACGTTAAAAGCATCAAGTCTCTTGTTTGCAAATTTCAAATTCAGGAGGTGAGGTTAAATGGGGTTTAACGTCGCGTCCAAGATTATTGCACTTATATAGCGACGTGCATGTACGTGTGTGTGTTTGTGTGGCTGCTTGTACTAGTCCGGACTGATGCCGATTTATAGTGCTAGCTCACTGAGATACCATGCCACAGTTTAACATGAATACCCCACTCAGACACAGTATACTGACCAGTCCTTGTTTTAATGCCGAGCGCCAGATAGGGTAACAACAAGTACCATCTTTTAACGTCTTTTGGTATGACGCGGCTGCGGATCGAACCCCAGACCTTCCGCTCTCCGGGCGGACGCTCTACCACTAGACCACGGGGGCGGTCCCAAATTCAGGAACATCAGGTATTGGGGACATATTCATGGTTGCACCGTCACGTATTCATCTATTACATACACTAGGTACACTGATGATGTATAAATAGTTGACAATAGCTTACACTGCTGTTATAAATTATATACTGAAACACTGAAGACATAACAATGAAAGCATACAAGTGTAATACTACATGAAGATGTAATTGAACATCAGTTCATCCGTGGTTGGGGGCACGGGTGGCCCAGTCGTCTAAGGTTGTGGGTTCGAATCCCGGTTCGCCCCGATTATGTTTCTAGGTTTGTCAGCACCATACCCGTGCTCGTGGGTTTCACCGAAGTGGTAAACGTCTGAGACTCGCATCACTTCGGGCTTTCCTCCAACATTAAGCTGACACGCCGTGATATAACTGGAATACTGTAAAAAGCGGCGTTAAACCCATCTCACTCACTCATCTGTGGCTGGTATTTGTAACAGTCGTACGCCAGGTGGATAATTGTGCATCAAATTGCTAACTATTTATTACAAACACTGACTATTTATTACTTTTGTATGTCAATTGTGTGAGTAGCTGTGGCTGCCACTAGGGCTGGACATGTTTACTCTTTTCGCGAACACCTGGTGTTTCACCGATGTTTTACTGCAGCATCCAGTGGAATCTGTTTCGCGGGGTGATCGAGACTAGTAAAACACAAACTTAATCTTCTTGTATACAAAATAAGGTTATAATTCCTCTATATACACTGAACCAAATTAAAAACTTCACAATCCTTAAATTTTAACATTTTGACCAGTTATCATTGTGGGCCCTTATTGTGTATTTAAACAGTAATGGCCACGTATTGTCTTCAGATAACACCCGTTTTTGTGCAGGTGAATCGATCAAAATCATGTGCACAGCACTATAGTGGCAAAAGTGTTTTTTCACGTGCAGCTGGTCACGTGTCCATAATACCGCACGTGTTTTCAGCCATACTTGTTAGCAGTCATTAACAAAAAAAGAAAAACACAAGAAAACAAAAGTCTTTACGGCCATTTGTCATGCCGCGCCTTTCAAATGTGCAACGTGAACGTGCCATCGGCATGTTGCAGACGGGAACGTCCGTAGCTGAAGTCGCAAGGACGATGGGTTGTAGTCGACGGACTGTTTATAATTTACAGACGCGTCTACAGCAAACGGGTACCACCGCTGATTGCCCTCGGCCAGGTCGACCACGTGTGACGTCACATGTAGAGGATCGTCAGATTGTCTTACGTCACCTCCGTAACCAATTTTTGACGGCTACATGAACCAGAAATGAACGGTTTAGGGGTAGACTTAGTTGGCAAACTGTTCGAAACCGTCTGAGAATTGCTCACCTTCAAGCACGACGGCCATACTGCGGGCCGATTCTGTCTCAATTACACAGGCGTCAACGTCAATTGTGGGCACAGCGACACTTACGATGGACTCAGAGGAATTGGAATCAAGTCGTCTTCAGTGGTGAATCCCGATTTAATCTTCGATTTGCTGATGGTAGGGCGAGAGTGTGGAGGCGCCGTCATGAACGTTACGCCCAGTGTTGTGTACAGGAAGTTGACAGATTTCGAGGCGGAAGTGTCATGGTGTGGGGTACTTTCTGTGGCAATGCACGTTCCAGGCTTCTTGTCATCCGTGGCAACTTCAACGCTGCTGCTTACCGCGACCAGGTACTGGCACCAGAAACTTCTGCCTTTTATGGCAGCACATGGACCCGGTCTGATCTTCCAACACGACAATGCCAGACCCCACACAGCAATTTTGACAAGGAATTTCCTTCAGAATGCGGGAGTCAACGTCATGGACTGGCCGTCAAGGTCTCCCGACCTCAATCCCATCGAACACGTCTTGGATGCTCTTGGCAGAAGTCTGCGCACTCTCCAGAACCAACCACAGAATTTGCAAGATCTTCCCAATCATGTGTTCACAAGCATCGCAAGGTCCATGCGGAGGCGTTGTGTGGCAGTTGTCAACGCACATGGTGGCCATACACGCCACTGAACGTGTGTGCCAACAGATTCTCGTGCTTTGGACTTATGATTTAAACTGTTGATGTAATTACCGAATACCGTAGGTGCTTGGAACAAATTATGGTTACCACTGTTAATTAAAATCCTTCTTTGGACATTAATGATTAAAAATTACCTTCTCTGATACATTTGTCCGTTGTATATCATATATGGGATTACTTTTAAAAATGTGAAGTTTTTAATTTGACTCAGTATATTTCAAGCAGCTGTTGGAGGCCTTGACACGTAACATGGCATGTACAGCCATGCCTTGAAATAACTATTGTATGTAAGCATCACTACAATAATTGTTTGAGGACAGAATTTGGTGTCAGCGATATATCAAATAATGCCTCATATAAGGCAAGTATGTTAACTTGGAAGAAATCTGCCCAAACCGTGCATAGGTACTAACACCTTAAAATCCTATTTGTACTGGATTCTAAAGCCTATACATATCCGTACGATGAAGGTATTGCTTCGCCCAGTAAATGTACCATGACATTCTTGCCTCACAGATTGACCATAAACCTCAATACAACCACGGAATGACTTTTCATTAACTTGAATTAATACCACGTGGATTCTAATAATATCAAAGGATTTGCTTGAATTGTTGCAATCTCAGAAAAGATGGTGGTGACCATAGATATAGTTGCAGGAAAATTTGTCAAAGGTGTCATCTGAAGATTAATAAAACAAGCCAGATGTGAACTGCTGGTCATCCTCACTGATACAATCTATGTACAATTGGGCAGACATTAAGGCAAGAATTAGTGAGTGAGTGAGTGAGTTGGGTTTAACGCCGCTTTTAACATTATTCCAGTTATATCACGGCATGTCAGCTTAATGTGGGAGGAAAGCCCGATGTGATGCAGGTCTAAGACGTTTACCACTTCGATGAAACCCACGAGCACGGGTATGGTGCTGACAAACCTAGAAACATAATCGGGGTGAACAGGGATTCGAACCTACGATGATAGGTTTCTGACATGTCCAAGGGACGCAACTCTGCACAGCGAATCGCGGCGCCTTAGACGACTGGGCCTCCATCGACCCCGCAATAATTAGACGTCTCAATGGGAACCAATTGTGTTCCCCTTCTTGCAGATCTGTTTTTATGGATGGATATGAATCGGAATTTCTGCTCGGATTGGCAATATCAAAACAAGATAATTTGGCCAAGAAGTTTCCCTTCCATTGATATACCCACCTGAACAAGAACTAAAAGAGACGAGTGAGTGCGCCTCATCTGTTTCCTATTTAGGTCTATGCATAATGATTCAAAGGGACAAACGACGATCAAAAAGACTGTATGACAACAGTGATGACTTCCACATTCCTGCAATTTCGAGCAATATTCCAGCAGCTCCAGCATTTAGTTTTTCATTTCAAGTTTCATGTACGATCGAGCAAGCACTTCATACAAAGATTTGAAGGAGTGTCATACGGCTCTTTCTCAAACGTTACTTCATCAGGGTGACAATAGTCAAGGTTTCAGTAAAGCTTTCAAACAAATTTATGGAAGACCAATTTGACGTATTAGAGACAAAACGTATGTCCAAAGCAATTCCCTATTTTGAGTCGTACCATATGTGCCCGTGTTCTTTTTTAGGTGAACAGTTGACTTGCCTTTGCATGTTCGTTTGACGGATGCAACTGGCGGAGCAGGATAAGCACATATACCTATTTGACAATGATTCATAAACACATGCTCATGATATACTGGAAGTCGGAATCATTTAAAGAACTCTGCTTTTAGTAGACATTTCTTTTGCTTATGTCCATGTTTTAGTTACCTTTAATGAATGAATGCCGATTTATAGTGCTAGCCCACTGAGATACCATGCCGCAGTTTAACATGCATACCCCACTCAGACACAGTATACTGACTCTGAGCCGACCAGTCCTTGTTTTAGCCCCTTAATGCCGAGCGCCAGACAGGGTAACAACAAGTACCATCTTTTAACGTCTTTTGGCATGACGCGGCCGGGGATCGAACCCAAGACCTTCCGCTCCTCGGGCGGACGCTCTACCACTAGACCACGGAGGCGGTCTCTTGACATGTGAATCGGACAGTTTACTCCTTCAGTTAAATCAAAGAATGGATACATTGGCAAGAATTTCAACCCAAGTTTCTGACATTAAGATTACTGCATCTCTTTCAACAATGCCAAGAATATCTTCACGTCATCTAGCAAACTGTTGGAAATCAAAGAAACAAGTGAAAAACCTGAACACATACATTAAAAACGATGGAGTCCTCTGCAAGAAGCTGTATGACAAGAGGGACTATTTCGGCTTTTCAGCCGTGACTTCCCCTTCATGTCGAGCAAGATAAAGACCGCCTCCGTGGTCTAGTGGTAGAGCGTCCGCCCGGAGAGCGGAAGGTCCGGGGTTCGATCCCCGACCGCGTCATACCAAAAGACGTTAAAAGATGGTACTTGTTGTTACCATGTCTGGCGCTCGGCATTAAGGGGCTAAAACAAGGACTGGTCGGCTCGGAGTCAGTATACTGGGTCTGAGTGGGGTATTCATGTTAAACTGCGGCATGGTATCTCAGTGAGCTAGCACTATAAATCGGCATCAGTTCGGACTAGTACAAGCAGCCACACACACACGTACATGCACGTCGCTATATAAGTGCAATAATCTTGGACACGACGTTAAACCCAATTTCACCTCACCTCACCTCGAGCAAGATACCATCTGTTAAGCTCCAGCGTATGGCGTCTACATTTCACAATGACTTAGGTACCGTGAAGCAGGTACATTTTATTCAAATGTCACAGACAGATACGTTATGTTCACAACTAAGGTCTTCAATCAAGGTTTCACCATCAAAGGTTGGTCATTCAGAGGAATGTACCAAAGATGACACCTCGCTTATCAACTTGAAGCCAGTGGCTATTCTGAGTACTCTATGGCTTCATTGAGGTTGCGACGTTTTGACGTAGATTCGTACACCGTTATCAAGGCGCAAGTCTGGAACACTCTAGTTTCATAACGGTGTACGATTCAACATGGAAACGTCGCTATGTGCAATAAACCAGAAGTTGTTATCCATAAATGTTTTATTATTTACTCACCAACTTCTAGAATGCCAATCAAACGGATATTCGTTGACGTTGGCGTTTTGAATTGGTGTAAGCATGTTTTAGTCTGTAAGACTGAGCTCACCGTGTCTGGAGTACGGGGGGTGGGGGTGGGGGGGAGAGGGTAAATCGCAAGTTGAAGCCAGCTGCTGACGCTTCTGTCAAATATGCAATAGCGTAATTTTTACTTTTCTAGTAACTTCATATAATTGTGTCCAAATAAACAGATTGGGAAGTGATTCCTTGGCATTTGAGTTACTAACCAAGAAATTACTTTGTCTTTATGTTTCCAGAAGCAATCAATTCTGCTTTTGGCAGAGATTTCTGGAATTTCAGAGAACTCAGATTTCAGAGATTACGTAAAGGTTTTTTTTCGCTTTCATTTATTTGTAGGAGATGTTTTCAGGGAAATAGAATCTATCTCGCGCGCAGTAGAAAACATGTTCATATCATTTTGATACATCCAATCTGGGCAGAAACGTTATCCATTGATCGTTCAAATGGCAATTTGCGACATGACAAATAGGTCACTGTGTTTTTGCAAATATTAAACGGTATTGCGTAAGGCTGTAGCAAGTTAGTACATTTTCCTTTTAGCTTTACCTTGACGTTTCTCACTGACGGAGCATAAATACGTATTAGTTTTTCATATGTATGTAAATGGCTAGCAGTCAGATGTACAGTGTACAGCAAAATAGATGAAAATCATGTACAATTGCTCCAACACAATCTCAAATACCCACACAAATTGAATATGTGATTATTTTCACCTTATTTGAAGTATACTGGCTGGTTGGTTAAATAATTCAAAACCTTTTTTTCTTAACCAAAAGTGTTATTAACAAGTTTGTGGAGTATTTTGTTGTCAGAAAGTAAGCTGGACTGCAAAGTTTGAGAACAAATGTGCAATGTAACTGCTGACATAGAAATAGTTTCTAGGTGCGTGCGTGCGTGCGTGCGTGCGTGCGTGTGTGTGTGTAGACATATATGTATATGCTATTGCGTGTCGATTCTCAAATTGAAACAGTATGTTAACTAAAAATATGTACGTAAAAGAATTTAATGTGAAACCAACAAACAACCAACAAATGGTCTACAATCAACAATTGTTTTACAAGATTAACTAGGTTTACAAATCAATGCAAATTATTACACAGCAATCATAATGACAGAACACAATAGGGTGCAAGTACAATATTCAATGGCAGTGTAAAATGTAAGAGCAGTGGAAATGACAATGACAAGAAGAATAATCACCTCACCGCAACATTGGTCAAGCTTCTGAGATAGTCTTGATGTAATGACAGATAAAATGTGAGATGAGACAGGCTCTTCATATATAGTCTAACTAGCTTCCAGCACTTTCCACACAGTGCCACACCATGTCCAGTGTCACTTGAACATCACTGAATTTTTCCACATGTTTCTATAACGTTTGCCACGGCCATATATACATGCCTTGTTTAAATATAAGGACTTTTGAATATTATTCTATGTGATACATTATATGCACTTGTTCTGACTGCATCACACAGTTGCACACTTGCCCTGACAATGTACGTGATAATGTACACGCTGAACATACAGAACTGTAACATCAGTCTGAAATGAATAAAAGTAAATTGGGGAGAAAGCAGGCATCCCCATGACCAGCAACTGTGCTTCCATCTGATCTGTCAGTTTATGTATAAGAGTTTCTGCTCGGATTTGTAAAAAAAGGGAAGTTGGCCAAGAAGTGCAAGTTTAGCTTCAAGTGTATCGATGATCTGATATCGCTCAATCATGGTCAAATAACCAATATCCTTCACTGATGTACCCACCTGAACCAGTATTAAAATAGACCAGTGGAACCGCCTCATCCGTTTAATATTTATATACATTCGTGACCAACTCGTGTTATTCCGGGACAAGCCGAATAGCCACTCGTGCCCCTCTCGTGGCCATTTTTTGCGACCGGGTTCCGTCTTAGCGCAAACGGGCATACCTAAAACAATTGTCAACTCGAGCTCGTTGCGTAATGGTTCACTCATTTTCCCCATATAGTATTTATATTTCAGATGCAATTTAAAGCACATCGGGACGTGCGGAATTATACATTATGATTGAACACATTTAACTGTGCCTTTGGTATATTTTTAGATGCAAGACATATGAAAAATCAAAAATTATTTCTGAGGGATTCTTTGACGAAGAACTTGAAATCATACGCGCATTCTGGTTTGTCGTATTTTCGCGGATAGGGGGACGAGTCTTCTTGCAGGTTACGGAAAGGGGCGAGTGGTGACGAATGAATTATATGGTGCAGAGTACGCACAGTTAACACCGATGCTAAATATGCCATGAGCATTATTGCTCTATTTCTTAATTTTATGACTACACTTTACATAAACGCACATATATATTCAGAATATCAAGAACTATTGCGATAACGCTCAAGGCCGTCTTACATTCAGAGATCTCAGACCGTTTGTTCCGAAAGTCGTTTTGTAAGTGAAGGGCTCAATTACAAGGCGCATCACATTCTGCCAAAGCTGTGCCAAGCCGTTCGATGTAAAGGTCAGGAGGACACACAGTTTTCAGACACTGCGCGGCTCTTCAGTACACTTCTGTCATTCTTATCAGTACTATAATTCTACAGGCTTCTAAATAGTGCATTAAGTGCACATTTTGCTTGAGTCATAACCTTCAAACTCAGGCTTTTGAATTATCTTGTCGGCAAACCGTTGAACCCATTTGAAGCCCGTTTAATCACAGAAAGGAAGTCTAATTCGTCCCCACAACATCTAATCCCACCCACGAAAAGGCCACCAAGACTCTGTCCCCTGACCACACACTTGGTCACCCAGTCTCTGTTCCCTGACCATACACTTTGCCACCCAGTCTCTGTCCCCTGACCACACACTTGGTCACCCAGTCTCTGTTCCCTGACCACACACTTGGCCACCCAGTCTCTGTTCCCTGACCACACACTTGGTCACCCAGGCTCTGTTCCCTGACCACACACTTGGTCACCCAGTCTCTGTTCCCTGACCACACACTTTGTCACCCAGACTCTGTCCCCTGACCACACACTTGGCCACCCAGTCTCTGTCCCCTGACCACACACTTGGCCACCCAGTCTCTGTTCCCTGACCACACACTTGGTCACCCAGTCTCTGTCCCCTGACCACACACTTGGTCTCCCAGTCTCTGTCCCCTGACCACACACTTGGTCACCCAGTCTCTGTTCCCTGACCACACACTTGGTCACCCAGTCTCTGTCCCCTGACCACACATTTGGTCACCCAGTCTCTGTCACATGACCACACACTTGGTCTCCATGTCTCTGTCCCCTGACCACACACTTGGTCTCCACGTCTCTGGCCCCTGACCACACACTTGGTCACCTAGGTTCTGTCCCCTGACCACACACTTGGCCACCCAGTCTCTGTCCCCTGACCACACACTTGGCCACCCAGTCTCTGTCCCCTGACCACACACTTGGTCACCAAGGCTCTGTCACGCAAACCCACACAATGTGATTTCAAACGTCGGCCAATTCCTTCTGTAAGTCAAAAGAATAGTATCAAGATTCAAATTTCAATTGAATGTTTTACGACTCCAAAAATAAATAAACCTTCTCATCTCCCAGTATGTCACGGCTGGGTGTCTTGTTACTGTGACACACAACTTCCAGCTGATGATTATCAACATGCGTGCCTCGATATAGACACGTTTGATGCAGATCTATGTCAAGGAAAACGTGTGGGTTGAATTCAGGTAGGCAACTGTTCCAGACAAACTGCTGGCGCCGATCATTAGGGGCAACTGTAGATCTCTCCCCCACAATAAACCAGTACTGCGACAGCGCTGTGCAACGCAGTGCGTTGATGCGTTTATTTTTAACTAACATTTGAGCAGCGCTTCAACCAAGCAAATTTACAGATAAATTGATTTATGAACGTTGGCCAGTGCGTGCATAGCCAATGACCATTTTGATATTTTGTTCAAGTGGATGATTATCGTCTTCATTGTGTCGGCTTGCACAAATATGAAAGATTTGCCATTGCTGTTGCTTCATGATGTCTTGAATCAATGTCTTACAGACAGAGGCGTCTCGAACTTCTGTGAATAATGCTTCGTTGATTTGTGTTTTCGCCATTCTTTTTGTCTTACGTAAATGGTTCATTACAGTATATATGTTCAAACATGTGCTTTCCTGTCACTCATAAAAAGGAAATCCCAGGAATAAATAGTTTTCTTGCGCTCCACAAAAATAGTGTCGGGTCGCTGTGTTTATTAAGGTTGATTGTCTTGCGACATTACGAACACTGGCCTTGAGTTCAAAACTCAGTTTATTCATAACATTCAGTTATAACTTGCAAAACACATAGTTAATAACTTCCAACACAGTGAGTTTGTTTATATCTTGCAAAACATAGAGTTCATAACTTGCAACACACAGATTTAGTTTATAGCTTGCAACACAAAGAGTTAATACTTTGCAATAATCATCGTTAATACCTTGCAACACAGAGTTAGTTTACAACTTGCAACACAAAGAGTTAATAACTTGCAACACAAAGAGTTAATAACTTGCAACACAGAGTTAATAACTTGCAACACAAAGAGTTAATAACTTGCAACACAGAGTTAAAAAACTTGCAACACAAAGAGTTAATAACTTGCAACACAAAGAGTTAATAACTTGCAACACAAAGAGTTTACAACTTGCAACACAAAGAGTTAATAACTTGCAACACAGAGTTAGTTTACAACTTACAACACAGATTTAGTTTATCATAATCATAAGAAATATATTTTACACGCTCACCGATGCTACGCTAGTTCCCTGCCCCTTGACGTGATTGATCAAAGGCTGTGTCACCGAGTCGCATCCCACAAAACAAACTTCAATTATAGATGTAAATAGTACATCGTGACGATATTTAACCATTACAGTCAATTATTTCGATGATATATAATGCTGTTGCTTCATAATGTCTTGAATCAATGTCTTACAGACAGAGGCGTCTCGAACTTCTGTGAATAATGCTTCGTTGATTTGTGTTTTAGCCATTCTTTTTGTCTTACGTAAATGGTTCATTACAGTATATATGTTCAAACTTGTGCTTTCCTGTCACTCATAAAAAGGAAATCCCAGGAGTAAAGATCGTTTTCTTGTGCTCCACAAAAAATAGTGTCGGGTCGCTGTGTTTATTAAGGTTGATTGTCTTGCGACATTAAGAACACTGGCCTTGAGTTCAAAACTCAGTTTATTCATAACATTCAGTTATAACTTGCAAAACACATAGTTAATAACTTCCAACACAGTGAGTTTGTTTATATCTTGCAAAACATAGAGTTCATAACTTGCACCACACATAGTTAGTTTATATCTTGCATCACACAGAGTTAATACTTTGCAATACATATCGTTAATACCTTGCAACACAGAGTTAGTTTACAACTTGCAACACAGAGTTAATAACTTGCAACACAAAGAGTTAATACTTTGCAATACATATCGTTAATACCTTGCAACACAGTGTTAGTTTACAACTTGCAACACAGAGTTAATAACTTGCATCACACAGAGTTAATACTTTGCAATAAATATCGTTAATACCTTGCAACACAGAGTTAGTTTACAACTTGCAACACAGAGTTAATAACTTGCAACACACATAGTTAATAACTTGTAAAACACAGATTTAGTTTATATCTTGCAAAACATAGAGTTAATAACTTGTAACACACAGATTTAGTTTATATCTTGCATCACACATAGTTAATAACTTGTAACACACAGATTTAGTTTATATTTTGCAAAACATAGAGTTCATAGCTTGCAAAACAAAGATTTAGTTTATATCTTGCATCACACAGAGTTAATACTTTGCAATACATATCGTTAATACCTTGCAACACAGAGTTAGTTTACAACTTGCAGCACAGAGTTAATAACTTGCAACACAAAGAGTTAATACTTTGTAATACATATCGTTAATACCTTGCAACACAGAGTTAGTTTACAACTTGCAACACAGAGTTAATAACTTGCATCACACAGAGTTAATACTTTGCAATACATATCGTTAATACCTTGCAACACAGAGTTAGTTTACAACTTGCTACACAGAGTTAATAACTTGCAACACAAAGAGTTAATACTTTGCAATACATATCGTTAATACCTTGCAACACAGAGTTAGTTTACAACTTGCAACACAGAGTTAATAACTTGCAACACAAAGAGTTAATACTTTGCAATACATATCGTTAATACCTTGCAACACAGAGTTAGTATACAACTTGCAACACAGAGTTAATAACTTGCATCACACAGAGTTTATACTTTGCAATACATATCGTTAATACCTTGCAACACAGAGTTAGTTTACAACTTGCAACACAGAGTTAATAACTTGCAACACAAAGAGTTAATACTTTGCAATACATATCGTTAATACCTTGCAACACAGTGAGTTTGTTTACAACTTGCAACACAGAGTTAATAACTTGCAACACAAAGAGTTAATTCTTTGCAATACATATCGTTAATACCTTGCAACACCGAGTTAGTTTACAACTTGCAACACAGAGTTAATAACTTGCATCACACAGAGTTAATACTTTGCAATACATATCGTTAATACCTTGCAACACAGAGTTAGTTTACAACTTGCAGCACAGAGTTAATAACTTGCAACACAAAGAGTTAATACTTTGCAATACATATCGTTAATACCTTGCAACACAGAGTTAGTTTACAACTTGCAACACAGAGTTAATAACTTGCAACACAAAGAGTTAATAACTTGTAAAACACAGATTTAGTTTATATCTTGCAAAACATAGAGTTAATAACTTGTAACACACAGATTTAGTTTATATCTTGCATCACACATAGTTAATAACTTGTAACACACAGATTTAGTTTATATTTTGCAAAACATAGAGTTCATAGCTTGCAAAACAAAGATTTAGTTTATATCTTGCATCACACAGAGTTAATACTTTGCAATACATATCGTTAATACCTTGCAACACAGAGTTAGCTTACAACTTGCAACACAGAGTTAATAACTTGCAACACAAAGAGTTAATACTTTGCAATACATATCGTTAATACCTTGCAACACAGAGTTAGTTTACAACTTGCAACACAGAGTTAATAACTTGCATCACACAGAGTTAATACTTTGCAATACATATCGTTAATACCTTGCAACACAGAGTTAGTTTACAACTTGCAACACAGAGTTAATAACTTGCAACACAAAGAGTAACACAGAGTTAATAACTTGCAACACAAAGAGTTAATAACTTGTAACACACAGATTTAGTTTATATCTTGCAAAACATAGAGTTAATAACTTGTAACACACAGATTTAGTTTATATCTTGCATCACACAGAGTTAATAACTTGTAACGCACAGATTTAGTTTATATCTTGCAAAACATAGAGTTCATAGCTTGCAAAACAAAGATTTAGTTTATATCTTGCATCACACAGAGTTAATACTTTGCAATACATATCGTTAATACCTTGCAACACAGAGTTAGCTTACAACTTGCAACACAGAGTTAATAACTTGCAACACAAAGAGTTAATACTTTGCAATACATATCGTTAATACCTTGCAACACAGAGTTAGTTTACAACTTGCAACACAGAGTTAATAACTTGCATCACACAGAGTTAATTCTTTGCAATACATATCGTTAATACCTTCCAACACAGAGTTAGTTTACAACTTGCAACACAGAGTTAATAACTTGCAACACAAAGAGTAACACAGAGTTAATAACTTGCAACACAAAGAGTTAATAACTTGTAACACACAGATTTAGTTTATATCTTGCAAAACATAGAGTTAATAACTTGTAACACACAGATTTAGTTTATATCTTGCATCACACAGAGTTAATAACTTGTAACACACAGATTTAGTTTATATCTTGCAAAACATAGAGTTAATAACTTGTAACACACAGATTTAGTTTATATCTTGCATCACACAGAGTTAATAACTTGTAACGCACAGATTTAGTTTATATCTTGCAAAACATAGAGTTCATAGCTTGCAAAACACAGATTTAGTTTATATCTTGCATCACACAGAGTTAATAACTTGTAACACACAGATTTAGTTTATATCTTGCATCACACATAGTTTATACCTTGTAACACAGAGTTAGTTTACAACTTGCAACACAAAGAGTTAATAACTTGCAACACAAAGAGTTAATAACTTGCAACACAAAGTTAATAACTTGCAACACAAAGAGTTTATAACTTGCAACACAGAGTTAGTTTACAACTTACAACACAGAGTTAGTTTATCATAATCATAAGAAATACATTTTACACGCTCACCGATGCTCCGCTAGTTCCCTGCCCTTTGACGTGATTGATTAAAGGCTTTGTCACTGAGTCGCATTCAACGAAACAAACTTCAATTATAGATGTAAATAGTACATCGTGACGATAATACCCATTACAGTCAATTATTTTGATGATAATGTAGTTAGGCCCGTCTTTGAAAGATGTGTAGGTAAATCAGCACGGACACTATTCCAATAGGAAAATATTGATCGTACAGTAGAGTTTCAAATGAAACTAATTTATCATGTATATAGGTTGATTCTTGATTTTGCCTGTTTATACAGCCTGTTGATTGCTAACAAATCAAAATTCTTTTGTTAGACAATGGTCGTTTACAGTACAAATAACATACGACCGCATACTGATCTGTGAACAGTGATTCCTTGCCGAGCCATGGTGAGGTGAGGTGAAATTGGGTTTAACGTCGCGTCCAAGATTATTGCACTTATATAGCGACGTGCATGCACGTGTATGTGTGTGTGTGGCTGCTTGTACTAGTCAGGACTGATGCCTATTTATAGTGCTAGCTCACTGAGATGCCATGCCGCAGTTTGACATGAATACCCCACTCAGACACAGTATACTGACTCCGAGCCGACCAGTCCTTGTTTTAGCCCCCTAATGCCGAGCGCCAGATAGGATAACAACAAGTACCATCTTTTAACGTCTTTTGGTATGATGCGGCCGGGGATCCAACCCCTGACCTTCTGCTCTCTTGGCGGACGATCTACTACAAGGCCACGGATGCGGTCAGTCGAGCCATGACCGGGCGGGGGTGTTGTCATATCAAGGCGACTTAAACAGACACCAGCAAACCAACAGGACATTATTCTCACAAGTATAACAACAGACGAACATAACACCTTCATCCCATGATCTTGTAGTCGGAAATATGATGTATTTAGACATGAAATAATATTTATCTGAAAACTTAAAATCACTCATCTGAAATATCACTTTATTTTTTTTTTAATAAATAACACTTGAAGGTTCGTTTTAGATATTCAGGCAGAAATCACTTGTAGGTAGTCGCTTGTAAGCGTATCGGGTTTGTTTGTTTGTTGTTTAACGCCACGCTCAACAATTTTCCAGCTATATGACGGCGGTCTGTAAAATAATCGAGTCTGGATCAGACAATCCTGTGAATCATGAGCATCGATCCAGGCAGTTGGGATACGATGACAAGCATCAACCAAGTCAGCGAGCCTGACCACCCGATCCCGATAGTCGCCTCTTACGTTGAGCATAGTCGCCTTTTACGGCAAGCATGGGTTGCCGAAGACCTATTCTACCCCGGACCTTCTCGGGTCGTAATCGTATCTGGGCATACGTCTTGCGTCCACGTCACGTCCTCTGTTAGTGTGGGGGAAACCCCAAAGTGATGCAGGCCATGATGTACCATTGTGACTTGCACCATATATTCCCGTTGGTTTTTTTCCAGTAGAACAATTGACTCGCCTTTGCATGTGTTTGTGACAGGTTCCACGGCTGAGGCAGGATACGCTCACCTTATCGCAAACACTTTGTATCATCACAATTTGATAGTGAATTATAAACACATGGCCATGATAGAGTCGGCATTGTACAACCGCCTCTGCTTTATGCAAAGATTTCTATTGGATGGGGTAAGGGTTTTGTCGCTTTATTTAGAAGTGAAAGATCACGAAGATGAACACTAACAAGAAGAGCATGTTTTTTTTCTATTGTTTGAACAATGCGTTATGTTTCTTTAATGGACAATTGATTGTCATCTAAATAGGCCTACACATGTCCGTAGGAGCAGGGGGTCCAGGGACGTGCGATGGATGGGGAATGGTGCACGTGCTGCAGCTGCGGAGAACCTTTTGCAAGTACTTCAAGCAAAAACAATAATCAACACCAATCTCATTAAAATCAGATCTCGCTCTCGCTGTTCTCGCTGCCGCTAAACAAAGATCTGAGGATATCCAATTAAGGGTCACGTCAGAACGACCTTTCGTGAACTTTGACCGATCACTGAAGTGACAAACAAGAAGTCGACATCAGCCAATTAGAAAGTAGCTTTCTCGAGCTTTACGGCACTCGTTTCAACCTGGCGACTTTCCTTTCAGACCACGCTTAAAAAATCTGTTGACACAGTTATGGATTAAAATTTTGAAAACTGAACAAACGAACATTCCGGAATGTCTAGTATATGGTTGATTGTATGGCAGTGTTTCTCACGTACTATGCAACGCCTCCTCCTTTCAAATATTTATCCCACGTTTTCGAGGTTGCGTGATCAGAAAACACATTCCGACTGTCACTTTCATGATCTGGTAAGCGACGCTCTGATTGGTCGGATGAAAGGTCGTTCTGACATGACCCGTAAATGGATGTCCTCAGATCTTTGTTTGGCGATAGCAAGAATTAAGATATGATTTTAATGGGATTGTATTCAACACAGAAGTTTGATTTTAAAATAGCATGACGATGCATCTTTTTTAGCAACCAAAAATTACTGAATGTCATTCTTGTTCAAAAGCTTATGTGTTACAAATTTATGTAAATTGGCACCCTTACTATCCCAAATATACCAAAAGCCAAACATATACAAAGGTAACTAATGTTTTTATTCCCCGATACATTTACCATTGGCAAGATATAGCGTATCATATATGTTTTTAGGGTAACGAGATACAGGCAAATTCACAATCTTGTGCTAATATGAAATACATCGCTGAAATACTGATATCTACAATGGATATCTTACACGTTCACCTCTGACACAATGGTTTGACGTGAAAAAGCTCAGAGACTTTTAAACAAAAACTATATTATAGACCCGTGAAGATCCGATGTAGAATAGGTCTTCAGCAACCCATGCTTATCGTAAAAGGCGGCTATGCTTGTCGTTAGTGGCGACTAACGGGATCGGGTGGTCAAGACGTATGCCCAGATACGATTACGACCCGAGAAGGTCCGGGGTAGAATAGGTCTTCGGCAACCCATGCTTGCCGTAAAAGGCGACTATGCTCAACGTAAGAGGCGACTATCGGGATCGGGTGGTCAGGCTCGCTGACTTGGTTGATGCATGTCATTGTATCCCAATTGTGTGGATCGATTCCCATGATGTCAATCACTGGATTGTCTGGTCCAGACTCGATTATTTACAGACCGTCGTCATATAGCTGGAATATTACTGAGTGCGGCGTTAAACATCAAATAAACAAACAATCGGTTTTTTCCACATTCTGGATTTTTTGCAGTGTGCTAGAATTATCAGATTCGACCAGTATCGACTCTAAATAATACAAACTCTAAGATATTGCATCAATATCTGGACGCAACACGGTATTGAGCTGTTTCATGTCCACAACATCAGTAATACTCTCAGTAAATACCAATGTTCATATTCCCAAGTTTCTCCCCATAGGGACCGCCTCCGTGGTCTAGTGGTAGAGCGTCCGCCCGGAGTGCGGAAGGTCCGGGGTTCGATCCCCGACCGCGTTAAAGATGTTAAAAGATGGTACTTGTTGTTACCCTGTCTGGCGCTCGGCATTAAGGGACTAAAACAAGGACTGGTCGGCTCGGAGTCAGTATACTGTGTCTGGGTAGGGTATTCATGTTAAACTGCGGCATGGTATCTCAGTGAGCTAGCACTATAAATCGGCAAGTCCGGACTAGTACAAGCAGCCACACAAACACACACACGTACATTCATGACGCTATATAAGTGCAATAATCTTGGACGCGACGTTAAACCCAATTTCACCTCACCTCATATGTCAAGAGCAACATCAGATAGGAGCGACGAACTGTTAGAGCCAATCTGAGCCAAATACTGCTTGTCTTAATGTTCTATCCCCAAAGTTGAACAACTCCCAAATTTGTCTATATGATTATTTCTTAGAAGACCAATTTCACCTCACCTTCTCTCCATAGGTCATTCTTTATTAATTACAGTTCCTGTGAAATGTCATTCTTCACCGATGCATATTCACTACCTCAAGTAGCTTTCGGAGGACCCGGGATTAATTTAACATCTGTAGATAATAATAGACATTCAGGTATTGATTAACACAACAGTGAGATTAACAACACTGCGAAGGGACAGAAATATACCTATGACCCGGTAGCATCACGCTGGCTCTGACGGCCACTTCAACGAATTTCTGGCGCCAAGGGAACGGTAGACATTGCCAATACTAGCCCTCCACGATTCAATATCTTTGTATAATTGGTATATCAATATGAAAACACAATCAGCAAGGTACATCAAGGGGAAGTGTGTCATTGATGATTTTCATCAATTAGATATTTGTCAATACGTGATAGCCATTGTGACCAACAGATCCTCTTTTTAATTTCTCTGAAGACAATCATGAATCGTGTATCTAACTATAACCGACACTTTCTGCAGCCGCTATTTCAATAATCGATATGTTTAATCACCAACGTCACGAACATGCCATGTTGACATTGGGTGATGTTTATCCTCAACATTTAGCAGGATATTTTTAACTGTGAACATTATAACTCCCGTAGTTCCACCATCTTCCCGAGGCAAGAGCGTTCACTAGCTTTTTTATCAAAGTCTTGTTTCAAACCTCGCCACATCATGCCCACTTTCCTGTTCTAAATATGATTGGACTATGGCACATATCGATAATCCAATCAGAGCACGTTTCACAAAATCTAAGACTGGTACACCTTCTTATGAAGGGATTTACCGCTGCCTGTCTTTGTTGACGCGAATATGTCTTTTTCATCTTTTAAACCTCCAACGATTGCCTATGTTTTTGTGTCCGGGATGAAATCGCAAATGTTTTCATAATCTGATCGACAAGGTCGTGACCTATGGTAGTCGCCATCTTTGTGAACAGCGATCTGATTGGATATCGCGTTTTCCTTACAAGGGGCATAACTCGTGAGGTACGCAAGGTGGCGCCAGGGTCGAGCCAAGAAAAGTGGCCTTGATGTGGCAAGGGTAGAAACAAAGCTTTTAAATTGGCTAGTGAACACGCTTGCCTACTACGGGTTCGGTAGCTCAACCTTCAGGTAGGGCAGGGCAGGGCAGGGTAGGGTTCCATCGATGGACTGCCTTGCTCAATTTACATTACCGTATTCGACGTAATAAGCGCCCCGCTCTAATAAGCGCTCATGGCGACATTTGCTAATATATTGGCTAGTGAACAATTCCAATTAGCACCCCTTCCGATTGATCAATGTACACACGACTTATTTATTCGTGTATAATACGCACTCGTGTGTTATATGCACCCTTAATTATGGGCAATTAAATTCTGGAAACTATATCTGTCGTGTATGATACGCACATACTTTCCTTTGTATCATTTCAGGCTGTCGGCATAAACTACGAAATATACAATCTTTCAACTCTGTTTTCTTTTCTCACCAAAATTATATTCAAATAAGAGCCCCTTGTTTCTAATTTTGAGAGCGCCCCGGGTGCTTATTACGTCGAATACGGTATATGTTCAATTTAATAACGCTGCGCAACAAGTGAGACTGGTCGGAATTGTTAAAGAATGTATATCACCAGTCAACATAACAAGGCATTCTGGGCTAAAGTTCATGACTTTCATCATCAGCTCAGTTTCATAAGAAATTAGTTTCAACAAAATCAGTAAATGCATTATCCTGTCACTGGATTGTCTGGTCGGGAATTAATTGTATGACAGGAGTATTGCTGTGCAACGTTTCATATCTAATTGACAGACACTTATCACAGTTTAACCTTATGGCAGAAGTATTGCTGTGCTACGCTTTAAATATCACAGTTTAACCTTATAACTTATCAATTTTGACCCATGTTGCAATACATTCCTTAGTTAAATGGTGATACTACAGTGTAGCAATAACTAAAACAATAAACCAAGTCAATCTGATAATAGGCAGTTTACAATAGTAGTTTCTGACATCTGAAATGATCGCCGGTGCAGATAAATATCATATCCATTTTTTCTGGCACTTCAAAGTATTAATCGTTATCTAATTTAAATCAGACTTGACTGAATACAAAAAAAAACATTAGGGATCTGAGAAATATGTGAGTCTGCAAACAAAGCCAAAGGAAAGCGATTGTTTGTTTGTTGGGGGGGTTGGGGGTGGAGACATGGTTTTGACTATCCCAGTATCTCACTCATTCACATATTGTCACTACACAAATATAATAAATATACAATATACAATATTCAAGTCGGAAAATCACAATATGTTGATCCTCAGGATTTCTCCATTACGGAAATTAGGTTCAAGGGGTAAAACGTGAATATGAAGGAGTGAGAATCACTCAAACTATAAACCTATATATCAAACCAATACTCGTCCTCGTCATTTGAAGCACTGAAGGTACAATTCTGCAGTTTGTATTTTCGCGTTGATAGTTTGACAATTTGAAATGATCTCAGTATGTGAGTGAGTGAGTGAGTTGGACGCCGCTTTTAACAGTATTCCAGTTATTTCACGGCGTGTCAGCTTCATGTGGGAGGAAATCCCGAAGTGATGCAGGTCTCAGACGTTTACCACTTCGGTGAAACCCACGAGCACGGGTATGGTGCTGACAAACCTAGAAACATAATCGGGGCGAATCGGGATTCGAACCCACAATCATAGGTTTCTGGCGTGCCAAAGGGACGCAACTCTGCACAGCGAATCGCGGCGCCTTAGACGACTGGGCCACCCGTGCCCCCGATCTCAGTATATAAAAATACAGAAAAGGCCAAATGGTATAAACGATCAACATGCTCCCAAACATTTGAACAAATTTGAACAACAGTTATTGAGTAATAAATTTATTTAAAATATATTTGCATAATACAATGTATGTATAAACTAGTATCCATCTAGAGTCTCAGCTTCAGAAGACAATATCACTGTCTGAGTAGCGAAACGTACGGTTATATTATCACATATGCAAATAAAAGTATCATGTACGTAGAGTGAGTGAGTGATTATGTTTTCAGCAATATTCCAGCAATATCACGGCGGGGGACACCAGAAATAGGCTTCACACATTGTACCCATGTCGGGAATCGAACCCGGGTCTTCGGCGTGACGAGCGAACGCTTTAAGCTCTAGGCTACCCGACCGCCCGTCATGTACGTAGATGCATCTGATATATATTGACAAAGCAGTGATGTTAAAAGAAATCACAACGCCAGCTTCCTTAGCGTGGTGACTTTCGTCGTCTGCGTTTCCTGGTGGCTTGTCTCACGAGTGGTCCTTCCCACGTAACCGACTTTCTCTACAATATGTGGACAGTTAAAGAGTGCAGATGCACTTTACTAGACGTCATCTACAAATGACAAAATTATTTTCAGCTTAGTATTTTTCTTTTTTTGTGTCCTTTGACTTAAACAACCGTTTACAGATTGTCACAACCGATTTACGGCAACGTTCGTGCTGATATTCGTGTATATTCATTCTTCTCTTATCCCACTTCCTTTAGAACCACTACTCGGATCAACTCGGGTCAACTCGGCTTGCTTCATTACCATAATAATACCGGGTAGCACCGGGTCTGTGATACTACGTAATTTACATAATTAACAGTGATCTCGTGTCAAACTAGGTCCCGCTTAAGGCTCCCGTAAAATGAAAAATAAATGGTGTAGGCTTCACAGAAATAAGCTGGTAAATAAGAAAACAATAACAGAACTTCCAAAATTAACATCATGGTCGTATTGCCGCGAGGTTGTGCTGATATGATATGATATACTCAATTTCAGATACAGACACCTAGATGATAATGATAAGACCCAGTCTGTTCCTTGCCAATTGTTATTTCAGCACCCTTTCAACTGCTTCTTCTGTGTCTCCGCATCATATGACAAGACCCACTCTGTTCCTTGCCAATAGTTATTGCAGCACCCTTTCAATTGCATCTTCTGTCTCTCCGCATCATGTGATAAAACCCAGTCTTTTCCTTGCCAATAGTTATTTCAGCACCCTTTCAACTGCATCTTCTGTCTCTCCGCATCATGTGATAAAACCCAGTCTTTTCCTTGCCAATAGTTATTGCAGCACCCTTTCAATTGCATCTTCTGTCTCTCCGCATCATGTGATAAAACCCAGTCTTTTCCTTGCCAATAGTTATTGCAGCACCCTTTCAATTGCATCTTCTGTCTCTCCGCATCATGTGATAAAACCCAGTCTTTTCCTTGCCAATAGTTATTTCAGCACCCTTTCAATTGCATCTTCTGTCTCTCCGCATCATGTGATAAAACCCAGTCTTTTCATTGCCAATAGTTATTGCAGCACCCTTTCAACTGCATCTTCTGTGTCTCAGCATCATGTGATAAAACCCAGTCTTTTCCTTGCCAATAGTTATTGCAGCACCCTTTCAACTGCATCTTCTGTCTCTCCGCATCATGTGACAAGACCCAGTCTTTTCCTTGCCAATAGTTATTGCAGCACCCTTTCAATTGCATCTTCTGTCTCTCCGCATCATGTGATAAAACCCAGTCTGTTCCTTGGCAATAGTTATTTCAGCACCCTTTCAACTGCATCTTCTGTGTCTCCGCATCATATGATAAGACCCAGTCTGATTCTTGCCAATAGTTATTTCAGCACCCTTTCAACTGCATCTTCTGTCTCCGCATCATATGACCAGACCCAGTCTGATTCTTGCCAATAGTTATTTCAGCACCCTTTCAACTGCATCTTCTGTGTCTCCGCTTCATATGACAAGACCCAGTCTGTTCCTTGCCAATAGTTATTTCAGCACCCTTTCAACTGCATCTTCTGTGTCTCCGCATCATATGACCAGACCCAGTCTGTTCCTTGCCAATAGTTATTTCAGCACCCTTTCAACTGCATATTCTGTGTCTCCGCGTCATATGATAAAACCCAGTCCTTGTGACCATCTGGAGAAACATAACCTGCGTGAGAATACCACACCAAGGCTAAACGTCGTGGACATGTCTGAAAATATTGTCCAGATGACCCCTGATAAATTTACAGGAATGAATATCATGGAAATGACATGACAATATTGATCTTAAGACGAACTTAATGCTTTTTCGAAAGAACAATGGCTACTGTGTTGGGATTCCAGAATAATTAGGAGCATTACATACTATAAGCAGACACACCATGATAATAAGCATAAATATGTACATTAAAACGGTCTGCATAGCTATCATTTGCAAAATATGGAATTTTGAGAGGAAATTTGACGGCCATCATGCATTTTCGGTGTCTGACATTTTTTTCTTAGTTACTCAAGACGACTGACCATGAAAATATTTTTGCTTGTATCACCATTTTAACCTGTCACAGGCCTTACTAAGGCTTTGAATGCTGTAACCTTACCAGAGTACTGTTGATCAAGAGTCGTATGATATTCTTCAAAATCTTTGTGGAAAAGCTGGGGCTGCAGGAATATTGCTCCACATAAAGAGAAAGTTGAATATCGGAACGTCGATGTCCTCTTGTCGAAAAGCTACGAACAGCCGTAGACGCACGTGCAGATTTCGTGTCATTGCGAGACGCACGTGCAGATTTCGCACCGTTGCGAAACCCACATGCTGAGGTCACCGGTTTCATTGAACCGAGTTCACGACTGCAGGCGATATTTCATCTCCTATACAAGTTACGGCCCCCTCGGTATGTCACCTCATGTAAGGGTTTACAATCGCTGGAAATCCCTCGTTGTCTAGATCTAAGTGGGGCGGTCGGGTAGCCTAGTGGTTAAAGCGTTCGCTCGTCACGCCGAAGAGGTTCGATTCCCGACACGGGTACAATGTGTGAAGCCCATTTCTGGTGTCCCCCGTCGTGATATTGCTGGAATATTGGTAAAAGCGGCGTAAAACCATACTCACTCACTCACTCACTCACTCACTCACTAGATCTAAGTATGAAACAGGTGAGTCGGTTTCATTGGTCTCTTAACATTCTAGTTCAGGTGGGTAAAACAGTAGAAGGGAATTTGCAATTTAACCATTATTGAACGGTATCAGATCATCGATATACCTGAAGCTGAAGTTCCCTTGTTTTCATTCAACCAATCCATTCAGGATCATCTTCTGTTTTGGGCCATGTTTTGGAATACACATCGACAGCACCCATACTAATCTTCTTTCAGAAGAGATTTCCTAATATTATGGGAAAGGGTTTTATCGCTTTGTTAAAATAATTAAAGTTGTGATCCCAACTGGTTGTTTGTTTGTTTGTTTGTTTGTTTGTTTGTTTAACGCCGCACTCAGTAATATTCCAGCTATATGACAGCGGTCTGTAAATAATCGAGTTTGGACCAGACAGTCCAGTGATTGACATCATGAGCATCGATCCACGCAATTGGGATACGATGACATGCATCAACCAAGTCAGCGAGCCTGACCACCCGATCCGGTTAGTCGCCTTTTACGACAAGCATGGGTTGCTGAAGACCTCTTCTACCCCGGATCTTTACGGATTCCCAAATGGTATTTTGGCCCATATTTGAAAAACTGACAAAGGTTGTTATTGTCAACAAAAGGGAAGTCACCTGCAATTATATGAGTGAGTGAGTGAGTGAGTGAGTTGGGTTTAACGCCGCTTTTAACATTATTCCAGTCATATCACGGCGTGTCAGCTTAATGTGGGAGGAAAGCCCGAAGTGATGCAGGTCGCAGACGTTTACCACTTCGGTGAAACCCACGAGCACGGGTATGGTGCTGACAAACCTAGAAACATAATCGGGGCGAACCCACAATCACAGGTTTCTGGCGTGCCCAAGGGACGCAATTCTGCACACCGAATCGCGGCGCCTTAGACGACTGGGCCACCCGTGCCCCCCTGCAATTATATGACCAACAGGGTGGTAGCAGTACGAGTCTTGGCAGCCACAAGTAGTGGAATTTACACCCTGAGTTGCCATGTTCACGTTCTTCAACAGAGCAGACTGGTGGGATTCAATTTGTAAATCATGTGTCTACCTATTGGTTGTTGTGTCAATCCTGTGTCTACATATTAGTTGTTGTGTGTAAAGCATGTGTCTACATATTAGTTGTGTGTCAAGCATGTCTCTACCAATGTTGTTGTGTGTTAATCATGTGTTTGTACTAGTCCGGTCTAATGCCGATGTTATAGTGCTAGCAACTGAGATACCATGCTGCTGTTTAACACGAATATCCCACTCAGACACCGTATACCGACTCCGAGCCGACCAGTCCTTGTTTTGGCCCCCAAGAAGTACCATATCTTAAAGTATGACGTGGCCAGGGATCGAACCCACGACATTCCGCTCTCCGGGCTGACACTCTATCCACTAGACCACGGAGGCGGTCCTGTAAATGTGTAATGTTGTTGATCACTTGTCGATAAAGGTACCAGCATCGGCTGATTGATTTTTGTTGTAAATGCCAACTCAGCAATATTCCAGCTACATGACAGTGGTCTGAACATAATCAAGTCTGGACCAATCAGTCCAGTGATTGACATCACGAGCATCAAACTACGCAATTGGGATACGATGACATGCATCAACCAAGTTAGCGAGCCTGACCACCCGACCCAGTTAGTCGCCTCTTACGACAATCATGGGTTGCTGAGGACCAATTCCAAACCGGATCTTCATGGGAAAAAGGTACTAGCAAATGTATTGAAAGGTTCATAAGCCATCCCTGTCTTCATTGATATAACTCTAACACCTTCTAAATGTTACTTGAGACATCCTAATGGTATCGCGATATTTACAACACAACTGGATACTGTGTTTCATAATACAAGAGTACTAGCTTCTTCTTCCAACAATGTACATGCTCCGTCAGTGGTCAGTTTTGTTTGTTTGTTTGTTTGTTGTTTAACGCCGCACTCAGCAATATTCCAGTGATATGATGGCGGGCTGTAAATAATCGTGTTTGGACCACACAATCCAGTGATTGACATCATGAGCATCGATCTACACAATTGGGATACGATGACATCCATCAACCACGTCAGCGAGTCGGACCACCCGTTCCCGTTAGTCGCTTCTTACGAAAGTCGCGGTCGGCATGAGAGCATATCCTCTATTTCTTAGGCTCATTTGAGCGCAAAAGAAAGTTTGAGTAATATTGTGATTCACACAACGACCTTAGCTTAATGCGGCACCGACGTTAAGACGCAAGACGTTTCTAAGACATGGTTTCACAATAGTCGTCAACGTCTTACACGTGCATCACTTTCCTCCCACATCAAGCTAACACGCCATGATGTAACAGAAATACCGTTCAAAGAGGCATTAAACCCAACTCATTCACTCAAGTTGAAAGTATGGCATCATTAAGTTGTCAATGAGCAAGGCAGTATTTGTAAGAAAATGGTACTTTTATTTCAACAGGCAATTGATTGTACTCATTCATGTCTCCGATCGTACGTCAATTTTACGGTTATACTCTTTTCCAAAGGCAGTCGTTGTTCAAAGTATCTTTTCAAATCGGTCGCATGAGTATTATCAGTCGTAAGTCGCTTAAATATGAGCAGATATCAAACTCACTTACTTCTGTAATGTAATGTAATGTAATAATTTCATAGTGTAAACGGTTACATCGGATTAAGCGATGCCAGAGATCCGATAATCGAAAAACTATTCAGAGGGCTAACAAACACTTACTTGAGGGCCTATGGACAAACATAGATGTACAGTAAACTACGTATATAACGAACACGCTTATCTTAACGAACACTCGTTGATAAAAGTGGCAAAAATCCTCTGCATGCCTCGGAATTTTTCCACTTTTATCAACTCGTGTTGATATATTTGATATCAAAAGACACTCGGGTGAGATTCTCTATATCTTGAATATTTTGTTAATCTGGAAGTCACTTAGAGTAACTGGTTGATAACGTCAATACACATTCAAAAGAATATCCCTTGATACGATAATCTTGAATATTTTGCTAAATCCGGAAGTCACTTGGAAGGCCACCATCTGGATAAACGAAGTTTTATCTGTATATAAACTAAGTCAAAAAACGAGGATTTCATTTTATGACTATAGTTAACCTGTCGTCGCTGGTGCGTATTGCAACACACACCCTTCCAATTGTGTGTTTTCTTTAACTTGTGTCTTCATATATGAGACCCGTGAAGATCCGGGGTAGAATAGGTCTTCAGCAACCAATGTTTGTCGTAAGAGGCGACTAAGGGATCGGGCGGTCAGGCTCGCTGACTTGGTTGATGCATGTCATCGAATCCCAATTGCGTGGATCGATGCTCATGATGTCAATCACTGGATTGTCTGGTCCAGACTCGATTATTTATAGACCGCCGTCATATAGCTGGAATATTGCTGAGTGGGGCGTTTAACAACAAACAAAAAACAAAAGAATATATAACAACTGTGAGGTGGAAATAAACACAAAAAAACGTTCAGATATATTGTTGTTATTTATCTTCCTTGGCTTTGACCTTGTAAAGTTTGTGGAGAAAAGCAATGTTACGGATAACACTATGAATGAGAATATTGTACTTGTATCTATGCCACGAAACATACCATAAAACAATCAATCATTTGTCATCACAACTACATATCACGTAATTGAAAAACACTGTCATCAATCATGACATCTGGCATAAACTGTGGTCACCATAGTCGGGGGCACGTGGGTTCCGGGAAGACATCAAGATACTGCACGTACGGTCAATCATCAGAATGTCCAGTCAAATCAGTTGGTACCCAATCAATCCCGGGGGCGTCCAGTCAATCACTGAGGAGTCAATTATCAATCGCTGGGATGTCAAGGACGTTAAAATTATGGCTTGAAAGTCAATAACTGAGACGTCGATCTTGGGAGTCATAAAGTCTGACGTCATTCTGGTGGAAGTCCTGTCAATCGCTGAGACTTCCAGTCAATCACTGGGACCTCCTGTCAATCACTGGGACCTCCAGTCAATCACTGGGACCTCCTGTCAATCACTTGGACCTCCAGTCAATCACTGGGACCTCCAGTCAATCACTGGGACCTCCAGTCAATCGCTTGGACCTCCAGTCAATCGCTGGGACCTCCTGTCAATCACTGGGACCTCCAGTCAATCACTGGGACCTCCTGTCAATCACTGGGACCTCCAGTCAATCACTGGGACCTCCAGTCAATCACTGGGACCTCCTGGGACAATGAGCAAGTGCAGCTGTCCTATTAAAGGGACATAACTCCATTCACAAACACTTTCAAACGCTCATAAAATAGTTCACATTTCAGGTGGTCTTAAAATAGTGTAATCTGAAATTCCTTCATTGCATGGGAACAGCCCTGCAAACAAGGTGTTTTGATCACAGATAACAGAATGATCAGTATATACAAAGTAACATAATAATAGCATGCTTCATAAAACAATGATATTATGTTTTGATAATAAAACAATAAAATATTAATAAAACACACTGTGCAATGAGCAAGAGAAGTTGGAGCATAAATCAACATTAATATTATTTTATGTTGATATTGAAGTCTAAATGACAATTTAATCCAACATATCAAAAGCAGTAGTTAGTACATCAGAAACATGTGTCAATTTTGTTACAGGATTTAGATTTGACTATAAACATGATAAATAGACTCATTAGTCTTTGAAAGGCATTTGGAAGTGATACATATAAGGAAGAGAATATATGGATGTCAACTTCTTTATTATGAGTGAGTGAGTGAGTGATGTTTGGTTTTACGCCGCTTTTAGCAATATTCCAGCAATATCACGGCAGGGGACACCAGAAATGGGCTTCACACATTGTACCCATGCCGGGATTCGAACCCGGGTCTTCGGCGTGACCAGCGAACGCTTTAACCACAAGGCTGCCCCTCTTTATTATGAGGAACACAAGGTTTCGGAGTATATGCTTACTCCTTCATCAGGTGAATGCACATACTCTGAAACGTTGTGTTCCTCATAATAAAAACGTTAACATCCATATATTCTCTTCCTTAGACTCATTAGTCCACGCAAAATATAATTCCATTATTCAAGCCTAGCTCGGCAAGGGAGGAAACTGGATTTTCAAAGTCAGTTGACTCCCTTGACTCGGGAAGATGAACATTCAATCTCTGACAATCTGTATGCTATCATACTGTTTGAAAGAAGAGAAATTCAAGGTTTACAACATTAGGTCTATTTCTAACCACAAACCAACATATCTCATTACAACACAGACTTCTACCCGCTGTCTGACACTGCCCGCTATTAAAGGCATATCGACTGTGTTGTCAACGTGTCAACTTGCTGGCTTACACACTTTGTGTGACAACAGACTTGGCTACCATTGGAAGGTTAGATTGGATTGGATTGTTTGTTGTTTATCGTTGCACATCAGAAACATGACTGATTAATTATTATGCAAAGCACTAATTGCATGATCATGATTTGGTTTTGTTTGTTTGTTTGTTGTTTAACACCGCACACAGCAATATTCCAGTGATATGACGGCGGTCTGTAAATAATCGAGTATGGACCAGATTTTCCAGTGATTGACATCATGAGCATTGGTCCACGGAATTGGGATACAATGACATGCATCAACCAAGTCTGCGAGCCTGACCACCCGAATCCGTTAATCGTCTCTTACAACAAGCATAGTCACCTTCTATGGCAAGCATGGGTTGCTGAAGACCTATCCTACCCCGGATCTTCCTGGGAATCATGATTTGGCTTAGATTATGTCCACACTTGATCTTTGTACTAACTGCTGAGAAGGTTCTACAAAAGATCTTAGTATTTGAAAAAAAACATCTCAGTGAATATCTACACCAATGAAGGTGATGAGATATTCCAGCGCCCAAATCCAAGACCATTTTTTGCTCTCAGCTTTAATGTAACAACATCGGTACATGTAACTTTGAACCATATAATGCAAGCTCTATCAAAATATCTTGAACAAATTCAGATATTTAGACAATCATATGATTTGGTTGGTTTGTTGTTTAACGCCGCACTCAGCAATATTCCAGCTATATGACGGCGGTCTGTAAGTAATCGAGTCTGGACCAGACAATCCAGTGATTGATATCATGAGCATCGATCCACGCCATTGGGATCAATGACATGCATCAACCAAGTCAGCGAGCCTGACCACCCGATCCCCTTAGTCGCCTCTTACGGCAAGCATGGGTTGCTGAAGACCTATTCTACCCCGTAATCTTCACGGGTCGACAATCATATGATAACTACTCATTTCCCTGTGGCTGTCAATAACTGTTCAGTATTCATGGACCTACATACTTGTATATATGTATGAGCCCACCACCAAAACAAGGACATGATAACCAAATACTTACAACAGGTGTCATAGCAAGAAAAGAAGTATCACAGCAAACAATGTTATCCTGTTTGAATAGACCATGATATGCATGACATATGAGGTGAGGTAACTAATCACCGCTACATTTCTTGCATATCACTCCCTGAGATGCAAAGTATATGTGCTGTGGTTTCATATACAAGCCAAGGGAGATAATTCTGTGCCCCATGGTTCATTACTCAAAAAGACTTGGGAACGGAACTGATCAGAATGTTGATGTGAAACACCTGACCACGTTGGGTATAACATTCAACATCTTCCTGAGGCAAGGCAGTTAACTGACTTTAAATGACCAGTTTCCACCCTTGCCGAACTAGGCTGGAATTTTGTGGCTCAATTGTAGTGTCACAAGTGGCTATTACTTGTTTTGTCCCTTCTATGTCTCCCCGACAGACGAATCATATCCCTCACATATCTCTTGCACACTTCAAACATAACGGCAGCGCCCAGTCAAGACCATTTAATTGATAATAAAGATCTTTATTGTAATAAAACGGGTTTTACCTCGCAAAGTGCATCAAATCACTTGAGCACCTTGATTAAAGCATGAAATGATTTGGAAAATATCTGTCGACGACCACTTGACGGTATACATGATAATAAAGATCTTTATTGTCATGATTGTAATAAAACAGGTTTTACCTCGCGAAGTGCCTCAAATCATTTGGGCACCTTGATTCAAAGCATAAAAAGATTTTAAAATATCTGTCGACAACCACTTGATGGTACACATGATAATAAAGATCTTTATTGTAATAAAACACGTTTTACCGCGCGAAGTGCATCAAATCACTTGAGCACCTTGATTAAAAGCATGGAAAGATTTAGAAAATATCTGTCGATGACCACTTGACGGTACACATGCTCTGCAAATCCTGCAATCAAACAATCAATCAGCTATTGCCATATTGTTTATGCATGTCGGATGTTGATTTTGTTACATGATTTTGATTTGACCATAAATAGACACATTAGTCCACGCAAAATATGATTCCTTAATTCCAGCCTAGTTCGGCAAGAGTGGAAACTGGATTTTCAAAGTCAGTTGACTCCCTTGCCTCCGTTAGATGAACATTCAATCTCTAACAATCCATATGCTATCATACTGTTTGAAAGAAGAGTCATTCAAGGTTTACAACATATCACAGCATATCATATCAGGTCTTTTTCTAACCACAAACCAACATATCTCAATACAACACAGACTTCTACCCGCTGTCTGACACTGTCCGCTATTAAAGGCATATCGACTGTGTTGTCAATGTGTCAACTTGCTGGCTTACGCACTTAGTGTGACAACAGACTTGGCTACCATTGGAAGGTTAGATTGGATTGCATTGTTTGTTGTTTATCGTTGCACTCAGCTATATAACAGCACCCTGTAAATAATCAAGTCTGGGAAAGTCAGTGTGAGTGAGTTGGGTTTAACGCCGCTTTTAACACTATTCCAATTATATTAAGGCGTGTCAGCTTAATGTTGGAGGAAAGCCCGGAGTGATGCTGGTCTCGGACGTTTATCACTTCGGTGAAACCCACGAGCACGGGTATGGTGCTGACAAACCTAGAAACATAACCCGGGTGAACCGGGATTCGAACCTACAATCAAAGGTTTCTGGCGTGCCCAAGGGGCGCAACTCTGCACAGCGAATCGCAGCGCCTTCGACGACAAGTCTGGGAAAGACAATCATGAGCATCAATCTACATTACTGGGATACAAGGACAAGCATCAAACAAATCTGACAAGCATGGGTTGCTAATGACCAATTCCAACCCCGATCGTCACAGATTGGAAGACAGTGGAAAGAGACTTTGAGACAATGCCTATCAAGCATTTCTGAACCATGATTGCTTAGCACAGGCTTTCTTAAGATATCTGTTTTGCAAAGGGATCATGTTAATTTCTTCAACATTTTAAATTAAAAACATCTATATAACGACAGTCTGTAAATAATCAAGTCTGGACCACAAAATCCAGTGATTGACATTATGAGCATCAATCCACACAATTGGGATACGATGACATGCACCAACCAAGCCTGACCACCTGATCCCAATAGTAGCCTCTTACAACAAGCATAGTCACCTTTTACAGCAAGCATGGGTTGCTGAGGACCTATTGTACCCAGAACTTCATGGGTTGAGAGATCCTAAACCAGGGAGCAAACACTAACTTAATAACTTATTAAGTCACCAACAAGGTTTGAAACAATCACTGACTATGGGTAGTAATAGCTATTTCATCTGCAGCATCATGATAGTAAGTTATGTATTGCATGGATAATCGTTGTCAATCTAACATTCAATCAATCAATCTTTAGTCATGATACTGATGAAGACAAAGACCTCAGTACATTGTCTGGGGTGATTGTCACCCAGTCAGTTACACTGACTCAAGACCTACCTTAAAACCAAACCTTTACTGTTTCTTGTGACCTATGTTTTGTTGGTTAAAAGTAGTCTTGTTAAAGCCAGAGAAAAAAAATTAAAAAAATGAGGTCTCATTTTTCTTTTAGGCTAAAAAAAAATAATCGTCTTGGTTCTCAGGCACCGCCCGCATCATCATTAAGTTCGCCGCACATTTCAATTTTATTTCCATTTTTAAAAACAATACAAAAAATCGTTGAATATTCCAAGCCCAACGGTAGTCAAATACTGTATTCCAATATTTTACTCATCAAGGAATACATTTATGTAGGAAGGCCCTTTCCCAGGTTGATTGTACACAATTGTTTATTGATTACATAACTGTTTACTGGTTACATACTAGTTTGAATGACCCAAAAAAAAAAACACCACCCACCCGTACTATTTTTCAAAAAACATTGCCTGAGAACCAATTCTTTTATTTTTTTAAGCCTAAGTTTAGTTTTACTGAAAACTGACCAAAATGGTATGAATACAAACTACTTAAAACAAGTTAAAGAACACCCACAATTGAAAGACTGTGTGTCATATGAAGAAATTGTAACTTTAACTTCTTTTGAGTAGCAAAGCCAAAGGTCATAGTTTACATATTCAAGCATGAGTTTTTTGACTATCCAAATACAGCAGACAATATGATTTTAATAATAAGATTTCAATTTGTTATTTACAATGCTTGATGGTTTCATTTAAAAAACAAAAAATATCTTTGTTGCAACAGATTGTAACCATGGTATCAGAATGAACCAACCAGATCCGAATATAAAACATATGAAATTGTGGTCCCTAGCACCGTCCATACCCATCACCTGACGATGGCACAAGTGTGGGAATTCGGATCACACTCAGCATAAACCTTGAAGCGAGGGTTGTCCAGGTCGCCACGGTTTTTATGATCCTTAAGGTCAGGGTCATCGGAAGGAGGACCTGTTGTCCGGACACAAGCACATCTCATGTGTTGTCGTCCTGGTTCGTGAAACTCTCGTGGAACGCCCACCCAGTCTCTTCCAATGCCGCCACTGAAATGTACAACAGGTTTTTAGTTACAACATGATATTGCCAGAGGAGGCTGAAGAATCGGACTGAGGAATTGGAGATACAAACAGTGAGTGAGTGAGTTTGTTGTTTAACGTCGTACTCAGCAATAATCCAGCTATATGACGGCCGGTCTGTAAATGATCGAGTCTGGACCAGACAATCCAGTGATTGACATCCTGAGCATCGATCCACGCAAATGGGATACGATGACATGTATCAACCAAGTCAGCAAGCCTGACCACACGATCCCGTTAGTCGCCTCTTATGACAGAAAAGATAAAGTGCATGCACCTTCAACCAGGCTTTCGCTAGCTATTGTGATTGTCAGCGGCAGATATACGATTGAAGCATTAGTAAAATATCAAGTAAAATATCAAGTAAAATATCAAGGGCCAGATTTTAGCAGCGCTCTGTGGCAGCAAATAAGTTAGAGTTATCTGCCTCTGTGTAAACAACTCAAACATGGCAGGCTTGATCATAGTCTGTGTTTCTAGAAGGCTGGCTGTGCCTGTACAAGGACAGCATGATGGTGGTTTGAGGCCTATAACTTGCATCTTATGTACTTGCCAAGTGTGGATGTGATAGCTGTACAATGTTTTATTTATTCTTGCTTAATGCCGCACTCAGCAATATTCAGCAATATGACGGCCGGTCTGTAAATAATCCAGACTGGACCAGACAATCCAGTCCTTGACACATAATGACATGCATCAAGCAAGTCAGCAAGTCTGACCATCCGATCCCGTTAGTCGCCTCTTAAGACAAGCATAGTCACCTTTCAGTGCAAGCATGGGTTGCTGAACACCTATTCTAACACAGATCTTCACAGGTTGATCCCTATCTGAAATCACAGACTTCCTGCTAAGCTATTCTCGATTCAAGAAGCAGGCTTGTTTCAAGACAGTGACAAATTCTGAACCTTCATGAGTGCATTTACATTAATTCGAGTACCTGTCACTTACTGCTGCTGCCTGTTACTGGACCAATTGTATTGCCTGTTTGGATTGTAAAGCCAAAACCATGTGTTTCCATACATTTTAGTCATTACCCATTGGACATGTATGGTCATTTCCTGATATCACAAATAAGTTCTTAAAACCAGGGGAGGTCGGGTAGCCTAGTGGTTAAAGCGTTCGCACTTCACGCCGAAGACCCAGGTTCGATTCCCGACATGGGTACAATGTGTGAAGCCCATTTCTGGTTTCCCCCGCCGTGATATTGCTGGAATATTGCTAAAAGCGGCGTAAAACCGTACTCACTCTTAAAATCAAATTCTGGAATAACCTTTGCATTTCAATATGGAAATAACCTCATAACACAGTGTTTGACACACAAAAATTTGTTGTCCGTCATTGGAACACGTCTAATAAATTGTATACTAAAGTCTTGAAGATTTCTGTTTAATTTTACATATCCAGTTGGCCACGATGGGCCTGTGTCATGCTTGTCATTCTTGTCATGCTTGTCCTACCACGTCCTGTACCTTTCCTGCTCATCAGGGGGCACCAGTGACCCAGTCGTCTAAGGCACCACAATTCTCTGTGCAGAAACCTATGATTGTGGGTTCGAATCCCGGTTCACCCCGATTATATTTCTAGGTTTGTCAGCACTATACCTGTGCTTGTGGGTTTCACCAAAGTGGTTTATTTAACAAATATATATCAGTCAGTGAACAATTATCTTTTTATAAAACAACACTCAGTAACAGTATATGGGGTTTCAATCCCTGAATAGTTCTGTGTATAATCCTTATTATCCTAGACTAACGCTTAGTCTCTGAAAATATATAACTTTGATAGAAACAAGAAACTACATTTAAATTGAAAAGGAGCCCTATTGTGATGGGAGATTCAGAAGCTGAACCTGTGAAAAATCTAGGCTTGCTACATTTAGGGCTACAGCATTACAGTAAGGGCTGGGTGCAAGGGAAAAACATGACAAGCTTTGATACAACTGAAATACTGTTGCATACACTGACTTGACAGGCAGTGCATATCAGTAGGAAAGTAATATGACATGACGATACAGTTCAAGTAAAAAATAAAATTGGGTCTAATGTAAAAAGGGGGCACGGGTGGCCCAGTCATCTAAGGCGCCGCGATTCCCTATGCAGAGTGCGTCCCTTGGGCACACCAGAAACCTATGATTGTGAGTTCGAATCCCGGTTCGCCCCGATTATGTTTCTAGGTTTGTCAGCACCATACCCGTGCTCGTGGGTTTCACTGAAGTGGTAAACGTCTGAGACCAGCATCACTTCAGGCTTTCCTCCCACATTAGGCTGAGACGCCGTGATATAACTGGAATACTGTTAAAATCTGCGTAAAACCCACTCACTCCTGCACATGACACGGAGAGCTACATACCTCTGATTGGTGCACCACAGCACTGTCCCTGTATCCTGGGACCACTGGGAATTGCATGGTGGGAAGCGTTTGGTCTCTGCCTCTGCTTTAAGCTGGCTCTCTTTTGCTAAGCGCAGCTGTTCCTGATAATACTTCAGGTTCTCTGTAGGTTGGCCATTCCAGTCATAGAACTCTCCTTGTAACTTCCCTGCAAACAGTTGAAGGTGAGGTGAAATGGGGTTTAACATCACATCCAAGATTATTGCACTTATATAGCCACATGCATGCACTTATTGTGTATGTGGCTGCTTGTACTAGTCCGGACTGATGCCGATTAATAGTGCCAGCCCACTGATATACCATGCCGCAGTTTAACATGAATACCCCACTCAGACCCAGTATACTGACTCCGAGCCGACCGGTCCTTCTTTTAGCCCCTTAATGTCGAGCACCAGACAGGGTAACAATAAGTACCATCTTTTAACATATTTTGGTACGATGCAGCCGGGAATCAAAACCTTGGACCTTCCGCTCTCCAGGCAGATGCTTAACAATTAGACCACAGAGGCGGTGGCAAACAGTTGGACTGGATGGTTACCGCTATATCTTTATTTAAAGATAAAAATGAATTAATCAAATACCCAAATAGCCAGTCTGGGTGGCCTCTTGAAAATGATAATTTTCAATTCCAACTACAAAACCAGTTATTGTTTCAAACATGGTCAACGAAATGCATACCAAATGTTTTTGCATGCCCTGTGTATTGGTGTCAATGATCAATGAGGGCTTTACAGATTCCTAGCTGTTGTTTTTCAAAATGAAATAAATACAATTACCATGAATATAATTAACTATTTATGCCTTTCTAAAGGTGAGTTTGCACTTACATGATACCAAAAAGGGCATAACTGTTTACAAACAGATCTGAAATGCTCTAACTAATGTCCAACACAGTGTTATGGATATTGACCCATCGAAAAGACGCATAAACAAGAGGTCACCTTGACTTATAACCCAAAAGAATTAATTCAACAAATGGAGTGAAATTCTCACCTATACATTTGTAATCTTTTCCATAGAAGGTCTGCCATCCATCAAGCCCGAGCAAATCAGGAAGTTTGAGACCTTGGATGCTTTCAACTAGTCCTTCTTCATTGAATTCTCCTGTAATGAATGCTCTTGTTCCATCACGACCTGTGTAAAAAATATAACAGATGCATTTCCTTTTCCTTCCTCACCATGTTAACATGATCTAGTGGATACAGTGGCTGCCTGGAGCTTGATGTTATGTTGGCAACATCAAGATGTAAATATAAGTATTTACATATGTGTTGTTTGTTTGCTGTTTAATGCACCAATATTCCAGCTATATGACAGCAGTCTGTGAATAATCTAATCTGTACCAGACAATCCAGGGATTGACATCATGGGCATCGATCCACGCAATTGGGATACAATGACATGCATCAACCAAGTCAGCGAGCATGACGACCCGATCCTGTTAGTTGCCTCTTACGACAAGCATGGGTTGCTGAAGACCAATTCTGCATTGTTTGATAGGCATTACTTAGAAGTTGATGGATGACAAAGTAGACACAATTTATGGATAACAACTTCTTTAATTACTGCAAAGGCAACGTTTCGGTATAGATCCTTATACCGTTGTCAAGCAAGACTGAATGATGAACATGGTACAGAAGTTGTTATCCATTAATTGTGTCCAACTCTAAGCTGGTTTACTTACAGATGTGAGCTGACAAGAGTCAGATGTATACAGCATTATTTTAATACTATTGATCAGTGAGTGAGTGAGTTGGGTTTAACGCCGCTTTTAACAGTATGTCAGTTAAATCGCGGCATGTCAGCTTAATGTGGGAGGAAAGCCCGAAGTGATGCAGGTCTCAGACGTTTACCACTTCGGTGAAACCCACAAGCATGGGTATGGTGCTGACAAATTTAGAAACACAAACGAGGCGAACCGGGATCCGAACCCACAATCATAAGTTTCTGGTGTGCCCAAGGGCCGCAACTCTGCACAGCAAATCACGGCGCCTTAGATGACTGGGCCACCCATGCACCCTACTATTGATCAGAAACTTCATACACATTGATAAATTTGTGGTAGGAAATTATGTTAACTATAGCATTTCAATCTGTCATAATCATATAGATGATATTTCATTTCTCTGATGGTGACATTGATGACAATATGTATCTATTTGATTCTTATTATTTTAAAATTTTAACAAACAGTTTAACATGTTCAGTGACACGTTATTATCATGATATGTTTACATAATAATCTGCAGACAAACAAAGTAGTCGAATAAGGCAAGACTGCAGTGTATCGGGCGCAGCTTAAAGGGTAACTGGCACTTGCTGCAATGATCTCACATGCCTCTTCGATCCTTGGGCTAGTTGTGTAAGGGCAGGTTACCCCTAACTCTATCCTTATCCCTTGGATCCCTCACTGATCAAACACCCCTTCATCATGTTCATGATCCTCAGGTTTCCTAATGTATGTACTTATATGACACTAGCCTCCATACACTCGGTGTATGCTCAAATCGCTAACATTATTACCCAAGTTAGTGGATCAGATGTTCATTCTCAGCTCCCTGAGGAGTATACAACCCAAGCTGCCTAGTCAAGCGCTAGAAGGTTAACAGTCGCAACCCTTTGTTACGGGTAGGTGAGGCATATTTAAAAAAAGTCTATTGCCTAAGGAGACACCACATTTTGTCATTGTGGGGCAGGACTGAAGGCCTAGAAATTCTCAGGAGTCAAGCTGCCAAATGCAGTCACCCATCCAACTACTCTCCACAACCAATGTTTATTCTGATTTGTCACCTGTGCACTGTGCACAGGACCACATGCCACCACTTAGCCTTACAATCATGAGGGTCAGTTCTGAGTTAGGTATGGGTTAGCTTTCTCACCTCTTTTAAAAAATTAATCTCATTTGAGGAACATCTGTACAATTTTTATCAACTTTCAGTAAGAAAAATGGCTAATGAACATGAGCATCAAGGTAAACAACCGGGTGCTGGTCACCATGATCACTGGGTACGGGCCCTAATTATTTGTCATTGCACCAGGATTGACCTTTCAGATCAACTCAATATGATGTCTTAGCTTCAAGCTGGCAGCACAAATTCGATCCTCTGCATGGCACCAATTGAAATTAAACAAAGTGCACCCGGTAAGGTGCAGTACTCTCGGCAATAGTGTCACAGAATTTAAGATAGACAACATTGACAAGAGGGTCTTTCCCATGGATTTGGGAAACATAAGAATATTTTTTATATATCTAGTATTGTGCAAATTCACGATTTGACAACTAGGCTGAATGATTACCAGCAAATCCATGATAGCCCCCATCTGGGCCATAATGTTTCCTTCCTTTTGTCACATCGTATACTTTTCCCAAAACAGCCAGGTAAATATCGCTTCCGTCTTTTCCAACGTATTGAGTCAATTCCGATTTTGAAAATATTCTCTCAGACGTTTTTGATTTTCCGCTGGAGAAAAGTTTTGACCTCGCAAAGGATATACCAGTTTCTAACACATTTCTTGCATATTTGGGAATGTATGATTTTACTAATTCTTGGTACGGCGTCAGCTGTTCAACTTCCACCATCAAAAATACACTGAAACAACACGTCAATATTGAGAATATGAATAAACATTTCCCCATTTTGTCTCAACAGGTCGTCAGCAATTCACGATTAATTGGAAGAAACACGCATACAGCTCATACAGGTGTGTACGCGCAACTAATTCCCACAAAATGATTTATCCTGGTTCTCAGATAAGACTAAAGCATAAAGTTGATAGAGGCCGCCATGATGAAAATGTAAAATTGTAACTTCCGATATTCAGGTTAATACGAAACAAGTGAAACCTAAAAACGAATGCGGAATTCTTTTGAGTGAGTGAGTGAGTTGGATTTTACGCCGCTTTTAGCAATATTCCAGCAATATCACGGCGGGGGACACCAGAAATGGGCTTCACACATGGTACCCATGTCGGTAATCGAACCCGGGTCATCCTCCCTTTTTTACGTCTTATGCGCATTGGCCCCCAACGGAAGTTACAAATACACAAATATCCCAAGTGGAACACCCCCTTTTGAAAATCCTGGATCCGTTCCTGTTTATTATATACAGTAAACTACGGTTATAACGAACACGCTTATAACGAACTGAAGGATATAACGAACTACTTGTTTGGTCCCGACTATTTGCTGTAGTTATGCTGTATATATGCTTATAACGAACTACGGTTAAAACGAACTAAAATTAGTAGTCCCTTTGAGTTCGTTATAACCGTACTTTACTGTACTGTAAATAGTGATATATGTGCAATGGACATGTACAGTTTTTTACGAATGTGCGAATGTATGCCATTCAATTTCACATTGATGTGTTGCAGTCAGAAAAGTGACGACTGTCTATATTTGTTTCCTTGCAGTATAACGATAAGAACAAACTGACATTCTCGTGACGATGATTCTCCGCCATACAAACTCAGAACAGTTGTTATGTTTTGGGATTGTTTTTGTTGTTAACGCCACATTCAGCAATATTTCATTTTCCCAAGGCAGGGGTGTTATCTATAATCGGGTAACTCCCTTGCCTCGGAAAGATGGCAATATTTCAGCTATTTGCGGCCTGTCTAAATAATCTGACTATAAAAGTCGTGAAATCATCTTCCAGAGGCAAGGGAGTTTACTGACTATAAAAGTCGTAATATCATCTTCCAGAGGCAAGGGAGTTAACTGACTATAAAAGTCGTAATATCATCTTCCCGAGGCAAGGGAGTTAACTGACAATAAAAGTCGTGATATCATCTTCCCGAGGCAAGGGAGTTAACTGACTATAAAAGTCGTGATATCATCTTCCCGAGGCAAGGGAGTTAACTGACTATAAAAGTCGTAATATCATCTTCCCGAGGCAAGGGAGTTAACTGACAATAAAAGTCGTGATATCATCTTCCCGAGGCAAGGGAGTTAACTGACTATAAAAGTCGTGATATCATCTTCCCGAGGCAAGGGAGATAACTGACAATAAAAGTCGTGATATCATCTTCCCGAGGCAAGGGAGTTAACTGACAATAAAAGTCGTAATATCATCTTCCAGAGGCAAGGGAGTTAACTGACAATAAAAGTCGTGATATCATCTTCCCGAGGCAAGGGAGTTAACTGACTATACAAGTCGTGATATCATCTTCCCGAGGCAAGGGAGTTAACTGACAATAAAAGTCGTGATATCATCTTCCCGAGGCAAGGGAGTTAACTGACTATAAAAGTCGTGATATCATCTTCCCGAGGCAAGGGAGATAACTGACAATAAAAGTCGTGATATCATCTTCCCGAGGCAAGGGAGTTAACTGACAATAAAAGTCGTAATATCATCTTCCAGAGGCAAGGGAGTTAACTGACAATAAAAGTCGTGATATCATCTTCCCGAGGCAAGGGAGTTAACTGACTATACAAGTCGTGATATCATCTTCCCGAGGCAAGGGAGTTAACTGACAATAAAAGTCGTGATATCATCTTCCCGAGGCAAGGGAGTTAACTGACAATAAAAGTCGTAATATCATCTTCCCGAGGCAAGGGAGTTAACTGACAATAAATAAAAGTCGTGAAATCATCTTCCGAGGCAAGGGAGTTAACTGACTAATAAAGGCAGTATATATATATATATATATATATATATAATTAAAATAAAATAAAATAAATTACAAGAACTGGTTTTCGCTAAATGTGTAACATATTTTATGACATTATAAACTTAAGAACACATGTTACCAGTCTTGTAATTAATTTGTGACGTTGACCGAGTCGACGTGCTTTGGAAACGATTTTTTAATAAATATAGTTGAGGAAAGATCATGGTTACCTGTTTTTTTCAGAATGTGCAATGGCAGGAGTATCTTTTTTTTATCACATTGGGGCGCAAATTTTTACAGTGGCGGGGAAAATTGAGATTGGAATTGACTTATTATTTCTTGTCAGAATAGAAACTCAGGGCCGGTGGGAGATGGGAAACACAGAAACATATACGGACAGCCCAATCTAATTAAAATCACATCTTCGTTCTCGCTAACGCTACCTGAAATTAAGGATTGTTCTTGGCTCTGTCATAGCGACTGATTTACGACACCCATTGTCTGAAGAACATTTAATTGCAAAAGCTCATTACCCTGGAGCCATGACATATATATATGCCTTGAAACACTTGATTGCTGTTATTTATAAGATGCTTATCCTATTTGTTAATCCCCATTTTTGTGTACATCGACTGTCTGCCGAACGAGATGAGCAAGTATGTCACTGATGAATTACTGTTTACATTTATATTTATTTCTTACTAAATGTCAGGTGACCTTGGCTATATAAGCCTTGGTCCAGAGAGATTGAGGGTCCGTGTGCCTAGCTAGGGTTAGGCTGGGTGCCCCGGGGCACCTAGACAACAACCACTACCACTATGTGCTGACCTGGCACATAGTGTGTTTTGTATGTATATATCTACATGTATAAAGTAAAACTGTATATACCGCAAGCCATCGTCACCAAGTTGTCACTTCCTACTGAGAACCACACGTCGGCCCCTCGCATATACGAGTATGCAAATTATTCATTAATCAACGCGAGACCACACACGTTGTTAGCTCCATTTGGATTCTATTTTGTGTGTGTATATTTTTATATAAGATAACTTTATTTCTGGGACTACATGTCAGTCTAAACAAAGTAGCGAGAACTAAGATATGATTTTAATTAGATTGCAGACAGCCTAAAGTTAGTATCACCATCCGGTAAATATGCAAATGTAGTCACATGGCTAGCAAGGCCTACTTCCATGCCCCATACATAGATGCAATGTCTGCTTATTCAGTAAATAATTGTCTGGCGTTCCCAATAAGTTTAGAAAGGATTTTCCAGAGGTGTTTCTTCAGACAAACATGGCTTCAAATCATTGGCTCTGTATGACAAACGATGCGGTTCACTCAAACACTTTCTTAATAAAGTACAGATTCTAGTACAGACTCTCGAACCCATGCTGCCAGAGTGAGACACCTGATCGCAAGCACACAGAGTCAGCGATCTAACTCATTCAGCCACCGAGGCTTCCAATGAAAGTCCGACAACTGGTAGCCTAGACCACGTACTTTGTGTAACCCCCCCTACAATACGGAAACACACTCGGGATATCTAAATGCATCAAGTAATATTTTTTGTAGCTGACGGGGATATGTTTGCGCCTCTCTGCATGTTGGCGTGTTGGGAAATATCATCTTAATTGCAACATTATATGTTCATTTTATTGATGTAACGCACATATATGTTATTGATATTTAGTTTATAATGGTTAAATTGAATATTCAGGTAGTTTTAATACACCAGTCCTGTTGCCATTCCAACAGCGTGTAACCGCCTCCGTGGTCTAGTGGTAGAGCGGAACGTCCGGGGTTCGATCCCCGGCCGCGTCATAGCAAAAGACGGTAAAAGATGGTACTTGTTGTTATCCTGCCTGGCGCTCGGCATTAAGGGGATAAAACAAGCATTGGTCGGCATGGTACAAGGAGCAAAAAAACACACACACATGCACGCACGCACACGTGCATGCACGACGCTATATAAGTGCAATAATCTTGGACGCGACCTTAAACCCCATTTCACCTCACACCTACAACAGCGTGTCCGTGTTGGCTAAAGGCTTGTGAATCACGACAGTCAACAGTTCGAGTACATATAGTTGCCTTTGACAACAGAGCATTAATATTGAATGGCTTCCACTTAAAATATGTTCTGGGGACAAATATAGAATAAATTGAAAAAAATAATTAATGTCGTACTTAAGTCAATTTGTCAATCATGTCAATATCTAAATATTTGGATGATTTAGAATTCAACTTGAGAGTCTAATGCAGAGAGAGTCTATTCATATTTTATCATCATAGTTAGGCGTGATTCCTATTTTTGCCGTGAGTTTTGTGCATTGTAAACATGACCAATGAATGGATAACATTATATCTGTTTGTTTTTTCCCTCTCTAATATACTAATACATGGGCATCCCTTCATTTGAGAAACCAGTGGTCGTGGGTTCGAATTCCGGTTCGTCCCGATTATGATACAAAGTTTGTCAGCACCATATACCCGTGCTCGTGGGTTTCACCAAAGTGGTAAACGTCTGAGGCCCCCATCTATTCGGGCTTTCCTCCTGCAATAAGCTGACACATCATGATGTAGCTGGAATATTGTTCAAAGCGGCGTTAAACCCAACCCACTCACATATTCACGATCATATATGAAAATACAAGTGAAGAAAGAGTTGCACTGGTTTTAATAATTCTTACAATTTAAAAAAAATACGGATTTTCGTTTTTAATGAACATTTGAAAAACTAATTCATCGGGAGAATGATATTTGGTGAAACAACTCCAAGATTAAAGTCAATACACCAACTCTCAGTCGTCTCGCCGGTGTCGCTTTAATTAGCCAGCGGAGACGCCAGATGGTAATTAGCGCTGAACACAAATCATACCAGTCGAGATTATAGTTCATAATAAGCAAATTTTGAATCCGCGAAGAAAAAAAGTAATCCAACTTTCAAAGTTAGAGTAGGTGCCTGGGGCGACATAGCGGTATTTGGAACATGAGTTGCCTCCCTTAGAGTGACGTCACTGGTCAAGGTATCCATCATGGCGTCTGCCTGTGCGTTGCATTGGGTACCTGATTCGTTGTATAATACAGCCGTTTCAGCTATCGTAGCTTCATATCCAAGGGGCAGAAGGGATTTAAAGGTTCTACCAGAAAATGTGCAGTTTGATATATATTATAAGGTAAGTCACATTTTTGAAAAATAAGAAATAAAAAATGGCAGCCCACATTCGGTTTCGTACCTGAATTTCCTGGTATCAGCTGTCAGTAAATGTCAATTATGTTCGTTGACTACCTGCCAATTTGTAAAATGATAATTTAAACAATTGTCAGATGCATTCACGATTAACATTATGTCTCGCTAACGCAGAGTCAGTCACAAGACCTTCACAATAGCGCACTTTGGGAGAGATCGCCAGTGACTGAGGGGCACTGGAACTTGAGTTTACTTATGATGGTATATTAGTGAAGAAATGAATACAATTAAGACTATTGTTCTGACGCCAACAGATACATTATTACGAAATATAGTTATGATTAGATTTTATTAAAACATATGTGTCATCCTTAGTCTTCGCATGTTTGGTTTTACAAAATCATGATTTTAAAATCTTTCTTTTTTCAGCTCTACAGTAAGGGAAGACTCTGTCAGTTGGGAATGGAATTTAGTGATTTAGATACATTTGCCAAAGTCTTAAAAGTCAATGACAAAAGGTTTGTATTGATATTTGTCCAATTTGTATAATCTATACTTCAGTCCAGTTGTGATAGCTTTGGGATTGGGTACAATATTTGGTAAATCACTTATTTTGCATGCTCTTCGATCCAACACTATCCTTGGGGCCCCTTTCTGTTTTTTGCTCTCCAATATGATCATTTTGGTTAGGCATCAAACACCCCTTTGTAAGCAAGCACACCTTTCGATACTTAGGGCTAAGAACCCCTTTTTGATCTGAGGGTTACTTTTGAGTTTGTATTAGGGCAAGCTATCTCACCCTTCACGAATGCTTCCAAAGGTAATCCAATCTGAGGTAAATCAAAGATCAAAATAACTGTTAGCCCTACAGTGTGGTTAGTGAATTATACGTCTGGCTAATAGTATTTGAAAGCAGTTAGCCCGACTTGCTGGTTGAAGTTCTGACCCTTGTAACGACACAACAACTGCTTACTCCGTGCATTTGGTTTCATTATGCCAAAGATGTATTATATTCTTATAATGTCTCCTATTATGTCTTAGTTTGATTTTCCGATTGAAAAATGTCTCATGCCTAGTAACTGGGTCCAATAGTAAAGACAAGCTTTCTGACTGGATCAAATATATCCTGGAAATTATGCAGCCAATCAGCAGTAGTGTATCACAACCCTTCCTTCCGGTGATGACCATGCCAATTTGGGTAACCTGGATAATTTTTTGACTATTTCAAAGCTGCAGGAGGCAAAGAAGTCAAAATTAGACAAATGAAAAAAACCCTGATTGTACGGGAATTAAAAAAAAGGTCCTTTTTAGTGGGGTTATACACTCATATATATGACGTTTAATGCTATAGAAATTGTTATTAAGAAATGAATTTCACATTGTGGTGGTCCAACTATAATATAGATAGGAATTAATAATGCCAATATTATCGTCAATAGTATGCCTGCCTCTGTGTTGGTTAGCAAGGATTACGGCAACATCAGATTAGATGTACTTCCCTTTGGTTTGATCAGTGACAGGGAGAGATGTTTGAGATTGTAAGCAATACTTTATTCATTTCTATTACGTTGATGACTATGATTATCAAGCCTTAAAGTGAGTTTACTACTATAGCAATACTACTGCAATAGTTGACAAATATCGCAGTACTATTGCAATAGTGTGGGCTACGACTGCAATACAATCGCAATAGTGTAAATGGCCCAATAGTCACACCTAGCAATAAAGGTCTGGGAATTGGTCCTGTGCTTACGGAGCTGTGGCACCAGTACACAGCGTATTTCAAATTCTGTATGTTTAAGTGACTTTGCCCAAGTACACGTAATGGGTTTCGTAGTCGGAATTGAAAATCCACATTTTCAAAAGGCCAGCCTGTCTGCTAAACAAAAGGAATTTTTAATATTGATTAAGGGTTAAATTGAAGGTGTCCTTATCATGGACCTCAAAGATCTGCAAAAGGTTCCCCCTATGAACCTGCTGTATGTATGAGTGAAAGTGAGAGACGTTAATGTGCCTGTTTACTATATGTTTACATCTTGCTTTGCAGACACCTTCTACACCACTGTTTTCAAGCATTGATGGATCATGGGTTACGGGCATCGGGAATCTTGGCTGATTCTTTTGTTGTTCGTTTGTCAGAAATAATGAAGAAAGATCAGTACACAAAAATCAGATATCTGCAGCTTGGATTTAATTTAGGTAGGTTTCCTACTGTACATGTGCACACATGGTGAGGGTTTGACACACCCAGCCCAATATGGAATGATAACAGGCTGGTTCAGTGCCAAAGAAAGGCGTTGGCGCTACAAGTTGAAAGCCACAATGTTCACAGTCGGTTAATTATTGTAGAAACACAAAAATGGCAATTCAAATATTTATTCCAGAAAATGTTTGTATCTGTACCAATTAAGACCATCATTTCGTAAATATTTAAGGACAATTGCTGCAAAAGAGCTTCACCATGGTATCAGGCTGACTGTTTACATGATCAGTGGTCATGGGTAGCCCAGTCGTCTAAGACGCAGAAATTCACAATCCAGAGTTGCGTTCCCCTCAGGAATACCATATAGTGCCACAAACCTATACCGTATTTGACGTAATAAGCGCCCCACTCTAATAAGCGCCCCTGTCGAGATTTGCTAATAAATTGGCTAGTGAACAATCCCAATTAGCACCCCTTCAGACCCCTATTCGCATGTAATATGCACCACTTCCTTCCCCTATTCGCATATAATACGCACTCGTGTGCACCCTATATTATTGGCAATTAAATTCTGGAAAAATATATCTGTCCTACATAAACATTTCAGGCTGTCAGCATTAACCATGAAATTTATCTTTCAACTCTGTTTTTTTTACCAAAAAAATATTCTAATAAGAGCCCCCTATTTCTAATTTTGAGAGCGCTCTGGGCGCTTATTACGTCGAATACGGTAATCGCGTGTTGGATCTCCTGGTTAACCATAGTTATGTTCCTAGGGTTGTTGGCACCGTACACATGCTTGTTGATTTCACTGAAGTGGTAAATGTTTTGATACCGGCCTCCCTTCAATCTTTCCTCCCACATCAAACTAACATAGCATGATGTTACTAAACAATGTTCAAAGTGGTGTTAAAACTTTATACAATGTCTTGTCACAGTAAGATAACAAACATGTCATGATCATCTCTCTGTTACCCTATGTTTCTAATCTGTCTCGTTTGTCAAAAGATGTCATTTTGCTTCCAGGTGGCTTTCTCAGTGATGCAGGCTGGTTTCAAGACAGTGAGCGTGTGTACAAGGCATGTGCGGAAGTGTGTCAGGCGGAGACAGATACTGGCAGTTTGTGTAGAGCTTTAGAATGCAGTGTCAGGTATGTTGCCAGTCCTTGAATTATGTCATCTTCCCGAGGCAAGAGCGTCCACTAGCCTTTTTTATCAGTCTTGTTTCCACCCTTGCCACATCGACCCCGCTTTCCTGGGCTATATATGATTAGATTATCCCACGTTTCACAAAATCATCATCTAGGACTGGTACACCTTCGGAAGAATTGATTTAACGCTGCCTGTCTTTGTTGACACGAATATGTCTTGTTCATCTTTTAAACCCCACAACGATTGCCTATGTTTTTGTGTCAGGGACGAAATCGCGATTGTTTTCATAATCTGATTGACTAGGTCGTTGCCTATGGTAGTCGCCATCTTTGTGAAACAATATGAGATAAGTACAGCTATCTGATTGGATATTGCATTTTGTATGACATGGGGCACCTCGTGGTATACGCGAGGTGGCCCCAGGGTCGAGCCAAGAAAAAATGCCTTGATGTGGCAAGGGTAAGTCTTTGATATAGGCTAGTGGAAGATATAATTATGTATGCATTTAGATAAATGGAAAACTATGACCATGATGAAATTTGAGAAAAATAAAAATTGCTCACGTGCATGGACTAGTACATTTTGTGTTTTTTATTAGCTTGTGTTAAATTTGTGTCTGCTCAGGCTAACATGCAGTGTAAAGTTCCAAACGTGAATTAAAAGTTTCTTGAATCGTTACATCCCGATATGCTGCAGAGTACCAGAGAGAACATCAGTGTCGTATTTGTGTAGAACTCCTGTTGTGAATATTGTCAAGTCTGTGATGTCTTGTTACGTCATTTTTTCGGGGTCTTCCAGATTACTGCATGTACAGAATGCCAACTGTAAGTATAGAGAGGCCGACCAGACCTGCAGGGAAGCATTCCGCCTGATGGAGATTCTGGCGCAGCATGGGATAACAGTCAGCAAGTCAGCTCTCTACACAGAATGCTGTGCTTTGCTGTTTGCTGAAAGTCAGTACGATGAGGTCAGTGATTGTTATGTGTTGAGTGAGTGAGTGTGCTTTATGTTGCTTTCTGCCACATTGCACTTCCAGAAAAATCATAGCATGGGACACCAGAAATGGGTTGCATTCATTGTACCTATATTGGGAATTGAACCAGGGCATTCAGCATGATGAGTGAACCCTTTGACCAAAAGGTTACCCTACCACCCCTTGCTGAACCTGAGAATGTACCAACAGTTCTTTAATTTGTAGAATACATGTGTGAAGATAAAACAATTTGGTTTCAGAGACCACATCTTTGTTCAGACATTTTTGTTTGTTGTATCTGTGTGACATATTCCTCTGATTTGGACAAAATACTGGAACAGTGTTTTTGTTTCAGTGTTACTTTATTATCAGCTGATCATAGCTTATGAGGCTTACTATACTCCTTGTCAATGTTTCCATGAATATATCGGCCTTGTATTTTGATTGCATATTTCTTTCACAGGCTTACAAGTATTGTACACTGGCTCTACATGAACTGGCTCCCTCTTTGTCTCATAAGGTAAGAATGCAAATGAATTCAGCATTGACTATTAGAGACATATTTGAAATATTTTATCCAGGTGCTGTTTTCGCAGTGCTTGTCCCAATTTAGCTCATGCTATTAAACTTTAGAGATGAACTATGATTGAAAAGAGATCTAAGTTTAGGGTTAGGATTAAGTTTGTAATTTTACCTGATCTTGACTCATACTAATTTGCTTACCTCTTTCTTCTTCCCGAAACGTATTGGAAACTCTTGTGTAGTGTTCCCAATGAACAGAAAACATCTTGCCCCTCTCATGTCCAAGTGCACCGGAAACACGTGACCAACCAGTCTGACTCGTCACTCTTTCTTGTGCAGTTATAATGCAAGCCATCCTAATCATTTTGCTATTTCCTATTACTAATTTGGATTTGATTACCTTTATTAAACATTCCTTCTTCATACTCAACAATTATTTTTTTGATTCGGCAAAGGATTTTCCTCTTTTTGGATCGTTAAGTTTCATCTTGTTTTCCAAATGAAAATGTGTACAATGTGTCGTCTGAGTATCTCCAGTCGTGATCCACACCCAATTTGTTTAACTTATACCGAAACAAAACTGTACTACAGACGACGATAACTGCAACTTCTGCTCCCCCTTGACTGAAGAAGAATTTGCTAAATACATCTACGCTGTTGAGAGGAAGAAGATAGACAGGAAGAGGAGAGATTCTTCACGCTTCACTTCATCTACAGAGACCGCCCAGACTTCATCCGTCAGCAGTAGAAGTGTTGACTCTCTCCTATGAAGAGCGACTTTGATACCAAGTTGAAGAAGAAGTCTCCTGTGACGTTTTCGACCCTCGTAATAATCTCCAGTCGTTGGCGAAGATGAAATCCTCTCTGTCCTCCTCAAAGACGTCGTATTTCACGATGGCGCAGACCTTCATGAAGGATCACACCTCCACAATGTCGAAGTGATCATCCTCCATGAAGCCTTCCTCGGCTTTTACCTCAGGAAATGAAGACATTGGCGCGCTGCCTTCCACCTCCACACAGCTTCATCGTTTGTCCAGCCCCCAACCTTCATACAGCCACAGACATTTGTGCAACATTAGACCTTTGCGCAACCGTCTGCCTTCATGCAACCGTCAATGTTTGCACGGTCTTTTTCCCGCAATCTCTGCACCTCCTTCGTTGAACACAGACTTGGTCGCTTGTTCTTCTAGCCATGCAGCAGCAGCGGCTTTGAGCATACCCTGCGTGCAGTCTACTACGTCGATGGTTTCTTCTGAAGGGGTTTCTCAGCCGTCACTTCATTCTTCCACAGCCTCTAACACAAATGCTTCCTACCTACTCCAAGATGAGGATGTCATGCCAGTCAGAAGAATTTCCATTTGTCAATGAGGATCACAAGATGTTGGCATGGGTCGCCGATAGCCTACCTAATTCGTCACCCTCCAGGGATACTCCTAGTAGCAAGTCCTATTTCATAAAGGCAGATGATATCAACACCTTGACCATTCCACCGATTAAGGCTATTTCACAGATAGCCAAGAACCTTCATGCCTCTTTTCTTAAAGCTACCCAGTCCCAGAGTTTGACGATGCCAAACTTCAATGTCAAGGTGTTTCCTTTACATGGGATGGCCGCCTTCCTCTGGGCCCCGGAGATTGATGAGGACTATACATTGATGTCCGACTCTCAGACCAGAGTGTACTATTGGAGATAGTACAAACCAATCCCATAACTCCAGGTTTCTACTCACCAATCGTCTTAGTCCCCCCCAAAACTCATTTAATCTACAAATGAAAGAATTCAAGTATCTCCCAAAGCCCGACAAATTCATGATGATCCACCCACCACAACTAAAACAAACGATAAAGCAGGATGATTACTTGGCAAGCATCGATCTCCAAGATGCCAACCTTCACATCCCAATCCATCTAGCCTCCAGGAACTATCTGAGTTTCCTGTACAAGGTTCAACATTACCAATGGACAGTCCTGCCCTTTGGAATTTCAATGGTTCTGTGGTTATTTTGGTGACCAAACCAGTCGTGGCCTTTCAGCACAACAAGTGGATCTCCGTTGCGCTTTTTATTTGGATGACAGGATTCAAGCTCATCACCATGCAGAGCTACTCAGACTTCAACCAAATTTCACTGTGAAATTACTAACACTATCTCAAGTTCTTGGGCATCAGGTTCCTGACGGGGCGAAACCATATTCAAGTTCCAGAAGATCGTTGGATAAGGATCCAAAGACATCTTCCAGCAGCAGTCACAAATGAATATCGGTCAACCAGTGGCAAGTGACTTTAGGTCTACTGCCTTCATCCCAAGCCTTGACAGTATCCAAAGATTCCTCAAACCGTTCCTCGGAGTGCATAATTAGTGAGGGAAGCAATCTGCGTGTTTAGTGGGGCAGTCTGGCATCCCCTTACCCTGATGCTGTTCCTCGATCAACAAGAACTTAAACACTTCCACACACTTCGAAATACAATCAGCATCTATTTGTAGGCGCCTCACTCCAAGGATTTGGTGCCCATCTCGACTCAGGGCTGTGGAAGTTCTTTCACATCAACCATCTACATTTCAGGAAGAAGAAAGAGATAGGCAAATTAGTATGAGTCAGGATAAGCATTAATGAATTTTTATCATAAAACCTTCATCATTGTTCATTGTCGACAAATATGATCTGCTACAGAGTTGACATCTACATAATGTCAAGGGTGGTAGTCCACAAGCAAATGTCATAAGTCCTTCCTGAATTTTTGTAGTCTCAGATGAGCAGACTTATGTTAATTTCAAACCCTGAAGATTTGAGTAGGTGAGTGGGTACAGTTTATCGTTTTTAGCAATGTTCCAGCAGTGTCCCAGCAGGAACACCAGAAATGGGCTTTGAACATTACACCCACATGGGGAATCAAACCTGGGTCCTCAACGTTACGAGCAATCACTTTAACCACCAGACTGCCCCACCGCCCCTGAAGTTTGAACAATGATATAATCATTTTGACTCTGTCCGCACTGTCATAGCAATGTCATATCAGCTTAGTTCCATACATTACAAGTTGACAAATAAGTCCAGTAAATATAACGTGACAACTAAGTCCAGAGTTTTACCTTGACCTACAAAACTAGGGGTCAAGGAGATCCCCAATAATTAATTTCAAGGGTCCTTACAGGAAATATGAAGGTTCTGAAAGTAAGGAAATGGTGTAGTGTACTGTACTTGGGGATTTGATTCAATTACAGGAGCTTTGTATTTCCTGTCAAGAATTTGGTACAATGAATGTTAATGTGCGTCACTCAGGATGTGATGTATTTGTTTTCTGCATCCAGTTTGTGAATCCTGGAAGCACATTTCTGACTTGTGTAAATCCTGTTAACAGTTAACAACAGATATTTAATATTGTGATTCATAAAGAAATAAACGATGAGTGGGAGTTGTTTATCTTTTTAAAAAAACACTGCAGGAAGAATAAACTATGATTCTCCCTGCAGTGTTTTATTGTACAATAAACAATGACCATGAGCTGTTTATTTATATGAGATATCAATATTATATTCAACCTCTTTAAGGATGTTAATAATATGTACAAGATTTTAAATGTTTGCCCGTATTTAAATAATGATGACTCCCTGCATAGAATCCAACCTCAGTAATGTTGCACAAGTCCATTTTATGGATGCTATCATTCGGCCTTTGTGTTTATCTACGTTGCCCAGCTGCATCTACGAGGAACAACTCATTAGACACCTCCCTCTAAAAAATATTGTTGTCCAATTTACGACGTCATCATGTTGCAATCACATGTTTGAATCTCCAGAAATTACGTTATGATAGAACAATGTTTTATCGTGAAATAAATCACGCTTCGTTCTTCATTGTTTTTTGTGATTCATAGCATAGCCATCTTATATTTGAATATAAATGTTTGTTTACTTGTTTGTGTATCAGGCTGTGGTGGATGTGTTGCGGCAGTGTTCCAAGGCATGTGTAGTAAAGAGAGAGTTTGAAAAGGCAGAAGTTCTTATCAAACAAGCAGTTGCATATGCAAGGTAATTTTGTGCTTTTTACAAAGATTGGAGTGTCCCCTCACAGTGTACCTGTCATAGAATCTGATAATGTGATATATGTCCAGTAGTCTTCTGCAGTATGCCAAATTCAGCATTGCGTTTCCTAAATTCTTGCTTATTATGAAAACTTTTCTTTTCATATCCCAGGGAGCATTTTGGAAGCCATCACCCCAAGTATTCTGATGCTCTTCTTGACTATGGTTTCTATCTACTCAATGTAGATTCAATACCTGGGTCTGTTTGTGTGTACCAGGTAAGTGCTGTTTGTTGTATTGAACTTGTGACCAGAGTCAATCAAAATCAGACACACATGACACACATCTTTCCTTTGTATATCTCTGTTAAGGTTTACTGTAATTTGTTGTAATGAAAGCACATGTCAAAAGCAAGGAAAAGAAAACCTCAATATTAAACATGTACCAATTCATTAAGTCGCCTATTACGACCAGCATAGGTTGTAGGGGACCTATTCCCACCAGGGGGCCTATGATCGTGGGTTCGAATCCTTGTACACCTCGATTATGTTTCGAGGTTTGTCAGCACCATACCCGTGCTCATGGGTTTCACCGAAGTGGTAAACGTCCGAGACCTGCATCATTGGGCTTTCCTCCCACATTAAGCTGACACGCCGTGATATAACTGGAATAGTGTCAAAAGCGGCGTTAAACCCAACTCACTCACTCACTATTCCCACCCAGGACCCCTATGAGGTCATGATACTTCAGAGCTCAAGATTTGCTGCGTATTTGCATAAAATATGCTTAAAATAAAATAAAATCCTAGCATATCAAACAAGCAACAAGAACCATTAATATGATATTGGAAAAAATAAATATGTATATTATAACTATAAGTTAAAACAATTGCGTATGTTACAACTATTAGATAAAATTATTGTGTATCAACTGATCGCCAAATTCACTTACCAACAGTTACGTTCAGAAAAGCTTCTGCGACAAACATACTCAACAATAGATGTCAATTGAAAAGCACATCGTGCATAGTCAATGTACATGTTGTATCTTAAACAGTCGCCGATTGGTGATTAAAGAAATAAACAAATTAACAAGAAATGGCTTCCCGAGAGGAAGCCGCAAGCAGATGCAGACTGGTATACTGCTATTCACATAGTTTTAAATGATTTACAGGGTTTGTTACAAAACATGTTTTAAGTTAAATACCCAAATGTGAAGAAACAGGTGGGTAAAATTTTTTTGAATACCCAATCAAAATCAACCCCCTGGGTTAAATACCCAAATAGACCTGTGAAGATGCGGGGTAGAATAGGTCTTCAGCAACCCATGCTTGCCGTAAAAGGCGACTATGCTTGTCGTAAAAGGCGACTAACGGGATCGGGTGGTCAGGCTCGCTGACTTGGTTGATGCATGTCATCGGTCCCAATTGCATGGATCGATGCTCATGATATCAATCACTGGTTTGTCTGGTCCAGACTCGATTATTTACAGACCGCCGTCATATAGCTGGAATATTGCTGAGTGCGGCGTTAAACAACACACCAACCAACCAAATACCCAAATAACCAAACGCTTATCTATAGCTCTGGTACTTGTTGGCATGACCATCAGGTAAACTTTACCTCTCTGATCAATGCAGTATCAGCAGCTGCAATATTACCTGACAACTTTATCTCCTCGAACAGGTTTATGACATTTGATTTATTTTTCTGGCTAGATTGCTCTAGACATCCGACAGGCTGTGTTTGGTGGTAACAACCTGTATGTGGCCATTGCCCATGAAGACCTTGCGTATGCGTCCTATGTCGAGCAGTACAGTTCGGGCAGGTTCCAGAAGGCAAAGTGAGTATCAGCTGTGATGTGTATTTACTGTTTATGCCATGAATAAAAAAATATGTCTTTTGCAAAAACCTTCTTGAGTGTGTTCTGTGGCAACTGTAATTTTGCAGTTTTCTTTTTTGCAGAGATCATGCTGAAAAGGCGATTGAGATTTTGTGCAATATTCTTCCAATAGATCATTTATTACTTTCCTCTTCAAAAAGAGTCAAAGGTGAGTATTTTGAGATCAGTATTATTTCCTCAGGACAGTCAAAACAAGGTCTGTAATGTGATAGGATAAAGTGCCCAATTCTTGCATCAATGTCTGATATTGGCCTGTCCCCCTTCAAGATCGCCTCTGTGGTGTAGTGGATATAGCATTTGTCTAGAGAGCAGAAGGATGGTGGTTTGATCCCCAGTTGTTCCTCTGGTACCTGTTGTTGCCCTGCCTTGCTCTCATCATTAAGAGGATAAAACAATGACTGGACGGCTATAATGTCAGTATAAAGTCTGTGTGGATATCTATGTTACACAATAAAACTAGCATAAGTCGTACACACGTTGATACCGATTTGGATTTGTGTTGTTGTTGGTTTGTTGTTGAACGCCGCACTCAGCAATATTCCAGCTATATGACGGCGGTCTAAATAATTGAGTCTGGACCAGACAATCCAGTGATTAATATCATGAGCATCGATCCAAGCAATTGGGATTGATGACATGCATCAACCAAGTCAGCGAGCCTGACCACCCGATCCCGTTAGTTGCCTTTTACGACCAGCATAGTCGCCTTTTACAGCAAGTATCAGTTGCTGAAGACCAATTCTACTTTGGATTTGTGGATTTAAAAACTTAATTAATCTCGTGAAGTGTCCATAGTTAAAGGTTATCATTGTCTTCTTGTCTTCACCTCACCTCAAATAGGTGCAAGCTGCTGTGTGTTCTTTTGTGTTAAATGTCCACAAAACATAATTGTGTAATATCATATTTGGAAGTAAGAGAATATGATACCAAATGGCTATATCAATACATATTTTCCACCTGTGGTGATGCGGTTAAGAAAAAGTCTTCAGCAACCCATGCTTGACGTAAAAGACAAATACTGGTATTCTGTCGTAAGAGGCGACTAGCAGGATCAGGTGCTCAGGCTCACTGACTTGGTTGATTCATGTCATCGTATCCCAATTGCGTGGATCAATGCTCATGATGTCAATCACTGGATTGTCTGGAACAGACTCGATTATATACAGCCCGCCATCGTAAAACTGGAATATTGCTGAGTGCGGGGTTAAACAACAAACAACATATTTTCCTGAAACAGTAAACACTTTAAGTTACGTGAAACTATAGAGAATTGCTGGAGAGAAACTTGTTCCAGCTCTGGCATTACCATGATAACAGTATGTTAGTAACAGAAAATGACTAAAAATTTGGAATCTGGTTCCTAGTTTAAACAGTGTTAGTTCTGAATACATGCAGCTTGCAGAAATGCCATTCCAAGCTCTTGTCATTGTCGATAAGCCGTCCGATCCTGCAGGGACAGAATGAACTGTATGGTGGAATGGGTGGAGCTGTCTTTGTAAATGAATACAGCTGGTTTCTGTATGTTACTTATAGGCTAGGGAAGGAGCAGACAGGGTGTGGCTATGGGTTTATTGTAGTCTAGTATAGATGTTTGAGCCAGATATGTTTGTTGGCAGCTCTGATCCTGGAGGAGATTGCCATTGACAGCCATAACAAGAAGATGGAGGACCAGCTCCTGCATGAGGCCCAGGACCTTCACCTACAGTCTCTAGAACTGGCCAAGAAGGCCTTCGGGGAAAACAATGTCCAGACAGCCAAACACTATGGCAACCTAGGCAGATTGTATCAGTCCATGCACAGATACAAGGTAAGCATAAGGATTCAGTGGCAGAATACAGTAAACTACGGTTATAACGAACTCTAATGCACCACTTATTTTAGTTGGTTATAAAAGTTGTTTGTTATAAACATATATACATCATATTCACAGCAAATGACCGGGACAAGAAACCCAGTTCGTTATATCCGTCAGTTTGTTAATTATTGTGTTTATTATAAACATAGTGTCGACTGAATGAGGATTGTGTGGTTACAATATTTGGTTAATTGTGTTATCAGAGAAACCTCCTTGGCCTGTCGTCACCATATGGCTGGAATAATGCCGATGTGACTATGAATCTAAACTCACTCCTTGGCTTGTCCCATAAAAACTAATCTCCTTTCTGCATTTAGGTGATGGCTTAAAAAGTAATTGCTAGACTAGTCGTCAAGTTCGGTTTTTAAGTTTTTATTGCTGGAGAGATGGTTCTACCAGCTCTAGCATTACCACAATTACTGCCTGGTAACAGAAAATGACTAAACATTTGGAATCTGGTTCCTTCTTTGATAAGGAAATAGGAGTGCTGATTCTGAAAGCATACAACTTGCTATGAAGCCATTCATGGCTCTTATCATTGTCGATAATCCTTCCAATCTTTCAGGGACCGCCTCCGTAATGGTAGAGCGTCCGCCAGGAGAGCGGAAGGTCCGGGGTTCGATCCCCAGCCGCGTCATACCAAAAGACGTTAAAAAATGGTACTTGTTGTTACCCTGTCTGGCGCTCAGCATTAAGGGGCTAAACAAGGACTGGCCGCCTCGGAGTCAGTATACTGGGTCTGAGTAGGGTATTCATGTTAAACTGCGGCATGGTATCTCAGTGTGCTAGCACTATAATTCGGCATCAGTCCGGACTAGTACAAGCAGCCACACACACACACATACTTGTGCATGCACGTCGCTATATAAGTGCAATAATCTTGGACGCGACATTAAACCCCATTTCACCTCACCTCACCTCCAATATTGCAGGGTCAGAATGTACTGAATGGAGAAAAGGTGGTGTTTAATATGTGTTGATGTTGCTGTGTTGCAGGAAGCGGAGGAGATGCACCTGAAGGCTATAGAGATCAAAGAACGGCTGCTGGGGCCAGAGGACTATGAGGTGGCACTGTCTGTTGGACATCTTGCCTCATTGTACAACTACGATATGGAGAAATTTGATGAGGCAGAAAAACTCTATCTACGTTCAATAGCAATAGGTAGGCATTGTTTGATAGAACTCAGTCAGAACTGTATATGATTATCCACCATGGTAATAACTGTCAATTTTGAAGGTAATATGGATTTCTTCATTCAAACTGTGTAAGTTATGTCACAATTAAGGGTCCGCCTCTGTGGTCTAGTGGTAGAGCGTCTACCTGGAGAGCGGAAGGTTGGGGTTTAGATCCCTGTCCCCGCCCACGCCCACGCCCACGCCCCTGTCCCTGTCCCCGTCATACCAATAGACGTGAAAAGATGGTACTTGTTACCCTGCTTGGCGCTTGGCATTAAGGGGCTAAAACAAGGACTGGTCGGCTTGGGAGTCAGCATATTGTGTCTGAGTGGGGTATTCATGTTAAACTGTGGCATGGTATCTCAGTGGGCTAGCACTATAAAATCGGCATTAGTCCGGATGAGTACAAGGAGCCCCACACACATACACATCGCTATATCATCGAGAATCTCACGCAAGTGTCTTATGATATATGTCAACACAAGTCAACAAATGTTTAAGTATTTATTGGTAATTGTATCAAGAGTGTTTGATATACAGCACGAGTGTTTGATATCAGATGTTACAAGGATAGGATTTCATTTGTCATCCAAAATCATTATCCAACATTTTCAGTTTCTGATCACTAAATAAGCAGTGATTTGAATGTAAAAGGTACAGCTAATCAGCCCCAATGGCAGAGAGATTAGTGATGTCATTTAATTGTCATTGATGTCACAATGGTTTGCAAAGCTGTAATAACCAACTATGCTTGTCGTAAGAGGCGACTAACGGGATCAGCTGGTCAGGCTTGCTGACTTGGTAGATGCGTGTCATTGTATCCCAATCGCGTAGATCGATGCTCATGATGTCAATCACTGGATTGTGTGATCCAGACTCGATTATTTACAGACCGCTGTCATATAGCTGGAATATTGCTGAGTGCGGCATTTAACATCAAACAAAAGTTACAAGGTTTGTTCCGTTTCTCACTGGTAGGACAACTGAAAACTAGCTTATACTGTTGTTAAACTCAAGTCACTGTGAGGGATTTGTACTTTTGAAATGTTTTGATCAGGATGTGGTACACTTTTATCAATATAGTCATTGGTATTTTCTCGAGTGGTACTGTTGTACTATAGTTATCTATTTGAGTAAAAAAATAAAGCAGACAGGCTAATAATAATTAATTGGAATTTGGTTACCGTATTCAACGTAATACGCGCCAAGGGCGCTCTCAAAATTAGAAATAGGGGGCTCTTATTAGAATGGTATTTTGGTGAGAGAAAAAACAGTTGAAAGATCATTTTCGTGGTTTATGCTGGCAGCCTGAAAATGTTTGTATAGGACAGTTATATTTTTCCAGAATTTGATTTAATTAAGGGTGCATATATAACAGACGAGTATGTCTTGTGTACATTGATCAATCGGAAGAGGTGCTAATTGGGATTGTTCACTAGCCAATATATTAACAAATATCGCCATGGGCGCTTATTTGAGCGGGGCGCTTATTACGTCGAATACGGTATTATGATTTGTTTTAGGCATTTGACTTGTGAAGTGAAATATTCCTGGGTTATGATACCTAATCGGGATGTCTGTGTTCTATAGTTGGACGGGTTAAGTTTCTTTCAACCAATTGAATGTTTTGTCTGCTTGTAGGTCAGAAATTATTTGGCGAGGGCTACAGCGGTCTGGAATATGACTACCGTGGACTGCTGCGTCTGTACCACAATGTAGGTAAACAACAGCTGGCTTTACACTATAGTAACATCCTACAGCGGTGGAACCACATACGGGACTCACACAACATGGAGGAAGTGAAACCTTTGGACTACACTGTCACACAGTCTATACACCAGATTATTGATGCCTACTTCTGATGTAATGTGTAGTTGATGTTTTCTGTCAGTCACTGCCAGGACTCGGACGATGTTAGTGAAAGGATACATTGAGCTGGCAGCATGTTTCTGTGATAGACAGGATGGTGTGCCACAAGATGGAGATTTGTCTCTGAAGCTCACAGCTCAGTGGGAGATGTGATGACCTTGTGATAGACAACAGGATCAGATGTCTGTAGAGGGATTTCTTTGCAGTATGTCCGATGGAAATTGGTGGATAATGAAGGGATCACTGTAGCTAAGCCTACTGTATTGGTGACGATGGGCTGTGATGGTGACAGCTGCTATTCTTCAGTGATACCAGGTGGCAGGTGCCCCTTTATCAAGTCGTCAGTAATGCTGCGTGTTGGAGAGCTCATGAACCTTGATTCTAGGTACAACGAATGGAAGTCATGAGGGTAACAACACAATGTTGACACTGCTGGAATGACAGCATCTAGAACTATCTGAGTGTTACTTGGAACATACCTTGTGATATGACACATGTATTTATTGATTGTAGTGTTCCATGTTATATATGATCACAGAAGTGATGAAGATGAAGCTCAAGGGGAGATAACTCATTACAACCGAGTTATGGAAGTTGGAGAGAACCTTATCTGAAGTATATGTCAAAATGACTAGGGCATTGATCTATGTTCCATTTCACACTGAACTTGCAGCTATGTGTGTTTGTGTGTCAAAGCTGTTAGAAGGACAATGTTCAGATTCTGAGCATATTACAGCTATTTTTTCTAATGGTTGACAAGCATGGACGATGAATAAAAACTCATAATATATTAATCATGTTCAAAGGAAATGAGTTACGAAATGTATTAGAACATGTTTACTTGAATCATGTACATTACGATCACAAATAATCTAATTGCCAATGAAGGGACTGCATGATGTTGCTTCGTACATTATATTAATGTAATGTTCACCATATTTCTCTCATCTGTTCTTTATATTTATAATTTATTCTTTGTTTTATTTTACTTATGATTTAGCATACATTTGACACCTCGCCTAGTGTTTTGTGCTGATGTTTTGATGACATCAAAGCTGAGTAGAAAGTCAGGAATTTGGGTGTACAGGTTGGCAGCAGGCCACGTATGCTTTGTAGTGCTGTAGATTTTGTTAATAATTTTATTTTCAATGTTTATACCATAATGTTCAGACACAGTAATCATCTTGCTGAGTCAACACTTTCACTCATCATTGTCATATTCTTGTATGATTTGGTTGCCCGGACTGCAAGTATGTTACTTTTGAATCACATCGGCATTGATTAAACTGGCAGAAGGGTTACAAACAGGAACTGGATAAGCAATGATAAGTCAATTATTTGGATAGTACATACATCAGATTTTGATGACCTTTTTCTTGATAAGTACTGAGGAATTTGGAACCTTTTGGATGCGCCGGACATGCTGGAGCAGTAGTCGTTAATGGCATTGCAATTCGTATCCTATGGTCATGGGTTCGAATCACAGTTTCGCCCTGGTAATGATCCTAGGTTTGTCAGTACAATACCCATGCTTGTGAGTTTCACAAGATTGGTAACCATGGTGACTGTCTCAAGACCTACATCACCATGATGACTTCAGACTTTGTCCTGGATAAACCTGACTCGCAGTGATAAAAATGAAACCCACTCACTCATGCCAGTGTTTTTCTGAAAACATGTTTAGAACATGTCTGACTGAGCTGTTCAGGGGAAGTGGGGTAGCCTAGTGGTTAAAGCGTTCACTTGTCATGCTGAAGGCTTGGGTTCAATTCCACATGGGTACAATGTGTGAAGCCCATTTTCTGGTCTCTCCTGCAGTGATATTGCTCGACTATTGCTCGACTATTGCTCAAAGAGGGGTAAAATTCTACTCACTCTCTGAGCTGTTCAGCCCACCAAAATTAAGCCCATTGGCTACTTGGGAATAGGATTCTATGTATATGCCAAGGGCTTCCAGTTATTCCTGAGAGTGTCTGTGGGATCCCTGTTATAAATGTACACACACAAGAATAAAACCTTGTTTGTTTTACAGACTGAAACCTAATCAAGTCTGCTACCTTATGATGTATGTTTTGTTGGTCCTGGGAATGTTACAAGTTAAAGCAAGATATTGTTTGTTGAAACAACACGCGGAAATAAAGGTGTCCCCAAATCATGCAGTTATACTTCTTATGTTATGCTTATTATCCAAATGGAAGCCTTTGGCATCCTTTTGGTAACAATTTCATGATGAGAATTTCTATTCATTCACTAATATTGTCTCATCACAAAAGCCATGGATTTTGTTTGGATCTGAATCAGAATGACAACATTTGACACAGGATCTATTGAACCATATTTATTGAAAATATTGAAAGTGTCAAAGTATAGATCACTAAAGTTCAAGGCTTTCAACTGTCATTTTCAAGGCTTTTTTAATTGGGTAATTAGCTTTGGTCAGTATTTTTTTTAAATCCAACATACTATATTAGTCATAAGGAATACAAGTCAGTATGAGCAGTCTTAATACTTATGTTAACAAGTATGTGTTATATTGTACAAATTCTATGGTTTTTTAGCTATTTTGGTGATTTTCAAGGCTTTTCAAGATGGCATTAAAAATGGAGGCTTTTCAAGGACCTTAAAATTCAAGGCCTTTTCAAGCCTGTATGAACCTTGTGCATTACCTATCAAACAAAAACATGGTCATAACACAAGAATGTATGAGTTACAATGTTTGTTGTCCCCTCATCAGTAACTTCTTTCAGTGGCATTTAGAAGTTGGTGTGATGAAGAAAGACAAGTTCTATGGATGAACAACTTCTTTATTACAATTAGTGCGACGTTTCTGTGTAGATTCTAACACCGTTTTGGTGTAGATCCTAACATCACTTGCTTGATAAAGGTGTTAGGATCTACACCGAAACGTTGCACTAATTGTAATAAAGAAGTTGTTCATCCATAGAACTTGTCTTTCTCCCTCATCAGTACTTCCTGGGTTTGTGTACGCTATATTCCTCCATCACTCTCTTGTTTTGACCAATGAAGAAGGCCATGATCTGGTTCCAGCGAGAGAAAACAAGTAATCAAACCTCTCACAAGTGGCACGTTTCTCTTGCACCATCTTCCACAGCCTTTAGGCCATCTACTCCACACAATGCTTCTATATCTGGCAAATTTAGGGTACGCACAATATTTGTGCACTGAGTAGAACTCATTTGACTTCTATGTGGTATACACAACCTCATTTCACTGCTTGACTTACAATAGACATGTGTCCACGCTACACTGCATGTCGGTGTATAACGGTTCACTAGTGATGGAGGCAAGTAGTGTATGCATACAAATCTATGAAGTATTGACGAGGATGATGTCATATACATCAATACATCTTCAGTACAGATAGTGATGGGGGGTTAGGGGGCACGGGTGGCTCAATCGTCTAAGGTGCGACGATTCGCTCTGCAGAGTTGTCCCTTGGACACGCCAGAAACCTATGGTTGTGATTCGAATCCTGGTTTGCCCCAATTATGTTTCTAGGTTTGTCAGCACCATACCCGTGCTCGTGGGTTTCACCGAAGTGGTAAACGTCTGAGACCTGCATCACTTCGGGCTTTCCTCCCACATTAAGCTGACATGCCATGATATAACTGGAATACTGTTAAAAGCGGCGTTAACCCCAACTCACTCACTCACAGATAGTGATGCTAATACACATACTGCATGAACCAGAATGTGTCAAGTCACCTTGGTTGTTGCATTGTACATTGTTTATGTAACTAGTTGACTTCTCGTCCCTCAAACTAAATATATTATCATGAATTGATGTGTTGTCTTTGAAACAAACGATAGATCTGACTTGATGTGTAAAATGTGTTATTGTACACCACTCCATGTTAGTTGACTACATGGCTAACTTCACCATTTGCTACAGAAAGATGAATACAAAGTTCATATCAATATAACTACTGAGTATGAAATGAGATTTCAGTGTTCAAAATTAAGAGTGGTTGGGGAACCTAGGGTCCTTAAGGTTTGCTGCTATGGTATTTGAATGTAGGGACCTCTCAATCTAGAACAGTCACTTTATCAGAGCTCCAGATAAGCTTTTGGTGTTGTGGGTATTTTACCCATGCATTTTAAAATCATTGGGTATCAGTAATTCTATCTGGGTATTCAAATTTCTGTTACCCATTAGTTTTTACACAGATGGGTATTTAAATTAAATATTTAAAAACACTATTCATCTAGTCCCTGCAAATTGGTGTCGTGTGGGTTCGAGAGCTTTATAGGACTCAAAAATACCACGATACTTCCACAAGAAAGTGTGATGGCAAATGATCGTGATGTAACTGTCATCGTGGAGTTTGGCAAGGTTGACGGAATGCCTGTTTATAATTTCAAAATAAGTTGCTGATTTCCTAATCCAATACACAGGGTTACTTCACAATATTTTGATGATACGCACAAGTTTTATTTTTGTAGCGTATCTGTAATGTTCGTTGCGTATTTGATACGCTTGGATTTGATTTAACTGCGTATTTCTGCATTTCTGATGCATATTTTACGCAGATACGCAGCTTATCTGGAGCTCTGCTTTAGGATTATGACACATCCTCTATAGCTCGGGGCTTGCATTTGGTTAAACCTACACTAGCCCCTGGACCCTTTCCCATGGTTCTTGCGATCTCTAATTACCCACCCTTGATTTCAATGACATTTTTACCGACTAATCAAACGGCGAGATAAGGAAATTGGAAAGGGACTGCCTCCGCCAGTATTAATGAACATGAAGACATCCTTTCCATCAATAGGGTTTTGAGGGCTTTGTTTCGCATGTCAGTTGTTCAATGTTGAATTCCTCGTCGACTCTTTCGTGGTCAATGGGACTGGCCACCATATGGCTGATGCCGCCAACCCAACATTGAGACTGGTTTGTAACCATTAGACTGAGTAGTGAGGCACATTAAAATGTCCAATGAAAATCAAGGGCAGGTAATTGGAGATCCCCAGAACCATGGGAATGGATTCAGGGATTGGTGCAGGTTTATAGAAAAGTGAGTCCTGGAGATATAGAGGATGGATTATGACAAAGCCCTCTTGATTTTCAAACTTCGAAGACTTGAATAAATACCATGCAACAAAACTGAGAGTTCACAAAGGCAAACTAGTCACTCATCCTGTTTAATAGGTTCAGTCAAGTCCGGGGGCACGGGTGGCCCAGTCGTCTAAGGCACCGTGATTTGCTGTGCAGAGATGCGTTCCTTGGGCATGCCAGAAACCTATGATTGTGGGTTCGAATCCTGGTTCGCCCCGATTATGTTTCTAGGTTTGTCAGCACCATACCCGTGCTCATGGGTTTCACCGAAGTGGTACACGTCTGAGACCTGCATCACTTCGGGCAGCATTAGGAGCAGCAGCACCAGACCCAGACCTCTTTGGTACTGGGATATTGACAGCCTCCACATATCTGCCAACATATCCTGAATGAAGTTTTGTTCCAAACAATAGTTCATTGTTCTTAGACTTAACCAGAATTTCAACAGGGATTGCAATGAACTTGTTGTGTCACCAGTTTCACAAAATTGATTGTACATATTAAGATAATTTTTGTCAGAGGAGAGTGAAACGAATTCTGTTTCTTCTTTCTGTGAGCTAATGGTTGTAAAGTGGAATATCATCTCAGGGCAAGAACTGACATATCATCTGAAGGAATTAATGAGCATGTTCAACAACAAGTGTCTGTGTCTTCAGCTTCCAGTACAGCATCTTGTAATGTTGCAGTGCTCCCCAGTCACTAAAGGTTAAATGTTGGTGCTTTGGTATTATTTTTTATCATCTTTGATTCACAAAAATCTGCTTGTGATAAATTTTAAAACAATCACATCAATTACTCATGGCAAGTCCAATTATAAAATATTTGATTGCATTTAAAAAACCAAGAACTTATTCCAGTGTTACTTATGTAATATGTTGTGGTTTCAGTTAGATTTGCTTGATTTTCCACCTTGAACTAGTTGTGTGTGTTCTTATGTGATTTGTTTTTTTGTTTGTTTGTTTTTTAACGCCACACTCAGCAATATTCCAGCTATATGACGGCGGTCTGTAAATAATCGTGTCTGGACCAGACAGTCCAGTGATTAATATCATGAGCATCGATCCACACATGCATCAACCAAGTCAGCGAGCCTGACCACCCGATCCCGTTAGTCGCCTTTTACGACAAGCATAGTCGCTTTTTTTGTGATGTGTAACTGAGTGCTGCTAGGATTTAAAGGCAACTAGCCACCGCCCTTTGGTATCAGATATTATAATCAGTCCTTACTAGTTTCATGATCCTGTGGAACTGCAGTTGTTGCATATATTGTTGAATAGGGCTGTAATGGTACACTTTATTGCCATATTATCAGATGTTTTCACAATACATGATACGGAGTATGTAACTTGACACTTGTCATATGAAAGAGCTGTGTTCAAGCATCAAAAGGAATAAGATCCTACTAGAACATATGTTATAAACTGTGTAAATTGGACAAATTTTGCCTTGAAAATTATTGTACATACTGTCAGAAAACATGTAGTTTTCCTTGTACAATGCCCACCAAATCTGTTCTGATTTGTTAGAATACATGACCTCATCCATCTTCCCGAGACAAGTGAGTTAACTGACTTTAAGAGCCCAGTTTCCACCCTTGCCGAACTAGGCTGGTATTATGGAGTTACATTTTTTGCCTGACGAACGAGTCTATGCAAAGTCCAATCAAAATCTTGTAACGAAATGGAACTCCAGTTTGTAAACTGTTGTGCAGATTTCGGTTGACTGCAAGATTTGCAGCAGATATTTTCCAAATGTTTTCATGTTTTTAATCAAGGTGCTCAAGTGATTTGATGCACTTTGCAATGTAAGACTGATTTTGTCACAATATAGATCTTGATTATTCATCAGATTGTCTTGCCTGGGTGCCGTCATTTTGTTTGAAGCAAATGCAAGTGATACAAGAGGTGGAATCTGATTGGCCAATAGGAGAGGCATAGAAGGGACACAACTCTTAATAACCACTGGTGGGGCTACGACCAAGCCCAGAAATTCCAGTCTAGTTTGGCAAGGGTGGAAACTGGAATTTTATAGTCAGTTAACTCCCCTGCCTCTGGAAGATGGACCTCACCATACAGTTAGCATATCATTGCACAAGAATTGCTTTGTGCTGATACTTAAGTGAAGTGTTACAGCCCTTGTTGATGTGTTCAGACACAACAGATGTGACATGTGCTTGCCGTCAGTCTTCAGACACCTGGGTGTGTTCAGACACATCTGTAGTCGGATGTTACAGGTGCTTGCCATGAGTGTAAAGGCAACCTGAGTGTGTTCAGACACACCTGTTGTCGGATGTTACAGGTGCTTGCCGTCAGTGTTCAGACACACCTGTTGTCGGATGTTACAGGTGCTTGCCATGAGTGTAAAGGCAACCTGAGTGTGTTCAGACACACCTGTTGTCGGATGTTACAGGTGCTTGCCACGAGAGTGAAGGCACCCTGGACGTGTTGCAGGTAGTTGCCATGTGTTGTCAATAAAGACAACCTGTGTGTATCCCTATAATGAACAGTAACCTTGAATTATGGTTAAAAGTGGGACAAGAGAAAAGAAACCTGCAAATTGTATTGCTAAATTGCTAAAGCTTGGAATAAAACTGGTCACATATTATGGAGAAATTCCCACTGTAATATAGCTGTATATATTGTTCATTGTGGTATTAAACAGCTATTCACACTCACAACAAATATCCAGCAAGACATGCAGAACTGACATGGTTTTTGAACAGCCCAAAATTGTACCATTCCCTCAGTCTTTTTTGGGGCCACTGGGGGGGCCCCAGTTGTCTAAGGTGCCAGAATTTGGCATGCAGAGTTGCATCCCTTAGGCGTGTCAGTTCTCATGACTTCCCATGGGCTGCAGACACATGGTTTGTCTGATTGTCTTCTACAACAGAGTGGGGGCACGGGTGGCCCAGTCGTCTAAGGCGCTGCGATTCGCTGTGCAGAGTTGCGTCCCCTGGACACACCAGAAACCTATGATTGCGGGTTCGAATCCCGGTTCACCCCGATTATGTTTCTAGGTTTGTCAGCACCATACCCGTGCTCGTGGGTTTCACCGAAGTGGTAAATGTCTGAGACCTGCATCACTTCGAGCTTTTCTCCCACATTAAGCTGACACGCCGTGATAAAACTGGAATAATTTTGAAAGCGGCGTTAAACCCAACTCACTCACACAATAGACAGGCAAGACCGAGTCAGTTAACTCTGAGCTTGATCCCCTGTTGCTGACAGGCATGCTCTCTGCCAGTGCTAAGATCTTTTTGTTCTACTTGACTTAGCATTGATATTAGTGAAATGCCAATGTATGTAACAAGTTACAGAAGTGGAATGTTGACTGTTGCCCTTTCTGTAATAAAACAGTCCTGGAATTACATTGTGTTCTGTTGATATTAAATCATTCGTTTCGTTAAGCTGACACACTGTGATATACTACTCAAAAGAAGTTAAGGATCACCTGATTCTTTCATATTACTATAGTTAATCTCTCATGCCATGGCATGAAATATGAAAGAATATCGGGTGATCCTTAACTTCTTTTGAGTAGTATACAACTGGAGTACTGTTCAAAACTCATTCATGGTGTGTTAAAGCAAGGCGTCAAGAATTAGACTTTTCATGGGTTAGAATTTTATTTACAAAACAGATTACACTTCATCTTGGGTAAAATCACAAAGACAGCTCAAAATTAAGATTATCTCCCACTCATGAATTAATGTGCTATTAATTCATTATGTATTTCACAGGTAGAGAAAATCTGCTATTCCTTGTATCTTAGTTCGTTTAAATACATACAATTGCATGTAATGGTTATAGTTCACAGTGACATATAATTTACATTGTATGGGTAATGTTCACAGCACAAAGTAACAATATTGATACCCTTGTCCACACAGTCCTATTGACCACAACTGACATGGACGTTTTTCCCCTTTTTATTTGGCTTACAAAAATGTCTAAATTTCAATGGAGGTCAAAACAATTCACCATTTCTTACCAACCACTGTGATAAAATTATGTGTGTTTTTTTCATTTCACCTTATTGTAAAACAGTCGTAAAAAAAATGGTCACGGAAATCCACTAAAAAATATCATGAGGCCCTGTTTCAGTATTTACTGCTCAACTTTTTGTTAGGAATATTCAATTACTGCAGATGTGTCTCATGACTTCAAAATCTTGTCCTACGAATAGTGAATACATACTTTGAAGTTAACTGAAGCTTTAGCTATATTCAAACATATGAAAGGAATGCGTGCGTAGTCAGAAAAAAAATCGAACATAAGTGACTTGTAGTGTAACCATGGAGTTCTAGATAATTTTTGTCATTAAAAAATATATCATGTGACTAACCACGGGTCCAGGTACTCCTGTGGGTACCCGGGTCCTTCTCAGTACCCACCTGACCCGAGTAACCCGTCCCAGCCCTAGGCACAATGTTTGCTTGTAAACACTAAAAGTAGTACCTGACAAATATTGCATAGTTATCAGAAAATAACCCCAGTGGATACATTTTTTATCCACTTATCCTGCCAAGGAACCTACCCATTATATCAAAACAGAAACATTATCTGTTTCCTTATCAATAGTTGAGCAGTATACTTATTTGTGCTCATTGTCTTTGGAAATGTGATCATGGACTCAAGCATCAAAGCTTTAACAGAAAACAATACAACACCATCCAATTATTGCAGTGCTAAATAAACAACGATAAGACAACAAAAGTAATGAACACTAATTACAGCAACACAAATTGGGTGAATTTGCAGAGAATATAAGTTACCAGTACCTATATACAGCTCACAATAGAATATGAAAACAATCATCAATTTATCCCATAAATCGGAAAAAATGTCTGTTATATACTGAAAACATTTTGTACATAGTATTTCTCTCAATCAATCCAATATACACACACACATTCCTTGCACAAATACTCAGTCATACAAACATCCATGAATGGTTCTAGATTATGCACAAAAGCCAATGTGATTGTTTATCAACAGACTTTATGGGTAGTAACCATTTGAAGTGGGGGTGGGGTGTCATTAATTACATATGCTTTGCATTGTAGGAAAAAGCAATGTGCCTTTTTTTGCAGACAAGTGTTCAAAGTTCATTATTGAGCACCTGTTTATGTTGAGCTCCTAACCATTAAAAAATTCTGACCTCAAACCAAAATTCCACCACTCCTACCCCTTGAAAATCAAATGGTTACTCCTTTCACAAAAATGCATGATTTTGTTGTTGATTAAAATTTAATCCTGCAATGTGTGTGTGTGTGTGTGTTTATATACCGGTACATGTAAATATAGAAACTGTTAAAGGTTGCATCATCAGATTCATAACTGTCACAAAACAATGTTTATTGTGCAACTGCAACCTTTGCTCTTCAAATATTGACCAAGACATCCCTGCAGATCTAACAACAGCAAATCTGTCATTTATTAAAATGCCTGACAATTTGAAGGGCCATTTATCAATGTCGTTGAAAGGGTTGCTATGCCTTGAAGGGTTGAAGATATTATTTTACATGCAGTTTTGTGTGTGCAGCATCAAAATCAAGCCAGTAAGAGCCACACAATGAAAACAATGGCCACCCACAGGAATACTCTTGACAGGAACTGTTCTTCTGCATGCTGTGGGGAGTTGACTGTTGCTGAAACAAACACATACAGCTGATGAGGACATTAATTTGGGACTAATTCATATTCTATTTCTGCAGATACTTTATTGATTTTTTTTCCATGTTTCATATCATCACGGGTTGGGTTGTCTGTTTGTTGTTTAACGCTGCACTCAGCAATATTCCTGCAATATCATGGTGGGGGACACCAGAAATGGGCTTCACATTGTACCCATGTCGGGAATCGAACCTGGGTCTTCGGCGTGACGAGCGAACGCTTTAACCACTAGGCTACCTGACTGCCCTTTCCAGCAAGGAAGGTGGCATGTAAATAATAGACTCTTTACCAGACAAACTAGTGATTGTTATTGTAACAGCAATCCACAGTACTGGGGTGGGATAACTCGCCATCAACCATGGGATGCCAAACAAACATGATTTGAGACCAATACTAACCTGAAATACTCACCGGGTTGGTTTAACATGTTTTAAAAAGTATTTGAGCTATATCACAGAATACCGATTTGATTTTGGAGGAGCTCAAAGATATGGAGGTCGCAGACATTAACATGTGAGATACCACTATGAGCAACCTGCTAGCCAGTATGTGAAATTGCCTCTACATGTTGCCATCCTCGCTGGCCTTAATGTTACTGGCCAGTTAAATTTTCACTAATTAAATATGTGACAGTTTATTTATCCAAAGATTTGATACTGCAAAGGTATCAATCCAGTAAATTGCAAATTATGAGTCAAATATTATGAAGGAGGGTAAGTCTGATCTTGCAACCTTGATTCGATTATCAATTTTTTATGGATAAACTGACCAACCGAAACGGAAGAATTTTATTTTATTATGATCAACGAAGAGGTGTGCATACAAACATCAATGTTAAAGTTTCAATAGCCAGTCAGGCTAGAGAAATTTCAGAATCATAAATCCAACCAAATGTTTGCTTGTCCCGGGCTAGTGGGCAGATGGCTATTTTGCACACCACTGCAAACATGAGCAAGGAACCAAGGGTCATATCCAAGACGACCTTGTGACCAATGGTGCCTAGGGGCCTAAATCAACATGACAAAGTGCAGCACTTTAGATCAGTGTGAACTTCATGCCCCCCCTTACATATCAAAGGTCTTTAAATATGATTATAAAATCACAGATGTGCTTACAGTAGAAACATAAAGTACAAAGACGTGGTTTCAAGAGCGAGTTTTTGTGAACAATCATGTTTGTTCTTGTGAATTTAAGAACAAAAAGCAAATACATATACATATTCTATTTCACTTTCAAAGGAAGTTTGGCTGGCGATTTCAAAAAAGGAAAAACCAGTGGCCTTAGTTATATGAATAAAGACAAACATCTCTGACACAGGCTGACAAATTTCTGAATGTTTCATATTTGAAGGTAATACTTACGTGGACCAGGTCGGCCATCATTGAAGTTAAAGGTTGAGGCAAAAATACCAAAGGGAAAGGCACCAATACCGAATGAGAACTGAAATCCTCCATCACCGAGGCCAAAACCACCAAATCCCTGAAACAAATAAAACCAGGAGAAAATATGATTGAGAAGTGGAACAATGTATTACATGCAAATGGGACATGATGTGTACAAAGACAAAGTGAGTGAGTGATGTTTTATGCCGCTTTTAGCAATATTCCAGCAATATCACCGCGGGGGACACCAGAAATGGGCTTCACACATTGTACCCATGTTGGGAATCGAACCCGGGTCTTCGGCGTGACGAGCGAACGTTTTAACCACTAGGCTACCCAACCGCCTGTACAAAGACAGAAGCAGCATCAATACAATATATTTCTCCATGGCAAAATATTGTCTGTCCCTTGTTTCCTTAGAAAGAATACCCATGTGGGGATCCTGGATAAGCATTCATCCCCAACATATTGCTGGTTCATTGGTCATAAGAGGCAACTTAATGGATTGAGTGGTCAGACTTGGTAACTTGGTTAATAGCATATACCTCTATATTTTAATTTGGAGCCAAGCGCTTTAACTAAAATAAAGAGGTATCTACTCTACCCAGTGGGACTACATCAAATTTCAAAACACAGTAGGTTTATCTCCATTCTACCATGACGACAACAGCGGTTTGAAAACTGTGCTCTCTTGCAACGCGCAACAACACAGGTACACAATCTTAGAACATTCCGAAAAGTGGTCACAGGTAGTTATAACTTAAGTTCAAGATCAAAAACACCATAATCTTGAGTAGTTCAAAATAAGTGTTCAAAACACATAGTTTTTCAAAAGGGTTGACAAAAAACACTCCAAACTTAGTCCAAAGACAGATGTTATAATTTCTACCATCCCATCCTGCACTGTTTGGACTGGCTTTGTCATTTCTTGGAATTATACGAGAGAGGTCATTTCTTGGAAATCGAACATGCCATTTCCATCGTAGGGGTGACGTAGGTTGTTCAAAAAGGTCTTAAAGTGCTAAATAAATATATTTCTACAACAAACTTTATGAATTAACATTCACTTATACATTTAACATGTGCAAGTGTTATTAGTTAGTTTACCCCTAGTAAACAATAATACATGTACCATCAAAATCAAATGCCTCTCCACCCCGAACTTGGATGTGGCATAACTTGACCTACATCACGGTTACTCACACCTGGCAGCTGTCAATGGCTGACAATCTTGTGTTTACATTCTCTGTAACTAGTTAAATGAAGCAGGATGACAACCCCAATCAATGATGTGGTTCAACATTAACCTGTAGATTTACTGGGAATGATCGAGCCTGCTGGTACAATATGACACCAATGAAACTGAGTATGACTGAACAGCCACTTTTTAGCCTGCAGACGACCCAAACATTTTGTCATGACGTAGGGCCTATCTGCATTGTGTGCCTGTCAATTTCAAGATTTCATGGATTCAAAGCTAGAGTGTGAATTAAATGAGACATCCGTGGCCCAGAAATAGTGGGTCGTGTATGATTTTCTTAATTGTGCGTGTTCTGAAATGAATTTCATCAAGTTTGACTTCATTGATGTCGGGACATTGTTTTCGTGGATTTTCGAATGGACGAGTGTTTTCTGACTTTCAAATTCTCTTCTGCCAAATCCTTATGATGTTGGTTGACGGAGACGGCAATGAATATCGATCACAAAAAGGTTTGTAAACAACATGTTGTCATGAATAAAGTTTTTTCAAACAATTTTTATAATGTTATGTTATACTTTCATTGATGGTTGTTTCAATGAGGAAATTGAGCCCTTGACTCAGCGTGTATTAGAGACCTGGCTGGTATTAGAGGTGAAGTGAAATTGGGTTTAACGTCGCGTCCAAGATTATTGCACTTATATAGCGACGTGCATGTACGTGTGTGTGTTTGTGTGGCTGCTTGTACTAGTCCGGACTGATGCCGATTTATAGTGCTAGCTCACTGAGATACCATGCCGCAGTTTAACATGAATACCCCACTCAGACACAGTATACTGACTCCGAACCGACCAGTCCTTGCTTTAGCCCCTTAATGCCGAGCGCCAGACAGGGTCACAACAAGTACCATCTTTTAACGTCTTTTGGTATGACGCGGTCGGGGATCGAACCCCAGACCTTCCGCTCTCCGGATGGACGCTCTACCACTAGACCACGGAGGCGGTCGGCTGGTATTAGAGACCCAGCGTGTATCAGAGGAAATATAGATACGTTTTACAGTTCATATGGGGGTGATTGATTGGGAGCAATTTTTTATGAATCGGTATGTAGGCTATCTATGTATTCATACGCATGTTTTTTTGTGAAAAAGCTTAATATATTTGAAAGGGGTTTCCGTAGCAAAAAGGAAACCTCTTTTTAACCAATCAGAATCAAGCATTCATCAATGCCATGGCAGAATTCAACTCATTCGATGCCAAATCTTGAGTAGCTTAAAACGGCTGATTAATTACAGTCTTCTTGTGATAATATTTATACTTAAATAGCTTCAAATGTACTTTCGTAGCTGTCGAGCAAATATTCTTAGGACCATTGTATATACATATATATAAACAAAACTTCATGAAACTCTTCTTTACTTTGTTCAAATGAAAGTATCATCTAACAAAGTGGCTTCCAACAGAATCTTAACATTAGACAAACTCATCTGATGACGAATGAATGCTCACCACAGTCAGTGATCAAACATTTCTGTACTGTAATCATAACAGGATCAATCAAATCCTACATTCTATTTGCAGAACATTGAAAACAGATGCATTACAGCATTAGAAATTGGCACTAGTCCTTGCAAAACTGCCCAATAGTTAAGTTATCCTAAGGACTAGTAGTAATTTGCCCTTTCTAAGGGTTTTGCTATGTGTTATCATTATAAGGAATAGTGGACGAAAAAGTCTTAGTTTCTAACACTGTGCAAAAGAAATACAGAGTGAATTCACTGCTGAATGCTGCTACTTCATAATTTGGTACCAAGTAGAATTAATTTCCTGAACAATGTTAAGTAATTATGGTAAATTGGTAATCATTCAAAAAATACAATCCACAATCAAATGCTTCATGCACCAGCTCTTGCAATCTCATTAAAATCTGATCTTAGATCTCGCTATTGCTAAACAAAGACCTGAGGACATCCCATTAAGGGTCACGTCAGAACGGCCTTTCATCCAACCAATCAGAGCGTCGCTTACCAGATCATGAAAATGACAGTCGGAATGTGTTTTCTAATCATGCAACCACAAAATATTTAACACAGGGTATTCTGAACGACAGTAACGGGTTTTATGATTATATCCATACAATCTAGGCCATATATAAGCCGTTCCAGAATGTTCTTCTTATCAGTTTTATTTTTTTTTATCGAGAATACGCCAAATTATATTTCGAAGAGTAGTCGCCAGTTTGAAACTAGTGTCGTAAAGCTTGAGAAAGCTGCCTTCTGATTGGCTAATGTCGATTTCTTATCAGTCATTTCATTGGTCGGTCAAAATTTGTGAAAGGTCGTTCTGACGTGACCCATAATGGGATGTCCCCCAATCTTTGTTTAGCGGTAGCAAAAACTAAGATCTGATTTTAATGAGATTGCAGCTCTTGCAGAACCACTTCAATTTGGGAACTCCACATCCAGGTCTCTGAGCACGCACGATATTACTTCAATCATATAGGAGTACCACATCAAATGTTTTACATTTCTCTGGGACCCCATTTTGTAGCTTGGGACCCACACAATTAAAGGCCTCTGAGTTCCCTGGACCCCAAAATTAATTGAGCCAGGTATATCCTTGATGATTATAAATTAAAACCACCTACCCCTGATCCTTCTGGTTCTGACCTCTGACCAGGTGGACGTGGTGGAAGTTTCTCCCTGTAGATATACATAGTTTAAAAAAATGATATATATATAGTATTATACATTAAACAATACTGTAGATCAGGATGCTGAAAATAAAGCAGTGTTCATAATTAAGGGACGTCCCTTGGGTCCTTAGGGCTTTCATATATTATCTAGGGACCCTGTCATATTCTTTAACATTAGCTCCATGGCAAGGACCCCTATACTTTTATGCTTGATTTCAAACAATGAAGGATATGAACATGACGAAAAATGAAAACAAAATTCATACTAATATTACAACAACGATATTACAAATATTGGTGAATTAAAAATAATAATCTTTGATTTTGTGGGAGACAAAAGGACATTTTCAAGATTGTATCAACTTTTGATAGGACATTTTTCTACATATTATCACCAATTTTGATAAAAATCTTCAGGATATTTTATTTACTATCAGTCAATTGACACTTTCCTATCCCATGTCTAACCAAATAATTCCCCTCACGATCCATTTCGAGGGTGCTGTACCATGTGCACTTTAAATGGGTGCACATTTTTAGATTACAATTAGCGGCATAGTGACATAACTGCATGATTGATGTCATGTTGCCAGCTTTGCTTTACTACAGGACCAAGGGCAATATCACTAGTGTAATTATTGTTCTGTTAACCAGTGATCATGGTGATAATGCATGTGTGTATAAACAAATGTAAATGTTTCAACGGGAAACACCAAATGTTTTTGATGAAAATTTGGAGATGCTTTCAGAACACATTTGGAAACATATCTAAAAGAGGCAAGAACGCTAACCATAACTCGCAACTAACCCTAAGGTTTGAAAGCGGTATCTATCCCTAATGATCGTGAAGGGGGGATTGATCCGAAAAGGGACCTATCCTAACACAACTAACCATACCTTTAACTTTAAGCATGATGAGGACTGAATGATGAGGTTGATGAGATCAGAGAAGCATAAACCACAGCTGGAGCCAATTAGAGTCATATATACTTAAGTGGTGTTAGCATATACATAATATAGCTGTGTCATGAAAACGTAAGTCTTGCACACGTTGTATCCATTTCCATAAAATAATGATCTTGTTTAATTAACATGGTTATATGTAACCATTCTCAGACATGCTTCATACCTGGGATCCTGTGGATTGGGGTTACCTCTTCCATATATAGGAATAACTTTGTCTTTGCTTATTCCAGCCTTACAAACAGGACAGGTCTGCCGATTCGGTCTTGTTTCTATCCACTGGTGAAGACACGCCCAACTGAAAGATCAATAAGTGATAATTATATCATGAACATTACTTAGATTCCTCAAAGATATATTGAGACACCCATTGGATAAACATGGTCATAACAAACAATATATCACATTATATGAATGATCATAAAATCTATGAAGTCTGAATGTAGATCTACACGTTGTGTTTTAATTTACCAATAATGAAAACTGAGATTTGGAGACTGGTTTTAATAGAGTTACACTATATAGCATCCGATAACAAAATGAACATTGTACGGTCTTGCGCGTACGTTATCCATATGTTAGTAACTGGATATATCAAGACAGACCTTGGGCTCGTTTTGATTGAATTTAAAATTTACGTACCAAAATAAATGCCCGCACATACTGACAACTGGGTCGTGGGCAGTGTCCAGGCATATGTTGCATTCGTAAACAGAACCGTCATTATCTTCATTTTGATCAGAGGAGCCTGCGCCACCTCCTCCTGAGTTTGGTGCTTCAGTTGTGCTACCTGTACTCATTGTTAACCGCTGAATTCTAAAATAATCTACAACAACATCGTCAACAATATTTGACACGGCTTCTTCTGCAGGAAGCGGAATTAATGCAGTGTCTTACGCATGCGCCGAATAGTTTGTACAAAATATGTATTCAGCAGCAGAAACGAAACCATTTAAACATGTAAAGTTGATACGTACTGGGTTCGGTGTACAAAGCGATCTTAGCGCTGAGGTGATCGTAACTCATATACATTAACGTGGACTTACGTCAGTCGTAGGTTGTTTTGTACAACGGCACCCTAGTTTGTAAATAATTGATACATTACACTTTCGCGTGATAAGTCTTTACCTGAATAACTGACCAACTACATGTCTTAATTTAAATTACCTCTATTTATATTGAGGTCGCACTTCTTTCCACACAGCATGCACCTCTTTGCACATTGAACAGGTTTAAACTTTACTTTAGAGCTTTTTATAACAAGAAAGTACCATCGGGGAACATAGCACATGAATATTCTTAGTATCTTGTATCATACACAATTCCTGATTAATTCTGTTGTGAAACATAATTAAATATCCCTTTTGAAACTTGATCGACTCATGTGGGAAAATTATGATCTTACGTTTGATTAAACCAATTGAGTTTCCTGAAGATTTTGGTGTCTTAACAAATAGCAGTTTTACAAAGAAAACTAAACCCCTTTTCGTTTGTTTTACATTTCTGTAATTTGATAAACCAAGATGTCAGCTTACAGCAGACGACGCGTGTTGTGATTGCAACATCTTTTCTTGCAGTTTCCACCAGCTTCCCGAGCGTTGGGCTCCACGTGGACGAATTCAATTGGAAGGTTGTTGTTTATCTGTGTGAGAATTACCGTATTTGCGTTTATTTGCTCTTACAATATGTAGATCTTAACCACTGAGCCGACAAATTTTGCAAATTTTCAACGACCCCTATCATCAACTAACCAATGTCACTGTGGTACCTTCACTGTCAGTTGTTTGAACCATCGGTTTGAAATTACCATGAAGAAATACCAGTGTACTTTCGCTTATTTGACATGTTCGTAAAGGGAGCCAATGTGCTCGGGTGAAATGGCAGTCACTGCAATTGTGATTCATAGAACACTCTTTATTGGTCAACCAACTCAAGCTTATGTTGCATAAAAATCTTGTGGTTTAACATTATTCTAACTAAACCGATATAATGTAAGAATTTCGCAACAGTCACTGAGTTCAACATAAAGCCTTGAAAAGGGCAACACGGAGCATAGTCTCCATTTTACATGTTTCTGTTATTTTAGATTTTAATGACAGACAGTGTGGTTGGACTAAAATGATTAAAAACACTAGCACGCTCAATACGAATATACTCAGGGCAAATATGAAAAGAATAATATTGATACATAATAAGTTCAGTGCATAAGTTCATGACTAATAGGCCAACCATCTTTTTTGAGAATGCCAACTTTTTATTCACTTTTAGTAGCTGAGTTGTCAGTGTCATGTTGGGAAAAGGCATGGTCTAGTTCAGATGGATGCAAAGACCTGCCATTCTGATGATACTTTTGACAACCTAATCTAAAGTTAAATATTATGATAAAGTCACGCTATTGTTGTTGCTGTTGATACTCAGAGCCAGAAATTCAATAGCCATTCTGAATGTGCATTTATTTTTAACAAGTAAAACTGGTGCAACTATAGATCATTATGCAAAATTATAGAGAAGTTATATATCAACCAGAACATGGTTTAAGTCAGAGAAATCATGAGAATCTGTTGATTCTGTAACTAGATTCAATGAGCCCTGAAGTCTGGAATATACAGATTCTCGTGATTTCTGAATTACAGAATGTTAGAAACTCTCAGCTCTATGCATGCCACAATGGCACATACAAGATCAATAGACAAGAACTTGACCTAAATAGTTACTTAACTCTTGAGACAAGTTTACTAACATGATTAACAGAAACATTGTCTATTACCGGTCCTATGTCCAAACTAATTGTGATTCCAATGCTTTTGTAAATAAAAACATCATTTCTTTTAAAACAGATCAATATAAGCGATTAACAACATATAACAGATTGTAATTACAAATTAATATATTTCCATATGCGGCTTGCCTACATATTATGTGTGATATCCTTTGGAAACTGCCAACATCTCTTCATTTTTTTCAGTGTAAAACATTGGACATATGATGTTATCAACAGTTTTTGGAAAAGGGACTCAAGTATATGCCTTGGGAAGGATGTGCCCAAGGTGTTTGAGAGAGTCTTGGAAGAGTATATCTTTCATTAGATACTTCAGCAATTCAGCCTCTAACAAGTTTTATCCTCAGAAATCCATTCACCAAATACAAGTGATCCATGTTTCTTCAAGGACAAGCCTTTTAAGAAGAACTTCACATCCTAATTTTTCCTTTGGCTTATTACCCATAAGTCTGTCAGCTGGCCTGACTCGTTCTTACGTCACAAGTGCAGGCATTCAGAAAACTGTGACTGGCCTAGTTGCCAAGAGACCAGCGAGAAAAAAAGTTATACCTTCTAAAGAAGCCCAGGTAAAAGTTTTTTTTGGTCTTGCTTTATTAAGGTTTTATTTTTTCACATTAGATTGAGTGAGTTGGGTTTAACGCCGCTTTTAACAGCATTTCAGTTATATCACGGCGTGTCAGCTTAATGTGGGAGGAAAGCCCGAAGTGATGAAGGTCTCAGACGTTTACCACTTCGGTGAAACCCACGAGCACAGGTATGGTGCTGATAAAGCTAGAAACATAATCAGGGCGAACTGGGATTCGAACCCACAATCATAGGTTTCTGGCGTGTCCAGGGGACGCAACTCTGCACAGCGAATCGCAGCGCCTTAGACGACTGGGCCACCCATGCCCCCTTTTTACATTAGACCCAATTTTATTTTTTACTTGAACTGTATCATCATGTCATGGGAGCCAAATTACTTTCCTACTGATATGCATTGCCTGTCAAGTCAGTGTATGCAACAGTATTTCAGTTGTATCAAATCTTGTCATGTTTTTCCCTTACTGTAATGCTGTAGCCCTAAATGAAGCAAGCCTAGATTTTTCACAGGTTCAGCTTCTGAATCTCCCATCACAATGGGGCTCCTTTTCAATTTAAATGTAGTTTCTTGTTTCTATCAAAGTTATATATTTTCAGAGACTAAGCGTTAGTCTAGGATAATAAGGATTATACTCAGAACTATTCTGGGATTCAAACTCCATATACTGTTACTGAGTGTTGTTTTATGAAAAGATAATTGTTCACTGACTGATAGATATTTGTTAAGTGAACACAGTTAATAACACTTCTGATCTCCATGATAATCCAATTGCCCGAATGTGGTCATATTTGTTATAGGATGGCAAGATGATGGTGACAGCATATGCTATGGCTGAGGAGTTAAACATCTCTCAGCTGAGGAAGGCACTAGAAGCCCAGGGACTGTATGTCATACATGAACTGCCAGTCGGTGATTACACTTTCAGTGATTCAGATTGCTAAGGGACCTTGAAATAAGCAAATGACTCCCCATCTATGAGCAATATGGCCCCCTAGCCCTATATTTGTCTGTCACAGGTAATCATGATAATGACAATGGGTGGTTTGGTCCCTAAGGCCCTTTGACAGTACAGTCTGTATATTACATTGATATAAATGGGAGAGGGAGATTTACCTTTTCAAGTACTGAGTATTTATGACAGTGACTGCCCCATATATCTGTCCCAGTCATCACTCTAAATGACTCTAATGAGTAAAATATACTCACTCTGTCAGCTCAGGTTTTCATTTCTAAGGGTTGCTAAAGATTCACTGAAGTCTGGAGAATTATGACTCTTCAAAGGGACAATTTATACCGGTACAATCTCTTGGTGTTATTTTCCACTATCTTCACTGCCTATCTCTAATTCTGATCATGAGCTATTTCTTCTTATTCTCAGATGTGACCGGAGGCCTATATGCAAAGGCCAAGTACAAGGTGGATAAAGAACTTAGAGAAATGTTTTTTTTCAAGTAAGTATCTATTTCCCCATCAGCTGTTCAATGACAAAAATAATAAACTTAATTAAACAGTAACTTACAAACCCTCTGGAATAAAGGGATATATTTCTTCAGTCCATGGATAATTTTAACAGCATTTGAAAGTCCGTGACAATTATGTTAAATTGTATCTGTATAAATGAATGTCAGATTACGAGTGAAGTGAATGTGAATTCATTGTGAAAGTGAATTTATTTGTGTACGTTTCCTCAGGGCAGAATTGTCCAAATGTTTACTTCTTCCATTGGGATATCATCAGTCATCACTGGATGAGATGATGAAGTCCACAGAACTTATGTATATAAGTACAAGTATATCCATACACAGTTGTCCAACATCACAGTCAGCAATGTTCGAGATAACGATGGTGGACTGTATATGATCAAATCTGGACCAGACAACCCAGTCATTCCTATGAACAACAATGCCTTGCTGTTAGGGTTAAGACGACATGCTATTAACCAGTCAGCGAGTCTGTTAGTCGCGTCTTACGACAAGCATAGTTGGTTCCTACGGCCTGGGTGGCTGGGGACTTATTTTAACCCCGAATCCTCACAGTGTACACTCAAGCAGCACCAGGGCCAACAGCCAGGATTGTCTCTACAAGCCTAGCCTAGTGGTTAAAATGTTTGCACTTCATACTGATAACTTAGGTTTGATGTGCAAAGCCAATTTTTTGGTGTCCCCCACCATGATATTGCTGGAATATTGCTAAAAGCGACATTAAATCCTTACTCACTCAATCACTCACTCTACATACAGTGGTTTCTCTGTTGAAGCCCTTTTCAAAACTTTCTCTTCCTCTTTATAAAATAGTGTTTCAATTATACAGAAATACCAACCATTATGATTTTGGCAGAATCATTATGATAATTTGAACCAAATTTCAGCAGTCTGATCAAGTGAAATATCTTACACTTAATTTAATCCAGATCTTGAACTAACTACATTCATTGTCAAATAAACAACCAATGAACCAATTAATTGTCACTTGTTTTACCTTTTGTTGGGTAAGGCTTTGAAGAGTTAGGGTGCTTAAAAAATAATGCCAAACATTTCTTATTACGACAGACATGCCGATATAATATTTATTAATCATTTTTCTTTGAAAGTTTTTTTGATAAATGCCAGATATTCCTAATTTTTTGTTAATGGGATGGCATCTGTGAATGCGGTTCACCCATTATATGGTTTTCATGGGCAATAATATATATATGTGTTGTTAAAATGTTATTGGTTGAAACATGGATAATAAACATTCAATGAAAATATGTGGCACTTAATTAAAGGTGTCTGGACAATAGAAGGTCAACAATAGAATGTTATTATTCAGATCATGGCTGGAGGGGAATAACCAGGGGCACAATGAGTATTGTGTACAGTATTGACAATATAGCAACCTAGGAGGTGAGGTGAGATGAAATGAGGTATAACGTCGTGTCCAAGACTATTGCACCTTTATAGTGTCATGCGTTCATGCTTTCATACTTTTGTGAGTGTTTTTTTGCGTGCTTTTGTGCGTGCTTTCGTGCGTGAGTGCGCGCTAGTATGGACTAATGCCGATTTTATATTGCTAGCCCACTGAGATTCCATGCCGCAGTTTTAACATGAATACCCAACCTAGGAGGTGAGCATCTTCCCTAGGCAAGAGAGTTAACTGACTGTAAAAGTCCAGTTTCCACCCTTGGAATTCCTGGGCTCAATCGAAGCGCCACCAGTGGTTATTACGAGTGCACGCTAGTCTGGACTAATGCCAATTATATAGTGCTAGCCCACTGAGATTCCATGTCGCAGTTTTAACATGAATACCCCACTCAGTTACTGACTCTGAGCCAACGAGTCCTTGTTTTAGCCCCTTAAAGCAGAGTGCTGGACTGGGTTACAACAAGTACCATCCTTAAACGTCTTTTGGTATGACGCAGCTGGGGATCGATCCCCTGACCTTCCTCTCTCTGGGCGAAACATCTACCACTAGACCACGGAGGTGGTCGCACCCTGGGCAGACTGTATCAGTCCATGCACAGATACAGGGTGAGCTAATGCATATATAGATGCCAGTGACCTTTGCTTGTTGTAAGAGGCAACTGAACTGATTGGGTGGTCTGGGTTTGGGACTGTTGATTGCGTTATCGTAGATTGACAGCATGAATTGTTGCTCATGTTATCACTATTGGATTGTGTGGTCCAGACTTGATAATTTACAGGCTGCCATCGTATCATATAGGAATATTACTAAGTGCTTCATTGTTCTAAACAAAAACACACACACACACCACTATCATTATGCATTTTGAATAAATATTCTCATGTGAGCACTATAATAGTATTGATTATAAAACAACGTAAGCAAAAATATCAATTATGGAGAATCTGCTATTTCAAAACTTGAACATTGTTGAAGGGATTGTCCAAAATATGCTTCAAAAGTTCTATTGTTGCACATCTGAATCTCTTATGGATTGAGTGAATGACTTAGAATGGTTGTACACTGCTTTTAGCAATATTTCAGCAATATCACGGTGGGGGACACCAGAAATGGGCTTCACACATTGTACCGATGTGGGGAATCGAACACATATGGATTAAGAATATTAAATGTAATAAATAAAAATTTATGTTTTCTTTAGGATAGGTTCTGTGGTCTTTTGGAATACTCCAGAAGTTGAGGTATGTACTTGTTAGCTTAATCACAATACCATGTTCCTCTGAACTACCTATTGTGAGGTCATGCAACACATGACAAGGATTTGTAATGAGGAAATTTAAAATGGTATGGACAATATTTATTTTAATGGACTTGAATATACTGAATATGTTCTGGATGGTCATTCAATGTCATTCTGGAATGTATCTACTAAAAACATGACAGAGTTTTTAATGTATCACAATGTTTCCATACTATCAAGGTACATATGCTGTTCAACAAAGTGTATAGTTACACTTCTACTAAATACGACCCGTGAAGATTCCGGGGTAGAATAGGTCTTCAGCAACCCATGCTTGCCGTAAAAGGTGACTCTGCTTGTCGTAAAAGGCAACTAACGGGATCGGGTGGTCAGGCTCGCTGATTTGGTTGATGCATGTCATCGATCCCAATTGTGTGGATCTATGCTCATGATATTAGTCACTGGATTGTCTGGTCCAGACTTGATTATTTACAGACCGCCGTCATATAGCTGGAATATTGCTGAGTGCAGCGTTAAACAACAAACCAACCAATCTACTAAATACAGGGGGTAGGAGCTGTAGGACATTTAAAGTTAGGGGGGCTCCTGTGGTCCTGGACATTTTCTTCTGTGGTATTGTAATCTAGGGACCATCTAATTATTGGAAGTTTTTAGATCAGGCTATGGCTATCTTGGCTTTAATGTTTATTGTGAACATTGATGTTCCCTGATCATTATAACATGGCGATTGCCATGGTAGCATTGCTAAGATTCTATTGTACATGTTTGCAGAGAAGTGAAGTGCTGAAGTTTCTCAGGAGGCACTGTGAGGCTCCCTATGACAGGAGTATCGTCATGCATGAGATGGAAGACATGCCCTTTATTATGACAAAGTATGTAGCGGAATAGTCATGCAGTTGTTTATGTTTCGTTATGACTAAGTTTATATCTTTAAGCATCATACTTATCAGACTTTAAGTTATACTTATCAGTCTTTAAATTTCTCTTGGAGTCAGGTGTTGCAATGAGAGGGTGTTTCTATTCGAAACGTCTTGTTGAGCAATCAGAATTGAGTATTTTCCAAACACATGGTGAAATATTTAATAAATATTTTGTCAGTGAGCCGACAAACCTGGTGGGTGAGTTGATCCAGATACATGAGAAAGAGGAAGAGGAGGGCCACCAGATTCTGGAGAAGTACACCTTCTCCAACGCCCTGTCTCAGGCTGGTAAGAGGGAATCAATCATATCACAGCTAGTACACCTCCAATGCCCTGTCTCAGGCTGGTAAGAGGGAATCAATCATATCACAGCTAGTACACCATCTCCAACGCCCTGTCTCAGGCTGGTAAGCGGGAATCAATCATATCACAGCTAGTACACCTTCTCCAATGCCCTGTCTCAGGCTGGTAAGAGGGAATCAAACATATCACAACTAGTACACCTTCTCCAACGCCCTGTCTCAGGCTGGTAAGAGGGAATCAATCATATCACAGCTAGTACACCTCCAATGCCCTGTCTCAGGCTGGTAAGAGGGAATCAATCATATCACAGCGAGTACACCTTCTCCAACGCCCTGTCTCAGACTGGTAAGAGGGAATCAATCATATCACAGCTAGTACACCTTCTCCAACGCCCTGTCTCAGACTGGTAAGAGGGAATCAGTCATATCACAGCTAGTACACCTCCAATGCCCTGTCTCAGGCTGGTAAGAGGGAATCAATCATATCACAGCTAGTACACCTTCTCCAACGCCCTGTCTCAGGCTGGTAAGAGGGAATCAGTCATATCACAGCTAGTACACCTTCTCCAACGCCCTGTCTCAGGCTGGTAAGAGGGAATCAATCATATCACAGCTAGTACACTTTCTCCAACGCCCTGTCTTTGGCTGGTAAGAGGGAATCAATCATATCACAGCTAGTACACCTTCTCCAACGCCCTGTCTCAGACTGGTAAGAGGGAATCAATCATATCACAGCTAGTACACCTTCTCCAACGCCCTGTCTCAGGCTGGTAAGAGGGAATCAATCATATCACAGCTAGTACACCTTTTCCAACGCCCTGTCTCAGGCTGGTAAGAGGGAATCAATCATATCATAGCTAGTACACCTTCTCCAACGCCCTGTCTCAGGCTGGTAAGAGGGAATCAATCATATCACAGCTAGTACACCTTCTCCAACGCCCTGTCTCAGGCTGGTAAGAGGGAATCAATCATATCACAGCTAGTACACCTTCTCCAACGCCCTGTCTCAGGCTGGTAAGAGGGAATCAATCATATCACAGCTAGTACACCTTCTCCAACGCCCTGTCTTAGGCTGGTAAGAGGGAATCAGTCATATCACAGCTAGTACACCTTCTCCAACGCCCTGTCTCAGGCTGGTGAGAGGGAATCAGTCATATCACAGCTGGTACACCTTCTTCAACGCCCTGTCTCAGGCTGGTAAGAGGGAATCAATCATATCACAGCTAGGACACCTTCTCCAACACAGGGGGGCATGGATGGTCTGCAATTCACTATGCAGAGTGGCGTCCTTGGGCATGCCAGTAAGCTATGAATGTGGGTTCAAATGCTGCTTTGCAGTGATTATATTCTTTGGTTTGTCAGCACCATACCTATGCTCATGGGTGTCACCAATGTGGTAAACATCCTAGACCTACAGTACATCACATTGGGCTTCCCCCACACACATTAAGTTGACGCACTGATACAACTGGAATACTGTTTTATGCAGGGTTTAAACCCAACTCACTCACCCAACACAGGGACTTAGTTGGAATTTCTGTATAAGGCACCTTTGGCAGGAAAATTTGGAAAATATTTGCAATGTTTTTATTTGTTATTATTTTCTTTAATTCAGAAGTAATTTTACAGTAAATTCAATGAAATAATGTATAACTAAGCATTAGTGAGTCTAGTCCTGAGATTAATGACACCTAGCCCATTACATGTAGTTTAAAGTTGGCTACCTCTATGAAAGATGGATACCAGAAATATAGGTACTTGTAATAGTAATACTGTGATATTTACTCCATACTCCAGGGTAGTCTGCCTTTATCAACCTACTTCCTATCAATGTGGTGAATAATGAACTCTAGCCATAATAAACTGAATTTTAGAGTCCTGTTATGTTGTGACTGTATTCATAAACAGCAGTGATGTTCAGTTCAGATGTTGTGAGGCAAATAAAGACTCACAGCCCAGCATATGAAATGAGTCATCAGTACATTTGGCTAGTAAGACCATAACTTGGTTTGTGGCCAATCAGTCCGCCTCCGTGGTCTAGTGGTAGAGTGTCTGTCCGGTGAGTGGAAGGTGAAGGGTTCGATCCCCGGCTGTGTCTTAGCAAAAGATGTTTAAAGATTGTACTTGTTTTTACCCTGTGTGGCACTTGGCATTAAGGGGCTAAAACAATGACCGGTCGGCTCGGAGTAAGTATACTGTGTCTGAGTGGGGTATTCATGATAAACTGCAGCATGGTATCTCAGTGGGTTAACACTATAAAATCAGCATTTGTCTGGACTAGTACAAGCAGCTAAAAACACACACATGTGCATGCAAGTGACTTGACGTGATGTTGAACCCCATTTCACCTCACCTTGTGGGCAATCAAATCATGAATCAGTGACTATTAGCTACACTTTATAAGCAAGATAAAAGAGTTTTGGCAAGTTAGCAATACCTGTTGCTGAGTTTGTCAGAGTGATATGATGCCATGTTATGTTCCTCCAGTGAACCTGGGAGTGTGGGAGGCATCTCTGGAGAAGCTTGTGGACCTCGTAGAGCCAGTCACAGAAGTAAGTTTTGTTGCTGACTGGACATTTCGGATCGATATCCAATCTCATTGCTATCAGATCTTTTACTTTTTCTCCCTGATACCTGTACTTGACGATCTGACTGCCCCACCATAGAAGGCAGAGCTACAGATAAGCTGCGTATTTGCACAAATACCCCCACCCAAAAAAATATTCAAAACCCAATTACTCTCAATTACCTTGCGTACAGAAACGCATGATTAAATGGACAACTCAAATATATAAAAACAGCATGCGTAAATATCCAATGAAGCTTTCAGCATGCGTACAATGGAGCTAATTTCCGAAACACAATTACAAGCTAATTAGTTTCTGAGTCAAGCCTATAGTTAGAACCCTTACATACATCTTTACAAAACATTATTATCCCATGCCCCAACGAAGTTGGCGGGGGATATAGAAATGGGTTCCGTCCGTGTGTGTGTGTGTGTGTGTGTGTGTGTGTGTGTGTGTGTCTGTGTGTCTGTGTGTCTGTCTGTCTGTCTGTCTGTGTGTGTGTGTGCGTCCCCAAATCGTTTCCGGAGCATAACCCAGAAACCGTTAAATATTTCTCTACCAAACTTTGCATGTCTATCAGACTCATGCTGAACTGGTGCCTTTTGCTATTTAGGAATTTTATAAATTTATATTTTTTACGTTTCCATGGCAACAAGTTGGACTTAGGTTCTATAAGGGTGCTGTTCGTTTCTGGAGCGTAACTAAAAAAACGTTAAATAATTTCTTACATAACTTTGCATGTGTACTAGGCACATACTGAACTGGTGCCTTTTGCTATTTAGGAGTTTTATAAATTTTTATGTTTTACGTTTCCATGGCAACAAGTTGGATTTAAGTTTTAATATAGGATTGGTTTACTTAAGGAGTATAACAAATAAACTGTTAAATATTTCCTTGCCAAACATTGCATGTCTGTATATAAAGCGCATACTGAACAAGTGCCATTTGATATTAAGGAGTTTCAGAAATGTTTATTTTAGAATTTCCATTGCAGCTATTTTGACATGGGCTAAGAGAAATGTTGGGTCATTTACCTGGTTTGGGACCATAACGTGTTAAAATGGGCGGGGGATATAGATGACTTTGTCAACTATACACTTGTTTATTTATTTTTAAATCTCAAAATGTTAGCTCATTTGGGGAAAAACCCAATAGAATGATGAGTAGCTAGGTGAAAAAATATTGATTACCCAATGAAAAACGGAATAACCCAATTAAAATAGAAACCTTCGAATAAAAACTCAAATGAATCCTGAGTGCAATATGTGCCATAACCTTGTGGCCGTCTGCTCTACTCACTGCTTCAGTATCAGACATCTCTATTAAACAGCATGGCGGCAATATGTAGACATGGCTGATGGAGAAATGTAGTGAATACATGATCGTGAGGTATTGAGGAGGTCTTTCATACAGTGGACAGTCTTTATAGCTGCTGGTTTTACAATGAGTCCTGAAGCAAAAAATGTCAACTGTTTAGGCGTCAACAGGGCTAGTACAAATTGCTAAGGTTTTCCTATTGTTATGAGGAGTAGTGACTTAACTACCAATGAGTCAATGAGTGTATCATTTGCATCTTAGGACTTGCGAGATGGAAAAAAGATACGCATGTCACGACGTGAGGTCCTGCGAAGGACAGGAGAGCTGTTTTCTTTACGGTAACCAATATTTTTGTTGCATTTGTAAAGGTGTATTTTTTCAAGTTACTTTTTGTTGAACCAAATTGCGAGATGGTGCTGTGGTTGACACACCATCCTTGGTGATCCAGTGTTTGATATTCCATACCAATAAATACCCAGCACCATTCACTGCCATATAATAATAATCATCATCATCATCATCATCATCATGTGACACATTACATAATGTATGCCACATCCATGTTGCCATGACAAATTAAGTATGACAGACAAGGGGTTCTTGCCAAGAACCTAATGTTGAAAGTGAAACATTAGAATCAAATGCCATGTCTATTAATATTTTGTATTATAAGTATTCATACACAGTAAAATCCCCATGAAGATCCAGGTTAGAATTCGCCTTCTGCAACCCATGTTAGTCATAAAAAGTTACGAACGGAATCGGGTGGTCAGACTCACTGATTTGGTTGATGCATGTTATCGTATTCGAATTGCGTAGATCAAAGCTCATGATTTCAGTCACTGGATTGTCTGATCCAGACTGCATAATTTACAGACTGCCATCAAATAGCTGGAATATTGCTGAGTGTGGCATTAAACAAAACAAACAAACCAACAAGACCAAAGTAAAAAGTCCAGAATATGCCTTGGCTTCAAATCCATTTAACAATGTCTTTCAACCAACCAGACACTCCATTTATTTTATACCAATTGTTAATGTTTGTCCAGGCATGTGATAAATCTGAGTTCTGACCTGCTGGACACACCCGACTTCTACTGGGACCGAGGCATGCTGGAACCGCTGTACCAGAAGGCCTGCAACCACCTCAACATCAGCAGGAGGACCCGGGTAGGCAGCAGCCCCACTCCCCAGCCTCACTCCCAGCCCCGCTCCCAGCCCCGCTCCCAGCCCCATTCTGGTCCAGTCACCTCAGGCACTGCAACCACCTCAACATCAGCAGGAGGACCCTGGTAGGCAGCAACCCCACTCCCAGCCCCGCTCCCAGCCCCACTGAGTATGGTTTTACGCCGCTTTTAGCAATATTCCAGCAATATGATGGCGGGGGACACCAGAAATGGGCTTCACACATTGTACCCATGTCTGGAATCTAACACGGGTCTTCGGCATGACGAGCAAAGGCTTTATTTTACCACTAGGCTACCCGATCGCCCTAGTCAATAAGGACTACCATCATTAGATTTCTACTTGTCCTCAGCACAATTTTGTAGTCTTAGTTTGGCTCTGATTATGATTCTTGGGTTGTCAGCATCATACTCCGTCTCATGTAAGTAGTAAACATCTACAACCTGCATCATTGTGGACTTTCCCCTTCATTAATCTGACACACAAGATTGAAATATTCACTCATACCAGAAACACCACAGAGGGCATTTGATTCTCAAGCACATGAAAATATCACCCTGGCCAGTGGATCATTATGTATTCAAATTGCATTTTCCCATCTTGCTGTACACCCCCCAAAATGCTGGTTTGGCTGTATAAGATCTTGTATTCACTGGAATATATGAGTATCAACCTATTGAAAATATTTAGTTCAAGTGAGTGAGCCAGTTGGGTTTATTGTAATGTATGTCATCAATAGGTCTTCAGCAACCCATGCTTGCCATAAAAGGCGACTATGCTTGTTGTAGGAGGCAACTAACAGGATAGTTTGGTCAGGCTCGCTCACTTGGTTGAAGTATGTCATCAATCCCATATGACATCAATTACTGGATTGCCTGGTCCAGACTCGATTATTTACAGACTGCTGTCATATAGCTGGAATATTGCTGAGTGCAGCGTAAAACAACAAACAAACAATGGCCCAGTTGTCTAAGGCGTCGCAATTTGCTGTTTAGAGTTGCGTCCCTTTGGACATGCCAGGTACCTATAATTGTGGATTTGAATCCAGGTGCGCCCCGATTATGTTTCAAGGTTTGTCCTCACAATACCCATGCTCGTGAGTTTTTTGTAAGTGGTAAACACCTGAGACCCTTATCACTTTGGGCTTTCCTCCCACATTAAGCTGACACACTGTGATATACCCGGTAACTGGAATACTGTTAAAATACTCACTCTTATGTCATATTTCCCTTAGTTGAAGCTTTACAATCACAGTCTGTGACTTTAGCCACTAGTCCAAAGCCCAAGTTTGAAGCCCAAGTCTGGTAACAACACATTTAGTCTAGTGAGATCAGCTAATAATTGTCCATATTATGTTTTAAACTCTACTGTAAAGTTTGACAAGTTCTGGCTACTTGATAAAGTAGTTATTGGTACAGGCTGCTGTCCAGTAAGTCTGTCTTGTTATCCCCCGCCGCGCGAAAGCGCGAAGCGGGGGATATAGTATTCACGACCGTCCGTACGTACGTCCGTACGTCCGTCCGTCCGTCCGTACGTCCCACCTGTTTGTTGCCGCGATATCTCAAGAACTAAACACTGGATTGTCTTCATATTTGGAACTATGGTGTATATACAGACTCCGCAGACACCAGTCGGTTTTGGTGACCTTGACCCCATTTTCAAGGTCACAGCAGGCATATCTGCTTTTGGAGTTGGAAAACGGTGTTGCCGCGCTATCTCAAGAACTAAACACTGGATTGTCTTCATATTTGGAACTATGGTGTATATACAGACTCCGCAGACACCAGTCGGTTTTGGTGACCTTGATCCCATTTTCAAGGTCACAGCAGACAAATCTGCTTTTAGAGTTGGAAAACGGTGTTGCCGCGATATCTCAAGAACTAAACACTGGATTGTCTTCATATTTGGAACTATGGTGTATATACAGACTCCGCAGACACCAGTCGGTTTTGGTGACCTTGACCCCATTTTCAAGGTCACAGCAGGCATATCTGCTTTTGGAGTTGGAAAACGGTGTTGCCGCGCTATCTCAAGAACTAAACACTGGATTGTCTTCATATTTGGAACTATGGTGTATATACAGACTCCGCAGACACCAGTCGGTTTTGGTGACCTTGATCCCATTTTCAAGGTCACAGCAGACAAATCTGCTTTTAGAGTTGGAAAACGGTGTTGCCGCGATATCTCAAGAACTAAACACTGGATTGTCTTCATATTTGGAACTATGGTGTATATACAGACTCCGCAGACACCAGTCGGTTTTGGTGACCTTGATCCCATTTTCAAGGTCACAGCAGACAAATCTGCTTTTAGAGTTGGAAAACGATGTTGCCGCGATATCTCAAGAACTAAACACTGGATTGTCTTCATATTTGGAACTATGGTGTATATACAGACTCCGCAGACACCAGTCAGTTTTGGTGACCTTGATCCCATTTTCAAGGTCACAGCAGACAAATCTGCTTTTAGAGTTGGAAAACGGTGTTGCCGCGATATCTCAAGAACTAAACACTGGATTGTCTTCATATTTGGAACTATGGTGTATATACAGACTCCGCAGACACCAGTCGGTTTTGGTGACCTTGATCCCATTTTCAAGGTCACAGCAGACAAATCTGCTTTTGGAGTTGGAAAACGGTGTTGCCGCGATATCTCAAGAACTAAACACTGGATTGTCTTCATATTTGGAACTATGGTGTATATACAGACACCGCAGACACCAGTCAGTTTTGGTGACCTTGACCCCATTGTCAAGGTCACAGCAGGCAAATCTGCTTTTGGAGTTAGAAAACGGTGTTGCCGCGATATCTCAAGAACTAATTGCTGGATTGTCTTCATATTTGGAACTATAGTGTATATACAGACACCGCATACACCTGTCAGATTTGGTGACCTTGACCCCATTTTCAAGGTCACAGCAGGCAAATCTGTTTTTGGAGTTGGAAAACGGTGTTGCCACAATATCTCAAGAACTAATCGCTGGATTGTCTTCATATTTGGTACTTTGGTGTACAGGCGGGGGATATTTCGTCACTCTGTGACAAATACTTGTTGTATATGTTTTAGGGGTGATGGGGCAGTCTAGTGGTAATAGCATTTTTTAGCCAGATTTGATTCCTCATATGGTTCAATGTGTTTAGCCCACGTCTGGTACCTCCTGATATATGCAGGAATATTGCTACAAGCGGCGTAAAACTGTACTCACCCTCTGTATGTTTTAAAGGGGTTACGAGTGGCCCAGTCGTCTAAGGCGCCGCGATTCGCTGTGCAGACCTGCGTCCCTTGGGCACGCCAGAAACCTATGATTGTGGGTTCGAATCCCGGTTCACCCTGATTATGTTTCTAGGTTTGTCAGCACCATACCTGTGCTCGTGGGTTTTACCGAAGTGGTAAGCGTCTGAGACCTGCATCATTTCGGGCTTTCCTCCCACATTAAGCTGGTTAAGCTAATGACCCGTGAAGATTGAGGGGTATAATAGGTCTTCAGCAACCCATGCTTGCCGTAAAAGGTGACTATGCTTGTCGTAAAAGGCGACTAACAGGATTGGGCGGTCAGGCTCGCTGATTTGGTTGATACATGTCATCGATCCCAATTGCGTGGATCGATGCTCATGATATCAATCATTGTCTGGTCCAGACTCGATTATTTACAGACCGCCGTCATATAGCTGAAATATTGCTGAGTGCGGCGTTAAACAACAAACCAACCAACCAACTAACCATTAAGCTGACACGCCGTGATATAACTGGAATGCACTTAAAAGAGGCGTTAAACCCAACTCACTCACTGACACTGTATGTTTTAAGGTGATGAACGAGAGACTGAGCCATTTGTGTGAGCTGATGGAGCTGCTGAGTACTCACCTGAATGACACGCACCACACACGGTTGGAGTGGATGATCATCATCCTCATCCTGGTGGAGGTAAGGCCGTCCCAGTCATTACAACTCTATAGGATCGACCCCATCTGAATATGTCACTAGCCTAGTGGTTAAAGCGTTCGCTCGTCACACCTAAGACCCGGGTTCGATTCCCGACATGGGTTCAATGTGTGAAGCCCATTTCTGGTGTCCCCCGCCGTGATATTGTGGGAATATTGCTAAAAGCGGCGTAAAATCAAACTCACTTACTCACTCACACCTATGCTTGTTGTGAGAGGCGACTTAATAGATCAAGTGGTCAGCCTCAGTGACTTGGTTGATTGAGTGTATGGATCGTTGCTCATAATATCAGTCACTGGATTGTCGAGTCCAGTCTCTATTTTTTTTTATTTATAGGCCACCATTATATAGCTCGATTTTTACTGAATTATTTGATCTTACACCTCCAAAATATGAACAAGGTTAGACACTAGTGTGTTAGTCTGAGACAAGTGAGAATCAAGAGGGACTAATTGGTTGCTCCTTAAATCTTAACCAACTAGAAATTGAGCATTGGACCATTTGGCTGTGATCAAATTTTTTCAAATGACAAATGTTGTTAATCAGTGATGAATGCACAAGCTCATCGGGAAAAGTGTCTGAGATTTTTCTTTTTCTAAACATGGATGTAAAATTTTCATGTATGAAAGTTATATGAAAGTATTTGATTTTGTTTGAGATAGATATTTTTCAACACAATCTATCTGACACTATTATCGTACTATTTTAAAGGACCTATGTCATATTTTATGAATTTTATGTTCTGTCTACAAAAGTCACAACTTTCTATTTGTCCCTTTCCTTATTCACTGTGGATTCTAGGGTAGAAACATCTTCGCGAGTACAGTTTTCACCCTTGCTGAACTGGGCTGGAATTTCTGGGCTCGATCGTAGTGCCACCAGTGGCTATAATGACATATGGAACCTTGGTCAATGACAGTAATGTGTGCCAATTTTGAACAATCGATTAACATCTGTTGGTTATTTATATTATATATAAAATATGCATAAAAAATCACTTGCATTTTTTTGTTTTTGGCAGAGTATATGTAGAGTTACCTTCATAGATCTGTAGTAATGCGTCTCTGTTGTAGGTTGTGCTTAAGATCGTGCACTATGTAGAGCACTACCTTTACAGATCTGTAGTAATGCGTCTCTGTTGTAGGTTGTGTTTAAGATCGTGCACTATGTAGAGCACTACCTTTACAGATCTGTAGTTATGCGTCTCTGTTGTAGGTTGTGTTTAAGATCGTGCACTACGTAGAGCACTACCTTTACAGATCTGTAGTAATGCGTCTCTGTTGTAGGTTGTGTTTGAGATCGTGCACCACGTAGAGCACTACCTTTACAGATCTGTAGTAATGCATATCTGTTGTAGGTTGTGTTTGAGATCGTGCACCACGTAGAGCACTACCTTTACAGATCTGTAGTAATGCGTCTCTGTTGTAGGTTGTGTTTGAGATCGTGCACCACGTAGAGCACTACTTTTACAGATCTGTAGTAATGCGTCTCTGTTGTAGGTTGTGTTTGAGATCGTGCACTACATAGAGCGTTACTTGTCTGCTGACCAGCAATACCAACAGGACATGGCTGTACAAGAAGGCCAACAATCTTCATGAGCCGTGTTATTATCTTGATTATGTTTCCTTGTATACCTATACCATAGAAAATAATAAACATATACATTGATATATTACATGCGATGATGATATATTTATGTGATGTATTTTGTTTTTATAACCCACTCTTAAAGAAGGGCATGATTTTGTGAAAGAGCTGTTTGGTAAAGGACTGGTCATTTCATTTGGGAGGAGATTTTGCTGACCTCCTATTTTAAGTAATACGTTCATGCTCTTCTCCCAAAACAGTAACATTTGTCCTTGAATAATTAATAAATTACCAGTCACTTAATATTGTTCAAATACATGACTTTGTTATTTGAAAAAATAGAAAGTGTCATTTTTTCAAGTCCCCACGTTATAGTTATATAGTTGGGACATATTTTGGCGATCCCCCTCTTTCCCTGTGATGTCCCAAATCAAACAGACTTTTTACACACTTTGCTACTGATGTCTCTATACTTGTAAATGGACATACCACTGTTTGTGCCCTGAGATAGAAGTGATGGCTGCTGTATATTGGTGCAATATTTTTGCAATATTTTTGCAATATTTTTGCAATATGTTTCTTTATGAAGTGGCGAATTTCTATAGATATACTAATTAATGCAAATTCAAACAGTAAGATTGAAATGCAGAAGAGGAATGTCTGGATTTACATTCTACCTTGTGTAATTTATTCAACCCTTCAATTTTGAAAAGAAATTAAAATTGCTTCTTTCATCCGTCAATGTATTTATTTTAATCACAAACCAGGAACAACGTTACGTAAATTCAGACCAATTTATATGACGTATATATCTGACATTCTGTTTATTGGGCACTATTAGGAGAAGCTTATAGTAAAAACACACACAGCTTTAATCACAGGCTCTTCACAATAATTTTAAGAAACTGATATTAAATGACTACCTGTGGAATTATGTACAGGTAATCACGGGGACTGGACACATCCTGAAGCTCATTGCATCTTATGAATCACACCTGAATAAGAAGCAGCTTATTCTCACTCTTCCAGATACTTCATACATAAAGTACAACAAGCACCAGCTATACACAGCTCAAGGTTTGAAAGTGGCACTGACAAGTTAGCTGTGATCATGATTAATCAAGGGCTATTGAATAATGGTAGTACGTGAATGTTGTTTAACGCGGTAGTCCCCAATATTCCAGCCAGATTACACCAAATCTCTTGTAGGTAATATGAGCTACGTCACTGAGACTGACCACAAGATCCATCATAGTCGCCAGATATATCCTGCAATAGAATGCTGTGGTATATGAGTAATATACTATAATCGTCAACATTCTAATTTATCTGGTAAGACAGAAAGATACGACATCAAAACGAATATTTTCAGAAGTCATTGCTAAGTACAGCTGCAACGGTTACAGTATTGACATGAGTATACAAGAAGCAACGTCAACATGGAACTTAGTGAAGCATTCATTTCAGTATTGATTAATCCAAGATACTGTATCTCCTCCAGGTTGGCCCATCCTCATAACACCAACGTGGCACACTGACTGAGGGACTGATGGTTCTGAGTTTGTTAGTTTGTTTGTTGTTTAACTCTATTGTCTAGTATGTAACCATGTTACAAAACAACTCCCAGTCATGTTCTGTGTATCTGAAAATTTATGTCAAATCATGTCCTCTTAAAAAACATCTTTCCATCGGTAAGTTTAAACACAAGTCCCAAAACACATATTTCATGGTTTGTTTGTTTGTTGTTTAACGCCACACTCAGTAATATTCCAGCTGTATGACGGTGGTCTGTAAAAAATCGAATCTGGACCAGACACTCCAGTGTTTGACATCATGAGCATCGATCCCCGCAATTGGGATCGATGACATGCATCAACCAAGTCAGCGAGTCTGACCACCCGATCCCGTAAGTCGCGTCTTACGACAAGCATAGTCGCCTTTTACGGCAAGCATGGGTTGCTGTAGATCTATTCTACCCCGGATCTTCACAGTACGATGGTTCTGAGACCATATAAAACGCACAATATGAGACGGGAAGAATGGACGATCACTCTTCACTATGTTGTGTTTGTAATGCTGGGTATGTGGAGGATGAGTATCATTTTTTGTTAGTTTGCTCCGGTTATAACAAGCTACGCATGGATCACTTAACACAAACTTTTTTTATGAATATCCGACCATACAAAAATTTAACATCATTATGTCTACAACTGATTGTAAATTAATTGAACGTCTAGCTATCTATATCTATCAAGCGATGTCACTTCGTAGTACATTATTGTCACAACAATAACAGCTGTGTATATCACGTCCATTGTAATACAAAGGTAACTATGGGCCGATGGCCTACACTTACGAAATAAACCGAATTGAATTGAATTGACGATCACTCCAAATGATGGAGAGAATGGCATTGACTTTCTAATAATAGCTCCTGCAACAATAATACTTAACAAGTGACATATAGTGTTAATGTAAGTATATAGGTATGACTACCTCAGTTAACAATTAACAAGCCATCGCAGTGGTGATATGATCCGGGGTAGAATAGGTCTTCAGCAACCCATGCTTGCCGTAAAAGGCGACTATGCTTGGCGTGAAAGGCGACTAACGGGATCGGGTGGTCAGGCTCGCTGACTTGGTTGATGCATGTCATCGATCCCAATTGCGTGGATCCATGCTCATTATATTAATCACTGGATTGTCTGGTCCAGACTCGATTATTTACAGACCGCCGCCATATAGCTGGAATATTGCTGAGTGCGGCGTTAAACAACAAACCAACCAACCAAGAACGGCGACATGCCTGTTTCATGACAATCGACAGTGACAAAGTGTTTACATTCTTGAGTGCACATACAAGTACATTTATTCTAGAGCTTGTTAGTTACTGCTGCTGCCACACAATTGACAAATGGTATTGTCTTTTGTGATTGTAATCCTAAAAACTGTGGTTTTGAGTGCAATTTGTGGATTATACCTTGATCTTGTGTGGTCATTTACTGATTTCACAATTTAGTCCTGAACCGGTTTCTGTGTTAACCCCTTTGTTTCAATCTGGACTGACTAAACCAGGTATTTTGGTTAAATGAAGTTTTAAAGAAACCTTTTGAAGTGGTTTGCACCATAACAATAACCCTGAACGTCGTGGAGCTTTTGTCCTTAAAAACGTTTTAAAGTTATTGAAAGTACAAGTATACAGTAAAATGCATTTCTCCAATCACAAAGATAAGTTTTTTGTCTCAGATTGGTCAGAATTCAGACACTCACTTACATCATCACAAAATAGAAACAATTAACGCCGACTCCCTTTTATCTGTCCGTTAGAAAAGATGTTCCAGACAGGTGCAAAGATGTCAATATCATTCTGCCTTGTTCTTCTGAATGGCACTCTCCAGATGTCACAGTTAAAAATCGTGATAAACACTTACCGATTTGATGCTGTAGGCGACAGCCATTCTACAAATGTCAGTGTCCTTTAGTTTTGGTAAATACATCTCCATAAAGACACAAAACACAAGTCGGCCTTCATTACATCCGATGGTAATGGAATCGCCCCCCTTTCGAACTGAAAAATGTTCTCTTCAGCAACCATTTTAGAAGCACTAACAGCAAGGAATTTGCGTTACATACTAATATATGTAGATGACATCATGGCATTTTCGGAACATTTGAATTATCTCAAAGCAGTATTCCAAAAGATCAAAGAAGCAGGACTCACTGAAAAATACCAATCAAATGTAATTTCGCGACAAAACAAGTCACCTACTTCAGGCATGTATTTAGCAAAGATGGCATTCATGTCGATCCTTCAAAATTAGATTCAGTCACACAGGTCCCACCCCCTTAAAATGTCCGTGATCTGTGTCATTACTTTGGGTTGGCCTCGTTTTTATTTTTAATTTGCAGCAAACTTTTCTGGCATTGCCCTCCCTCTATACAACCTTCTGAAAAAGGACGCGTCTTTTGATTGGTCCAACAATTGCCAACAGGCATTCGAAAGGCTAAAAGAGACAACATACTGACAACCTGTATTACCATTTGTCTATTATGACAACAACGCCCGAGCTCACCATGCAGGGTCGTCAGTGCTCACCTCCATGCCATGGAATGCCATAGCTAGCTGTGAGCACAGGCATTTTCCCCAGTGAACATGTCTGGTACATGATGGGAGACTTGTACCTCAACGTCATAGGCCGCCGACCACGTTGGCTGAACTTGGCAAGGAACGACAACATGGGCGGAACAGACACCTACAAATCCCCATTTGGAGACTCATATGCAGTATTCCTCATCGAGTGAATGAATGTTTGACAAATTGTGGCCGTGTTACACACTACAGACAAAAACATTGAAATGTCCAATGTTACTCCTACTGTCTTTCAAGATCGTTGGTGGTCCAAAAATCTGTCATACTTCACTACCAGTTGTAATGTAGTCCCAATAAGTTCATTTTTATCATACCACTATTACCAGAAACTAATATCTCTCACAATTTTGGAAAATGTAAGTTATTCCGAGTATACCTTACTTTTGATGACCATGATTTGTCAAAAGATGAGCAGTGAAAACATTTCAACATAGATTGTCTGTATGCAACAAGCAATCAACAATATTAGCACCAAGTGAGAACGGAAGGATGTTATTGCAGTTTGTATTCGTTTAAAGAACAAGTTAACATAGAGGAGCATTTTTTTTGGTTTTGTATTCAACATTTGTTACTCTCTTACCTTGTGGATAAGCAGTAAGAAAACATGATATATATGTCAGAGTGCATTGTGACGTCAAAATAGCATAACGGTATAAATAAAATGAACTCCAGAAAATCACTTCGTGAAACCGTTTTTTAGTAAATTTAGTAAAACTCTCTCTCTCTCTGATTTAGCATTGTTTATTGCGCATTCTATTATTTTTCTAGGGTAGTTTCTTTCTAGTAGTAAATCCCTCAGTTCTTTGAGACTACATTGTGCTCAATCTGAATTAGATACTTCGGCGCAGGTTCTACGTGCTAATGTGTAAGGGACATTGTTTTTTAATGACAGGATGGACAGGGATTGTAATGAGGTTTTGTTTGTAACCCGTTGGTTTGTAATATACATCTGTTTCTATGTTATTATATACTGAACAACAAAAGTTCCTGTGACGTCATGTTGAAAGGTTATGCTTTGGCCATGACGATGCAAAAACGGTAGAACAACAGGGCCGATAATCTCGTCGCGGTAGCGCTGTCCATTGAGATTTCCCTCTACCACTATCAAACGGGTCCTCTGTCTTGCTGTAATCCCACCCCATACCATAACGCTACCGCCCCCTGAACCGATCTTCTTCCATGACACAATGATTGACGTAACGTTCACCTCGACGTCAGTACACTCGAATCCGTCCATCGCTGTGGCTGAGGTGAAAACGAGACTCGTCAGTGAATAGAACTTGTACCCACTGCATGGCCGTCCAGCGTAGATGCTGTCTGCACCACTGTAGACGTGCTTGATGGTGGTTTCCTGTCAAAATGGAACGTCTGGCGGGTCTTCTGGCGACAATCCATGCACATCTGAGGCGACGACGTACGGTTTGTGAAGATATTCGTCGAAGGCCAGAGGTGCCTCTTGCAGTCACTGTTGCTGGCTAGAATCGTTTTCGTAGGTGTGTTGTTCGAATCCAGTTGTCTTGTCGATTATTGGTTACGCATGGCCTGCCACTCCAAGGATGGTCTCTGACTGCATTCATCTGTTGCCAACGTTGCCATAAACACCAAATGGTGTTTTTGTGGACGTTAAATTGTCTTGCAACATCACGTTGACTCGATCCTGCTTCAAGCATACCAATGGCTCGCAGACGCTCATTTTCGGACAGACGTGGCATTTCGTAATGTTGAATAAATACGTTATTTTGTTGTTTTTCTGAGTGGCTGTTGTCAGCACGATGATAAACAATGCATATGGAATCCCGTTAACGCATATGTTTTTATACCTATTCTTGGGTAGTGAAATGCATGGGGCTTGCATAAAAGTAAACTTTTGCATGGAATGCATGCTTTTCTGTAGCAGTTGCGTTTTTGTGACTTGATTCCATACATGTACTACAATACTGAAAACCAAACTTTTCTTGTTTAAAAATACACTAAAATGTTGGTGTCACAGGAACTTTTGTTGTTGAGTATATGTCATGGCAACCTGTAAATAATCGAGTCTGGACAAGGCAAAGCAATGACTGAATGCATAATCCATGGTCCCATCATTGCTGAAGTTACACCCGTCAACATCCGGGTTAGAATATGCCTTCAGCAACCCATGCTTGCCGTCAAAGGATCGGGTGGTCAGGCTCGTTGACTTGGTTCATGCATGTCATCGATCCTAATTGCGCTGGACTGTCTGGTCCAGACTAGATTATTAACAGACCGCCGTCATATGGCTGAATATTGCTGAGTGTGGCGTTAAACAACAAACAAACAAAACATGAAATGTGTGTTGTGTGACTTGTGTTTAGACTTACCGATGGAAAGATATTTGTTTTAAATAACAGGACATGATTTGACATAAATTTTCAGATACACAAAACATGACTGGGAGTTGTTTTGTAGCAAGGTTACATACTAGACAATAACATTTCGCTTTGCCTACAGAACAGTCAACCCTTTGTTGCTACATTGCATGCGTTACCATATTATCAATACTGCAAACGTCATGCTCATGTTTCTGTCCCTGATTACTTTGTTGCTATGGTTTACGTGTTTTTTGGGAGCATGACTTTCATGCGCATGATATGTGAACAGCATACAACTATTGTTTAGCTTTCGAGTTCTCATTAAACATTTACGCAAACTCACGGTTTGCTGAACATCAACATCTACGCACCGTGGATATGCTGCAAACATTAGACGAAGTTTTGAAAAATCAACATCATCTCTTTGGAGACGTTATCTACAGCAGGAAACACTCATGAGTTGCCACGGGCCGGTCGTCCCCGCGTGACTTCTCGTCAACAAGACAACCATATCCGGTTGGTGCATCTATTGAATCGATACCAAGGTGCCACATTCACAACACGGACAATTTGTGGCTTGACACCAATAAGGGACAGCACCGTACGCAACCGGTTGAGCGAGCACATCGCCTGGCTTGACACCAATAAGGGACAGCACCGTACGCAACCGGTTGAGCGAGCACATCGCCTGGCTTGACACCAATAAGGGACAGTACCGTACGCAACCGGTTGAGCGAGCACATCGCCTGGCTTGACACCAATAAGGGACAGTTCCGTACGCAACCGGTTGAGCGAGCACATCGCCTGGCTTGACACCAATAAGGGACAGTACCGTACGCAACCGGTTGAGCGAGCACATCGCCTGGCTTGACACCAATAAGGGACAGTTCCGTACGCAACCGGTTGAGCGAGCACATCGCCTGGCTTGACACCAATAAGGGACAGTACCGTACGCAACCAGTTGAGCGAGCACATCGCCTGGCTTGACACCAATAAGGGACAGTACCGTACGCAACCAGTTGAGCGAGCACATCGCCTGGCTTGACACCAATAAGGGACAGTTCCGTACGCAACCGGTTGAGCGAGCACATCGCCTGGCTTGACACCAATAAGGGACAGTACCGTACGCAACCGGTTGAGCGAGCACATCGCCTGGCTTGACACCAATTAGTGACAGCACCGTACGCAACCAGTTGAGCGAGCACATCGCCTGGCTTGACACCAATTAGTGACAGCACCGTACGCAACCAGTTGAGCGAGCACATCGCCTGGCTTGACATCCAGCGATACGCCCAACTTGCCCACTACCTCAAGGCACGCCAAACTTGGTGTGGACAGACAGGACTGGGAAAGTATGATAATTGTTGAATTTACCATCCCGTTTGATTACTTTCATTGGTCACTCTAGAAATTATTTATTTCTAAACAGTGGCGTTGATCTACCCAGTCACCAAGCCTGACCACCCCAGTGGGGAAGATAATCTACCCAGTCACCAAGCCTCACCACCCGAACCACCCCAGTGGGGAAGATAATCGATCCAGTCACCAAGCGTGACCGTCCGATCCACCCCAGTGGGGAAGATAATCTACCCAGTCACAAAGCCTCACCACCCGATCCACCCCAGTGGGGAAGATAATCGATCCAGTCACCAAGCCTCACCACCACAGTGGGGAAGATAATCTAACCAGTCATCAAGCCTCACCACCCCAGTGGGTATTATAATCTACCCAGTCACCAAGCCTCACCACCCCAGTGGGGAAAATAATCTACCCAGTCACCAAGCCTCAACACCCGATCCACCCCAGTGGGGAAAATAATCTACCCAGTCACCAAGCCTCACCACCCGATCAACCCCAGTGGGGAAGATAATCGACCCAGTCACCAAACCTCACCACAACAGTGGGGAAGATAATCTACCCAGTCACCGAGCCTCACCACCCGATCCACCCCAGTGGGGAAGATAATCTACCCAGTCACCAAGCCTCACCACCCGAACCACCCCAGTGGGGAAGATAATCGATCCAGTCACCAAGCTTGACCGTCCGATCCACCCCAGTGGGGAAGATAATCTACCCAGTCACAAAGCCTCAACACCCGATCCACCCCAGTGGGGAAGATAATCGATCCAGTCACCAAGCCTCACCACCACAGTGGGGAAGATAATCTAACCGGTCATCAAGCCTCACCACCCCAGTGGGTATTATAATCTACCCAGTCACCAAGCCTCACCACCCCAGTGGGGAAAATAATCTACCCAGTCACCAAGCCTCAACACCCGATCCACCCCAGTGGGGAAAATAATCTACCCAGTCACCAAGCCTCACCACCCGATCAACCCCAGTGGGGAAGATAATCGACCCAGTCACCAAACCTCACCACAACAGTGGGGAAGATAATCTACCCAGTCACCGAGCCTGACCACCCGATCCACCCCAGTGGGGAAGAAAATCTACCCAGTCACCAAGCCTTACCACCCGATCCACCCCAGTGGTGAAGATAATCTACCCAGTCACCGAGCCTTACCACCCGATCCACCCCAGTGGGGAAGATAATCTACCCAGTCACCGAGCCTTACCACCCGATCCACCCCAGTGGTGAAGGTAATCTACCCAGTCACCGAGCCTTACCACCCGATCCACCCCAGTGGGGAAGATAATCTACCCAGTCACCAAGCCTTACCACCCGATTCACCCCAGTGGGGAAGGTGATCTACCCAGTCACCAAGCCTGACCACCCGATGAAACCCAGTGGGGAAGGTGATCTCCCCAGTCACCAAGCCTGACCACCCGATCAAACCCAGTGAGGAAGGTGATCTACCCAGTCACCAAGCCTGCCCACCCGACCCACCCCAGTGGGGAAGATAATCTACCAAGTCACCAAGCCTCACCGCCCCATTTGGAAAGATAAGCTGCCCAGTCAACGAGTTTCACCACCCGATCCACCCCATTGGGAAAGATAATCCACCCAGTCACCGAGCCTGACCACCTGATCCACCCCATTGGGAAAGATAATCCACCCAGTCACCGAGCCTGACCACCTGATCCACCCCATTGAGGAACATAATCTACCCTTACCCTTAATCTAAGCCTTACCACCATATCCACCCCAGTGGGGAAGGTGATCTACCCAGTCACCAAGCCTGACCACCCGACCCACCCCAGTGGGGAAGATAATCTAACCAGTCACCAAGCCTGACCATCCGATCCACCCCAGTGGGGAAGATAATCTACCCAATCACCGAGCCTGACCACCTGATCCACCCCAGTGGGGAAGATAATCTACCCAGTCACCAACCCTCACCACCCGATCCACCCCAGTGGGTAAGGTAATCTACGCAGTCACCAAGCCTCACCAGCCGATCCACCCCAGTGGGGAAGATAATCTACCCAGTCACCAAGCCTCACCACCCAATCAACCCCAGTGGGGACGATAATCGACCCAGTCACCAAGCCTCACCACCCCAGTGGGGAAGATAATCTAACCAGTCACCAAGCCTGACCACCCGATCCACCCCAGTGGGGAAGATAATCTACCCAGTCACCAAGCCTTACCACCGTATCGACCCCAGTGGGGAAGGTGATCTACCCAGTCACCAAGCCTGACCACCCGATGAAACCCAGTGGGGAAGATAATCTACCCAGTCACCAAGCCTCACCACCCGATCCACCCCAGTGGGGAAGATAATCTACCTAGTTACCAAGCCTCACGACCCGATCAACCCCAGTGGGGAAGGTAATCTACCCAGTCACTAAGCCTCACCACGCCAGTGGGGAAGATGAGCTACCCAGTCACCAAGCCTTACCACCCCAGTGGGGAAGATAATCTACCCAGTCACCAAGCCTCACCACCCGATCCACCCAATTGGGAAAGATAAGCTACCCAGTCACGAGCCTCACCACCCAATCCACCCCAGTGGGAAAGGTAATCTACCCAGTCACCAAGTCTGACCACCCAATCCATGTCAGTGGGGAAGGTAATCTACCCAGTAATCGAGCCTGACCACCCGATCCAACCCAGTGGGGAAGGTAATCTACCCAGTCACCAAGCCTCACGACCCGATCCACCCCAGTGGGGAAGGTAATCTACCCAGTCATCAAGCCTCACCACCCGATCCACCACAGTGGGGAAGGTGATCTACTCAGTCACCGAGCCTGACCACCCAATCCATCTCAGTGGTGAAGGTAATCTACCCAGTAATCGAGCCTGACCACCCGATCCACCCCAGTGGGGAAGATAATCTACCCAGTCACCAAGCCTGACCACCCGATCCACCCCAGTGGGTAAAGTAATCTACCCAGTCACCAAGCCTGACCACCCAATCCACCCCAGTGGGGAAGGTGATCTACCAACCCATTGAGCCTAACCGCCAAAGCCACCCTGTCTGGGAAGGTGATCTACCAAGCCACTGAGACAAACCAACCGATCATCTTTAGTACGATCCTAATCCCTGAGAGCTCGTTACAAGAGTTATGTGAGGTTTAACTACATTGTTTATTTATTCAAGTTACAGCTGAAACAGCTGCTTTAGTTAAACATATTAATGCATCTATTCTGAAAGCTAATGAAAACGGTATGTTGGGGCACATGGTACCGTTTATGACTGTTTGCAACTGTAGTAAATATTATGTCCTTGCCTCTAAAGACTCTCGCTTACCTAATTACGTGCTTTAATGAATGTTCTGAACACGCAATACACGGTGGATGAATGACATAAAACGGAGGAAGTGTAAACCAGTGACGAAGTTAATGTAGAACGTTTTCTACAGGATTGCCCAATCGCTATTCTAAATGAAACATGAAGCGTCAGACATGAGCTTCTAACTCTCGTTGGTATTACACATTCGGGAAAGGAGGAGCAACAACATTGAATAACATACCTTAAATCGACATGCCTTCATATTTTTCAGAGCGTTTCTTTGGTGTTATGCCACCGATTTGAATAATACAGTAAACTACGGTTATGACGAACACGCTTATAACGAACTGACTGATATAACGAACTTACTTTTTAGTCCCGGACATTTGTTGTATATATTCTGTATATATGCTTATAACGAACTACGGTTATAACGAACTGAAATAAGTTTGAGTTCGTAATAACCGTAGTTTACTGTATTTCAGTTCTATCACAATATGTCCGTTAACGTTAGAGGAGAGCCCAAAGTGATGCAGGTTCTAGGCGTTTACCACATTTGTGGGATAAGACTACTCTCATTGTGCCATGGGACAATTACTTCATAGCATTAAACATCCATGACACAGTTTTCAAATAAAATCTACTTTCTCTAATCACTTTGGTTGGTTGGCTGTTTTACGCCGCTCTCATCAATATTCCAGCAAAATGACGGCGGTCTGTAAATAATCGAGGCTGGACCAGACAATCCAATGATTGACATCATGAACATCGATCCACGCAATTTGGATCGATGACATGCATCAACCAAGTTAGCAAGCCTGACCACCCGATCCCGTTAGTTGATTTTTTACGACAAGCATAGTCGCCTTTAACGGGAAGCATGGGTTGCTGAAGACCTATTCTACACCGGATCTTCACGGGTCTCTCTAAATGGTCCTTGACCAGTCGTCTAAGATACGACAAGATGGATACCTTGTCACGTCAGAATCCTTTCATAGATGGTGCGAATCCCAGAGTTTGCACCATACCCGTGCAAATGGGTTTCCAGGAGCTGCATCACTTGGGCTCTCTTCCCATGTTGAGCTGACACGCCCTGATACAACTGAAAGACTGAAAGTTTACGTAGCGTTGAACCCAAGTACCTAACAAACTCCCACCTGTCACCAAGTCACCTGTCTATACGTGTCTGAAACGCCGTGATACAAAAAGGAAAGACTGAAAGGTACTCTCAACTCACTAACTCGCACTAAGCCACGCGCTTATACGTGTCTGACAAGCCCTGATATAACTGAAAATGAAAACAATTCAATCCTAAAGATGTGTTTAGAATTTTATTTGGTATCATAGCCATACAACGTTGTGCAATTCTAAAGGACACAGTAAAACAGTTAGAGCGGTATGTCTAACATAGCAACGAGTTTATTAAGTTCAACAATTCAAGGATAAATGATAAAAACGGTACTGCAAACACGGAAACGTCTATAGAAGTCAAATGTCAAATACATTCTATATCAAATATAAGTGGCAACGAATATGATACACGCTCAAACAGTTCTGCATAAATAATTATAAACTGTAATGATATCATTTACTCTCAAAATATGCATATGTACTGAAACGCAAAAGAAACGTCATCATGGATAGATATATGAGAAACCCTATTTGTCCAAACACTGTAAACATACTTTGAGGAATATTATAAAGATGAAACTTGGCAAAACTGATCATCAAGGTTGAAATTAAAGTGTCAAATGTTCTTAAAGTGAAACACAACACGAGTCTCTGAGAAAATGGCATCACAAGTCAGTATCTCGTGTGTCCGCCATGTGCACTGATGACTGCCGTGCAAAATCGATACATGGAATGAATGAGTCGGTTGATGAAGGCCATAGGCACTTGAGCCCAAACTCTAAGGAACGCCTGACGCAGTTCAGCTGCAGTTGTCGGCCTTGGTCGGACGTCATTCGTCCATCTTTGAATCTCGTACTACACGTGCCCAATGGGATTTAAATCGGGACTGAGGGCAGGCCTCTGCATGGTTCTGATGCCATTTTGCTGGAGGAAGTCTCTTGTTGCTCTCGCAACGCGACGTGCCAAATGAGGTATGGCGTGTGGTCTGAAGACTTGATCAATGTACCGAGCTGTTGTGACACCATCGCCTCTCCCTGGACTGATGTTCTGGAAGACCACAGGGCCGACCCTCGGTGCAAGACCAATTCCACCCCACACCATTATGCTCAGACCACCCCATGAGTCTCTCTCAACATCACAAGCATCCGAATAACGTTCCCCACGGCGTCAACCACTTCTCTTGGTCTTCATAACAATAACTCCCGTTTGAATGTTGTAAACCAGGTAAAGTTTGTCTCTCGATGCCAACACACCTCTTGTCTTATCATCAAAGACTATTCTATTAACTCAAAACAATCAAATATTATGCAAACGTATGTGCCCAAATACAAACAGCAATACATATAATCAAGATACAAAATTCAAAAGACAATGATTACACAATACTCCTCCAAAACTTTAACGTCTATAGAAAAATATACTCATACATCAAAAGGTTTGTTTCTCGGTTTGCTGTTTAATGCTCCACTAAGCATCTCAGTAATCGATTATGGACCAGACAACCTAGTTGACTCCATGAACATCGATCTACACAATTGGGACACGATCACATGCATTAACCAAGTCAGTGCGCCTCACCACCCTATTCCGTTAGTCACCTCTTACGACAAGTATGGGTGGCTGAAGGTCATTTCTAACCCAGATCTTCATCAGGTTATATGTCATAACGATGTATGTTATCTGATAAATGCAGCAGTACAGTCTGATGTGAAATTCTTCCTTACGAGCTCTAACGACCAAGCATTCGAGAACGCTTAAGGCTTGATATTCACAAATGGCTTCGATTTTATGCAGGCCATGCCACTAAATGTTGTCAGTTCCCTTCAATCTCATCAACTAATTCCATTTGTCAAGTTGATTGTGGGTATCGAATGAACATAATATACCACAATGTTAATATGATCTACGTGTGTGGATTTCTTTAATGTGTTGTATCAAACACTTAAATAGAGGACTACGATTTGTTAAATGCTTCCTAGACACGGAAAATGTATATACAACCTTGTGTGTAAATATTAAGATAATTGTGCTCCAGAGCAACGTTTCCGTTTGTGGATGGGGAGACTATGATATTGTTTCATTGACAACACAAATCGGTCACCTGACGAGGTTTTGTCTGTGATCACTATTGAATGAGACAAATGGACAGGACATACTATAAACATTATGAAGAGACATAAAACATTCAGTACACTAACACTGAAATATTATTAGTTAACAGCATAAAACATCACCATTAGAGAACAACAGATTCCAAAGGCGAAACAGCGATGCAAATTATGTGAATGGATCACTGAAAATAAGTGAAAACAGCAGGTCTCGCGGAAAGGCAAAGCATGTCCTGCCCTACCAGTAGCACCCGCCACTCACACAATTTGCATAAAGAATAAATGCTGCAACATGCTGTTATAATATGACAGCAGTTGAATGAATAACTGGGATATGAAGGTTATAAATTTGTTAGATAAAAGTGGAATAGATATGATGGTTAGAGCAACAGATCAAATACCCAGAGGTATTTGTTAAGTCTTTTAAACAAGGATAAACGATTAATATTCTTACGAAATATCCACATCTTTATCTCCGTTTACTTTGAGTTTGATTGTTTAATATTCTGTAAAATTTGTTTCTGGATGCTAATCCTTGAAAGTTCATTGACGTTTTCGATGTCCAATACACTGTATGTATGTAGACACTGGTAGATATAAAATTTTCCCCTAAAGAAAAGAATAATGAATTAGTGACCAATGTTATGTGTGAACTTTCACTTGTTTTATCAGTAGCTTTGAAATCTAAGATTTATATATTTACCAAGAAATTCGCGTGTCATCTCACATACAAGTTCAAGTTGCAACAGAGAAGCTTTTGCTTTGTATCTTTGAAAACGCTAAAAGCATGCTGCTTGTAAATGCCAACTTGTCTTAACCACTTAAAATCATAGGGATCTTAAAATCATAATTCCTATCTGAAATGTCAATGCATTCATTTTTAATCAGCTAAATTCAAAATGTCCTCTTGGCATGCTCTGACTAGAAACACACACAGAAGACATCATTAAAACCAACTCACTCACTCAGTCACGACACGACACACAAATGCTACGTGATTGAGCACATTAACCATATAAGTTTGATTAAATACCATTTTCAACTTTTGTTCACGGGCGACTGAAAGAATAGTATAAATTCAAAACCTAACTGAACTGAAATGGAATACGGTCACTTTTACGATTGACACTGTACTTGTACCATGATCCAGTGACTGGCAAAACCGAATGTCACAGGGATCAAGATGAATGAAATATCTACCAAATAACATCTGATTGTTAACTTAATGGACGAAGGGTAGGGCATTATTCGAAATTTGTATTTCCTTAAAAGAGTCTATGAATTTTGTCAGTTTTACGGTGCTTGTTTGGAGTAGTTTAGATTAATTTACAGTTCACAGAATTAATTAGAGCGTTTACAGTATCAGAATTCGTCAGTTGCACTGGTACCTGTCAGCAGAACTTTCTGTTATATTGTCTAACACATTCGGTACCAACGACAATGTACCATTGGGTACACAACCTCCTCCAAACCCGCCGCATTTGATATGAATAACAGCCCCCTCAGCACTCCTTGACAAAGTCTCTAAGGCTGATTTGTAGCCTGTCAGTTTCCATTGTTGCTCGGGTGAAACAATCCATCCTGTTCCTCGCAGATCGATGGTGAATTCTCCTTTAGCCCCACAAGAACTCACATTGAAATCTTCATGTTTAGCATAACAATCTTTTGCATAGCCATACCTCGGAGGAGTTTGTGAAATGTTTGCATACGTGGTGTCGTCAACAATCACATGCATTGTGACTGGATGAACTCTTATTTTCGAGTACCATACTTCTCCATCACGCCCTTCACAGGTGGGATACAGATTTGTTTCTCCTTGGCAAACTTTGTTAGTCTTATTAGGAAAAATACCATAATTTTTATATTTAAGTGTAAGATACTCCTTTGGGTTCCCGCTACTCATATTGTTGCAGTAGACGCGAGTTCTGTAGAAGTCGAAGTTAGGCAACCTAATCCAGTATTCCCCATCTCCACTGGTCGGCGCACACTGCTTCACCTCACGACATGAGGATGGTACGGCTAAACGGCAATCTGTGAATGACCAATTACCACTCAGTCCACATGATGCACTGGCTTCTGGGTAGAAATCTGATTCACACACATACTTGACAGTAGTTCCTATTGGAAGTTCACGAGCAGAAACTGTGGTGTTCAAGACGGCATTGGGAATGGCATGGAGATGAGACGTTAAACAACCAGACACCTCACAAACTGGTTCTCCTGCTGGAATGCAAATGGTATTGAGAGGGCACACATGGTTGGTACACATTGCAGCAAGTCGCTGTGGCCAGTGTTGAATGTCAGAGAAGAGAAAGCTTGATATACTTTCCATGTTTGCGTCTGTGCTGTCAGATGACTTATAGTTCAGATCACACTGATTTTGTCCCTCATTATAGTTGAATGACTCACAATACTTTTTCCCAAGACAGTAGCGTGCACAGACCATCAGTCCACTGGCGTTAGTGGAGAGGATTTGAGCATTGACCAATTTAACTCCTCTTTTCACAGAGGGTACATTGTCAGTGCACATTTTCTCTGCAGCTACTGTAAGGTCCAAGAGGTTAAGCCCGTGCAATACAACAAGGCAAACTGCCCAGACATAATTGCCCGTTTGATTCCTCATGTCTACTCCGGAAATTTCAGAACCGACCAGGTAAGTATAAATGGTCCTTCAAATACACGATATTTAAACACATGTGAGCAAATGTTAAAAGCACCTACTACACCCGACCTGAAAGGCTGGATAGGCCTGTTAATAGTTAAGCCAGCCAATACAATCGATAAAATGCAATTTAACCTTTCATATTCATACCTTCATTACCGAAGCTTAGATAAATTGTTAGGCCAGCCAATACAGTCAATAAATTTAAGTTCAGCCTTACAAATTCATACGTACATACATGTTATTATTGATGCATTGCTCAAAGGATGTAATCTTGTTCATCTCATGCATACACTTTCAGTGTGTAAATAATCGTCATATATTTTTTCTTTCATTGTCTTGAGAAGCAATTGCCATGGCGACACCATAACGGGGACGTCACCGGTGCCCCATAGAAAGTAATACCCAGCAGCTGTATTCGCAATGACCCCCGAGAGGATTTCAGGTTAGAACTGGCTAGTCGTCACAGCCGACAAAACAAAAGATTTCAAAAGGAATATGATTGGAGACTGCCCAATCGATATTCCAAATGAAATATCAGGCATTTCGAGATTCTAACTATCATTGTTATTACACATTTAGTAACAACAACATTGAAGTACATACTTTAAATCGATATGCTTTCATATTTTTCAGAGAGTTACTTTGGTTTAATGCAACCCATTTGAATAATATTTCAGTTCTATCACAATATGTCAGTTAACGTTGGAGGAAAGCCCAAAGTGAGGCAGGTTCTAGGCGTTTATCACATTTGTTGGATAAGACTACTCTCATTGTGCCATGGGACAATTACTTCATAGCATTAAACATCCATGTCACAGTTTTAAAATAAAAACTGACTTTCTCTAATCATGTTGGTTGGTTGGTTATTTTACGCCGCATTCTGCTATTCTAAAAGACCAAAATTCTCAAATGTAAGAGTGTTAGGATTAGAGTTAATTCAAGAGTTTGCCTACTTGTTCACGGATGAACCTGGCCATACAGATTGAGTGTGTCATGATGTTTGGTTTGGTTTGGTTTGTTGTTTAACGGCGCACTCAGCAATATTCCAGCAAAATGACGGCGGTCTGTAAATAATCGAGTGTGGACCAGACAATCCAGTGATTGACATCATGAACATCGATCCACGCAATTGGGATCGATGACATGCATCAACCAAGTCAGTCAGCCTGACCACCCGATCCCGTCAGTCACTTTTACGACAAGCATAGTCGCCTTTAACGGGAAGCATGGGTTGCTGAAGACCTATTCTACACGGGATCTTCACGGGTCTCTCTAATCACGCATGGTCCTTGACCAGTCATCTAAGATATGGCAAGTTGGATACCTTGTCACGTCAGAATCCTATCATAGATGGTACGAATCCTAGAGTTTGAACCATACCCGTGCAAATGGGTTTCCAGGAGCTGCGTCACTTGGGCTCTCTTCCCATGTTGAGCTGACACGCCCTTATACAACTGAAAGACTGAAAGAAAGTTCACATAGCGTTGAACCCAAGTACCTAAGGAACTCCCACAATGTCACCTGTCTATACGTGTCTGAAACGCCGTGATATAAAAAGGAAAGACTGAAAGTTACTCTCAACTCACTAACTCGCACTAAGCCACCCGCTTATACGTGTCTGACAAGCCCTGATAAAACTGAAAATAAAATAAAATTCAATCCTAAAGATGTGTTTAGAATTTTATTTTGTATCATAGCCATACAACCTTGTGCTATTCTAAGGACACAGTAAAACAGTTAGAGCGGTATGTCTAACATAGCAACGAGTTTATTAAGTTCAACAATTCAAGGATAAAAGATAAAAACGGTACTGCAAACACGGAAACGTCTATAGTGAGTTAGTGAGTGAGTTAATATTTAACGTCACATCGGCAGTATTTCAGCCATATCGTGACGAGAAGTACATTTATAATACTTCTGTTTAGATTGAATAAAAACCTGTCCACGATGGACAGTAAAATAACTAGATTTATCACAGAATTTATTTATAACTAGTAGATAACAATAAAAATATAACATCATACGAAACAATACAAGATATAAATGAGATATTGACCGCCAGCCACTGAAGAGAGATCACCATGCTAGGGTCCATGGGGACTTACAGTACTTTTGCTACCTGCATGGACCCAAGCCGGATTTACATCATCCCTTCAGCTGTTGGCGATTATTGATAAAGTTGGCTAACATTAAAATAACAAATATGCTACGATTAAAAGTGTGGTACAAATAAATATACTTTGAAAGACGTGGTCTTACATACCCTCTCAAGGGGACAATAATTTTACACTACTTCAACCCTCTTTGAGGATACAGCCACCAACAGTCTCAGTAATTAATTTTATTCAACCAATTTTTAAAAAACACGAATTATATATACAGAAGATATTATTCAAAATGTATGTAACAATTCAATTTCCTTTAAAAAACCGATGATTAAATGAGAACTAAGATCAAAAAGATGCTTGAAGAATGAAACTTTGAAATAGTTATCCCTTGTGATGGCAAAATGAAACGTCTATAGAAGTCAAATGTCAAATACATTCAATATCAAATATAAGTGGCAACGAATACGATACAGGCTCAAAACAGTTCTGCATAAATAATTCAAAACTGCAATGATATCATATACACTCAAAATATGCATATGTACTGAAACGCAAAAGAGACGTCACCATGGACAGATATATGAGAGACCCTATTTGTCCAAACACTGTAAACATACTTTGAGACATATTAAAAAGATGAAACTTGGCAAAACTGATCATCAAGGTTGAAGTTAAAGTGTCAAATGTTCTTAAAGTGAAACACAACACTAGTCTCTGGGAAAATTGCATCACAAGTCAGTATCTCGTGTGTCCGCCATGTGAATTGATGACTGCCGTGCAACATCGATACATGGAATGGATGAGTCGGTTGATGAAGGCCATAGGCACTTGAGCCCAAACTCTAAGGAACGCCTGACTCAGTTCAGCTGCAGTTGCCGGCTATGTCGGACGTCATTCGGCCGTCTTTGAATCTCGTCCCACAGGTACCCAATGGGATTTAAATCGGGACTGAGGGCAGGCCTCTGCATGGTTCTGGTGCCATTCTGCTGGAGGAAGTCTCTTGTTGCTCTCGCAACGCGACGTGCCAAATGAGGTATGGCGTGTGGTCTGAAGACTTGATCAATGTACCGAGCTGTTGTGACACCATCGCCTCTCCCTGGACCGATGTTCTGGAAGACCACAGGGCCGACCCTCTGTGCAAGACCAATTCCTCTCTCTCTCTCTCTCTCTCTCTCTCTCTCTCTCTCTCTCTCTCTCTCTCTCTGCAATAACGGCTCTCGTCTGGTGGTGCCAATGCTGGTGCTGTGTTGCCCACTGAAGGCGGTCCCGGCAATGACGTGGTGTCAGAATGGGTCCTCGGTGTGGCCTGTGACAGCGGAGGTGTCTGCTCGTCAAGTGGTCTGGTACCGTTGCTTGAGCCTGTATATGGTCCATACGTGGACTTGAAATGCATTGGCTACTTACCGGGCGGTTTGTCTAGCTTGCAATCGTCCAAAGGGTTGGTGTCGCTGATGTCTTGTCAATCTTGGCATGTGATAGCAATTCAATAACAATGAATGTTATCCGATCTGGGTGGATTTTTATAGGGCAAGAAATGGGGGAACGCATGTGCATTTCAAATTGCACGGAACTCACGTGCATTGGGTTGGCGTAATACCTTTGGGCGATCGGTTTTATTGTCATCTGCTTTGTTTTTTTATCATCAAATTTCATTTTTCCGGACAAGGTAATTCTAAATTTTAGAAACTTTGACAAACATTACCCAGATATTTAAATAACAACTTTTCATGCAATGTTACTTGGGGTGACGTTTCTTTTGCGGTTCAGTATATCATACAAATGTTTGTGCCCTGATACAAACAGCAACACCGAGATTCAAAATCCAAAGAACAAAGATTAAACAATTAGTGCTTCAACCATGGAACAAAACACTCCTATTGGGTAAGGCAAGTGTAAATACAGCCTTGTGTGCAAATATTAAGAACATCGTGCTCCATTGTTACTTGTCAGTTTGCCTACCGCCTCCGTGGTCTAGTGGTAGAGCGTCCTCCCGGAGAGCGGAAGGTCCAGGGTTCGATACCCGGCCGCGTCATACCAAAAGACGATAAAAGATGGTACTTGTTGTTACCCTGTCAGGCGCTCGGCATAAAGGGGCTAAAACAAGCACTGGTCGGCTCGGAGTCAGTATACTGTATCTGAGTGGGGTATTCATGTTAAACTGCAGCATGGTATTTCAGTGAGCTAGCACTATAAATCTACATCAGTCCGGACTAGTACAAGCAGCCACACAAACACACACATACATGCACGTCGCTATATAAGTGCCATAATCTTGGACGCGACGTTAAACCCCATTTCACCTCACCTCACCTCACCTCACTTGTCAGTTTGCTGTATGGCAAACTATGATATTGCTCCATTGTCTGTATAAATAGGTCCCCTGACAAGGTTCTGTCTGGGCTTGATGTTAAATGAGACAAGTCACTAAGAATATTTAAATATCTTCCTCTATTCACTTTTAAACTCATTCAGACCAACCTAAAGCATATAAATGTATTGCAGAGGTGTTTGAATCTTGACGTATGATATATAATTTCATAACACTGTAAATATTCAATAAAGTCACAATCGCCAAACCTCTTTTTCAAACCACTGATATTTTATGACAATATGGTGTAGTTCTGACAGTCACTGGTGAAAATGTCATTTGTCTCCTGTGTGAGAAGTTCTGGGCCTTGGCCAGATTGCTACAAACAGGTGTTTCCATTTCGTTGTGTGTAACCCGTGAGTTGTCTCCTCACTCACTCTTGCACGTGAAGGCCGGTCGTGTCTTGGTTTCGTCATCAGTTTGCCGTTCTTGAAGTAGACCACTAGTACTCAGTTTTTAACGTCCAGTTGTTGTTGTAGAATGATGACTGGAAACGCCGTAGCCACCATCCCCGAGAGAAGAATGTCCATCTTGTCATCTGAGAACCTCAACTTTGCTATTTTTGGTCTTGGTTTAGTAGCACCATCCTTGTGAACCCCAAACCTGTGTGCGCGAATAACTTCTGTATCACGTCATGTCTACTGAATGCTTCACGTCTGTCTATCTCGCTGTTAAATTGTTCCATTTTCCCCTGTACTTTCTCCATCTTCGTAGATAACAAACCAACATCTGCATGCACAACATCTTGGATGTGGCAAACAGATCCATATCATTCTGAAGAGTTGTGAATTTAATTTCGAGGTGGCTGAATTTTTTTCACTTAAGCTGCGATCATCACCAGTGTTTATCTGGACTCTGAGGTCAGTTTTAACACAATGTAATTCCTTCATGACGGTTTCTTTATCATTTATAATTAAGTCTTTAAAATCATCTTGGGTAGTCGGTCCAGGGTTCATTTCCACCATATTATTCTGTGGGTGATCACCCCAGTGGGCACCGGGTCTGCACAAATGAATCGCACTTGGAAATATGCATCTTATAATATATCCACAAGAGTATAAGCCATATAAACATGTAGGCTAAGCAACACACAGCAGACCATGAGTCTAACGTGTGTATCTGATCCCGACACTGCAGGCAAGTTCACGCCATGTTTGTAAAGTGATATTTGCTTCGTATCTTTAGGTTGAAAAAACAGTCCAATTCTCGCTCTGTATACATCGATCGATATCATGTCCGAAAGCTATCACTGGTGGTTAATCAACTACTTCTCTATGCTCTTCATAACAAGAACTTTCGTTTGAATGTTGTAAACCAGGTAAAGTTTGTCTCTCGACGCAAACACACCTCTTGTCTTATCATCAAAGACTATTCATATGAACTCAAAACACTCAAATATTATTCAAACGTATGTGCCCAAATACAAACAGCAATACATATAATCAAGATCCAAAATTCAAAAGACAATGGTTACACAAATACTCCTCCAAAACTTTAACGTCTATAGAACAAAATACTCATACATCAAAACGTTTCTTTCTTGGTTTGCTGTTAACGCTCCACTAAGCACCTCAGTAATCGATTACAGACCTGACAACCTAGTTGACTTCATGAACATCGATCTACACAATGGAGACACAATCACATGTATTAACCAAGTCAGTGCGCTTCACCACCCTATTACGTTAGTCACCTCTTACGACATGTATGGGTTGCTGAAGGTCATTTCCATCTTCATCATATGTCATAACGATGTATGTTATCTGATAAATGCAGCGGTACAGTCAGATGTGAAATTCCTCCTTACGAGCTCTAACGACCAATCAGCAGAAGCATTCAAGAATGCTCAAGGCTTGATATTCACAAATGGCTTCAATTTTATACAGGCCATGCCACTAAATGTTGTCAGTTCCTTTCAATCTCATCAACTAATTTTATTTGTCAAGCTGAATGTGGGTATAGTGAGTGAGTGAGTTATTATTTAACGTCACATGGGCAATATTTCAGCCATATCGTGACGAGAAGTTACATTTATGATACATTTATGATACATATATTTAAACTGAATAAAAAGCTGTCAACGAAGGACAGTAGAATAACTAGAATATCACAGACTTGATTTAAAACTAGTTGAGAATATTAAAAGGCAGTAAGCATTAATGAACATCACAATTTAAAAATGGGCTAGAAATCGTCAGCAACTGAAGGGAGATCACCATACTGGGGACCATGGGGACTTACAGTACTTTTGCTTCCTGCATGGACCCCGGCAGGATTTATATCATCCCTTCAGTCACTGGCGACAGTGTACCAGTTAAGCCTTAGATTAAAATAACGAAGATACTACGTTTAAAAGCCTAGTGTGCAGAAAAATACTTCGAATGATTTGGGACTTACATACCCTCTTAGGGGGACAATAATTTTACGCTACTTCAACCCCCCTCAAGGGTACAGCCACTAACAATCTAAGTTATGAATTTCGCACTACCAATTTGTAAAACAATACATTGAACACATCAAAATTTATGAAAAAGCTCTATTTCCTTTAAAAAACATAATATTAAACGAGAATTAACATCATTAAAAAGGTCCTTAATTGTTTTTACATTGAAATATTTATCCCTTGTGATGGAAAAATCAACACAGTCAAGCAGGACATGCTTGACCGTGATTCTTTCATCACAAGGGATACAAAACGGAGGATCCTCACCTTGTAATAAATATTCATGCGTATATCTGCTGTGGCCAATACGACATCGTCGCATAATGACCTCTTCAAATCTGGACTGACAGCCGAAGTAGGTGTAACCGATATTTGGTTTAATTTCATGTAATTTATTGATACCTACTTGGGCGTCCCACTTCTGTTGCATAAGATCTCGGATGTAAGATCGAATCATGGGTTTAAAATCAGTGTATGGGATCAGAAGTGGTGTCACAGATTTGTTGAGGGCTGCTTTTGCAGCAGCATCGGCCATTGTGTTACCTTTGATACCAACATGGCTTGGTAACCAACAAAAGACGATGTCATATTGGCCAGTAGCAAGATCATTAAATAACTCAAGAATTTGGATTAAAAGTGGATGTTTTGAAGACATATTTTTAATTGCCTGAAGACATGAAAGAGAATCTGAAAACAGTATGAATTGTTTATGTTTAGATTGATTACTGATATATTTAAGTGCTGTAAAAATGGCGTTTGCTTCTGCAGTGAATATTGAACTGTTATCAGGTAAACGGGAAGAGATTGTTCTGGATCCAATGACAGTGGCACTAGCAACTGTGCCACCATCCTTGGATCCATCGGTAAATATAGATTTATAAGTGTCATAATTGTTTCTAAGTTGGTGGTATTCTTGTTGGTATATTAATTGGTTAGTATCTGATTTCTTAAGTTTGGTTAATGTCAGGTCTACCTCTGGCTTTACCATTTGCCAAGGAGGAGAGGAGAAAAGTTGAGTAGGAGCTATATCTTGGAGTTTAATATTTGAAGCTGATATTGCAGATTTTATTCTAATTCCGAGTGGTGGATGGAGTGCCGATTTCTTATTGTAAAGATCTTCGTAGAGAGGATGGAATATACATTCAAAAGCTGGATTTGACGGATTAGAATATAATTTAGTGATGTATTGTAGAGATAATTTTAGTCGGCGTTGTTTAAGAGAAGGCTCATCTGCTTCTATATAGAGACTGTGAATGGGAGACGTTCTGAAGGCTCCAAGACAAAGCCTCAGACCCTGATGATGTATCGTATCTAATTTTTGTAAATTACTTTTGCAGGCTCCACCATAGATGATGGAGCCATAATCAAGTTTGGAACGAATTAGTGACCTGTACAAGTGTAAGAGGGTTGTTTGATCCCCTCCCCACTTTGAATTAGAAACAACTTTTAATAGATCGAGTGCCTTCAGGCATTTAGCTTTGAGGTATTTAATATGTGGGAGAAAAGTTAAGTGATGATCAAAAATAAGTCCCAAGAACTTGGCTTCCTTAACAACTTTGATAGGAGTGCCATTCAGAAATAGTTCAGGGTCCTTATGCGGTTTATATTTTCGGCAGAAATGTATGCAATTAGTTTTTGATTTGGAAAATTTAAACCCGTTTTCTAGACACCACTTGTTAATTTTATTAAGACATAATTGTAATTTCCTTTCAATTGTGTGCATATTTTTACCCCGACAAGATAGATTAAAATCATCCACAAAAAGTGATCCATCAACTGAATCATTTAAAACTTTTGATAAACTGTTAATTTTTATACTGAATAAAGTGACAGACAAAATACTGCCTTGTGGGACACCCTGATCCTGATTATAATGATCAGACAGGGTTGTACCCACTCGGACTTGAAATTGCCTGTCTGTTAAAAACTGGGATATAAAATGAGGCAGACGGCCTCTTAATCCAAAATCATGAAGATCTTTTAAAATACCATGTTTCTATGTTGTATCGTAAGCTTTTTCTAAATCGAAAAAGATCGATACAGCATGTTGTCTATTTACAATGGAATTTTTAATGAACGATTCTAAACGCACTAAATGATCGATAGTACTTCTATTTTTCCGGAAACCACATTGTATATTGGAAAGAAGATTATTTGTTTCCAAGTACCACACTAATCGACTATTTACCATGCGTTCCATCGTTTTACAAACACAGCTAGTTAAAGAGATAGGTCGGTAATTTGATGGATCAGAATGATCCCGCCCAGGTTTGGGAATGGGGATAACAATGGCTTTATGCCATGAAGCTGGAAACATCCCAGATGTCCAAATATCATCGAATATATTTAACATAGTTTCAAGGCATGATTCGGGCAAGTGTTTCAGCAGCTGATAATGAATATTATCAGCGCCTGCTGCTGTATCATGAGCTTGCCCTAAGGCAGTATATAGCTCATGTAGTGAAAATACCTCATTGTAATCTTCACCATTATCAGATGTAAAATTTACTTTTTTCTTTTCCTGTTGAAGCTGATATTTTTGAAATTCAGGAGCGTAATTAGATGAAGAAGAATGATGAGATAAAGTTTCACCAATGCTATTGGCAATGGCAGATTTATCAGTTAACAAAGTATCGCCATCCTTCAGATGGTTAACTGTAGAATTTGATCCCTTGCCTTTGATCTTTTTAATCATATTCCATACCTTGGACATAGGGGTACGAGAGTTAATTTTGGAGACATAGGTCCGCCAGGATTGACGTTTATTTTGCTTAAATAGACGTCTTGCCTTGGCATTTGAAATTTTTAAATATTTAAATTATGGACAGTGGGATGTTTACGGAAGTACTTCTCCGCCTTCTTACGACATTTCTTAGCTTGTTTGCAAGTGTCATCAAACCACGGTTTACGAACACGTGGGTTGATAGAGGACTTAGGTATTGATTCATCAGCAATTTCATTCAGTAGATCTGAGAACAACTGAATCGGGTCAGTAACATTTTGAAAAGACGTAGGTAGTAATTTATCTTTGCATAAAGATTGAAATAAAAGCCAATGAGCCTTCACAAAATTCCATCGAGGTGAAGGTGGATCATCAGCGGGATTAATTGGTTTAAGCACCGTGGGGAAATGGTCACTCCCACATAGGTCATCATGGACAGACCAGGAGAATTCATTCAACAAAACTGAATCCGTCAAAGACAGATCTAAAGATGAATAGGTACCAGTAGCAGGGTGCTAGTAAGTGTCGGAGTCATCATTAAAAATGCAAAGATCGTTATCGGAAACAAAATCCTCGATTACTTTTCCCTTTTGATTAATGGTTGAACTTCCCCATAGAGGATTATGCCCATTTAGATCACCCATGATGACACAGGGCTTTGGGAGTTGGTCGTATAGTTTTTGTAGATCATTTCGCTGAAGATTTGAAGAAGGAGGAATGTATAAGGAGCAAAGTGTGAAGGCAATATGCAGTGTTAGTCTAACTGCAACTGCTTGCAGAGTCGAGTCAAGCGGAACAGGACTGTGAACAACGCCCCGCCGCACTAAAATAGAAGCACCTCCAGTAGCTTTATCTCCTGGAGGAGAGAAGGAATGATACGAACTATATTGCTTTAAATCAAACTTATCTGTATTTTTAAGGTACGTCTCTTGTAAACAAATTGCTGATGGATTTAAATCACTTGTTAATAACTGTAGTTCATGAAAATTATGCCTAAGTCCTCTGCAATTCCATTGCATTATATTAGACAATTGAGTCATGGTGGCTCAATTGGAGATCGCTCGCGTGAATGTGAGGAGGAACTACTCCCCCGCCTGTCCTGTGAGGACAGAGTAACCTCCATGTCCAGAGGCCCAAAGGAGTTCTGTAAAGGAACCTCTGAAGGTGAAGGGACGATTGGCAGTTGTTTTTTCTTCAATTTCTTTTTTTCTTTAGTCGACAAATGAACAACGACTGGTTGTTTGACTGACGTGTGTGAAGGTTTCTCAGACTGAATCTCAGTCTGAGATCCTGAACTGGATACACTGATGGTAGGAATAGGCTGAGTGATTGGAATAGTATCAACTGGTTGATCTGACGTGACCCATGTCAAGTCAGTCTGACACGAAATAGTAGATGTTGTAACAGAGCGGGAGACTGCAGCGGAGTAGGACATAGTTGAGGGGGTAGTGGTCTGAATTTTGAATAGTTTTTTTGCATCCAGATAGGATATGTTTTTTCCACATTTGATTTTCATTATTTTGGATTCCATTTGCCACACAGGGCAAGATTTTGATGAAGCAACATGTGGGCCTGAACAATTTGCACACTTCAGATCATGATTACAGTCAATGCTCTCATGGCTGTCACCACAACGATGACATACCACAGAGTTATGACAGGATTTTGAACCATGACCGAAATGTTGGCACTTGTAGCATCGGAGCGGATTGGGGACATACACATCCACTCCGATGTTCATATAACCTGCTTTTATTGACTGTGGAAGGGAAGTTTGGGCAAACGTCATGAGATAGGTATTGGTGTTCGTGATGACACCGTCTTTCTTAATCGTGAAACGTTTTACAGCGGTTACAGCTTGGTCTTCCAATTCAGTAGCAATTTCATCCTCAGACATGTCGGACAGACAACGAGCCCTGTCACGAACAATGCCTCGACAAGAGTTTAAAGTTCTGTGCACAGACACAGCAACCTCAATATTGGCAAATGTAGATATAGACAACAGATTGAGAGATTGCTGTCTCCGTGCACACTCCACCAGAAGCGAACCACTACGGAGACGGGTGACGTTCTTGACCTCACCACAAATACCGGACACAGCCTTAGAAATGGCAAAAGGATTTAATTTGATAGGCAGGTTATCAGCAGCCTCAATAACCAGGAACCTAGCCCAGGTATCAATATTTTGAGAAATACTTCCAGACGAAATATCAATGTCTTCTATTCGTCTCTTTTTTTCATTGCGAGATGAACCAGATTGTTGTTGAGCCATGATGAAAGAATATGATTCAGCACCCCTGTTCCCCACCCGCCATCGAGTGTCAACAAGGACAGTGTTATATTGCACCGGATATCCAGGATGCAAACACCAGGGATACAGGGATGCTATACTCCAGCAAATATGACTTGAATAGCTATATTTATCTACCAGATGTAGTGCCAGGAAGGTTCAGTCCATGACAAGAAACTGGAGACATACAGAATACAGAGGTCAACATCACCAGATTGGCCCATGAGCCACCGCCTTCTGGCGTAAGACTCTAGGCAATTTATTCCATCAAAAATTGGTAATTCATACAAAGTATGCTTGGCCAAGTCCAAAATATACATTATAATACAACACAGGAGTGCATATACAATATTACGCACAGGGCCTGGCATGACCAGCCGATTGATAAGACCGGGCCCATCTTACCACCCGTCTAGGCGAAGTAAGGGTCGAAGTAGTGTGTTGGGCAAAGGAACACAGTTCCAGGAACCAGTGCCCTCAACTACCAGACTCCCGTCCTCCGCCGACACAGGGACGCAACCCACGGCAAACGGGCTGCCCACTTTGGTCGCCTCTTACGACCAGCAATGGGGTGCTGTGGAAATATTCTACCCCGGTTCCACACGGGGGAAGAGCTATTAGCGCTACCCAGCACTCACCACAAGGAGGTTGCTCTTCACGAGTGCCGAATGTGGGTATAGAATGAACGTAATATACCTATTGTTAATATGATCTACGTGTGTGGATTTCTTTAATGCGCTGTATCAAACACTTAAATAGAGAACTAAACTAAGCGGCAAAAGAAGGTATAGGTTGTCAATTTGTAATTTTCCTAAAAACAGCGATAACAAGTGGAAAGTTGGTATTGGGAATATGACTGCCCAGGAACAGGTACCAAAAAACACCTCACCCGAACGAGCTACCTTTGACGGCGCTAGTGCGGTGGCAAAATATGGGGAAACAGGTTTCCCGCCTATGGCATAAACTGCACGTTAGCTGTATAAATGCGTTCGTCTGAAGGGTATAACCACACGTGATGAAAGCACACAAAAGAAATGCCACGCCTGTCACAGGAGCAGAGAGAGAGAACCATCGGTATGGCCGAAATGGGGGCAACACAGGTTCAAATTGCCAGAAGGTTTGGTTGTACACAATTGACAGTAGTCAGGCTGATAGAACCGGACGACCCCGAGTGACAACACCACTGGAAGACGGTCAGATGCGGCTCATTCACCTGCGAAACAGATTCGTAATGACGACGGCGACAGCAGCAAAAGCGTTGGAACATTCCATCAGCCAACGTACAGTACTACGACGACTTCGTGCTGCTGGAACCCGAGCGTATCGTCCTTTCCGAGGAATGGTACTGACTGCTCAACATCGACGCCTGAGACTGCGATGGGCGAGGCAGGTTCGACGCTGGCAAGTAAGAAATTGGCGTCAAGTGCTGTTTACTGATGAAATTCGGTTTAACTTGTTTCGAAATTACAGCAGAGAACGAGTTTATCAATGCAGAGGGGAACGTTTGGCTCCGGCGTGTATTCGAGAGGTCCATCCATTCGGCGGGGGAGGTGTCATGGTGTGGGCCGGTATTTGTGGAGATCAGAAGACTGATTTGGTGATTATACAGGGAAACCTGAACGCTTTGCAGTACAGAGACCAAGTGTTGCAGCCAGTTGTGCTTCCGTTCTTACAAAACCAACAGCAGGGGACATTGTTTCAACACGTCAATGTCAGGCCCCATACTGCAAGACTGACTCGGAACTTTCTAAACCAGCAGAACATTGACGGTTCGCCCTGGCCTGCCCACTCACCCGATATTAATCCTATTGAACATCTGTGGGACCATCTTGACAGACAGATTAGAGCACGCCATCAGTCTCCCGTCAACAGACAGGCCCTGAGAGACGAGTGGCAACAGACAACCAGTCCATGTCATCAGAAGACTGGTGTCATCGATGAGGCGGCGTATCACAACATGAATTGAGGCAGCTGGAGGTCATACACGCTATTGAAGGCAACTGTGTAGTGTGTCTGACAATTTTTTGAAAGTGAAATTTCTTACCCCACCATTGTTTACCTTGAGCTTACATTACCTGTGATTGCACAATTTCATTCAAACTGTGGTTGATCAATCATTTGTTACCCCTCCCTAGATTATATTATAATTCACAACAAAGCCTCTTGTTATTTTTTATCGATCATGGAACCCGACCTGTACTTTCTTTTGCCGCCCAGTTTACTATTTGTTAAATGCTTCCTGGACACGGAAAATGTATATACAACCTTGTGTGTAAATATTAAGATAATCGTGCTCCAGTGCAACGTTTCCGTTTGTGGATGGGGAGACTATGATATTGTTTCATTGACAACACAAATCGGTCACCTGACGAGGTTTTGTCTGTGATCACTATTGAATGAGACAAATGGACAGGACATACTATAAACATTATGAAGAGGCATAAAACATTCAGTACACTAACACTGAAATATTATTAGTTAACAGTATAAAACATCAACATCAGAGAACAACAGATTCCAAAGGCGAAACAGCGGTGCAAATTATGTGAATGGATCACTGAAAATAAGTGAAAACAGCAGGTCTCGCGGAAAGGCAAAGCATGTCCTGCCCTACCAGTAGCACCCGCCACTCACACAATTTGCATAAAGAATAAAAGCTGCATAAAGAATAAAAGCTGCAAGATGATGTTATAATATGACAGCAGTTGAATGAATAACTGGGATATGAAGGTTATAAATTTGTTAGATAAAAGTGGAATAGATATGTATGGTTAGAGCAACAGATCAAATACCCAGAGGTATTTGTTAAGTCTTTTAAACAAGGATAAACAATTAATATTCCAACGAAATATCCACATCTTTATCTCCATTTACTTTGAGGTTGATTGTTTAATATTCTGTATAATTGTTTTCTGGATGCTAACCTTTGAAAAGTTCAGACGCGTACGTTTTCGATGTCCAATACACTGTATGTATGTAGATACTGGTAGATATAAAATTTTCCCCAAAGGAAAAGAAATATGAATTTGTGACCAAAGTTATGTGTGAATTTTCACTTGTTGTATCAGTCACTTTCAAATCTAAGATTGATATATTTACCAAGATATTCACGTGTCATCTCACATGCAAATTCAAGTTGCTGCAGAGAAGCTTTTAAGCTTCTGACATTGAAAAAACCTTTTGCTTTGTATCTCTGAAAATGCTAAAACATGTCGCTTGTAAATGCTAACATGTTTTAACCACTTAAAATCATAGGGCTCTTAAAATCATAATTCCTATCTGAAATGTCAATGCAAAAATTTAAATTTAAAATGTCCTCTAGGCATGCTCTGACCCGAAACACACAGGAGACATCATTAAAACCAACTCACTCACTGAGTCACGTCACAACAAGACACACAAGTGCTACGTGATTGAGCACATTAACCATATAAGTTTGATTAAATACCATTTTCAACTTTTGTTCACGGGCGACTGAAAGAATAGTATAAATTCAAAAACTAACTGAACTAAAATGGAATACGGTCACTTTTACGATTGACACTGTACTTGTAACCATGATCCAGTGACTGGCAAAACCGAATGTCACAGGGATCAAGATGAATGAAATATCCACCAAATAACATCTGAATATTAACTTAATGGATGAAGGGTAGGGGCATAATTCGAAATTTGTATTTCCTTAAAAGAGTCTATGAATTTTGTCAGTTTTACAGGGCTGGTTTTGGGTAATTTAGATTAATTTAAATTAGAATGTTTACAGTATCAGAATTCGTCAGTTGCACTGGTACCTGTCAGCAGAACTTTCTGTTATATTGTCCAACACATTCGGTACCAACGACAATGTACCATTGGGCACACAACCTCCTGCAAACCCGCCGCATTTGATATGAATAACAGCCCCCTCAGCACTCCTTGACAAAGTCTCTATGGCTGATTTGTAGCCTGTCAGTTTCCATTGTTGCTCGGGTGAAACAATCCATCCTGTTCCTCGCAGATTGATGGTGAATTCTCCTTTAGTCCCACATGATCTCACATTGAAATCTTCATGTACAGCATAACAATCTTTTGCATAGCCATACCTCAGAGGAGTTTGTGAAATGTTTGCATACGTGGTGTCGTCAACAATCACATGCATTGTGACTGGATGAACTCTTATTTTCGAGTACCATACTTCTCCATCACGCCCTTTACAGTTGTGATACAGATTTGTTTCTCCTTGGCAAAATTTGTTACTCTTATTAGGAAAAATACCATAATTTTTATATGTGAGTGTAAGATACTCCTTTGGGTTCCCGCTACTCATATTGTGGCAGTAGACGCGAGTTCTGTAGAAGTCGAAGTTAGGAAACCTAATCCAGTATTCCCCATCTCCACTGGTCGGCTCACACTGCTTCACCTCACGACATGAGGATGGTACGGCTAAACGGCAATCTGTGAATGACCAATTACCACTCAGTCCACATGATGCACTGGCTTCCGGGTAGAAATCTGATTCACACACATACTTGACAGTAGTTCCTATAGGAAGTTTACGAGCAGAAACCGTGGTGTTCAAGACGGCATTGGGAATGGCATCGAGATGAGACGTTAAACAACCAGACACCTCACAAACTGGTTCTCCTGCTGGAATGCAAATGGTATTGAGAGGGCACACATGGTTGGTACACATTGCAGCAAGTCGCTGTGGCCAGTGTTGAATGTCAGAGAAGAGAAAGCTTGATATACTTTCCATGTTTGCGTCTGTGCTGTCAGATGACTTATAGTTCAGATCACACTGATCTTGTCCTTCATTATAGTTGAATGACTCACAATACTTTTTCCCAAGACAGTAGCGTGCACAGACCATCAGTCCACTGGCGTTAGTGGACAGGATTTGAGCATTGACCAATTTAACTCCTCTTTTCACAGAGGGTACATTCTCAGTGCACATTTTCTCTGCAGCTACTGTAAGGTCCAAGAGGTTAAGCCCGTGCAATACAACAAGGCCAACTGCCCAGACATAATTGCTCGTTTGATTCCTCATGTCTACTCCGGAAAATTCAGAACCGACCAGGTAAGTATAAATGGTCCTTCAAATACACGATATTTATACACATGTGAGCAAATGTTAAAAGCACCTACTACACCCGAATGGAAAGGCTGGATATGCCTGGTAAATAGTTAAGCCAGCCAATACAGTCAATAAATTTAAGTTCAGCCTTGCAAATGCATAAGTGCGCATATTTAATTATTGATGCATTGCTCAATGGATGTAATCTTGTAAACTGCATGCATACACTTTCAGTGTGTAAATAATCGTCGTATATTTCTTCTTTCATTGTCTTGAGAGCCAATTGCCATGGCGACACCATGACGTGGACGTCACCGATGCTCCATAGAAAGCATTACCCAGCAGCTGTACCTTCAATGACCCCAATGATTCCCGGTTTGAACTGGCTAATCGTCAGACCTGACAAAACAAAAGATTTCATCTACATGCCAAATGCAGAGTGGATACCTGGTTATAAACATTGAATACTTGTCAGCTTCAAGAACGTTGACAGGCCTGTTTCATGACAATTGACAGTGACAAAGTATGTACATTCTTGAGTGCACATACAAGTTCATTTATTCAAGAGCTTGTTAGTTACTGCTGCTGCCACACAATTGACAAATTGTATTGTCTTTTGTGATTGTTATCCTAAAACTGTGGTTTTGAGTGCAGTTTGTGGATTATACCTTGATCTTGTGTGTTCATTTACTGATTTCACAATTTAGTCCTCTACGAACCGGTTTCTGTGGTCACCTTTTTGTTTCAGTCTGGACTGACTAAACCAGGTATTTGTGATAAATAAAGTTCTAAAGAAACCCTTTGAAGTGGTTTGCACCATACCAATACCCCTAAACGTCGTGGAGCTTTTGTCCCTATAAACATTTTAAAAGTATTGAAAGTACAATTATACAGTAAAATGCTTTTCTCCAATTCCACAGATTGGCAAGAATTCAGTCACTCACTAACATCATCACAAAATAGAAACAATTAACGCCAGATCCATTAGACTCCCTTTTATCTATCCATTAGAAAAGATGTTCCAGACAGGTGCAAGATGCCAATATCATTCTGCCCTGTTCTTCTGAATGGCACTCTCCAGTTGTCACAGTTAAAAAAGGTGATACCTCTTACCGATTTGACGTAGATTATAGACACCATAATACAGTTACCAAGCCAAAAGTTTTCCCTCTACCACATTTTGAAGATGTCGTTGATGCTGTAGGCGACAGCCATCCCACAAATGTTAATGTCCTTTAGTGTGCTTGTGGCTTTTGTCAAATACTCTCCATCAAGACACAAAACACAAGTCGGCCTTCATTACATCTGATGGTGTTTTTGAATGGAATCTCCTCCCTTTCGAACTCAAAAATGCTCATTTGAGCAAACCGTTTTAGAAGCACTTACAGAAAGGAATTTGCGTTACATACTAATATATGTGGATGACATCATAACGTTTTTGGAACATTTGAATTATCTCAAAGCAGTATTCTAAAAGATCAAAGAAGCAGGACTCACTAAAAAACCAATCAAATGTAATTTCGTGACAAAACAAGTCACCTACTTCGGTAGTATTTAGCATAGATGGCATCCATGTTGATCATTCGAAATTAGATACAGTCACACAAGTCCCATCCCCTAAAAATGTCCATGATGTGCGTCATTACTTTGGTTCGGCCAACAGGCATTTAGAGGGCCAAAAGAGACAACATACTGACAACCAGTATTGCCATTCGTCTTTCATGATGACAACGCCCGAGATCACCGTGCACGGATCGCCAGTGCTCACCTCAAGCAGCTCAACATCCATGGAATGCCATAGCTAGCAGTGAGCGCAGGCATTTTCCCCAGTGAACACGTCTGGTACATGATCGGGAGACTTGTACATCAACGTCATAGGCCGCCGACCACGTTGGCTGAACTTGGCAAGGAACGACAACATGGGCGGAACAGACACCTACAAATCCCCATTTGGAGACTCATATGCAGTATTCCACATCGAGTGAATGAATGTTTTACAAATCGTGGCGGTGTTACCACTACAGACAAAAACATTGAAATTTCCAATCTTACTCCTACTGTCCTTCAAGTTCGTTTGTGGTCCAAACTTCTGTCATTCTTCACTACCGGTTGTAATGTAGTCCCAATAAGTTCATTTCTATCATACCACTATTACCAGAAACTAATATCTCTCACAATTTTGGAAAATGTAAGTATATATATCCGAGTATACCTTACTTTTGATGACCATGATTTGTCAAAAGATGAGCAGTGAAAACATTTCAACATAGATTGTCTGTATGCAACAAACAATCAACATTATTAGCACCAAGTGAGAACATTTTCACATTTGTAAAACGGGAATATCACACAATTTGGTGCTTTAGTTCCGAAACATTGATCAATGTGTTGACCGTGTAGGATATACCGGCAAGAGGGGTCCCTTTCTTTTTTCGTAGTTGTCGGTGGATTCGCACTCTCGCTCTTAGGGTATCTCCTGTCTGTCCAGTCTGTTTGGCTTTGCATCCAGCAAGCACATTGTATGACATAAATCAAGTTTTTGGAAGCACAAATCATATTTTCACGGACATAGAAATTTTTTTCCCGTCATTGAATGTACAAGAACAACATTGAAAAACATGAGGACAAGTACCACAATAAGGTCTGTCACACTTTTGTACTGTTTTACATTCTCAATTTCCTTGAGAGAAAGAAGCCCTAGAATGAATCTGTCAAAATTACGGCTGTGTCTTTTCTTTTTAATAAGTTTATTTTCTGACATTTTTTGTGTACGTTCTTTACACTCATTTAGAGTATCTCCTGAACATTTCCAAATATTTCCGGGTTTGGGGGATTAAAGCCTGTAACAAAAGGGAGAACACTCTCGTTAGGTATATCTTTAGGTTCTACAAGATCACAACGGTTTGTGATTTAGCATTGTTTATTGCGCATTCTACCATTTTTCTAGGGTAGTTTCTTTCTAGTAGTAAATCCCTCAGTTCTCTGAGTCTACATTGTGCTCGATCTGAATTAGATACTTCGGCACAGATTCTACATGCTAATGTGTAAGGGACATTGATTTCTGTGTGACGGGATGGACAGGGATTGTAATGAGGTTTTGTTTGTAACCGGTTGGTTTGTAATCAATCTCTTTAAAATCAGATCTTAGTTCTCGCTACCACTAAACAAAGATCTGAGGACATCCCATAAGCGGTCACTTCAGACCGAGCTTGCACGAACTTTGACCGACCAATGAAATGACTGACAGGAAGTCCACATTAGCCAGTCAGAAGGCAGCTTTCTCGTGCTTTATGGCACTAATTTCAAATTGGCGACTACGCTTCGAAACACATCATGACAAATGCTCCATAAAAAAATGAAACCTGAACATAAAAGCATTCTGGAATGGCTAATAGATGGTCTAGATTGTATGGATTCAGTCGTTAAGCCCGTAACTTGGATTCAGTCGTTAAGCCCGTAATTTAAATGAGATTGGTTTGTTATATACATCTGTTTCTATGTCAGTATATGTCATGGCAACCTGTCAATAATCAAGTCTGGATGAAGAAAATCAATGACTGAAGGCATAATCCATGATCCCATCATTGCGGAAGGTACACCCGCGAACATCCGGGTTAGAATAGGCCAAGGCTCGCTGACTTGGTTCATGCATGTCATCGATCTCAATTGCGTGGATGCTCATGATGTCATACGCTGGACTGTCTGGTCCAGACTAGATTATTAACAGACCGCCGTGGAATATTGCTGAGTGTGGCGTTAAACAACAAACGAACAAAACATTAACTGTGTGTTGTGTGACTTGTGTTTAGACTTACCGATGGAAAGATATTTGTTTTAAATAATAGGACATGATTTGACATAAGGTTTCAGATACACAGGACCTGACTGGGAGTTGTTTTGTAACACGGTTACATACTAGACAATAACATTTCGCTTTGCCTACAGAACAGCCAACCTATGTAGTTACATTGCATGTGTTACCATATTATCAATAATGCAAACGTCATGCTCATGTTTCTGTCCCTGATTATTATGGTTGCTATGGTTTTGGTGTTTTATTTGGGAGCATGACTTTCATGGCATGATATGTTAGTGTGAACAGCATACAACTATTGTTTAGCTTTCGAGTGCTCATTAAACACTTACGCAATCTCACGGTTTGTTGAAAATCAACATCTACCCACCGTGGATGTGCTCAAAACAGGAACGAAGTTTTGAAAAATCAACATCATCTCTTTGGAGACGTTATCTACAGCAGGAAACACTCATGAGTTGCCACGGGCCGGTCGTCACCGTGTGGCTTCACGTCAACAAGACAACCGTATCCGGTTGGTGCATCTATTGAATCGATACCAAAGTGCCACATTAACAACACGGACAATTTGTGGCTTGACGCCAATAAGGGACAGTACGGTACGTAACCGGTTGAGCGAGCACAGCGCCTGGCTTGACATCCAGCGATACGCCCAACTTGCCCCCTACCTCGACGCACGCCAAGCTTGGTGTGGACAGACAAGACTGGGACAATATAATTATTGTTAAATTTACAACCCCGATTGATTACTTTCATTGGTAGAAATTAATTATTTTTAAACAGCGGCGTTAAACAACAAACAAACAAACAGAAGGTGCTCAAGATTGCTAGTTTCGACCAGACAAACCAGTGATTTATGTTATGAGCAGCTTCACACCATGGAGAAACGATGATATACAATTAACAAAGTCACTTAGCCTGACCACCCGATCCTTTTCGTCGCCTCAGACGCATTAGTTGCCGGGTACCCATTCTAATCCGAATTCTTTATGTGGGTCATGTCATTGGGCAGTGTCACCAGGCCTGAAAAATAGTGACAACAAATAGGATGAGTGGACTGAAATCAACATCGCACTCAACTGTATTCCAGATATATCATGGCGACCTGTTAACAATCGAGTCTGGACTTGGCAAATTGGAAGCATTAGTAACGAACCCCCGATTAGGGAAGGTAATATACTCCAAGTCCCAAGTCGGACCACCCGATCCTGTGCGGCTGGATCTTTTGTCAAACATGGGTCGGGTAGCCTAGTGGTTAAAGCGTTCGATCATCACGCCGAAGACCCAGGTTCGATTCACGACATGGCTACAATGTGTGAAGCCCATTTCTGGTGTCCCCCGCCGTGATATTGCTGGAATATTGCTAAATGCGGCGTATAACCAAACTCACTCACTCACTCACTTTGCCAAAAATGTGGTACTTGGCACCTTTTCGTCCCTTCACTCCCAAATTATTCGTAATAAATAGAGGTATCTGACGTTAGATCGTATTAATAATTGAAGTTAAGATTGTAGTTATTGATTACACAATGAATTTTGTCGATTTTATTTAAAGGACTCCTGTAAATTACTTAAATTAATATTATCCATTTTTTGAAGTGATGGACATCAGAAGCTGAGGTGAGATGAAATGCGGTTCGAGGTCGCGTTAACGATTGTTAGTATCACTTAAATAGGTGAGGTGAGGTGAAATTGGGTTTAACGTCGCGACCAAGATTATTGCACTTATATAGCGACGTGCATGTACGTGTGTGTGTTTGTGTGGCTGCTTGTACTAGTCCGGACTGATGCCGATTTAAAGTGCTAGCTTACTGAGATACCATGCCGCAGTTTAACATGAATACCCCACTCAGACACAGTATACCGACTCCGAGCCGACCAGTCCTTGTTTTAGCCCCTTAATGCCGAGCGCCAGACAGGGTAACAACAAGTACCATCTTTTAACGTCGTTTGGTATGACGCGGCCGGGGATCGAACCCCGGACCTTCCGCTCTCCGGACGGACGCTCTACCATTACTCAAATTGTAAGTAATTATTGTGTTAATCAGTATCGTCTTTGAAAAACGAAGTGTTGATAAGGCAGCGCCCAGCGCACAATCAAACCAAATCCCGATAACATTAATGAGATGTACATTAACACTAATTTAATTTTAGCATGTCACATATCGATGGACAATGGTTGTTGCTAAGTACACATAGATCAATTATTCTGAAATAAGGGGAAAACGCATAATTGCTAAGAATCAATATGCAGTTTACTGACATGAACTAACTGAGCTAATTATTTGTTATGATGATGCTCACACAACCTTGTTGATTTATGGGTCGATAAACATTATGTTCGAGCCTTATGACCGCAAATGGTAAATGATAAGGTCTGCTACGGTCAAACAACTGATTCATACTATGACCGAACTCCAAGCCGTTGAGAAGCGATGATATGAAATTAACAAAGTCATCTGGCCAGATCACCCGATCATTTTTGTCGCCCATTTATGACAAGCGTGTGTTGCTGGATACTTTCCCGAATCCGACATCTTCATGTGGGTCATTAAGCATGAGTATATGTATTTGATATATTTACCAAGAGTTTCATGTATCGACTCACATACATGCCAGCTGTAATTGTTCATGAGAGACCGCCTCCGTGGTCCTGTGGTAGAGCGTCCGCCCGGAGAGCGGAAGGTCCGGGGTTCGATCCCCGGCCGCGTCATACCAAAAGACGTTAAAAGATGGTACTTGTTGTTACCCTGTCTGGCTCTCGGCATTAAGGGGCTAAAACAAGGACTGGTCGGCTCGGAGTCAGTATACTGTGTCTGAGTGGGGTATTCATGTTAAACTGCGGCATGGTATCTCAGTGAGCTAGCACTATAAATCGGCATCAGTCCGGACTAGTACAAGCAGCCACACAAACACATACTCGTACATGCACGTCGCTATATAAGTGCAATAATCTTGGACGCGACGTTAAACCCAATTTCACCTCACCTCACCTGTTCATGAGAATTTGGTCTTTTTCCACATTTGTAAACAGTACAAGCAGGCCGGTTATAAATGGCAACATGTTTTCACCACTGCGACCTCAGTGAGGAAGATAATCTACCCAGACACCAAGCCTTACCACCCGATCCACCCCAGTGGGGAAGATAATCCACCCAGTCACAGAGCCTGACCACCTGATCCACCCCATTGAGGAACATAATCTACCCAGTCACCAAGCCTTACCACCCGATCCACCCCATTGAGGAAGATAATCCACCCAGTCACCAAGCCTGACCACCTGATCCACCCCATTGAGGAACATAATCTACCCAGTCACCAAGCCTTACCACCCGATCCACCCCATTGAGGAAGATAATCTCCCCAGTCACCAAGCCTTACCACCCGATCCACCCAATTGGGGAAGATAATCCACCCAGTCACCAAGCCTGACCACCCGATCCACCCCATTGAGGAACATAATCTACCCAGTCACCAAGCCTTATACCACCCGATCCACCCCAGTGGGGAAGATAATCCACCCAGTCACAGAGCCTGACCACCTGATCCACCCCATTGAGGAACATAATCTACCCAGTCACCAAGCCTTACCACCCGATCCACCCCATTGAGGAAGATAATCCACCCAGTCACAGAGCCTGACCACCTGATCCAACCCATTGAGGAACATAATCTACCCAGTCACCAAGCCTTACCACCCGATCCACCCAAATGAGAAACATAATCTACCCAGTCACCAAGCCTTACCATCCGATCCACCCCAGTGGGGAAGATAATCTACCCAGTCACCAAGCCTTACCACCCGATCCACCCCAATGGGGAAGATAATCTACCCAGTCACCAAGCCTGACCACCCGATCCACCCCAGTGGGGAAGATAATCTACCCAGTCACCGAGCCTGACCACCCGATCCACCCATGTGTTGAAGGTGATCTACCCAGTCACCAAGGATGACCACTGATAGGGTAGGAAGAAGGGGGTATTGTGCACCCCCCGGAAATCAATTTCTAATTGGTGTTTCTAAACTGGAAAAATGTCATAGAAAACGATTTGCTATGTTAAAAAGTTGTCAAAATGTCCCACGTACCATTTTTATGCAAATTAGTCGCCATTACTGGAAAATGTATGTTTCGTCATATCTCAGCCCATAGTGCAGATAGCTCAATACTTAAGGTGTCTAAACCCATGTTTTGAGGGTCCAAGAGCATTATAAACTATTGTTGAAGTGATCAGATGTGTCTAAGACATGTGATATCATTGAGCGGGCCACAGCGATAGCGCCTTTCGTGAGCAGGTCCTTGGCCCCCGGATGCGTCTTCTCAATGTTTGTTAGGTAGACCTCCAGCCAGGTTAGATATCTGTCGATAAAAGTATTCAAGATATCAGCAATCATTAGATAAGAACATAAGGTTATGGAGATTCATATCAAAGTTCTACAAACCTGGAATAGTTTTGCCCATCGAATGCAAAGAAGAGTGCCGCCATCTCACCATTACACTTGTGAAACAGCTGGATGTTGTTAGTCTTCACGGAGTGGAGGAGCATGAAGATTAGGTGACAGTGTCTGATAAATGACATCCAGAAAGCTGCCGTCTTCCCCAGGTGGCCATTGAGAACCTTTTCCTCATATGCGTGATACCTGTCAAGAAATGTTCCAGTGTGAGGGTCATTGAGGGCTTCGTTGACGCTCTGTCGATTGCAAGACTGAGTCATGTTCAGAAGAGCAACCGGGTCACTGAAGGTGATGTTCTCCTCCTCTGCAAATTGTTCAATCAACAGCCTCTCCATTGCTTCACACACACTTTTGAGACAAAAAATAGACTTGGCATAGGCCTTCCCACTGAGAACACCCTTGAGGGATCCACTTGTGACCAGCTGTGCCTCAAATAGAATCTCTGTATATCCTGAGCCAGCCATTTTGTGGCCGGTGAGCATACCGATGTAATTCATAGACGTGTGGAATGGCCTAATCGTGACAACGTGACTAGCGAATTCATCTGGCCATCGCCAGATGATGGGTAGGGCTTTCATGCAGACACCTAGATCGAATGTATTCAGGACCCACGTCTGACCCACTTCAGCCGTGGCTGCCTCCGACCGCTTCAGTAGCTCGTGGACGACGCAGTTATCCGTTATAGGTTGATGGATGGGTGAGAAGTAGTCCACTGTTGATTTTCTTGGTGGTGGGGCACCGATTGCAGAGGTGAAGCCCCCTAGTCCTGGTACAGGCTGCTTGCCACTGCTTCCGATGTACCTGCTGAACAGCCATAACTTGTACTCTTTCATCTGAGCAGCATAGACTGCGTCATTCCCTGCAGGGGGTGTGTGTGATGAGCCTTCGGGAAACTTTGGGCCAATGCGAGTGAAGTGCAGCGGTGGGAGAGTTTCTGGCGTGTCTACCTTCAGGCTTCGCTGCTGTGACTTGCCGATAATAGGCAAAGTTCGGACCCTAGTGCTCTCAAATCCAGGCTTGACCTCCTGCACCATGATTCCCCCAGCACTGTTTACAATGTTGCTGCCATGCACATTTGTTGTGGTCTTGTTCAAATTGTCCCACTCTGAATGGAATACAACGTTTCCTTCTCCTGTCACAATCTGGGGTGTCAGATGGGTTGAGGCTGCATCCGTCGCCTTGGCCAGTGCAGTTTCCAACTCCAAGCCAAAGTCATAGCTCTCAGAGTGGCCAAGCCGATGCAATATCGTGGTGAGCTGCTTGCTTCTGAACAAGTGCCTGACAGTCACACAGAGAAGCACGTGTTTTGGTAATTTCCACTGTCCCTCTGATACAGCACGGCATAAGTCTTGCCCGATGGAGAACACTATACGATTCAACTTCTCCTGCGTTTCCACTTGTTCTTTGCCGGCCAAAACCATGTTAAGGAATCGGACGAGGTCTGGAGGCAGGACATTTTCGCAACTGAGTTCCATATTGTCAGATGTTGGCGGCCACAGTTGGTCTTTTGAATCTTCGAAAGCCTGCAGAATGTTACGACGAAGACGGAGAGCGACGTCCCGGTACTTGTCTGCACTTCCAAGGACGTAAGCTTGAGCAAGAGCATCGGCAACAGTGATAACCGAACTATGCACAAGCCAGAATGAAAAGGCATCCTTTGTGTTGTCCGGGACCTTCGTGAAGTTGACCTGATTTTTGATCGGGTTATTTTGAAGCCGTTTCAGCAACTTCTCAGAACGATAGTTCTGGTTCTCATAGCCATTGCGTTTCAATTCTTCGGCATATAATAGGCGCAAGGAAGACAGCAGTTGGACCTCATTCTGTTGGACAACATGCATTTGAATGTTCTCCAGTACGAAGTCGAGTGCCTTTTCATGTGCAGCTGACACACGGGCATGCTCCGTATCCTTTGGCCCTTCAGCCCTGCGAATCCCACGTTCATAGTTTGCAAATGCTGTTCGGAAAGATCTCAAGCACGATGGATGGTGTTTGGCCTCAACAGCAAAGAGATCCTTGTTTTTCACCAGTCGATGAAGTTGATCTAGACCCATTTTCTCAGCTCGTGATTCGATTTGCCGCCATGCATTTTCTTTGTTCTTCAAGGACGAGAACAGCTCAGCTCGTTCAGTTTTACGGTCACCATCTTTGACCTCTAGTTTGTCACAGAATATGCACTCTGGGGGGAAGATAGGTCCAGTGGAAGACCTTCTACGAGGGGAATGATGTTGTTGCGAGGTTGATGCTTGCGATTCTGTTTGATCTCCCAGAAGATGGAGGTTGCCAGTAAACCGCTGATAACACTGTCGATGATATCCAACACTTTGCAGGTCATCTGGCAGAGATGCAGGGATGTGGTCGCACACTGCTTGCATACGATACGGGGACCCATGTGGTTGGCGGAGACGTCTCTCCCGGATTGTATGAATTTGCCAGAGTTTTTCAGCAACAGTTCCTTTAACATTACTGAATTGTGTGAATCGACCATGATCAGATAAAGATGGCACATGAAGGATGCATGCAGGTGGAGCGTGTTTGGAAGGTCCAGGATCTGCGATCTTTTCACGTTTTCTTTTAGACATGGTTGCTAAATGTCTACACTGCCACCACCACTGTTAATCTGCAATCTGTAATGTCTACTACCTCTACTACCACTGTTTATTATAAGACCTGAAAAATACCACCACACATGCTAATCTAGAATTTCTACCACCTCTACTACCACCTCTACATGTAGTAGTAGAAGTGGCAAAAGCCACCTCTACTACTACATGTATTTCTACCACCACCGACATTAATGTGGAATGCAAAGCAAAGCTGAAACAACACCAAAGATGCAGTACACATGCTGTTATGTTGCATAGAGACATGCAAAGGACATATTAGATCACCCCGCGAGTAGTTTTATTGTGTTCTTTGACCCTTTGAACATAGGTCCGGACACTTAATGTCTGCTGTTATCATTAATATGGGCTGAGATATGGCGAAAAATAGATTTTTCGCTAAGGGCAGCAAAACTTAGCATACTCACATGTCTTAGACACATCTGATCACTTCAACAATAGTTTTATAATGCTCTTGGACCCCTTAAGTATTGAGCTATCTGCACTATGGGCTGAGATATGACGAAACATACATTTTCCAGTAATGGCGACTAATTTGCATAAAAATGGTACGTGGGACATTTTGACAACTTTTTAACATACCAAATCGTTTTCTATGACATTTTTTCCAGTTTAGAAACACCAATTAGAAATTGATTTCCGGGGGGTGCACGATACCCCCTTCTTCCTACCCAACTAACCATGCCACTGAGCCTAACCGCCAAAGAAACCCTGTCTGTGAAAATGATTTGCCAAGCCACTGAGACAAACCAACCGAAGGAGGAAGTTAATGCATAACGGTTTCTATAGGATTGTCCAATCGCTATTCTAAATGAAATATGAAGCGTCTCCAGCTTCTAGATATCGTTGTTATTCCATATTTGGGAAAGAAGGAGCAACACCATTGAAGTACATACCATAAATCGACATGCCTTCATATTCAGAGAGTAACTTTGGTTTAATGCTGCCGATTTGAATAATATTTCAGTTCTTTCACAGTATGTCAGTTATCGTTGGAGGAAAGCCCAAAATGATGAGGTTCTAGGCGTTTACCACATTTGTGGGAAAAGACTACTCTCATTGTGCCATGGGACAATTACTTCATAGCATTAAACAGTTTTAAAACAAAATCTCCTTTCTCTAATCACTTTGGTTGGTTGGCTGTTTTACGCTGCTCTCAGCAATATTGCAGCTACATGATGGCGATCTGTAAATAATCGAGTCTGGACCAGACAATCCAGTGATTGACATCATGAACCTCGATCCACGCAATTGGGATCGATGACATGCATCAACCAAGTCAGCAAGCCTGACCACCCGATCCCGTTAGTCGCTTTTCACGACAAGCATAGTCGCCTTTAACGGGAAGCATGGGTTGCTGAAGACCTATTTTACACGGGATCTTCACGGGTCTCTCTCATCAAGAATGGTCCTTGACCAGTCGTCTAACATACGGCAAGTTGGATACCTTGTCACGTCAGAATCCTTTCATAGATGGTGCGAATCCCAGAGTTTGCACCATACCCTTGCAAATGGGTTTCCAGGAGCTGCGTCACTTGGGCTCTCTTCCCATGTTGAGCTGACACGCCCTGATACAACTGAAAGACTGAAAGTTCACGTAGCGTTGAACCCAAGTACCTAACAAACTCCGACCTGTCACCAAGTCACCTGTCTTTACGTGTCTGAAACACCGTGATACAAAAAGGAAAGACTGAAAGGTACTCTCAACTCACTAACTCGCACTAAGCCACGCGCTTATACGTGTCTGACAAGCCTTGATATAACTGAAAATGAAAACAATTCAATCCTAAAGATGTGTTTAGAATTTTATTTGGTATCATAGCCATACAACCTTGTGCAATTCTAAAGGACACAGTAAAACAGTTAGATCGGTATGTCTAACATAGCAACGAGTTTCTTAAGTTCAACAATTCAAGGATAAAAGATAAAAACGGTACTGCAAACACGGAAATGTCTATAGAAGTCAAAAATCAAATACATTCTATATCAAATATAAGTGGCAACGAATACGATACAGGCTCAAACAGTTCTGCATAAATAATTATAAACTGTAATGATATAATTTACTCTCAAAATATGCATATGTACTGAAACGCAAAAGAAATGTCATCATGGATAGATATATGAGAAACCCTATTTGTCCAAACACTGTAAACATACTTTGAGGAATATTATAAAGATGAAACTTGGCAAAACTGATCATCAAGGTTGAAATTAAAGTGTCAAATGTTCTTAAAGTGAAACACAACACGAGTCTCTGAGAAAATGACATCACAAGTCATTATCTCGTGTATCCGCCATGTGCATTGATGACTGCCGTGCAACATCGATACATGGAATGGATGAGTCGGTTGATGAAGGCCATAGGCACTTGAGCCCAAACTCTAAGGAACGCCTGACGCAGTTCAGCTGCAGTTGTCGGCCTTGGTCGGACGTTATTCGGCCATCTATGAATCTCGTATCACAGGTCCCCAATGGGATTTAAATCGGAACTGAGGGCAGGCCTCTGCATGGTTCTGATGCCATTCTGCTGGAGGAAGTCTCTTGTTGCTCTCGCAACGCGACGTGCCAAATGAGGTATGGAGTGTGGTCTCAAGACTTGATCAATGTACCGAGCTGTTGTGACACTATCGCCTCTCCCTGGACTGATGTTCTGGAAGACCACAGGGCCGGCCCTCTGTGCAAGCTCAATTCCACCCGACATCATGATGATTTTTAGACCACCCCACGAGTCTCTCTCAACAACACAAGCATCCGAATAACGTTCTCCACGGCGTCAACCACTTCTCTTGTTCTTCATAACAATAACTTTCGTTTGAATGTTATAAACCAGGTAAAGTTTGTCTCTCGATGCAAACACACCTCTTGTCTTATCATCAAAGACTATTCTATGAACTCAAAACACTCAAATATTATGCAAACGTATGTGCCCAAATACAAACAGCAATACATATAATCAAGATCCAAAATTCAAAAGACAATGATTGCACAAATACTCCTCCAAAACTTAAACGTCTATAGAAAAAAAATACTCATACATCAAAACGTTTGTTTCTCGGTTTGCTGTTTAACGCTCCACTAAGCATCTCAGTAATCGACTATGGACCAGACAACCTAGTTGGCTCCATGAACATCGATCTACACAATTGGGACACGATCACATGCATTAACCAAGTCAGTGCGCCTCACCACCCTATTCCGTTAGTCACCTCTTACAACAAGTATGGGTGGCTGAAGGTCATTTCTAACCCAGATCTTCATCAGGTTATATGTCATAACGATGTATGTTATCTGATAAATGCAGCAGTACAGTCTGATGTGAAATTCTTCCTTACGAGCTCTAACGACCAAGCATTCGAGAACGCTTAAGGCTTGATATTCACAAATGGCTTCGATTTTTTGCAGGCCATGCCACTAAATGTTGTCAGTTCCCTTCAATCTCATCAACTAATTCCATTTGTCAAGTTGATTGTGGGTATCGAATGAACATAATATACCACAATGTTAATATGATCTACGTGTGTGGATTTCTTTAATGTGTTGTATCAAACACTTAAATAGAGGACTACGATTTGTTAAATGCTTCCTAGACACGGAAAATGTATATACAACCTTGTGTGTAAATATTAAGATAATTGTGCTCCAGAGCAACGTTTCCGTTTGTGGATGGGGAGACTATGATATTGTTTCATTGACAACACAAATCGGTCACCTGACGAGGTTTTGTCTGTGATCACTATTGAATGAGACAAATGGACAGGACATACTATAAACATTATGAAGAGACATAAAACATTCAGTACACTAACACTGAAATATTATTAGTTAACAGTATAAAACATCACCATTAGAGAACAACAGATTCCAAAGGCGAAACAGCGATGCAAATTATGTGAATGGATCACTTAAAATAAGTGAAAACAGCAGGTCTCGCGGAAAGGCAAAGCATGTCCTGCCCTACCGGTAGCACCCGCCACTCACACAATTTGCATAAAGAATAAATGCTGCAACATGATGTTATAATATGACAGCAGTTGAATGAATAACTGGGATATGAAGGTTATAAATTTGTTAGATAAAAGTGGAATAGATATGATGGTTAGAGCAACAGATCAAATACCCAGAGGTATTTGTTAAGTCTTTTAAACAAGGATAAACGATTAATATTCTTACGAAATATCCACATCTTTATCTCCGTCTACTTTGAGTTTGATTGTTTAATATTCTGTAAAATTTGTTTCTGGATGCTAATCCTTGAAAGTTCATTGAGGTTTTCGATGTCCAATACACTGTATGTATGTAGACACTGGTAGATATAAAATTTTCCCCTAAAGAAAAGAATAATGAATTAGTGACCAATGTTATGTGTGAACTTTCACTTGTTTTATCAGTAGCTTTGAAATCTAAGATTTATATATTTACCAAGAAATTCGCGTGTCATCTCACATACAAGTTCAAGTTGCAACAGAGAAGCTTTTGCTTTGTATCTTTGAAAACGCTAAAAGCATGCTGCTTGTAAATGCCAACTTGTCTTAACCACTTAAAATCATAGGGATCTTAAAATCATAATTCCTATCTGAAATGTCAGTGCATTCATTTTTAATCAGCTAAATTCAAAATGTCCTCTTGGCATGCTCTGACTAGAAACACACACAGAAGACATCATTAAAACCAACTCACTCACTCAGTCACGACACGACACACAAATGCTACGTGATTGAGCACATTAACCATATAAGTTTGATTAAATACCATTTTCAACTTTTGTTCACGGGCGACTGAAAGAATAGTATAAATTCAAAACCTAACTGAACTGAAATGGAATACGGTCACTTTTACGATTGACACTGTACTTGTACCATGATCCAGTGACTGGCAAAACCGAATGTCACAGGGATCAAGATGAATGAAATATCTACCAAATAACATCTGATTGTTAACTTAATGGACGAAGGGTAGGGCATTATTCGAAATTTGTATTTCCTTAAAAGAGTCTATGAATTTTGTCAGTTTTACGGTGCTTGTTTGGAGTAGTTTAGATTAATTTACAGTTCACAGAATTAATTAGAGCGTTTACAGTATCAGAATTCGTCAGTTGCACTGGTACCTGTCAGCAGAACTTTCTGTTATATTGTCTAACACATTCGGTACCAACGACAATGTACCATTGGGTACACAACCTCCTCCAAACCCGCCGCATTTGATATGAATAACAGCCCCCTCAGCACTCCTTGACAAAGTCTCTAAGGCTGATTTGTAGCCTGTCAGTTTCCATTGTTGCTCGGGTGAAACAATCCATCCTGTTCCTCGCAGATCGATGGTGAATTCTCCTTTAGCCCCACAAGAACTCACATTGAAATCTTCATGTTTAGCATAACAATCTTTTGCATAGCCATACCTCGGAGGAGTTTGTGAAATGTTTGCATACGTGGTGTCGTCAACAATCACATGCATTGTGACTGGATGAACTCTTATTTTCGAGTACCATACTTCTCCATCACGCCCTTCACAGGTGGGATACAGATTTGTTTCTCCTTGGCAAACTTTGTTAGTCTTATTAGGAAAAATACCATAATTTTTATATTTAAGTGTAAGATACTCCTTTGGGTTCCCGCTACTCATATTGTTGCAGTAGACGCGAGTTCTGTAGAAGTCGAAGTTAGGCAACCTAATCCAGTATTCCCCATCTCCACTGGTCGGCGCACACTGCTTCACCTCACGACATGAGGATGGTACGGCTAAACGGCAATCTGTGAATGACCAATTACCACTCAGTCCACATGATGCACTGGCTTCTGGGTAGAAATCTGATTCACACACATACTTGACAGTAGTTCCTATTGGAAGTTCACGAGCAGAAACTGTGGTGTTCAAGACGGCATTGGGAATGGCATGGAGATGAGACGTTAAACAACCAGACACCTCACAAACTGGTTCTCCTGCTGGAATGCAAATGGTATTGAGAGGGCACACATGGTTGGTACACATTGCAGCAAGTCGCTGTGGCCAGTGTTGAATGTCAGAGAAGAGAAAGCTTGATATACTTTCCATGTTTGCGTCTGTGCTGTCAGATGACTTATAGTTCAGATCACACTGATTTTGTCCCTCATTATAGTTGAATGACTCACAATACTTTTTCCCAAGACAGTAGCGTGCACAGACCATCAGTCCACTGGCGTTAGTGGAGAGGATTTGAGCATTGACCAATTTAACTCCTCTTTTCACAGAGGGTACATTGTCAGTGCACATTTTCTCTGCAGCTACTGTAAGGTCCAAGAGGTTAAGCCCGTGCAATACAACAAGGCAAACTGCCCAGACATAATTGCCCGTTTGATTCCTCATGTCTACTCCGGAAATTTCAGAACCGACCAGGTAAGTATAAATGGTCCTTCAAATACACGATATTTAAACACATGTGAGCAAATGTTAAAAGCACCTACTACACCCGACCTGAAAGGCTGGATAGGCCTGTTAATAGTTAAGCCAGCCAATACAATCGATAAAATGCAATTTAACCTTTCATATTCATACCTTCATTACCGAAGCTTAGATAAATTGTTAGGCCAGCCAATACAGTCAATAAATTTAAGTTCAGCCTTACAAATTCATACGTACATACATGTTATTATTGATGCATTGCTCAAAGGATGTAATCTTGTTCATCTCATGCATACACTTTCAGTGTGTAAATAATCGTCATATATTTTTTCTTTCATTGTCTTGAGAAGCAATTGCCATGGCGACACCATAACGGGGACGTCACCGGTGCCCCATAGAAAGTAATACCCAGCAGCTGTATTCGCAATGACCCCCGAGAGGATTTCAGGTTAGAACTGGCTAGTCGTCACAGCCGACAAAACAAAAGATTTCAAAAGGAATATGATTGGAGACTGCCCAATCGATATTCCAAATGAAATATCAGGCATTTCGAGATTCTAACTATCATTGTTATTACACATTTAGTAACAACAACATTGAAGTACATACTTTAAATCGATATGCTTTCATATTTTTCAGAGAGTTACTTTGGTTTAATGCAACCCATTTGAATAATATTTCAGTTCTATCACAATATGTCAGTTAACGTTGGAGGAAAGCCCAAAGTGAGGCAGGTTCTAGGCGTTTATCACATTTGTTGGATAAGACTACTCTCATTGTGCCATGGGACAATTACTTCATAGCATTAAACATCCATGTCACAGTTTTAAAATAAAAACTGACTTTCTCTAATCATGTTGGTTGGTTGGTTATTTTACGCCGCATTCTGCTATTCTAAAAGACCAAAATTCTCAAATGTAAGAGTGTTAGGATTAGAGTTAATTCAAGAGTTTGCCTACTTGTTCACGGATGAACCTGGCCATACAGATTGAGTGTGTCATGATGTTTGGTTTGGTTTGGTTTGTTGTTTAACGGCGCACTCAGCAATATTCCAGCAAAATGACGGCGGTCTGTAAATAATCGAGTGTGGACCAGACAATCCAGTGATTGACATCATGAACATCGATCCACGCAATTGGGATCGATGACATGCATCAACCAAGTCAGTCAGCCTGACCACCCGATCCCGTCAGTCACCTTTTACGACAAGCATAGTCGCCTTTAACGGGAAGCAGGGGTTGCTGAAGACCTATTCTACACGGGATCTTCACGGGTCTCTCTAATCACGCATGGTCCTTGACCAGTCATCTAAGATATGGCAAGTTGGATACCTTGTCACGTCAGAATCCTATCATAGATGGTACGAATCCTAGAGTTTGAACCATACCCGTGCAAATGGGTTTCCAGGAGCTGCGTCACTTGGGCTCTCTTCCCATGTTGAGCTGACACGCCCTTATACAACTGAAAGACTGAAAGAAAGTTCACATAGCGTTGAACCCAAGTACCTAAGGAACTCCCACAATGTCACCTGTCTATACGTGTCTGAAACGCCGTGATATAAAAAGGAAAGACTGAAAGTTACTCTCAACTCACTAACTCGCACTAAGCCACCCGCTTATACGTGTCTGACAAGCCCTGATAAAACTGAAAATAAAATAAAATTCAATCCTAAAGATGTGTTTAGAATTTTATTTTGTATCATAGCCATACAACCTTGTGCTATTCTAAAGGACACAGTAAAACAGTTAGAGCGGTATGTCTAACATAGCAACGAGTTTCTTAAGTTCAACAATTCAAGGATAAAAGATAAAAACGGTACTGCAAACACGGAAACGTCTATAGTGAGTTAGTGAGTGAGTTAATATTTAACGTCACATCGGCAGTATTTCAGCCATATCGTGACGAGAAGTACATTTATAATACTTCTGTTTAGATTGAATAAAAACCTGTCAACGATGGACAGTAAAATAACTAGATTTATCACAGAATTTATTTATAACTAGTAGATAACAATAAAAATATAACATCATACGAAACAATACAAGATATAAATGAGATATTGACCGCCAGCCACTGAAGAGAGATCACCATGCTAGGGTCCATGGGGACTTACAGTACTTTTGCTACCTGCATGGACCCAAGCCGGATTTACATCATCCCTTCAGCTGTTAGCGATTATTGATAAAGTTGGCTAACATTAAAATAACAAATATGCTACGATTAAAAGTGTGGTACAAATAAATATACTTTGAAAGACGTGGTCTTACATACCCTCTCAAGGGGACAATAATTTTACACTACTTCAACCCTCTTTGAGGATACAGCCACCAACAGTCTCAGTAATTAATTTTATTCAACCAATTTTTAAAAAACACGAATTATATATACAGAAGATATTATTCAAAATGTATGTAACAATTCAATTTCCTTTAAAAAACCGATGATTAAATGAGAACTAAGATCAAAAAGATGCTTGAAGAATGAAACTTTGAAATAGTTATCCCTTGTGATGGCAAAATGAAACGTCTATAGAAGTCAAATGTCAAATACATTCAATATCAAATATAAGTGGCAACGAATACGATACAGGCTCAAAACAGTTCTGCATAAATAATTCAAAACTGCAATGATATCATATACACTCAAAATATGCATATGTACTGAAACGCAAAAGAGACGTCACCATGGACAGATATATGAGAGACCTTATTTGTCCAAACACTGTAAACATACTTTGAGACATATTAAAAAGATGAAACTTGGCAAAACTGATCATCAAGGTTGAAGTTAAAGTGTCAAATGTTCTTAAAGTGAAACACAACACTAGTCTCTGGGAAAATTGCATCACAAGTCAGTATCTCGTGTGTCCGCCATGTGAATTGATGACTGCCGTGCAACATCGATACATGGAATGGATGAGTCGGTTGATGAAGGCCATAGGCACTTGAGCCCAAACTCTAAGGAACGCCTGACTCAGTTCAGCTGCAGTTGCCGGCTATGTCGGACGTCATTCGGCCGTCTTTGAATCTCGTCCCACAGGTACCCAATGGGATTTAAATCGGGACTGAGGGCAGGCCTCTGCATGGTTCTGGTGCCCTTCAGCTGGAGGAAGTCTCTTGTTGCTCTCGCAACGCGACGTGCCAAATGAGGTATGGCGTGTGGTCTGAAGACTTGATCAATGTACCGAGCTGTTGTGACACTATCGCCTCTCCCTGGACCGATGTTCTGGAAGACCACAGGGCCGACCCTCTGTGCAAGACCAATTCCTCTCTCTCTCTCTCTCTCTCTCTCTCTCTCTCTCTCTCTCTCTCTCTCTCTCTCTCTCTCTCTCTCTCTCTCTCTCTCTCTCTCTCTCTCTCTCTCTCTCTCTCTCTCTCTCTCTCTCTCTCTCTCTCTCTCTCTCTCTCTCTCTCTCTGCAATAACGGCTCTCGTCTGGTGGTGCCAATGCTGGTGCTGTGTTGCCCACTGAAGGCGGTCCCGGCAATGACGTGGTGTCAGAATGGGTCCTCGGTGTGGCCTGTGACAGCGGAGGTGTCTGCTCGTCAAGTGGTCTGGTACCGTTGCTTGAGCCTGTATATGGTCCATACGTGGACTTGAAATGCATTGGCTACTTACCGGGCGGTTTGTCTAGCTTGCAATCGTCCAAAGGGTTGGTGTCGCTGATGTCTTGTCAATCTTGGCATGTGATAGCAATTCAATAACGAATGAATGTTATCCGATCTGGGTGGATTTTTATAGGGCAAGAAATGGGGGAACGCATGTGCATTTCAAATTGCACGGAACTCACGTGCATTGGGTTGGCGTAATACCTTTGGGCGATCGGTTTTATTGTCATCTGCTTTGTTTTTTTATCATCAAATTTCATTTTTCCGGACAAGGTAATTCTAAATTTTAGAAACTTTGACAAACATTACCCAGATATTTAAATAACAACTTTTCATGCAATGTTACTTGGGGTGACGTTTCTTTTGCGGTTCAGTATATCATACAAATGTTTGTGCCCTGATACAAACAGCAACACCGAGATTCAAAATCCAAAGAACAAAGATTAAACAATTAGTGCTTCAACCATGGAACAAAACACTCCTATTGGGTAAGGCAAGTGTAAATACAGCCTTGTGTGCAAATATTAAGAACATCGTGCTCCATTGTTACTTGTCAGTTTGCCTACCGCCTCCGTGGTCTAGTGGTAGAGCATCCTCCCGGAAAGTGGAAGGTCCAGGGTTCGATACCCGGCCGCGTCATACCAAAAGACGATAAAAGATGGTACTTGTTGTTACCCTGTCAGGCGCTCGGCATAAAGGGGCTAAAACAAGCACTGGTCGGCTCGGAGTCAGTATACTGTATCTGAGTGGGGTATTCATGTTAAACTGCAGCATGGTATTTCAGTGAGCTAGCACTATAAATCTACATCAGTCCGGACTAGTACAAGCAGCCACACAAACACACACATACATGCACGTCGCTATATAAGTGCCATAATCTTGGACGCGACGTTAAACCCCATTTCACCTCACCTCACCTCACTTGTCAGTTTGCTGTATGGCAAACTATGATATTGCTCCATTGTCTGTATAAATAGGTCCCCTGACAAGGTTCTGTCTGGGCTTGATGTTAAATGAGACAAGTCACTAAGAATATTTAAATATCTTCCTCTATTCACTTTTAAACTCATTCAGACCAACCTAAAGCATATAAATGTATTGCAGAGGTGTTTGAATCTTGACGTATGATATATAATTTCATAACACTGTAAATATTCAATAAAGTCACAATCGCCAAACCTCTTTTTCAAACCACTGATATTTTATGACAATATGGTGTAGTTCTGACAGTCACTGGTGAAAATGTCATTTGTCTCCTGTGTGAGAAGTTCTGGGCCTTGGCCAGATTGCTACAAACAGGTGTTTCCATTTCGTTGTGTGTAACCCGTGAGTTGTCTCCTCACTCACTCTTGCACGTGAAGGCCGGTCGTGTCTTGGTTTCGTCATCAGTTTGCCGTTCTTGAAGTAGACCACTAGTACTCAGTTTTTAACGTCCAGTTGTTGTTGTAGAATGATGACTGGAAACGCCGTAGCCACCATCCCCGAGAGAAGAATGTCCATCTTGTCATCTGAGAACCTCAACTTTGCTATTTTTGGTCTTGGTTTAGTAGCACCATCCTTGTGAACCCCAAACCTGTGTGCGCGAATAACTTCTGTATCACGTCATGTCTACTGAATGCTTCACGTCTGTCTATCTCGCTGTTAAATTGTTCCATTTTCCCCTGTACTTTCTCCATCTTCGTAGATAACAAACCAACATCTGCATGCACAACATCTTGGATGTGGCAAACAGATCCATATCATTCTGAAGAGTTGTGAATTTAATTTCGAGGTGGCTGAATTTTTTTCACTTAAGCTGCGATCATCACCAGTGTTTATCTGGACTCTGAGGTCAGTTTTAACACAATGTAATTCCTTCATGACGGTTTCTTTATCATTTATAATTAAGTCTTTAAAATCATCTTGGGTAGTCGGTCCAGGGTTCATTTCCACCATATTATTCTGTGGGTGATCACCCCAGTGGGCACCGGGTCTGCACAAATGAATCGCACTTGGAAATATGCATCTTATAATATATCCACAAGAGTATAAGCCATATAAACATGTAGGCTAAGCAACACACAGCAGACCATGAGTCTAACGTGTGTATCTGATCCCGACACTGCAGGCAAGTTCACGCCATGTTTGTAAAGTGATATTTGCTTCGTATCTTTAGGTTGAAAAAACAGTCCAATTCTTGCTCTGTATACATCGATCGATATCATGTCCGAAAGCTATCACTGGTGGTTAATCAACTACTTCTCTATGCTCTTCATAACAAGAACTTTCGTTTGAATGTTGTAAACCAGGTAAAGTTTGTCTCTCGACGCAAACACACCTCTTGTCTTATCATCAAAGACTATTCATATGAACTCAAAACACTCAAATATTATTCAAACGTATGTGCCCAAATACAAACAGCAATACATATAATCAAGATCCAAAATTCAAAAGACAATGGTTACACAAATACTCCTCCAAAACTTTAACGTCTATAGAACAAAATACTCATACATCAAAACGTTTCTTTCTTGGTTTGCTGTTAACGCTCCACTAAGCACCTCAGTAATCGATTACAGACCTGACAACCTAGTTGACTTCATGAACATCGATCTACACAATGGAGACACAATCACATGTATTAACCAAGTCAGTGCGCTTCACCACCCTATTACGTTAGTCACCTCTTACGACATGTATGGGTTGCTGAAGGTCATTTCCATCTTCATCATATGTCATAACGATGTATGTTATCTGATAAATGCAGCGGTACAGTCAGATGTGAAATTCCTCTTTACGAGCTCTAACGACCAATCAGCAGAAGCATTCAAGAATGCTCAAGGCTTGATATTCACAAATGGCTTCAATTTTATACAGGCCATGCCACTAAATGTTGTCAGTTCCTTTCAATCTCATCAACTAATTTTATTTGTCAAGCTGAATGTGGGTATAGTGAGTGAGTGAGTTATTATTTAACGTCACATGGGCAATATTTCAGCCATATCGTGACGAGAAATTACATTTATGATACATTTATGATACATATATTTAAACTGAATAAAAAGCTGTCAACGAAGGACAGTAGAATAACTAGAATATCACAGACTTGATTTAAAACTAGTTGAGAATATTAAAAGGCAGTAAGCATTAATGAACATCACAATTTAAAAATGGGCTAGAAATCGTCAGCAACTGAAGGGAGATCACCATACTGGGGACCATGGGGACTTACAGTACTTTTGCTTCCTGCATGGACCCCGGCAGGATTTATATCATCCCTTCAGTCACTGGCGACAGTGTACCAGTTAAGCCTTAGATTAAAATAACGAAGATACTACGTTTAAAAGCCTAGTGTGCAGAAAAATACTTCGAATGATTTGGGACTTACATACCCTCTTAGGGGGACAATAATTTTACGCTACTTCAACCCCCCTCAAGGGTACAGCCACTAACAATCTAAGTTATGAATTTCGCACTACCAATTTGTAAAACAATACATTGAACACATCAAAATTTATGAAAAAGCTCTATTTCCTTTAAAAAACATAATATTAAACGAGAATTAACATCATTAAAAAGGTCCTTAATTGTTTTTACATTGAAATATTTATCCCTTGTGATGGAAAAATCAACACAGTCAAGCAGGACATGCTTGACCGTGATTCTTTCATCACAAGGGATACAAAACGGAGGATCCTCACCTTGTAATAAATATTCGTGCGTATATCTGCTGTGGCCAATACGACATCGTCGCATAATGACCTCTTCAAATCTGGACTGACAGCCCAAGTAGGTGTAACCGATATTTGGTTTAATTTCATGTAATTTATTGATACCTACTTGGGCGTCCCACTTCTGTTGCATAAGATCTCGGATGTAAGATCGAATCATGGGTTTAAAATCAGTGTATGGGATCAGAAGTGGTGTCACAGATTTGTTGAGGGCTGCTTTTGCAGCAGCATCGGCCATTGTGTTACCTTTGATACCAACATGGCTTGGTAACCAACAAAAGACGATGTCATATTGGCCAGTAGCAAGATCATTAAATAACTCAAGAATTTGGATTAAAAGTGGATGTTTTGAAGACATATTTTTAATTGCCTGAAGACATGAAAGAGAATCTGAAAACAGTATGAATTGTTTATGTTTAGATTGATTACTGATATATTTAAGTGCTGTAAAAATGGCGTTTGCTTCTGCAGTGAATATTGAACTGTTATCAGGTAAACGGGAAGAGATTGTTCTGGATCCAATGACAGTGGCACTAGCAACTGTGCCACCATCCTTGGATCCATCGGTAAATATAGATTTATAAGTGTCATAATTGTTTCTAAGTTGGTGGTATTCTTGTTGGTATATTAATTGGTTAGTATCTGATTTCTTAAGTTTGGTTAATGTCAGGTCTACCTCTGGCTTTACCATTTGCCAAGGAGGAGAGGAGAAAAGTTGAGTAGGAGCTATATCTTGGAGTTTAATATTTGAAGCTGATATTGCAGATTTTATTCTAATTCCGAGTGGTGGATGGAGTGCCGATTTCTTATTGTAAAGATCTTTGTAGAGAGGATGGAATATACATTCAAAAGCTGGATTTGACGGATTAGAATATCATTTAGTGATGTATTGTAGAGATAATTTTAGTCGGCGTTGTTTAAGAGAAGGCTCATCTGCTTCTATATAGAGACTGTGAATGGGAGACGTTCTGAAGGCTCCAAGACAAAGCCTCAGACCCTGATGATGTATCGTATCTAATTTTTGTAAATTACTTTTGCAGGCTCCACCATAGATGATGGAGCCATAATCAAGTTTGGAACGAATTAGTGACCTGTACAAGTGTAAGAGGGTTGTTTGATCCCCTCCCCACTTTGAATTAGAAACAACTTTTAATAGATCGAGTGCCTTCAGGCATTTAGCTTTGAGGTATTTAATATGCGGGAGAAAAGTTAAGTGATGATCAAAAATAAGTCCCAAGAACTTGGCTTCCTTAACAACTTTGATAGGAGTGCCATTCAGAAATAGTTCAGGGTCCTTATGCGGTTTATATTTTCGGCAGAAATGTATGCAATTAGTTTTTGATTTGGAAAATTTAAACCCGTTTTCTAGACACCACTTGTTAATTTTATTAAGACATAATTGTAATTTCCTTTCAATTGTGTGCATATTTTTACCCCGACAAGATAGATTAAAATCATCCACAAAAAGTGATCCATCAACTGAATCATTTAAAACTTTTGACAAACTGTTAATTTTTATACTGAATAAAGTGACAGACAAAATACTGCCTTGTGGGACACCCTGATCCTGATTATAATGATCAGACAGGGTTGTACCCACTCGGACTTGAAATTGCCTGTCTGTTAAAAACTGGGATATAAAATGAGGCAGACGGCCTCTTAATCCAAAATCATGAAGATCTTTTAAAATACCATGTTTCTATGTTGTATCGTAAGCTTTTTCTAAATCGAAAAAGATCGATACAGCATGTTGTCTATTTACAATGGAATTTTTAATGAACGATTCTAAACGCACTAAATGATCGATAGTACTTCTATTTTTCCGGAAACCACATTGTATATTGGAAAGAAGATTATTTGTTTCCAAGTACCACACTAATCGATTATTTACCATGCGTTCCATCGTTTTACAAACACAGCTAGTTAAAGAGATAGGTCGGTAATTTGATGGATCAGAATGATCCCGCCCAGGTTTGGGAATGGGGATAACAATGGCTTTATGCCATGAAGCTGGAAACATCCCAGATGTCCAAATATCATCGAATATATTTAACATAGTTTCAAGGCATGATTCGGGCAAGTGTTTCAGCAGCTGATAATGAATATTATCAGCGCCTGCTGCTGTATCATGAGCTTGCCCTAAGGCAGTATATAGCTCATGTAGTGAAAATACCTCATTGTAATCTTCACCATTATCAGATGTAAAATTTACTTTTTTCTTTTCCTGTTGAAGCTGATATTTTTGAAATTCAGGAGCGTAATTAGATGAAGAAGAATGATGAGATAAAGTTTCACCAATGCTATTGGCAATGGCAGATTTATCAGTTAACAAAGTATCGCCATCCTTCAGATGGTTAACTGTAGAATTTGATCCCTTGCCTTTGATCTTTTTAATCATATTCCATACCTTGGACATAGGGGTACGAGAGTTAATTTTGGAGACATAGGTCCGCCAGGATTGACGTTTATTTTGCTTAAATAGACGTCTTGCCTTGGCATTTGAAATTTTTACAATATTTAAATTATGGACAGTGGGATGTTTACGGAAGTACTTCTCCGCCTTCTTACGACATTTCTTAGCTTGTTTGCAAGTGTCATCAAACCACGGTTTACGAACACGTGGGTTGATAGAGGACTTAGGTATTGATTCATCAGCAATTTCATTCAGTAGATCTGAGAACAACTGAATCGGGTCAGTAACATTTTGAAAAGACGTAGGTAGTAATTTATCTTTGCATAAAGATTGAAATAAAAGCCAATCAGCCTTCACAAAATTCCATCGAGGTGAAGGTGGATCATCAGCGGGATTAATTGGTTTAAGCACCGTGGGGAAATGGTCACTCCCACATAGGTCATCATGGACAGACCAGGAGAATTCATTCAACAAAACTGAATCCGTCAAAGACAGATCTAAAGATGAATAGGTACCAGTAGCAGGGTGCAAGTAAGTGTCGGAGTCATCATTAAAAATGCAAAGATCGTTATCGGAAACAAAATCCTCGATTACTTTTCCCTTTTGATTAATGGTTGAACTTCCCCATAGAGGATTATGCCCATTTAGATCACCCATGATGACACAGGGCTTTGGGAGTTGGTCGTATAGTTTTTGTAGATCATTTCGCTGAAGATTTGAAGAAGGAGGAATGTATAAGGAGCAAAGTGTGAAGGCAATATGCAGTGTTAGTCTAACTGCAACTGCTTGCAGAGTCGAGTCAAGCGGAACAGGACTGTGAACAACGCCCCGCCGCACTAAAATAGAAGCACCTCCAGTAGCTTTATCTCCTGGAGGAGAGAAGGAATGATATGAACTATATTGCTTTAAATCAAACTTATCTGTATTTTTAAGGTACGTCTCTTGTAAACAAATTGCTGATGGATTTAAATCACTTGTTAATAACTGTAGTTCATGAAAATTATGCCTAAGTCCTCTGCAATTCCATTGCATTATATTAGACAATTGAGTTATGGTGGCTCAATTGGAGATCGCTCGCGTGAATGTGAGGAGGAACTACTCCCCCGCCTGTCCTGTGAGGACAGAGTAACCTCCATGTCCAGAGGCCCAAAGGAGTTCTGTAAAGGAACCTCTGAAGGTGAAGGGACGATTGGCAGTTGTTTTTTCTTCAATTTCTTTTTTTCTTTAGTCGACAAATGAACAACGACTGGTTGTTTGACTGACGTGTGTGAAGGTCTCTCAGACTGAATCTCAGTCTGAGATCCTGAACTGGATACACTGATGGTAGGAATAGGCTGAGTGATTGGAATAGTATCAACTGGTTGATCTGACGTGACCCATGTCAAGTCAGTCTGACACGAAATAGTAGATGTTGTAACAGAGCGGGAGACTGCAGCGGAGTAGGACATAGTTGAGGGGGTAGTGGTCTGAGTTTTGAATAGTTTTTTTGCATCCAGATAGGATATGTTTTTTTCACATTTGATTTTCATTATTTTGGATTCCATTTGCCACACAGGGCAAGATTTTGATGAAGCAACATGTGGGCCTGAACAATTTGCACACTTCAGATCATGATTACAGTCAATGCTCTCATGGCTGTCACCACAACGATGACATACCACAGAGTTATGACAGGATTTTGAACCATGACCGAAATGTTGGCACTTGTAGCATCGGAGCGGATTGGGGACATACACATCCACTCCGATGTTCATATAACCTGCTTTTATTGACTGTGGAAGGGAAGTTTGGGCAAACGTCATGAGATAGGTATTGGTGTTCGTGATGACACCGTCTTTCTTAATCGTGAAACGTTTTACAGCGGTTACAGCTTGGTCTTCCAATTCAGTAGCAATTTCATCCTCAGACATGTCGGACAGACAACGAGCCCTGTCACGAACAATGCCTTGACAAGAGTTTAAAGTTCTGTGCACAGACACAGCAACCTCAATATTGGCAAATGTAGATATAGACAACAGATTGAGAGATTGCTGTCTCCGTGCACACTCCACCAGAAGCGAACCACTACGGAGACGGGTGACGTTCTTGACCTCACCACAAATACCGGACACAGCCTTAGAAATGGCAAAAGGATTTAATTTGATAGGCAGGTTATCAGCAGCCTCAATAACCAGGAACCTAGCCCAGGTATCAATATTTTGAGAAATACTTCCAGACGAAATATCAATGTCTTCTAATCGTCTCTTTTTTTCATTGCGAGATGAACCAGATTGTTGTTGAGCCATGATGAAAGAATATGATTCAGCACCCCTGTTCCCCACCCGCCATCGAGTGTCAACAAGGACAGTGTTATATTGCACCGGATATCCAGGATGCAAACACCAGGGATACAGGGATGCTATACTCCAGCAAATATGACTTGAATAGCTATATTTATCTACCAGATGTAGTGCCAGGAAGGTTCAGTCCATGACAAGAAACTGGAGACATACAGAATACAGAGGTCAACATCACCAGATTGGCCCATGAGCCACCGCCTTCTGGCGTAAGACTCTAGGCAATTTATTCCATCAAAAATTGGTAATTCATACAAAGTATGCTTGGCCAAGTCCAAAATATACATTATAATACAACACAGGAGTGCATATACAATATTACGCACAGGGCCTGGCATGACCAGCCGATTGATAAGACCGGGCCCATCTTACCACCCGTCTAGGCGAAGTAAGGGTCGAAGTAGTGTGTTGGGCAAAGGAACACAGTTCCAGGAACCAGTGCCCTCAACTACCAGACTCCCGTCCTCCGCCGACACAGGGACGCAACCCACGGCAAACGGGCTGCCCACTTTGGTCGCCTCTTACGACCAGCAATGGGGTGCTGTGGAAATATTCTACCCCGGTTCCACACGGGGGAAGAGCTATTAGCGCTACCCAGCACTCACCACGAGGAGGTTGCTCTTCACGAGTGCCGAATGTAGGTATAGAATGAACGTAATATACCTATTGTTAATATGATCTACGTGTGTGGATTTCTTTAATGCGCTGTATCAAACACTTAAATAGAGAACTAAACTAAGCGGCAAAAGAAGGTATAGGTTGTCAATTTGTAATTTTCCTAAAAACAGCGATAACAAGTGGAAAGTGGGTATTGGGAATATGACTGCCCAGGAACAGGTACCAAAAAACACCTCACCCGAACGAGCTACCTTTGACGGCGCTAGTGCGGTGGCAAAATATGGGGAAACAGGTTTCCCGCCTATGGCATAAACTGCACGTTAGCTGTATAAATGCGTTCGTCTGAAGGGTATAACCACACGTGATGAAAGCACACAAAAGAAATGCCACGCCTGTCACAGGAGCAGAGAGAGAGAACCATCGGTATGGCCGAAATGGGGGCAACACAGGTTCAAATTGCCAGAAGGTTTGGTTGTACACAATTGACAGTAGTCAGGCTGATAGAACCGGACGACCCCGAGTGACAACAGCACTGGAAGACGGTCAGATGCAGCTCATTCACCTGCGAAACAGATTCGTAATGACGACGGCGACAGCAGCAAAAGCGTTGGAACATTCCATCAGCCAACGTACAGTACTACGACGACTTCGTGCTGCTGGAACCCGAGCGTATCGTCCTTTCCGAGGAATGGTACTGACTGCTCAACATCGACGCCTGAGACTGCGATGGATGTAAACTGCATGCATACACTTTCAGTGTGTAAATAATCGTCGTATATTTCTTCTTTCATTGTCTTGAGAGCCAATTGCCATGGCGACACCATGACGTGGACGTCACCGATGCTCCATAGAAAGCATTACCCAGCAGCTGTACCTTCAATGACCCCAATGATTCCCGGTTTGAACTGGCTAATCGTCAGACCTGACAAAACAAAAGATTTCATCTACATGCCAAATGCAGAGTGGATACCTGGTTATAAACATTGAATACTTGTCAGCTTCAAGAACGTTGACAGGCCTGTTTCATGACAATTGACAGTGACAAAGTATGTACATTCTTGAGTGCACATACAAGTTCATTTATTCAAGAGCTTGTTAGTTACTGCTGCTGCCACACAATTGACAAATTGTATTGTCTTTTGTGATTGTTATCCTAAAACTGTGGTTTTGAGTGCAATTTGTGGATTATACCTTGATCTTGTGTGTTCATTTACTGATTTCACAATTTAGTCCTCTACGAACCGGTTTCTGTGGTCACCTTTTTGTTTCAGTCTGGACTGACTAAACCAGGTATTTGTGATAAATAAAGTTCTAAAGAAACCCTTTGAAGTGGTTTACACCATACCAATACCCCTAAACGTCGTGGAGCTTTTGTCCCTATAAACATTTTAAAAGTATTGAAAGTACAATTATACAGTAAAATGCTTTTCTCCAATTCCACAGATTGGCAAGAATTCAGTCACTCACTAACATCATCACAAAATAGAAACAATTAACACCAGATCCATTAGACTCCCTTTTATCTATCCATTAGAAAAGATGTTCCAGACAGGTGCAAGATGCCAATATCATTCTGCCCTGTTCTTCTGAATGGCACTCTCCAGTTGTCACAGTTAAAAAAGGTGATACCTCTTACCGATTTGACGTAGATTATAGACACCATAATACAGTTACCAAGCCAAAAGTTTTCCCTCTACCACATTTTGAAGATGTCGTTGATGCTGTAGGCGACAGCCATCCCACAAATGTTAATGTCCTTTAGTGTGCTAGTGGCTTTTGTCAAATACTCACCATCAAGACACAAAACACAAGTCGGCCTTCATTACATCTGATGGTGTTTTTGAATGGAATCTCCTCCCTTTCGAACTCAAAAATGCTCATTTGAGCAAACCGTTTTAGAAGCACTTACAGAAAGGAATTTGCGTTACATACTAATATATGTGGATGACATCATAACGTTTTTGGAACATTTGAATTATCTCAAAGCAGTATTCTAAAAGATCAAAGAAGCAGGACTCACTAAAAAACCAATCAAATGTAATTTCGCGACAAAACAAGTCACCTACTTCGGTAGTATTTAGCATAGATGGCATCCATGTTGATCATTCGAAATTAGATACAGTCACACAAGTCCCATTCCCTAAAAATGTCCATGATGTGCGTCATTACTTTGGTTCGGCCAACAGGCATTTAGAGGGCCAAAAGAGACAACATACTGACAACCAGTATTGCCATTCGTCTTTCATGATGACAACGCCCGAGATCACCGTGCACGGATCGCCAGTGCTCACCTCAAGCAGCTCAACATCCATGGAATGCCATAGCTAGCAGTGAGCGCAGGCATTTTCCCCAGTGAACACGTCTGGTACATGATCGGGAGACTTGTACATCAACGTCATAGGCCGCCGACCACGTTGGCTGAACTTGGCAAGGAACGACAACATGGGCGGAACAGACACCTACAAATCCCCATTTGGAGACTCATATGCAGTATTCCACATCGAGTGAATGAATGTTTTACAAATCGTGGCGGTGTTACCACTACAGACAAAAACATTGAAATTTCCAATCTTACTCCTACTGTCCTTCAAGTTCGTTTGTGGTCCAAACTTCTGTCATTCTTCACTACCGGTTGTAATGTAGTCCCAATAAGTTCATTTCTATCATACCACTATTACCAGAAACTAATATCTCTCACAATTTTGGAAAATGTAAGTATATATATCCGAGTATACCTTACTTTTGATGACCATGATTTGTCAAAAGATGAGCAGTGAAAACATTTCAACATAGATTGTCTGTATGCAACAAACAATCAACATTATTAGCACCAAGTGAGAACATTTTCACATTTGTAAAACGGGAATATCACACAATTTGGTGCTTTATTTCCGAAACATTGATCAATGTGTTGACCGTGTAGGATATACCGGCAAGAGGGGTCCCTTTCTTTTTTTGTAGTTGTCGGTGGATTCGCACTCTCGCTCTTAGGGTATCTCCTGTCTGTCCAGTCTGTTTGGCTTTGCATCCAGCAAGCACATTGTATGACATAAATCAAGTTTTTGGAAGCACAAATCATATTTTCACGGACATAGAAATTTTTTTCCCGTCATTGAATGTACAAGAACAACATTGAAAAACATGAGGACAAGTACCACAATAAGGTCTGTCACACTTTTGTACTGTTTTACATTCTCAATTTCCTTGAGAGAAAGAAGCCCTAGAATGAATCTGTCAAAATTACGGCTGTGTCTTTTCTTTTTAATAAGTTTATTTTCTGACATTTTTTGTGTACGTTCTTTACACTCATTTAGAGTATCTCCTGAACATTTCCAAATATTTCCGGGTTTGGGGGATTAAAGCCTGTAACAAAAGGGAGAACACTCTCGTTAGGTATATCTTTAGGTTCTACAAGATCACAACGGTTTGTGATTTAGCATTGTTTATTGCGCATTCTACCATTTTTCTAGGGTAGTTTCTTTCTAGTAGTAAATCCCTCAGTTCTCTGAGTCTACATTGTGCTCGATCTGAATTAGATACTTCGGCACAGATTCTACATGCTAATGTGTAAGGGACATTGATTTCTGTGTGACGGGATGGACAGGGATTGTAATGAGGTTTTGTTTGTAACCGGTTGGTTTGTAATCAATCTCTTTAAAATCAGATCTTAGTTCTCGCTACCACTAAACAAAGATCTGAGGACATCCCATTACCGGTCACTTCAGACCGAGCTTGCACGAACTTTGACCGACCAATGAAATGACTGACAGGAAGTCCACATTAGCCAGTCAGAAGGCAGCTTTCTCGTGCTTTATGGCACTAATTTCAAATTGGCGACTACGCTTCGAAACACATCATGACAAATGCTCCATAAAAAAATGAAACCTGAACATAAAAGCATTCTGGAATGGCTAATAGATGGTCTAGATTGTATGGATTCAGTCGTTAAGCCCGTAACTTGGATTCAGTCGTTAAGCCCGTAATTTAAATGAGATTGGTTTGTTATATACATGTTTCTATGTCAGTATATGTCATGGCAACCTGTCAATAATCAAGTCTGGATGAAGAAAATCAATGACTGAAGGCATAATCCATGATCCCATCATTGCGGAAGGTACACCCGCGAACATCCGGGTTAGAATAGGCCAAGGCTCGCTGACTTGGTTCATGCATGTCATCGATCTCAATTGCGTGGATGCTCATGATGTCATACGCTGGACTGTCTGGTCCAGACTAGATTATTAACAGACCGCCGTGGAATATTGCTGAGTGTGGCGTTAAACAACAAACGAACAAAACATTAACTGTGTGTTGTGTGACTTGTGTTTAGACTTACCGATGGAAAGATATTTGTTTTAAATAATAGGACATGATTTGACATAAGGTTTCAGATACACAGGACCTGACTGGGAGTTGTTTTGTAACACGGTTACATACTAGACAATAACATTTCGCTTTGCCTACAAAACAGCCAACCTATGTAGTTACATTGCATGTGTTACCATATTATCAATAATGCAAACGTCATGCTCATGTTTCTGTCCCTGATTATTATGGTTGCTATGGTTTTGGTGTTTTATTTGGGAGCATGACTTTCATGCGCATGATATGTTAGTGTGAACAGCATACAACTATTGTTTAGCTTTCGAGTGCTCATTAAACTCTTACACAATCTCACGGTTTGCTGAAAATCAACATCTACGCACCGTGGATTTGCTCAAAACAGGAACGAAGTTTTGAAAAATCAACATCATCTCTTTGGAGACGTTATCTACAGCAGGAAACACTCATGAGTTGCCACGGGCCGGTCGTCACCGTGTGGCTTCACGTCAACAAGACAACCATATCCGGTTGGTGCATCTATTGAATCGATACCAAAGTGCCACATTAACAACACGGACAATTTGTGGCTTGACGCCAATAAGGGACAGTACGGTACGTAACCGGTTGAGCGAGCACAGCGCCTGGCTTGACATCCAGCGATACGCCCAACTTGCCCCCTACCTCGACGCACGCCAAGCTTGGTGTGGACAGACAAGACTGGGACAATATAATTATTGTTAAATTTACAACCCCGATTGATTACTTTCATTGGTAGAAATTAATTATTTTTAAACAGCGGCGTTAAACAACAAACAAACAAACAGAAGGTGCTCAAGATTGCTAGTTTCGACCAGACAAACCAGTGATTTATGTTATGAGCAGCTTCACACCATGGAGAAACGATGATATACAATTAACAAAGTCACTTAGCCTGACCACTCGATCCTTTTCGTCGGCTCAGACGCATTAGTTGCCGGGTACCCATTCTAATCCAAATCCTTTATGTGGGTCATGTCATTGAGCAGTGTCATCAGGCCTGAAAAATAGTGACAACAAATAGGATGAGTGGACTGAAATTAACATCGCACTCAACTTTATTTCAGATATATCATGGCGACCTGTTAACAATCGAGTCTGGACTTGGCAAATTGGAAGCATTAGTAACGAACCCCCGATTAGGGAAGGTAATATACTCCGAGTCCCAAGTCGGACCACCCGATCCTGTGCGGCTGGATCTTTAGTCAAACATGGGTCGGGTAGTCTAGTGGTTAAAGCGTTCGATCATCACGCCGAAGACCCAGGTTCGATTCACGACATGGCTACAATGTGTGAAGCCCATTTCTGGTGTCCCCCGCCGTGATATTGCTGGAATATTGCTAAATGCGGCGTATAACCAAACTCACTCACTCACTCACTTTGCCAAAAATGGGGTACTTGGCACCTTTTCGTCCCTTCACTCCCAAATTATTCGTAATAAATAGAGGTATCTGACGTTTTTAGATCGTATTAATAATTGAAGTTAAGATTGTAGTTATTGATTACACAATGAATTTTGTCGATTTTATTTAAAGGACTCCTGTAAATTACTAAAATTAATATTATCCATTTTTTGAAGTGATGGACATCAGAAGCTGAGGTGAGATGAAACGCGGTCCGAGGTCGCGTTAACGATTGTTAGTATCACTTAAATAGGTGAGGTGAGGTGAAATTTGGTTTAACGTCGCGTCCAAGATTATTGCACTTATATAGCGACGTGCATGTACGTGTGTGTGTTTGTGTGGCTGCTTGTACTAGTCCGGACTGATGTAGATTTAAAGTGCTAGCTTACTGAGATACCATGCCGCAGTTTAACATGAATACCCCACTCAGACACAGTATACCGACTCCGAGCCGACCAGTCCTTGTTTTAGCCCCTTAATGCCGAGCGCAAGACAGGGTAACAGCAAGTACCATCTTTTAACGTCGTTTGGTATGACGCGGCCGGGGATCGAACCCCGGACCTTCCGCTCTCCGGACGGACGCTCTACCATTACTCAAAGTGTAAGTAATTAGTGTGTTAATCACTATCGTCTTTGAAAAACGAAGTGTTGATAAGGCAGCGCCCAGCGCACAATCAAACCAAATCCCGATAACATTAATGAGATGTACATTAACACTAATTTAATTTTAGCATGTCACATATCGATGGACAATGGTTGTTGCTAAGTACACATAGATCAATTATTCTGAAATAAGGGGAAAACGCATAATTGCTAAGAATCAATATGCAGTTTACTGACATGAACTAACTGAGCTAATTATTTGTTATGATGATGCTCACACAACCTTGTTGATTTATGGGTCGATAAACATTATGTTCGAGCCTTATGACCGCAAATGGTAAATGATAAGGTCTGCTACGGTCAAACAACTGATTCATACTATGACCGAACTCCAAGCCGTTGAGAAGCGATGATATGAAATTAACAAAGTCATCTGGCCAGATCACCCGATCATTTTTGTCGCCCATTTATGACAAGCGTGTGTTGCTGGATACTTTCCCGAATCCGACATCTTCATGTGGGTCATTAAGCATGAGTATATGTATTTGATATATTTACCAAGAGTTTCATGTATCGACTCACATACATGCCAGCTGTAATTGTTCATGAGAGACCGCCTCCGTGGTCCTGTGGTAGAGCGTCCGCCCGGAGAGCGGAAGGTCCGGGGTTCGATCCCCGGCCGCGTCATACCAAAAGACGTTAAAAGATGGTACTTGTTGTTACCCTGTCTGGCTCTCGGCATTAAGGGGCTAAAACAAGGACTGGTCGGCTCGGAGTCAGTATACTGTGTCTGAGTGGGGTATTCATGTTAAACTGCGGCATGGTATCTCAGTGAGCTAGCACTATAAATCGGCATCAGTCCGGACTAGTACAAGCAGCCACACAAACACATACTCGTACATGCACGTCGCTATATAAGTGCAATAATCTTGGACGCGACGTTAAACCCAATTTCACCTCACCTCACCTCACCTGTTCATGAGAATTTGGTCTTTTTCCACATTTGTAAACAGTACAAGCAGGCCGGTTATAAATGGCAACATGTTTTCACCACTGCGACCTCAGTGAGGAAGATAATCTACCCAGACACCAAGCCTTACCACCCGATCCACCCCAGTGGGGAAGATAATCCACCCAGTCACAGAGCCTGACCACCTGATCCACCCCATTGAGGAACATAATCTACCCAGTCACCAAGCCTTACCACCCGATCCACCCCATTGAGGAAGATAATCCACCCAGTCACCAAGCCTGACCACCTGATCCACCCCACTGAGGAACATAATCTACCCAGTCACCAAGCCTTATACCACCCGATCCACCCCATTGAGGAAGATAATCTCCCCAGTCACCAAGCCTTACCACCCGATCCACCCAACTGGGGAAGATAATCCACCCAGTCACCAAGCCTGACCACCCGATCCACCCCATTGAGGAACATAATCTACCCAGTCACCAAGCCTTATACCACCCGATCCACCCCAGTGGGGAAGATAATCCACCCAGTCACAGAGCCTGACCACCTGATCCACCCCATTGAGGAACATAATCTACCCAGTCACCAAGCCTTACCACCCGATCCACCCCATTGAGGAAGATAATCCACCCAGTCACAGAGCCTGACCACCTGATCCAACCCATTGAGGAACATAATCTACCCAGTCACCAAGCCTTACCACCCGATCCACCCAAATGAGAAACATAATCTACCCAGTCACCAAGCCTTACCACCCGATCCACCCCAGTGGGGAAGATAATCTACCCAGTCACCAAGCCTTACCACCCGATCCACCCCAATGGGGAAGATAATCTACCCAGTCACCAAGCCTGACCACCCGATCCACCCCAGTGGGGAAGATAATCTACCCAGTCACCGAGCCTGACCACCCGATCCACCCATGTGTTGAAGGTGATCTACCCAGTCACCAAGGATGACCACTGATAGGGTAGGAAGAAGGGGGTATTGTGCACCCCCCGGAAATCAATTTCTAATTGGTGTTTCTAAACTGGAAAAATGTCATAGAAAACGATTTGCTATGTTAAAAAGTTGTCAAAATGTCCCACGTACCATTTTTATGCAAATTAGTCGCCATTACTGGAAAATGTATGTTTCGTCATATCTCAGCCCATAGTGCAGATAGCTCAATACTTAAGGTGTCTAAACCCATGTTTTGAGGGTCCAAGAGCATTATAAACTATTGTTGAAGTGATCAGATGTGTCTAAGACATGTGATATCATTGAGCGGGCCACAGCGATAGCGCCTTTCGTGAGCAGGTCCTTGGCCCCCGGATGCGTCTTCTCAATGTTTGTTAGGTAGACCTCCAGCCAGGTTAGATATCTGTCGATAAAAGTATTCAAGATATCAGCAATCATTAGATAAGAACATAAGGTTATGGAGATTCATATCAAAGTTCTACAAACCTGGAATAGTTTTGCCCATCGAATGCAAAGAAGAGTGCCGCCATCTCACCATTACACTTGTGAAACAGCTGGATGTTGTTAGTCTTCACGGAGTGGAGGAGCATGAAGATTAGGTGACAGTGTCTGATAAATGACATCCAGAAAGCTGCCGTCTTCCCCAGGTGGCCATTGAGAACCTTTTCCTCATATGCGTGATACCTGTCAAGAAATGTTCCAGTGTGAGGGTCATTGAGGGCTTCGTTGACGCTCTGTCGATTGCAAGACTGAGTCATGTTCAGAAGAGCAACCGGGTCACTGAAGGTGATGTTCTCCTCCTCTGCAAATTGTTCAATCAACAGCCTCTCCATTGCTTCACACACACTTTTGAGACAAAAAATAGACTTGGCATAGGCCTTCCCACTGAGAACACCCTTGAGGGATCCACTTGTGACCAGCTGTGCCTCAAATAGAATCTCTGTATATCCTGAGCCAGCCATTTTGTGGCCGGTGAGCATACCAATGTAATTCATAGACGTGTGGAATGGCCTAATCGTGACAACGTGACTAGCGAATTCATCTGGCCATCGCCAGATGATGGGTAGGGCTTTCATGCAGACACCTAGATCGAATGTATTCAGGACCCACGTCTGACCCACTTCAGCCGTGGCTGCCTCCGACCGCTTCAGTAGCTCGTGGACGACGCAGTTATCCGTTATAGGTTGATGGATGGGTGTGAAGTAGTCCACTGTTGATTTTCTTGGTGGTGGGGCACCGGTTGCAGAGGTGAAGCCCCCTAGTCCTGGTACAGGCTGCTTGCCACTGCTTCTGATGTACCTGCTGAACAGCCATAACTTGTACTCTTTCATCTGAGCAGCATAGACTGCGTCATTCCCTGCAGGGGGTTTGTGTGTGATGAGCCTTCGGGAAACTTTGGGCCAATGCGAGTGAAGTGCAGCGGTGGGAGAGTTTCTGGCGTGTCTACCTTCAGGCTTCGCTGCTGTGACTTGCCGATAATAGGCAAAGTTCGGACCCTAGTGCTCTCAAATCCAGGCTTGACCTCCTGCACCATGATTCCCCCAGCACTGTTTACAATGTTGCTGCCATGCACATTTGTTGTGGTCTTGTTCAAATTGTCCCACTCTGAATGGAATACAACGTTTCCTTCTCCTGTCACAATCTGGGGTGTCAGATGGGTTGAGGCTGCATCCGTCGCCTTGGCCAGTGCAGTTTCCAACTCCAAGCCAAAGTCATAGCTCTCAGAGTGGCCAAGCCGATGCAATATCGTGGTGAGCTGCTTGCTTCTTAACAAGTGCCTGACAGTCACACAGAGAAGCACGTGTTTTGGTAATTTCCACTGTCCCTCTGATACAGCACGGCATAAGTCTTGCCCGATGGAGAACACTATACGATTCAACTTCTCCTGCGTTTCCACTTGTTCTATGCCGGCCAAAACCATGTTAAGGAATCGGACGAGGTCTGGAGGCAGGACATTTTCGCAACTGAGTTCCATATTGTCGGATGTTGGCGGCCACAGTTGGTCTTTTGAATCTTCGAAAGCCTGCAGAATGTTACGACGAAGACGGAGAGCGACGTCCCGGTACTTGTCTGCACTTCCAAGGACGTAAGCTTGAGCAAGAGCATCGGCAACAGTGATAACCGAACTATGCACAAGCCAGAATGAAAAGGCATCCTTTGTGTTGTCCGGGACCTTCGTGAAGTTGACCTGATTTTTGATCGGGTTATTTTGAAGCCGTTTCAGCAACTTCTCAGAACGATAGTTCTGGTTCTCATAGCCATTGCGTTTCAATTCTTCGGCATATAATAGGCGCAAGGAAGACAGCAGTAGGACCTCATTCTGTTGGACAACATGCATTTGAATGTTCTCCAGTACGAAGTCGAGTGCCTTTTCATGTGCAGCTGACACACGGGCATGCTCCGTATCCTTTGGCCCTTCAGCCCTGCGAATCCCACGTTCATAGTTAGCAAATGCTGTTCGGAAAGATCTCAAGCACGATGGATGGTGTTTGGCCTCAACAGCAAAGAGATCCTTGTTTTTCACCAGTCGATGAAGTTGATCTAGACCCATTTTCTCAGCTCGTGAATCGATTTGCCGCCATGAATTTTCTTTGTTCTTCGAGGACGAGAACAGCTCAGCTCGTTCAGTTTTACGGTCACCATCTTTGACCTCTAGTTTGTCACAGAATATGCACTCTGGGGGGAAGATAGGTCCAGTGGAAGACCTTCTACGAGGGGAATGATGTTGTTGCGAGGTTGATGCTTGCGATTCTGTTTGATCTCCCAGAAGATGGAGGTTGCCAGTAAACCGCTGATAACACTGTCGATGATATCCAACACTTTGCAGGTCATCTGGCAGAGATGCAGGGATGTGGTCGCACACTGCTTGCATACGATACGGGGACCCATGTGGTTGGCGGAGACGTCTCTCCCGGATTGTATGAATTTGCCAGAGTTTTTCAGCAACAGTTCCTTTAACATTACTGAATGGTGTGAATCGACCATGATCAGATAAAGATGGCACATGAAGGATGCATACAGGTGGAGCGTGTTTGGAAGGTCCAGGATCTGCGATCTTTTCACGTTTTCTTTTAGACATGGTTGCTAAATGTCTACACTGCCACCACCACTGTTAATCTGCAATCTGTAATGTCTACTACCTCTACTACCACTGTTTATTATAAGACCTGAAAAATACCACCACACATGTTAATCTAGAATTTCTACCACCTCTACTACCACCTCTACATGTAGTAGTAGAAGTGGCAAAAGCCACCTCTACTACTACATGTATTTCTACCACCACCGACATTAATGTGGAATGCAAAGCAAAGCTGAAACAACACCAAAGATGCAGTACACATGCTGTTATGTTGCATAGAGACATGCAAAGGACATATTAGATCACCCCGCGAGTAGTTTTATTGTGTTCTTTGACCCTTTGAACATAGGTCCGGACACTTAATGTCTGCTGTTATCATTAATATTGGCTGAGATATGGCGAAAAATAGATTTTTCGCTAAGGGCGGCAATACTTAGCATACTCACATGTCTTAGACACATCTGATCACTTCAACAATAGTTTTATAATGCTCTTGGACCCTCAAAACATGGGTTTAGACACCTTAAGTATTGAGCTATCTGCACTATGGGCTGAGATATGACGAAACATACATTTTCCAGTAATGGCGACTAATTTGCAAAAATATGGTACGTGGGACATTTTGACAACTTTTTAACATAGCAAATCGTTTTCTATGACATTTTTCCAGTTTAGAAACACCAATTAGAAATTGATTTCCGGGGGGTGCACAATACCCCCTTCTTCCTACCCAACTAACCATGCCACTGAGCCTAACCGCCAAAGAAACCCTGTCTGTGAAAATGATCTGCCAAGCCACTGAGACAAACCAACCGAAGGAGGAAGTTAATGCATAACGGTTTCTACAGGATTGTCCAATCGCTATTCTAAATGAAATATGAAGCGTCTCCAGCTTCTAGATATCGTTGTTATTCCATATTTGGGAAAGAAGGAGCAACACCATTGAAGTACATACCATAAATCAACATGCCTTCATATTCAGAGAGTAACTTTGGTTTAATGCTGCCGATTTGAATAATATTTCAGTTCTTTCACAGTATGTCAGTTATCGTTGGAGGAAAGCCCAAAATGATGAGGTTCTAGGCGTTTACCACATTTGTGGGAAAAGACTACTCTCATTGTGCCATGGGAGAATTACTTCATAGCATTAAACAGTTTTAAAACAAAATCTCCTTTCTCTAATCACTTAGGTTGGTTGGCTGTTTTACGCTGCTCTCAGCAATATTGCAGCTACATGATGGCGATCTGTAAATAATCGAGTCTGGACCAGACAATCCAGTGATTGACATCATGAACCTCGATCCACGCAATTGGGATCGATGACATGCATCAACCAAGTCAGCAAGCCTGACCACCCGATCCCGTTAGTCCCTTTTCACGACAAGCAGAGTCGCCTTTAACGGGAAGCATGGGTTGCTGAAGACCTATTTTACATGGGATCTTCACGGGTCTCTCTCATCAAGAATGGTGCTTGACCAGTCGTCTAACATACGGCAAGTTGGATACCTTGTCACGTCAGAATCCTTTCATAGATGGTGCGAATCCCAGAGTTTGCACCATACCCTTGCAAATGGGTTTCCAGGAGCTGCGTCACTTGGGCTCTCTTCCCATGTTGAGCTGACACGCCCTGATACAACTGAAAGACTGAAAGTTCACGTAGCGTTGAACCCAAGTACCTAACAAACTCCGACCTGTCACCAAGTCACCTGTCTTTACGTGTCTGAAACACCGTGATACAAAAAGGAAAGACTGAAAGGTACTCTCAACTCACTAACTCGCACTAAGCCACGCGCTTATACGTGTCTGACAAGCCTTGATATAACTGAAAATGAAAACAATTCAATCCTAAAGATGTGTTTAGAATTTTATTTTGTATCATAGCCATACAACCTTGTGCAATTCTAAAGGACACAGTAAAACAGTTAGATCGGTATGTCTAACATAGCAACGAGTTTCTTAAGTTCAACAATTCAAGGATAAAAGATAAAAACGGTACTGCAAACACGGAAATGTCTATAGAAGTCAAAAATCAAATACATTCTATATCAAATATAAGTGGCAACGAATACGATACAGGCTCAAACAGTTCTGCATAAATAATTATAAACTGTAATGATATCATTTACTCTCAAAATATGCATATGTACTGAAACGCAAAAGAAATGTCATCATGGATAGATATATGAGAAACCCTATTTGTCCAAACACTCTAAACATACTTTGAGGAATATTATAAAGATGAAACTTGGCAAAACTGATCATCAAGGTTGAAATTAAAGTGTCAAATATTCTTAAAGTGAAACACAACACGAGTCTCTGAGAAAATGACATCACAAGTCATTATCTTGTGTATCCGCCATGTGCATTGATGACTGCCGTGCAACATCGATACATGGAATGGATGAGTCGGTTGATGAAGGCCATAGGCACTTGAGCCCAAACTCTAAGGAACGCCTGACGCAGTTCAGCTGCAGTTGTCGGCCTTAGTCGGACGTTATTCGGCCATCTATGAATCTCGTACCACAGGTCCCCAATGGGATTTAAATCGGAACTGAGGGCAGGCCTCTGCATGGTTCTGATGCCATTCTGCTGGAGGAAGTCTCTTGTTGCTCTCGCAACGCGAAGTGCCAAATGAGGTATGGAGTGTGGTCTGAAGACTTGATCAATGTACCGAGCTGTTGTGACACTATTGCCTCTCCCTGGACTGATGTTCTGGAAGACCACAGGGCCGACCCTCTGTGCAAGCTCAATTCCACCCGACATCATGATGATTTTTTGACCACCCAACGAGTCTCTCTCAACAACACAAGCATCCGAATAACGTTCTCCACGGCGTCAACCACTTCTCTTGTTCTTCATAACAATAACTTTCGTTTGAATGTTGTAAACCAGGTAAAGTTTGTCTCTCGATGCAAACACACCTCTTGTCTTATCATCAAAGACTATTCTATGAACTCAAAACACTCAAATATTATGCAAACGTATGTGCCCAAATACAAACAGCAATACATATAATCAAGATCCAAAATTCAAAAGACAATGATTGCACAAATACTCCTCCAAAACTTAAACGTCTATAGAAAAAAAATACTCATACATCAAAACGTTTGTTTCTCGGTTTGCTGTTTAACGCTCCACTAAGCATCTCAGTAATCGACTATGGACCAGACAACCTAGTTGGCTCCATGAACATCGATCTACACAATTGGGACACGATCACATGCATTAACCAAGTCAGTGCGCCTCACCACCCTATTCGGTTAGTCACCTCTTACGACAAGTATGGGTTGCTGAAGGTCATTTCTAACCCGGATCTTCATCAGGTTATATGTCATAACGATGTATGTTATCTGATAAATGCAGCAGTACAGTCTGATGTGAAATTCTTCCTTACGAGCTCTAATGACCAAGCATTCGAGAACGCTTAAGGCTTGATATTCACAAATGGCTTCGATTTTATGCAGGCCATGCCACTAAATGTTGTCAGTTCCCTTCAATCTCATCAACTAATTCCATTTGTAAAGCTGATTGTGGGTATCGAATGAACATAATATACCACAATGTATATACAACCTTGTGTGTAAATATTAAGATAATTGTGCTCCAGAGCAACGTTTCCGTTTGTGGAAGGGGAGACTATGATATTGTTTCATTGACAACACAAATCAGTCACCTGACGAGGTTTTGTCTATTATCACTATTGAATGAGACAAATGGACAGGACATACTATAAACATTATGAAGAGGCATAAAACATTCAGTACACTAACACTGAAATATTATTAGTTAACAGTATAAAACATCAACATGAGAGAACAACAGATTCCAAAGGTGAAACAGCGATGCAAATTATGTGAATGGATCACTGAAAATAAGTGAAAACAGCAGGTCTCGCGGAAAGGCAAAGCATGCCTTGCCCTACCGGTAGCACCCGCCACTCACACAATTTGCATAAAGAATAAATGCTGCAATATGATGTTATAATATGACAGCAGTTGAATGAATATCTGGGATATGAAGGTTAGAAATTTGTTAGATAAAAGTGGAATAGATATGTATGGTTAGAGCAACAGATCAAATACCCAGAGGTATTTGTTAAGTCTTTTAAACAAGGATAAACAATTAATATTCCAACGAAATATCCACATCTTTATCTCCGTTTACTTTGAGGTTGATTGTTAATATTCTGTATAATTGTTTTCTGGATGCTAATCTTTGAAAAGTTCATACGCGTACGTTTACGATGTCCAATACATGGTATGTATGTAGATACTGGTAGATATAAAATTTTCCCCAAAGGAAAAGAAATATGAATTTGTGACCAAAGTCATGTGTGAATTTTCACTTGTTGTATCAGTCACTTTCAAATCTAAGATTGATATATTTACCAACAAATTCACGTGTCATCTCACATGCAAATTCAAGTTGCTGCAGAGAAGCTTTTAAGCTTCTGACATTGAAAAAACCCTTTGCTTTGTATCTCTGAAAATGAAAAACATGCTGCTTGTAAATGCTAACATGTTTTAACCACTTAAAATCATAGGGCTCTTAAAATCATAATTCCTATCTGAAATGTCAATGCAAAAATTTAAATTCAAAATGTCCTCTAGGCATGCTCTGACCCGAAACACACAGGAGACATCATTAAAACCAACTCACTCACTGAGTCACGCCACGACACGACACGCAAGTGCTACGTGATTGAGCACATTAACCATATAAGTTTGATTAAATACCATTTTCAACTTTTGTTCACGGGCGACTGAAAGAATAGTATAAATTCAAAACCTAACTGAACTTAAATGGAATACGGTCACTTTTTGCGATTGACACTGTACTTGTAACCATGATCCAGTGACTGGCAAAACCGAATGTCACAGGGATCAAGATGAATGAAATATCCACCAAATAACATCTGATTATTAACTTAATGGATGAAGGGTAGGGGCATAATTCGAAATTTGTATTTCCTTAAAAGAGTCTATGAATTTTGTCAGTTTTACGGGGCTTGTTTGGGGTAATTTAGATTAATTTAAATTAGAACGTTTACAGTATCATAATTCGTCAGTTGCACTGGTACCTGTTGGCAGAACTTTCTGTTATATTGTCCAACACATTCGGTACCAACGACAATGTACCATTGGGCACACAACCTCCTGAAAACCCGCCGCATTTGATATGAATAACAGCCCCCTCAGCACTCCTTGACAAAGTCTCTATGGCTGATTTGTGGCCTGTCAGTTTCCATTGTTGCTCGGGTGAAACAATCCATCCTGTTCCTCGCAGATCCATGGTGAATTCTCCTTTAGCCCCACAAGAACTCACATTGAAATCTTCATGTTTAGCATAACAATCTGTTGCATAGCCATACCTCGGAGGAGTTTGTGAAATGTTTGCATACGTGGTGTCGTCAACAATCACATGCATTGTGACTGGATGAACTCTTATTTTCGAGTACCATACTTCTCCATCACGCCCTTCACAGGTGGGATACAGATTTGTTTCTCCTCGGCAAACATGGTTACTCTTATTAGGAAAAATACCATAATTTTTATATGTGAGTGTAAGGTACTCCTTTGGGTTCCCGCTACTCATATTGTGGCAGTAGACGCGAGTTCTGTAGAAGTCGAAGTTAGGCAACCTAATCCAGTATTCCCCATCACCACTGGTCGGCCCACACTGCTTCACCTCACGACATGAGGATGGTACGGCTAAACGGCAATCTGTGAATGACCAATTACAAATCAGTCCACATGATGCACTGGCTTCTGGGTAGAAATCTGATTCACACACATACTTCACAGTAGTTCCTATAGGAAGTTCACGAGCAGAAACCGTGGTGTTCAAGACGGCATTGGGAATGGCATCGAGAAGAGACGTTAAACAACCAGACACCTCACAAACTGGTTCTCCTGCTGGAATGCAAATGGTATTGAGAGGGCACACATGGTTGGTACACATTGCAGCAAGTCGCTGTGGCCAGTGTTGAATGTCAGAGAAGAGAAAGCTTGATATACTTTCCATGTTTGCGTCTGTGCTGTCAGAAGACTTATAGTTCAGATCACACTGATTTTGTCCCACATTATAGTTGAATGACTCACAATACTTTTTCCCAAGACAGTAGCGTGCACAGACCATCAGTCCACTGGCGTTAGTGGACAGGATTTGAGCATTTGCCAATTTAACTCCTCTTTTCACAGAGGGTACATTGTCAGTGCACATTTTCTCTGCAGCTACTGTAAGGTCCAAGAAGTTAAGCCCGTGCAATACAACAAGGCAAACTGCCCAGACATAATTGCCCGTTTGATTCCTCATGTCTACTCCGGAAAGTTCAGAACCGACCAGGTAAGTATAAATTGTCCTTCAACTACACGATACTTATACACATGTGAGCAAAACTTAAAAGCACCTACGACACCCGACCGGAAAGGCTGGATATGCCTGGTAAATAGCTAAGCCATCCAATACAGTCAAGTTCAGCCTTACAAATGCATACATGCGTGCATTTAATTATTGATGCATTGCTCAATGGATGTAATCTTGAAAAGTGCAAGAATGCATTCAGTGTGTAAATAATCGTCATATATTTTTCTTTTATTGTCTTGAGAAGCAATTGCCATGGCGACACCATAACGGGGACGTCACCGGTGCTCCATAGAAAGCATTACCCAGCAGCTGTACTTGCAATGACCCCCCGAGAGGATTCCAGGTTTGAACTGGCTGGTCGTCACAGCCGACAAAACAAAAGATTTCAAAGGGAACATGATTGGAAATTGCCCAACCAATATGCCTTTTGAAATATGAAGCATTTCAAACTTCTAACTATCATTATTTTTATACATTTAGGAAAGGAGCAACAACATTGAAGTACATACCTTAAATCGATATGCTTTAATATTTTACTTTTGTTTAATGCCACCGATTTGAAAAATATTTCAGTTCTATCATAATATGTAAGTTAACGTTGGAGGAAAGCCCAAAGTGATGCAGGTTTTAGGCGTTTACAACATTTGTGGGATAAGACTACTCTCATTGTGCCATGGGACAATTACTTCATAGCATTAAACATCCATGTCACAGTTTTAAAATAAAAAATGACTTTCTCTAATCATGTTGGCTGGTTGGTTGTTTTACGCCACTCTCGGCAATATTCCAGCAAAATGACGGCGGTCTGTAAATAATCGAGTCTGGACCAGACAATCCAGTGATTGACATCATGAACATCGATCCACACAATTGGGATCGATGACATGCATCAACCAATTCAGCCAGCCTGACCACCCGATTTTATAAGTCGCCTTTTAACGACAAGCAGAGTCGCCTTTAACGGGAAGCAAACATTGCTGAAGACCTATTCTACACGGGATCTTGACGGGTCTCTCTCATGACGAATGGTCTTTGACCAGTCGTCTAAGATACGGCAAGTTGGATACCTTGTCACGTCAGAATCCTATCATATATGGTACGAATCATAGAGTTTGCACCATATCCTTGCAAATGGGTTTCCAGGAGCTGCGTCACTTGGGCTCTCTTCCCATGTTGAGCTGACACGCCCTGATACAACTGAAAGACTGAAAGAAAATTCACATAGCGTTGAACCCAAGTACCTAACAAACTCACATAATGTCAGCTGTCTATACGTGTCTGAAACGCCGTGATTTATAAAGGAAAGACTGAAAGTTACTCTCAACTCACTTACTCGCAATGAGCCACCTGCTAATACCTGTCTGACAAGCCCTGATATATCTGAATGTCACCACGGAGAGTGTTTATCTGGACGCTGAGGTCAGTAATATATCCACAAGAGAATATGCTAGAAAAACATGTAGGCTAAGCAACACACAGCAGATCACGACTCTAAAGTGTGTATCTGATCCTGACACTGTAGGCGAGTACACGCCATGTTTGTCAAGTGATATTTGCTTCGTACCTTTTGTTTGAGAATACAGTCCAATTCTCGCTCTGTATACATCGATACACATTGCAGCAAGTCGCTGTGGCCAGTGTTGAATGTCAGAGAAGAGAAAGCTTGATATACTTTCCATGTTTGCGTTTGTGCTATCAGATGACTTATAGTTCAGATCACACTGATTTTTTCCCCCATCATTGTTGAATGACTCACAATATTTTTTTCGCAAAACAGTAGCGTGCGCAGGCTATCAGTCCACTGGCGTTAGTGGACAGGATTTGAGCATTTGCCATTTTAACTCCTCTTTTCACAGAGGGTACATTGTCAGTGCACATTTTCTCTGCAGCTACTGTAAGGTCCAAGAAGTTAAGCCCGTGCAATACAACAAGGCAAACTGCCCAGACATAATTGCCCGTTTGATTCCTCATGTCTACTCCGGAAAATTCAGAACCGACCAGGTAAGTATAAATGGTCCTTCAACTACACGATATTTATACTCATGTGAGCAAATGTTAAAAGCACCTACGACACCCGACCGGAAAGACTGGACATGCCTGGTAAATAGTTCAGCCAGCCAATACAGTCAATAAAATTCAGTTCAGCCTTACAAATGTACACGTACTTACATTTAATAATTGATGCATTGTTCAATCAAATCGTAAAATAAATCGTAAATAATCGTCGTATATGTTTTCTTTCATTGTCTTGAGAAGCAATTGCCATGGCTACACCATAACGTGGACGTCACCGGTGCTCCATAGAAAGCATTACCCAGCAGCTGTATTTGCAATGACCCCCCGAGAGGATTCCAAGAGTTATCTACTCTTATCAGGTGTTTCCTTCATTGGCAGAACGCTGAGATATATTTGGACAAAATAGATTATGTTCGAGATAATGTCTGACGATAGTCAACAACTGAGTCAACAAGGATACAACTGAAGGCATATTTAGATATCAAGAATGCCGACCAGGCGGCGGCCATTTTGATACGACAAGCTCGCACGACGCAGGTGATGCCGCTGGATTGAGAGGTCGCACTTCGTGATCAATCGTGTAAGTGTACCTGAAGCTAAGTCTGGAAAACGTGATTACAACTAACTGCTAGCGTATTAAATCACTGAGAAAGAGACTGCATTAAAGAGTGTATAGTCAATGAGGGACATACCTGAGCAGTGGCCAGACCCTCAAACTGCCGAGATACCCCTCCCCAAAGTAGAACAAAGCAAACTTAGATTTTCCTTATGTTTTTGTATCCAGCATGCTAGAAAATGATGGTTGTGGTCAAATGTTTTGGTGGCAGATACAGTTTCTGGGTCGAAATGCACTTTGTTTTTGGTAAAATAGAGTTCCCCCAAAAGCTGGTGTGTGCATTGAGTCCTCATTTGTATCATTTATGTGATAGTTTAGACATAGTAGACATGACATTGTGTAATTAGTTAAAATATGAGGAACACATATACTTATACCTTCATCAATTAATGCTATAAAGCAGAGAACATTTTCCTGTATGAACAACAAAAGTAATAAGATAACAAGGTGGCAACTTTAGAAGAGAAGCCACCAGTTAATTGGCGCGGACAGGTGATTAGCAATGGACAAATGGAACAGTTAACAGTCCCCGAACCATTGGCAGAGGCGCCAGCAGCGCAAGTCCAAACCCAAGAGGATGATTATACCAGATCCCCTGCAACTGTGGCCACCAAATCATTGGAGAAACCCTCAGATCCCTCAAGACACCACTAAAAGAACATGACCTCTGTCAAATCCCCTGCAACTGTGGCCACCAATTCATTGGAGAAACCTTCAGATCCCTCAAGACACCACTAAAAGAACATGACCTCTGTCAAATCCCCTGCAACTGTGGCCACCAATTCATTGGAGAAACCCTCAGATCCCTCAACACACCACTAAAAGAACATGACCTCTGTCAACAAACAAGAACACTTTGTCAAGATCCAAGACCATAACATCTAGTGGGAAGCCACCAAGATCCTGTCTACCAACAACAACAAAAACAACAACAACAACAACTGGCGACAAAGAACACTACAAGAAGACACCAGCCAGGCATGAACCGTGGCCTGAGAACCTATCTGCCCAGTGCGACTGACTTATTGCTTGGATAATTGTCTGTGCTAATTATCCAGCTGGCTTCCATCAGCGCTAATTAACTGCTAAGTGTGGGCTTCCATTTGTCCATTACTAATCACCCATTAACTGTTGGCTTCCCTTATTTAGTTTCCACCTTTGTTATCTTATTACTTTTGTTGTTCTTCCAGGTACATATACATCGTCTCTGCTTCATAGCATTAACACACATACGACCGTCACCGTTTTTCACCCACACATTCTCGTTCGCTCGTCACAGTGAACACACGCCATCTCAGTCATGTCATCCACAGACAGGATCATCAACAAGTCCCTTCCCAGGGAACTTGTGGGAGTGATACTCCCTCTTCTATCATTTAGGGTAGCGAACTACACCCTCAATGCCGATCTGTCGGCCGGCACAAAGGTGATTACTATCACCTTTGATGCAAACCAGCCCAAACTCCCACGTTCCAGGAGAGATCTCACTCACTTTCCTCCCCAACGGATTACCCGGGCTCCAGTTACCGACACGGCTCCGTCACGTGACCCCTCCTACCCTCAACCAAGCCAAGCCCAAGCAAATGACTCTCAGAGACACGTAAATATTACCATTCAACCCGAACCTGTCTCTACCACGCTAGACCACTCTATGGACCCCTCCCCCTCCAGCCCCCCTTCCCCCCTCCCTCCAACCCCCTCCTCAACCTCCACCCCATCTGCCGTCCCCACCCAGGAGAAAAAACGTAAAAGAATTAATACCCCCACCCACCCTCCCCTCTCCGACCATGCTACCCAGACTAAAGCTACACCTATCCCTAATACCCCCTGTTTAGACCAAACTACTCAGACTCTGATAATTGAAACTCCCCCCCCCCCCCCCCCCTCACCCCAAGCCACCACCATAGACGCCCACACTTCGCCTATCAAGGCCACTAATCTGTCAACTACCCCAACTCAAACTGACCCTTTCCAAAAAACCTTCATATCTGAACCCCAACTAACATCTGATCTCACACAGCATGCCGACCAAATTCTTTCATCTCACTATCTATTACCAACCCCACTAACCCTTGAATCCTCTGGCATCAAAATTTACAAATCTACCCAAGAACGTCCTAAATTCACCATCATTCAATACCTTAACCAAGAACGTTTTGAACACGAAATTCCAACAATCCAATATCTAAATTCCTTTCTTATTGACATCCAAGAACAGGGCATTCAACTAACCCCTCAATTTATCTCTAACACCACGGCTCACTTTACTAAAAAGTCTTACCACCCGCTCTCACTAAACGACTACAAACTTACTAAATTTCTCCTCAGTGGCTCCCTTGCCGCCATTCCCTAAAACTAACGTGCCCCCTCCGCCTTGCCACCTTCGTCCCCTTAAAACCACTAACTACAGTCAAAATCACAACTTAAATGTTTAGAATCTCCCAAATAAATCAGTCTTAAAATGTAAACAATACCTCCCATTCGGATCGGGATCGAAATTCTCAGCGCGGACTGTCTTCTCCGACGTCCGCGCGGTCAAACTCAATAAGCCAGCCTATACAATCCTATATTCAATTAACCACACTACTAAGCCCTTCAATCAATGCGAGTTTGCGTGACACAACAACCACGACCCACCGTACCCCCCCCCCCCCCCCCCCCCCCCCCCCCCCCAGCGCATCTAGACTTACACTAGGCTTTCTCCCTTTTTCTTTGCTTTCTAAATCCCATATAAACTAACAGCAGCTTAACTGCTTTTATTGTCCCACTATGCTATACATTAGTTAGGGTAGTTATAAGATTAGGATAACTTTACCTCTCTTCTCTTCCCACTGTTTTAGGTTATTCCCCTTCCTTTACAGTTTTTTGGGAATGGTGATTATGTTTATTATTCCATTATTTATTGTTTTTTCCCCCACCTTCCCCGACTGCGAAATATATGCTCCGAAATGTGGTCTTCCTCATTATATAAAAGTTAACATCCATAAATTGTCTACTTGATGTGTATTAGTTCTAGATGTCATTCAAAAGACTACATAAATTTATCCTAACCTCATAATCTGACATATAATCAGAATATTAATGAATACACTTTTGCTCTCAATACCCAGAGAATGCATACATGATTCTTCATAAGAGAAAGGGGGGCACGGGTGGCCAAGTCGTTTAAGGCGCCGCGATTCGCTGTGCAGAGTTGCGTCCCTTGGGCATGCCAGAAACCTATGATTGTGGGTTCGAGTCCCGGTTCGCCCAAATTATGTTTCTGGGTTTGTCAGCACCATACCCATGCTCGTGGGTTTCACCGAAGTGGTAAACGTCTTAGACCTGCATCACTTCCGGCTTTCCTCCCACATTAAGCTGACACGCTGCGATATAACTGGAATAATGTTAAAAGCGGCGTTAAACCCAACTCACTCACTCATAAGAGAAAGTTGTTTAACCATAAAACGCATACGGTTCGGTATGACTAGACTGTTAAAAGTAACAACAAATGAATATGACCGAGATATCACCGAGAAATATCTTTACTCATGGCATAAAAGCAATATTGTGATCATGTAGCCATGGTGCATCCCAAACACATTTCTGCACTTGTTCACGGCAGAGGTAATTCAAAATAAACATGTATGATTTTAGTTTCCGCAAAAAGCAGTAAATGCACTATCGTGTAACTTGATGATCTGTCTGGTCCATTACTTGATTCTCTGGGTTTTTTTAAAGACAACCGTCGCATGGCAACATACAACGCTAAATGTTCATGCAACTTGTGTGAGTGGCAAGTGTTACCGGTAGAGCAGGACATGTTTACCCTTTTCGCTGATTTTCAATGATCTATTCATAGAATTTTCACAGCCGTTTGCTGTTACTCCCAATGGAATCTGTATTGGCGGATAATCGAGACTGGTTGTTCTCTGGTGTTGACGTTTATAAAAATGTTCTGTTTTCTTCTGCAATACTGAATTTTAAGGGTGGTGTCTATAAGATGTTACCACATTTAAAGACTCTAATAACGTGTTATGGTATGAAATAGGTTTTAAACATACGCAGCTGTAAACATGCTTTGGATTTGTGTCTTTGTGTCTTTGTGTGTTTTAACTCAACACGTTAATGACACGTAACACATGTCAGTGGCTCAAAATGAACATGCTTTGAACATAACATGTTCATGAAAAGTGTGGAATATAGTTATTTGTGTCATTCTTCAGTTACCCCCTACCGCTCGCGAGTAAATACGAGGTACGTCTACATATAGACATATATCTACTGCCTCAACAATCGTTATATCAAGAGGCTAGAAGAGCCAGAAGAGAAATGTTCACAGTTGTGCGATGTCCAAGCGAAACACAAGTTCTTGATTATTCACTTTGCTTTAATAAATACAGTCGAGCAAGGATTGTGGAATGTACTTATTGAACGGACTAATAGCGTAATTACACTGAGCTGAGATAATCGAGACAGGGTATTCTCTGTTATTTATTTGTAAGTGAATCGGGAAAGGCAGTTGCACACCCGTAATTGTGATCTTGAATAACATTGTGAAACGTGAAAATCTTAGGGTGATGTCTGGTATTAAATTCGAAAAAGACAGCTTTCTCAACATTGCTGACACACGTTGAAATGTTCAAGAACTTGGATTGAGTTTGGATTGAGCCCCCAAGAAGTGTCCCCAAACTCTGCTTGAGCATTCGTCCTCCTGCAATACCTGGATGACCTGGCAAGGCAGCTACAATGTTCCCACCTATAGAAGATGTTTCAAGCAACACATAGTCAGAGTCATGTTTCAGACGACAATATGGCTGTAGATACATCACTCATCTCATCTGCAGTGACAGATCAAATGTCGTCTCCAGAGAGTGTCCTTGTCTCATGCCTGGACGGCCACGTACTAAACACTGCACCTGCTTTGGTTGTCAAAACTCTGCACATGGGTGGGTGGGTGGGTGAGTGAGTGAGTGAGTATGGTTTTACGCCGCTTTTAGCAATATTCCAGCAATATCACGGCGGGGCACACCAGAAATGGCACATGATGATAAACCTGAAGGCTAAAGTGACAGTGGAAGTGGTGGCAGTGACTAAATGTATCTTACTGTATACTGTAGATATGATGGATATTTAATGAGTTACTGACAATGTTGAAGCAACTCGACTATGGTCAGCAAATTTAATAGACAATAGACAGTGAATGAGTGGGTGAGTGGTTGGTTGGTTGAGTGGGTGGTTGTGTGGTTGAGTGGGTGGTTGTGTGGTTGAGGAGGTGGTTGAGCTGCTGGTTTGTTGATTGAGTGGTTGAGAAGGTGGTTGAGTTGGTGGGTGGTTGAGTAAGTGGTTGGTTGAGTGGGTGGTTGGTTATGTGGGTGGTTGATAAGGCGGTTGAGTTGGTGGTTGGTTGAGTGAGTGGTTGGTTGAGTAAGTGGATGGTTGATTGGGTGGTTGAGTGATTGAGAAGGTGTTTGAGTTGGTGGTCGGTTGAGTGAGTGGTTGGTCGAGTGGTTGGTTGAGTGATTGAGAAGGTGGTTGAAAAGGTGGTTGGTTGAGTGGGAGGTTTTAGCAATATTTCAACAATGCCATGGCGAGGAACACCAGAAATGGGCCCACATATTATGCCCGTGTGGGGAATTGATCCTGAGCCTTCGGTGTGACGGGCAAATAAATTAACCATTTGCCGTGGTTGTCCTTTCATGTAGGTGGCGCAGTCCAATGTAGCGATCTAGGGCGGGGGTGGTTACTCTTGGTCGTCCCGGCCTTGGCCGATCACGTGTTGATCCATGCTGTTGAAACCGATTCCATAGCCTTGTGATGTGGGCGCTACATTGAAAACCCTGGCTACAGCTGATCGGGATTCCCCTGCCTGCAAGCGGCCTATGGCGTTGTTTCTTTGCACTTCTGTTAATCTTGACATGTTGTTGAACTGTCACTGATGCCAGGCAATCACGAACCCTGCACTTTAACGTTCATCGTGCTGCTCCATGGCCCTTTTTGTAATGCGCTGGGTGCGTTTTTCCGAATCGAACGTGTTTCCCGACTAATGGTTTGCTTGTCTTTGTTGTGATCATTTTGATCCGGGAAATTTGTCACTGACACTGGTCCTCTCTGGGCACTGGGGCACCTCTTGGTCCGCTTATTTTGATTTTATGTCCCAAAATATCCGTATTGCGTTTCTTTTTTTAAAGAGCATATAAAACGATTCCACTATCTTGGCTTCTGAAACAGGTGGTTTAAAAAATTGCATTAACTTTTTTAAAATACATATTTAATATAAATTATTAATTTTATTATGCTTCTATGCATCAATGTTGAGTTTCAGAAAACAATGTTTTTGCATCATTGTTTATGGTAACGTAGAGCAGGTCTCAGAACACATTTAGTTTCATTCTCATTCTCAACAGTGATTCCATCTCTGCAACAGTGACATACCAGCCGACGGGGTAGCTGTGGACTGAGGCCTATCATGGCAAGGGTCTTTCCACTCCAAAGGTTAACTACAGGATTACTTGGGGTCACAGGGTCATGTATCTTTGAAGTAGTCTGTCATGAAAGAGACCGCTCATTGAATTGCGAAAGGACACTTACTCTTGCCTTGATAGCCCATCCAATGGCTGATTCAGCTTTGACAATGCACCTGCTATCTTACGCTTTTGTGAAATTCTCAAATATACTGGCTCGCTATGAAGCTCACCTGCCCACCGACTGTTTTCACGAAACGAGGAAGCCGCCCATTTGACAGCCTGGAGAGTCCAGGAAGGTACCCACCAATCATTGTAGGCTTAAGGCCTTCTGTAGCTTTAAGGTTTCCTATAGGAGGTCCTAAACCTACAGAGGTCTTAAGTCTACACACGTATTTTAGAAAAGACAGAGGGAAAAAGAAATGATATTTGACCAATACCCTAGGGTGCATGGGGCTGTATAAAAGCTTACCTGGCAAGCTGGCAGAACATCTGATGTACACATTGACCTCCTCCTTGACACGCCGAGGAAGCCGTCCATTTTAGTTGAAATGGGAGAGAGAGTGAATGGAATTTTTCAGTCTAGATGGGGTTGTGCATGGTCAAAGGGATCAGGAGAGGCTTATGCTCCAGCCCATGACAGCCTGGAGAGTCCAGGAAGGTACCCACCAATCATTGTAGGCTTAAGGCCTTCTGTAGCTTTAAGGTTTCCTATAGGAGGTCTTAAACCTACAGAGGTCTTAAGTCTACACACGTATTTTAGAAAAAGACAGAGAGAAAAAGAAATGATATTTATTACTTGCCCGTGAAGAGATCACCCGTTTAATAAACATACAGCTGTATTACACATTGTGTAATACCAAAACGCGTGCTTATGTACTCTCGGAACACGTTTCACAAATTTTGAAAGCTCTCAACATCCCTTGGCTTATTCAACGACATTGCGTGTGGAGATGATAGATCACTGAGAGGAGCTTATGCACACTCGATGACCCCAGCAACCTTGTTGCTAGGTTGACGTCACATGGCATTGTTTCGCCTAAAGGATCTTGCAACAAAATTCCACAAATTACGTCATCGGGTATTGTGACGTGATTGTAAACTTTGAGGTGCAAGGCCCCGTTCCACAAGGCGATCGTACGGTAGCGCGACGACAGTCGTTGGTCTAAGTTAAAGTATATGAGTTGCGATAACCTTAACGCTACGATAATTTTGTGGAACGGACGCCTGAATTCTAAAGGTGGACTGTTGTCTGGTATTAAATTCATACGTTTCAACTTTTGACGTGTTTGAAGTATTACTGTGTTAAACTCAATTGGATTATGCCGTGGATCGTGTAGGTGTCAGCCTATTCACACTCAACAGTATAATTCTAAAAACGTTATAAATGGCCAGTAATAAATAAAATACTAAACTCGCTCCCGTGTAAAACCAATTTTATGAAACTCGTTAATAGTTATGGTATCTGACTCGCTTTCGCTCGTCAGATACCACAACTATTCACTCGTTTCATAAAATTGGTATTACACGGGAGCTCGTTTAGTATTCTATATTTGACCAATACCCTAGGGTGCATGGGGCTGAATGAAGCTCACCTGGCAAGCTGGCAGAACCTCTGAGGTGGACAGTGACTGTCGCCTTGACGCTTTGAGGAAGCAGGCCATTTTTGCTGAAATGGGAGAGGGTCACTCCCTGTCCGCCTTGAGGCACCAAGGAAGCCGCCCATTTTTGCTGAAATGGGGGAGAGAGAGTAGTGAAATTTTCAGTCTAGATGGGATTGTGCATGGTCAAGGTGAAATCACAATCACAACTTGGATGGGAAAATTGCACCTTTACAAATAATAGTGATCTTGACTGGGACCAAATTTATGTCAAGGCATTTCAAGTTACTTGAAACTTAGGTAGTTCAAGGAAAGACTTCTGCACCGATAAATACCAACAACTTTGTTTATATTTTTTATGAAAATGTTAGATCATGATCAATGGAGTTTATGACTTGCTAGAGAAGAAACTATTTTACATGTTTTCTTGGACTTTTTGACAGTTCTTCCGTTTTTGGTAACAGACAAATGCTCAGTAATGATCAGTAATTGGCCAAATGTTTAATTTATAAATGTAAATTGAATTTGAAAAAATATATAAACAGCAGATTTTATGGAAATGAGGCATCAGATAAGATATTGTTTGAAGATAAAAGTTGTGTCACTTGATTACCTTGGATTGTATGCAATACATTTTGCTTCAGTTTTGTTATATATTCTACATGTATGTGGACGATTGTTAAGCAGTACAGAATGAAGGAAATTGTTGTGTGGATGTGTGGTTGAAAATGGGAAAAAATCAGAATCTCTGTTCATATGGTTATTTTTATCCAGAAAGAGGATTGCACATTTCTGAACCTCTGTCTCTCAGACACATAAGAAAGGAAACCAACTCAACTCTCGAATGATTTGTCCTGATTGCTTCAGTCCTGGGCCTGATCAATAAACATTGTTCTAGGCGCCATATATTATAAGCATGATAACTCTTTTTCTGGGATAACATGTTAATTAACTCCCTGGAATCTTATCAGGGTTTCGGAAATTAAAAAAAGTACAGTTGCAAAATATCTTATAGTTGACCTACTTTTGCCATACGCAGAAATTGCTTTGCTCTTGCATATAACAAATAGAGAAAGATGTATTGTATAAGTATGGAGTTGGGTGACAAGAGGTTTTAACTGTTTTTGGGTATGAATTGCTGTGGAAGTAATAGCAAAGACATGTCAATGGTTCGAGCAGGGCTACTGTGCTTCACTGAATGTTTCGGAGAAAGGCGAGTTGGGTTGACTCTGTAATTCGCGTAACTTTCGATCTGTCCGAAGTCGAGACTCGCAAATACAGTACAGCACAATCAGACACAAAGACACATACACTACATGTTATATACCTGAAGTGAGTGACACATCGTATCACGCAATGACAGCCGAGACAGCGATGCGATCGTTAGACGTCAACCAGCTTTGCGGAAGATTGTGCCACGTGATCACATAAGCTCCTCCCATTGTAGACTTTAGACCATTGGATGTTTAAGGGCACAACATACGTCCTTGGCTTTACCGATCTTGACGATGCATGGATCTTTTCTTGGTTTTGGATAAGAGTCAATTTTGGAAACAGCGTTCACACGTTTTATATTAGTACAACATTTGTAACTACCGTCAGGTTTCGGCACAAGAGTGCAAGGTAAACTCCAGTCACTATAACTTGGTTCAATAATGTCATTGTCCAGCATGTATTGAATCTCCTTCTCCAAGGCTTCAAGCTTAATTGGATTCATTCGGTAGGGATGTTGTTTCACAGGCAGAGCGTCACCTGCATCTACATCATGACACGACCCGTGAAGATCTGGGGTAGAATAGGTCTTCAGCTACCCATGCTTGCCGTAAAAGGCGACTTACGGGATCGGGTGGGCAGGCTCGCAGACTTGGTTGATGCATGTCATCGTATCCTAATTGCGTGGATCGATGTTCATGATGTCAATCACTGGATTGTTTGGTCCAACGTGATTATTTACAGACCGCCGTGAAACAGCTGGAATATTGCGGTGTGCGGCGTTAACAACAAACAAACAAACGAATCATACGGCAGCTTCGTTCTGCATACAAGTTTTCACATGCTACATTTTACTAAATATATTGTTTAAGAAATGAACATATATTGAAGTTGTTTTCGCACTACATACGAATTGTGTACAAATTAGCGAACGGCACACTGGTCGAAATCGTCAAGTTGGGATTTGATAACAGGGCCATTTCGCGACTTGTTTGGGCCAATGAAACTAATCTCATCTTTGTCACGGGGATACCTTCTGTTCTGCTGCTCTTTAAGGTAGACGCAGGCAGACCAGTGGCAATGTTAGCTTTTGACAATGCTTGAGAGTTTTTTGTACAGTCTTTCTCCATGTAATTTATGACATTGTAGGCCAATTTTCGAGCTTGAGAATGTATGATTTGGTCATGCTTACCTAGCTTTGACATCTTTATTTGTTTGTAATCAACCTCTATCAAATGTCCCCGATTATGTTTCTAGGTTTGTCAGCACCATTCCCGTGCTCGTGGGTTTCACCGGAGTGTTAAACGTCTGAGACCTGCATCACTTCGAGCTTTCCTCCCACATTAAGCTGACAAGCTGTGATATAACTGGAATACTGTTAAAAGCGGCGTTAAACCCAACTCACTCACTCACTCACTCACTATCAAACGTCTTTAGAGAATTCTGGTATCGACTTGTCACGCCGATCTCTTAGGTCTTATGAGCAACACGTGTGTCCACAGGGACGAATGACCCGCATCTGCACGACGTGCGTACATACTCTCCTACATGTAACAAAACAAATATGTTTGCCCAAATTCTGAGCACCCATACTTGTCTCAAACGCGTTTTTTGAGTTGGTTCAACTTATCCTGGATTACCAGTTGTGTCAAAAACACGGTTTAACATGAAAGAAATTGTACATATTGTTTTAAACAATGCCAGTGTTGATTAAACACTTTGGGGCAATTACATTATTATAAAATATAATCTGATCAACAAACAATTTGCCGCCGTGTTGATGCAACGCATTAAATTTTGCTTGTTATCAATTTGTAACCATTAATGACTTAATATCACATATTTCTTAAAAAACGATGCAATGTGACGTGATATCACTTCAACCTAACCGCTAAAATGCACATATCGGTCTATTTCTTCCCATACGTGTAACATGAACCGATTTTTGAAATTTAATGGGCGAACCGTGATTCGAACCGACGATGATAGAAACTGGCGTGCCCAAGAGACAACTGTGCGCTGCGAATTGCCGCGACTGAGAAGACTGGGCCACCCTTGCCCCCATAACACATACAATCCGATGGATATCAACGTTTTATGTCACCGTTCTTTACAATCAGCAAATCAGCAATCAATATCTGATCGTACTCGGTGTCGTGTCACTTCATTCGTAATCTGAGAAGCTGCTAGATGTGTCATTCTTTTACAGGGAACAAAACGTCAGAACACCGGTTCGACTGTACACAATTAAGTTTCATATTTCTTTATAAAGGTGGTGCTGTCTGTACCACAAACTCGCAATCAAATCGGAACATCTACTGATCTCAGGTAAGTGGTAACTATGTACATGTGTCATCTTGATTCATTTGCACAATTTATTTGACTTCTAAACGAACGAAACTCCTTAACAGTCGGTCGGAGTCGTGGGGGTGAGGTGGGGTGGGGTGGGGTTGGGTGGGTTGATGTATCTACTGATTGGCATAAACCACATGTATGACGAGAGACACCAACTGCACTAGCTGCATGGTATACCAGCAGAAGATCAATGTGTTATATGGCATGTAGAGGTCTTTCTTTCAACTCGTGTATATAGGTCGGTGTAACACTGATCCAGTTAGGATTCAAAATGGCGCTGTTTGGATTGAGAAAGCATACACTCCGAAACGTTGTGTTCCTCGTAATAAAGAAGTTGACATCGATAAATTCTCTCTTATGTGTGTCACGTCTAAATGTCATTTAGAGACTTCTTATTATATCGTTTTGACTAGTTTCAACAACAACAATAAATATACTGTTATTGTTCATTCATCACTTGATTGTCTGGTATGATTCAATCACATTAAAATCAGATCTTAGTTCTCACTATCGTTAAACAAAGATCTGAGGACATCCCATTAAGGGTCACGTCAGAACGACCCTTCATCCAACCAATCACAGCGTCGCTTACCAGATCATGAAAGTGACAGTCGGAATGTTGTTTTCTAATCATGCAACCACGATATATTTAACACGGGGTATTCCGAACGACAGTTACAGGTTTTATGATTTTTATCCATACAATCTATGCCATCTATAAGCCATTCCAGAATGTTCTTCTTATCAGTTTTAAATTTTTTAATCGAGAATATGTCAAAATAAGTTTCGAAGCGTAGTCGCCAGTTTGAAACTAGTGTCGTAAAGCTCGAGAAAGCTGCCTTCTGATTGGCCAATGTCGATTTCTTGTCAGTCATTTCACTGGTCGGTCAAAGTTCGCGAAAGGTCGTTCTGACGTGACCCGTAATGGGATGTCCTCAGCTCTTTGTTTAGCGGTAGCGAAAACTAAGATCTGATTTTAATGACGTTGGGTTTGTTTACATGCCACCGTCACATGGCTGTAGTACTGCTGCGCGGCGTCAAGCAATAAATACTTAATTGGTTTATGCAAATTGTATAAATGGCGGGTGCTACCGTAGGACAGGACATGCTTACCCTTTTCGCGAACACCTGGTGTCATTTTCAGTGCTCAATTCATATACTTTCAATTGCTAATAGGTCTTCAGCAACCCATACTTGCCGTAAAAGGCTACTATGCTTGTCGTAAAAGGCGACTAACGAGATCGGGTGGTCAGGCTCGCCGACTTGGTTGATGCATGTCATTGATCCCAATTGCGTGGATCGATGCTCATGATATTAATCACTGGATTGTCTGGTCCAGACTCGATTATTTACAGACCGCCGTCACATAGCTGGAATATTGCTGAGTGCGTCGTTAAACAACAAACCAACAACCAACAACCAACAACCATAGCTACTTTGTCCTTTACGCCAAATGGAATCGGCGGATAATCTTGACTGGTTATTCTGTTGCATAGACAATGTAACTATTTGAAATGTTGATATTATCCTTCACTATTATCATAAATCATATTGGTCAATCTACACTTTTAAGACGTGGAGTGGCTTACTGGTGGGGCGAATATGCTCACCTTTTCGCGAACACCTGGTGGCATCACTATTTGATAGTGATTCATAACCACGTGCTCATGATATAGTCGAAATCGAACAATCGACTCTGCTTTTGGCTGCGATTTTTTATGAATATGGAAAAGTTTTGGAGTTTTTAATAAACGAATAAATACTATCTACGCTGCATTGTGCTGTCATTAGACAGCTGCATGTGCTCACATTATTAAGACCCGTGAAGATCCGGGGTAGAATAGGTCTTCAACAACCCATGCTTGCCGTAAAAGGCGACTATGCTTGTCGTAAAAGGCGACTAACGGGATCGGGTGGTCAGGCTCGCTGACTTGGTTGATGCACGGTCATCGATCCCAATTGCGTGGATCGATGCTCATGATATCAATCACTGGATTGTCTGGTCCAGACTCGATTATTTACAGACCGCTGTCATATAGCTGGAATATTGCTGAGTGCGGCGTTAAACCAAAAACCAACTAACCAATCACACTATTAAACATGCCTGCCTGAATGCATTTGCAAGCTCTTTATCAATCACGAGTTTTATCAAAACGTTTACAGTTGTCTTCAGAAAACACCACTGTTTATGACCAACATGTTTTACATCGCTGCGAATCATCCGTATATGTTTATACAGTCGAACATCGTTGTGTCGAATTCCGGTATTACAAAAACTCGGTTGTGTCGAACTGATTTTCCGTTCCTTCGATAGTTATTATTTGATCTGTGGTACATCGAATCGGATGTGTGGAATGTTCGGTTATTTTATACAACATTTACCTGATATGTTTTCTAGGAAATGTTGTTATTGTTATATTCTAGTATTAAAAGCTAACCTAATATTTTTTGCTGGTTAACTTGAATTGTTTTCAACAGTAATCTACTGTACAATATCGTTCATTTACGCTGTGAATTGATCCCAAGCGGTCTTCCTGGTGGGAAGAGGCAATTTACTGGATCGGGAAGTCAGGGTATGGGGGTAATTGTGTGTCATCGAACCCCGAGGAAGATCGTTGCTTTTAATATTAATCACTTGTTTGTCTCATCCTGACTCGATCTCTTACACAACGCACTCATCATATGTAATATGGCTGGAATATTGTTGAATACAGCGTTAAAGAACAAACAAATCAAGTAATCAGATGCATCGAACAATTGGATGAGACAAACTTATTCTCGGGATCATTTTAGTTCAACACACTAATGACCAACTGAACTGGGAAACACTTGCTTGCATATAAGTGGTCACGAAATGTTAAGCTTTAAGACACGTCAGAATTATAAGAATTCACGATTTCCCATAGATAGTCGACAATATGGGTCAGGTGACTCTGTGACATGGCCGAGTGTTTGCCTGTGAAACTTTATATACAGTAGTGTTTCATGAGACATCGCTAGACTTGAACTACACTACCGTGCATTAATAACCCCTCTCTGTGACAGTTGATGATGTCAATCGTAAAGATCCCGGACGCTGGCGGAGACAACATCACTTTCCTGGAAGTGGATGGTCATCTGTATCCAAATGCTCCCGTTGATTACCCCGTTGAAGTTGCTGTCAAAGGCATGCGCGACCTCCCCATCAGAGAGGATGACGTCTTTGTCTGCGCTTATCCTAAATGTGGTGAGCTGTCGAGAAATAGCTTCATTTAATATCCCTTGCTAAGATTTCTTTTTGAGGCAGGAGATTGTTTCAACCCTTCAAGACAAACAATTATGTGATAGGAGCAGTCACACATTCGTGTGAGTCGACATTTCAGTTTTAAGAGCATCTAGCAAATTCAATGAATATTTCTTGCCTGTGTAAAACTTGAAGGATTTTTTATCGTGTGTGACTATATAGTTCTTACAGCTATGATGACAGCCATTTGACTAACAATTAAAACCGAAACAAATAGTATTCATATCTGGACAATGGACTTAACAAATGTAGGATAATCAATGTGTCATTGTTCCTCCCTGACAGGGCGGTGTGGTAGCCTCATGGTTAACGCGTTCGCTCGTCACGCCTAGAGGATCGGGTTCGATCAACACATGGGTACAATGTGTAAAGTCCATTCTGGTGTTCCTCGCCGTGATAAAGCTGGAACATTGCCAAAAGCAGCGTAATATAATACTCACTTACTCATTCCTCCCCGAAACCGAATGCTGCCCTAACCTATGTTACATGATGACACATGTGCTGGGCACAAATTAACCATCAAAAATAGGAGTGATTTTACATCACTTTTTGCAATATTCCAGCCATATCACGCTGTATGGATGACTTTTCTTTCAGTATTTCAGTTCATTAACGGTTTGATGTGTTATGTGGCACTTTACCACTTTGGTGAAACCCACGAGCATTGGGTAGTGGTACTGCCAGCAGAAGGTTGGATCAGAACCAACGACCAGCGGATCCTGCCACATATACGGTTCGCGTATTCTAACACCAGACTACCTTCTGTGTATCAGTGTTCCTCCCCAACGTTTTATGTGCAATCATATATATATTTGATAAAACACGTACTGGGCGCAAATAACACCATCATAGTAGTGGGTTAGTGAGACGGTTTTATACTGCTGCTTAGCAATGTCCCAGTAATATCATGACAGCTGATACCAGGAAAGGGCTTCACTCATTGTACCCACATGTGGAATGGAACCCGGGTCTTGGCCTGACGTTCATGTTTGCACCTTGGCTACTACAACTTGCTTCAAAATATGAACTCGTGTGATATTTCAGGTACTCACTGGGTGTGGGAAATGGTCCGCCTTCTTCTGTCAGGCGACACAGAGACTGTTATAAACAAGGAGAGATTTATGTTAGAATTAACCGGAAATGACGTCCTAGAGAAGTTCCCGTCCCCGCGAATTTTAAACACGCATTGCCTTGTCGAGCAGCTGCCACGTGGTGTGTTTGAGAAGAAGTGCAAAATCATCTACATTCTTCGAAATCCCAAGGACATGGCAGTGTCGTTTTTCCACCACCACAAGAAACTGACCAAATGTTATGAATATCATGGGAAATGGGAAAATTATTTCCCTTTCCTGCTGGATGGGAAAGGTTAGAGCTAGTTGGAGTGAGTGAGTACGTGAATGTTGTTTTATGATACAGTCACCTAATTTTCCAGCTAGACAAACTGCTGACAAATAGTACGAACAGCGAAAACGTTCTTAGTCCCAAGATGAGTTTTGTTAGGAAATAGTCTATTTTTGTAACTATCGTAGCAATAACGTATCGTAGAAATCCCCCGTGGAGTCATTAGGAAACACCCACAAATTGGTTCTGTCAGAGGTGCGACAGGTATCGTAGCTTTGTACAATCTATGACAATTTTGAGAAAGTTTCGAAAAATGCATCTTCTAATATATCTTTGAACAAGGCGTAAACATACCATCTCAGCGAAGCTATGTTAACATGTATGTCAGCGTAGCGATTCGTGGTATTTCTCAAAATAGAATCGAGATAAAATACAACTATTAAAATATTACACTCTCCACAATTCAGTTGACTACGGCTCGTTTTTCACATACATGAAGGAATGGGCTGCCATTGGGACAACCCATCCCGACTTGCCAACCTTGACCCTGGTGTATGAAGATCTAAAAGAGGTAACAGTTAACTTCACCATTTGTATAGCATTGTGCGAAGTCTATTTGTGGTTATTTGATAGTGAATTTGAAATTGGATATGTTCATATAACACATCACCTGGATTTTTAAGACGCTTTGAAGTCGAGCCTTTTTGGCTTTCTGAATATTGGGAGACATGTTATATGTTTGTGCTTGATTCACTGACCGGAGTTATTATTTAAATTCATTAATCGAAAAGTAGTGTATATCAAGGTTAGATGAATATATATATTTGCCCTTTATTAATGTAATCTCCCGTGCAAAAACAACTAATTATTATGATTCCTGATCTGCAAACGATGAAAATGCATCAACACATTCTGTGGTTAACTGTGTTTTTAAATAGGTAATACGAATCGAAAAAGTTAATTAAACGTGAAATAATACCAGTAAATGTTTCCCATTTTGTTGCATAAACATACTACAGACAGCCTCAATACTTTATCTTGCATAATTCATATTGCCATCTTTTTCAGGATGTTTAGGGATATCCAAGTTCTCTGTTATTTATATGGGATGGTTTTACTTGAATCAAGGTTCATGCTAATCCACTTTGCTCCAGCTGGGTAATGAGCTGTGCCTATGCTCATTCGGGAGTTACGTCGCATGTGGTGGGCTGAACAACACTTGTTCCATTTACAGGAGGCTGAAGTTTCATTCCAAACCATGTTTGAAACCCATCCTTGGTGCCCCCGCCTCGACTTAGCAACAATATTCGCTAAATTCATCGGAAAACCGAAGAGATGAAGGTCTAAGACGTTTATCGGCATTATGAAACCCACCAGCACGGGTACGGTGTCACGACCCTACAAACCCTCCCAAATATGGGATTCGAACCAACGGTAATATGTTGCTCGCACGACCAAAGGGACGCAACTCTGCGCCCCTCTTTGGGTTGGATAAGAATGTTTCACGAAATTCAAAACGTTAAGGGTATGAATGTATTTTTGTGATATCAGCCAATATTTCATCTATTTCAGGATCCACTTTCCGGTATTAGAAAGTTAGCAAAGTTTCTGAATGCTGAGAAATCGGAGGAATTCTACCTACAAGTAAAAGAGTTGACGAGTTTCAACAAAATGAAGGAATCGAAAGGCAAATTCTTTGAAGAACCTGATGGCTCAGCTATTATGTACAGAAAAGGTGGGTACATTTGCCAGCACTTGGGCTTCTAATTTATGTAATGGTATTAATTGATAGGAAAAACAGTATTGAGTGGTGTCAAGGATCCACCAGTTAATCAAGGACGGCGGAGTCAAGATGCAGCCCACAAACGTGGACATTCTCCCTTTGCAACTTGCGCCATCTGTGGCATGCAAGATTATGACAAGGTCTATAAAAGTGCAGGCTTTTCGTTCGCCTGTCTTCTTTATCTGGGCGATTACACAGCAGTCAACACATACCGCGACTGGGTGAAGCAGAAAGAAACAACGCCATCGGTTGCTTGGAAACGAGTGAAGCCAGCTCAGCAGAAGCCAGGGCGATTTATGTCTCCCCGCGCACCATTGCAAGACTTTGGAAACGTTACCAATAAGGGAGAACGCATGGCTTTCCCAGAACTGGTAGACTGCTCAGGATGACCACCTAGGTTCGTTATCTATGATAAAGGACCACCAATCTCTACAGGTCATCCATACCGGTTTGCTTACGACGTCAGAAACTGCCTACATGAGACAGGTATTTGAGCCAGGCGGTCTGTTCAAGGTGTCATTTTGACGTATCAACATCGTCATCTACGACGTCATTGGTGTCTTGTTCATGTGAGTATGGCCTCACCTGCGATGGAGAACTGTAGTTTAGCGACGAGTCACCTTTTTCGCCTTGTCATACAGATGCAAGATGTCGGTTGTATAGACGTTGACGTGAACGCCGACGCCGTATTCCAGCAAGATAATGCCAGACCACAAACATCACAACGGTATACGTAACAACATTCAAGTCCCACCCTTGAGCTCTGGAACACCAGGTTGGAACATCATGGAACATTTATGGGATGAGTTGGAAAGACGGATGCAACAGCGTCATCCACAGACTCTGTCACAGCGGGTACCACAGGCCCAGTGGGCCATCATTCCTCAAGGTCCGAATCGTACCCTCATTGCTTTCATGGTCATTAGATGTCTTTGACTCCCAGGGTGGGCACATACGATACTTTCTGCAGATGGCCTTGGTCGTTGATATTTGACATGTCATGTCTACATCGGCGACTTATGTCAACTGTAGTAGCATGTGTCATATGTGAACATTCGGCTGCTTTCCGTTCATCCATTACATGAATCCATACCTTTGCATTTGCGGTTGTTGTTTTTTTGATGGACTAAAAGAACGTACTAACAATTTTCGAAGCTCGTTATTGTTGATGGACTCTATGGCATTTAGAAGTTGCTAGAATATGAAGACACGCAAATGTGCTTGTAAAGTTTCGGATTAATCAGCAAAATGTACAAACATATATTTATTCAGTGAGCTTCTGTTACCTTTTTCCGTGTTTCAGGTGAAGTTGGCGACTGGAAAAATTATTTCACTGTGGCCCAGAATGAGATATTTGACAGAAGATACAAGGAACACATGGCTGATTGTGAAATAAACTTTAGATACACGCTGCAGTAAGAATCGAAGATGAAGGTGTCCAATGGGTAATATATGCCCATGTATCGTCACGAGAACAAGAAACAAATTACTACAGAACTGATATTATATTTACTATGCAAGGCTATACTTTAAATCTAATACTTACTGAATTTTGTTTAGAATTCTATTTTACATAATCTGGTGCTTCTGTGTAGGTGCGTGTGTGTATACAGTGAATAGTCTTTCATATATGTGTATCCAAGTTTAAGACTGTGACGTTAAACGACATTTATATACTGACTGATTCCATTTCGACATAAATGACCCTGGTTTAGAAAGTTATGAAAATTATATCTCACTTCCCGAAATATGCGCATGTTCATGTCCGTTTCACTATCTAGATGATTTTTGAAAATCATGACAAACACATCACTTGCCCGAAATATTTAATATCTTGAAGGGTTATGGAAAGCAATAAACAACATTCGTTTGTGCTCCTATACCGCTGAACATTATCATTAAATTGTAAATAAAAGCGACAAATCCCTTTCGTAATCGTAGGTAATCTCTGCTGAAGTCCATTGTAAGGGGGGGCACGGGTGGCCCAGTCGTCCAAGGCGCCGCGATTCGCTGTGCAGAGTTGCGTCCCTTGGGCACGCCAGAAACTATGATTGTGCATCTTCCCGAGGCAAGAGAGTTAACTGACTTTAAAAGTCCAGTTTCCACCCTTGCCGAACTAGGCTGGAATTCCTGGGCTCGATCGTAGCGCCACCAGTGGCTATTACGAGTTATGTCCCTTCTATGCCTCTCCTATTGACCAATCAGATTCCACCTCTCGTATCACTTGCATTTGCTTCAAACAAAACTGCGGCGCCCAGTCAAGACGATCTGATCGATAATCAAGATCTATATATTGTGATAAAACGTGTCTTACATCGCGAAGTGCATCAAATCACGTGAGCACCTTGATTAAAAACATGAAAAGATTTGGAAAATATCTGCTGACAACGAGTTGGATTGGACTATGCATAGACTCGTTAGTCCAGCCAAAATGTAACTCCATAATACCAGCCTAGTTCGGTAAGGGTGGAAACTGGACTTTTATAGTCAGTTAACTCACTTGCCTCGGGAAGATGATGATTGTGGGTTCGAATCCCGGTTCGCCCCGATTATATTTCTAGGTTTGTCAGCACCATACCCGTGCTCATGGGTTTCACCGAAGTGGTAAACGTCAGAGACCTGCATCACTTCGGCTTTCCTCCCACATTAAGCTGACACGCCGTGATATGACTGGAATACTGTTAAAAGCGGCGTTCAACCCAACTCATTCACTCACTCACTCCATTGTAAGATTCCGACTATACCATGAGCATGTATCTGTGTATCATTATAACAAATAGTGATCATACAAGGAGTTCCTGTTTCGGTGAGCATATCCTGCCCAACAGGTGGCACCCGTCACAAACACGTGCAAAGGCAAGTCAACTGTTCACCTGAAAAATAAACGTGAACATAGGGTGCAGGTCAAAATAGGGAATTATTCAGACATCATTTTCTCTCCAATGCGTCAAATGTGGAAATGTGCTCCACATGTCATCCATTTACCTTTACTTTCATTGGCGCCGATTGCATGATTGTCGCAATTGTCGCCCATTGTGTGATTGTTTCTCTGTGCCCATCGACATTTGATATTACTCATGCTGTCAACCATTGATGTGCCGGGCCGAGACTCGTCTATATACAATACAGGCTGTCGTGATACAGCTGGAATAGTGCAGACCTCGGCGTTAAATATCAGTATCTCACTCATTTTAGGAAATCATGATCCACATGTTGTTAAATGTCACGCATTTCCACCATAATTATAACAGGTTCATGGACAATGAACACTGTTCCTAGTGCTTATCAATCTGGGTTTGTTTTTGTTTTGTTTTTGTGGATTGTTAAATTGTGGGTTTTTTGTTGTTTTATTTTTTATTTTTTTATTTTTTTATTATTATTTTTTATTTTTTTGGGGTGTGTGTGTGTGTGTTTTAGTTGTTGTTTTATTTATTTAAAACAGCGGGAACACGTGGATCACAAATACAATATTACCTCAAGACATGCATTTAAGAAAATACATTTAAAAGACGATCATTTTCTTTCATATTGTTAACTTTTCTTCTCATCGATGTCTTAACGTCAATTGTCTCTCTCTCTACATGTTACATGACCATTCTTATTCATTGAGCCATTATGCGTTTGACAAAATGACATTATGAATATAATATATATTATCAAAACATTACTTTCGTGTTGCGTGAATGTTATTTCTCGAACAAAATATACATGCCCACACCATAAACAGCATGCCAGACATGCTCCGGTTCACAAGTCGAGAATTGCACAGGCTGCCATATGTGAATGTGGATTCGAACAGTAAAATCACCAACCCTACAGCCCAGACTTAGCCCCCAGTGACTATTTCCTGTTCCGGCAAATGAAATCTGCCCTACATGGAAGACGCTTCCAGGATGACGAGGACATAAAGGCTGCCACAGAGGAGTTGTAAGAGGGATCTGCGGATTTCTATAAAAGTGGTATTAAAAGCTTGAGGGACAAATGGAACAAGTTTATTGAGGTGAATGGAGATTATATTGAAAAATAAAAGTACAAAAGATATTCTGCGACTTGGTCTCATATTGAAGTTGCAAAACTTATTGAACGCCCCTCATATTTCAAATGTCAATACTACGGACATCACATACTCAGCCGGACGTTAAAACAAGGGTTGTTTTCATTTCTTTTTAACAAACGATGTTTTTCTGAGTAAAATGAAATGAAATGTCTTCAAAATCCGTTTTCGTGTTATTTTGGATATTTCTCAACAAAATAGGTTTTGTTTAAATACAGTCGGACGTAAACTGCCGGGGTTAAAGAAAGTATACATCAACGTTTGACGTTGGCTAAATATGAAACAAACAGGAAATGGTTACTCGCTGGAGATCACAGGAATCATAATTGTGGTTTTGATCGGGTGGTCAGGCTCGCTGACTTGGTTGATGCATGTCATCGTATCCTAGTTGCGTGGATTGATGCTCATGATATCAATCATGGATTGTCTGGTCCAGACTCGATTATTCACAGACCGCCGTCATAAAGCTAGAATATTGCTGAGTGTGGCGTTAAACAACAAATAACCTAACCTAACCTAACAGTGACACAGCATACTAATCTTACACCATACAGGTCAGGTAGCGTCAACAATAGCGACTGTAGGCCATGTAGTACTGAGAGATATCTGCATAAGACGACACAGTTTGTAAAGGGGAAAAACCTGTGACTACAGCGTAGAGACTGTGGTACTCTTCATCTGGTGGGAGTTCTGTCAAACTTGAGGTAAGAGGAAAGGGCCTACCATATGATCTAGCATCAAAACGTTTAGAAACACGTCACGAAATGATGCAATTTGTTGAAACCGGCAAAATAATGCCCTGTGACGTCAGCCTAGCAACAGAGTTATCAGCGCTGATAACAGCTCAAATGCAAACATCGGAAAAAAATTCTCCATATGTGTAATATTATCATGTCATTACTATGTGTGTTTTCATTGTGGCCTTGTTACACGCCAGTCAGCCATATTGGCCCGAGGCAGGCTGTGGTGACCCGAGGCATAGAACCTGCCGAGGGCCAATATAATTTTCCAAGAACACAGGGCCAATACAGTCTGCCGACCGTCAATATAACGAAGTGTGATGGCAGTAACCTATTGCAATGCAACCAGGCACAAAAGACGTGGCTCGCTCAACACAAACGATTGACCAGAGACACCACCCAGCTACCTGTGATTAAACGGGGGAGGGGTGTATTTACTGACTGGCATTAACACATACGTTTGACCAGAGACTCCACCTAGACACCTGTTATTAACACATTTATTAATTGATTATCTGAACTATATTTTCCAGGTAGTACGGTACCAATGTCACAGTTATAAGAGAGCGGTATCCACACTCTAACAAAGTGTGATGGCAACAGCCTATTGCATTGTAAAGAATACAATCAGGCACAAAAGACGTAATGGCTCGCTCAAATCCCGTATTGGCCCGATAGACCCGTATTAGCCCGATAGACCCGTATTGGTCCGATAGGCCCGTATTTGCCCGATAGGCCCGTATTGGCCCGATAGACTCATATTGGCCCGATAGACACGTATTGTCCCGATAGACCCGTATTGGCCAGATAGACCCATATTGGCCCGATAGACCCGTATTGGCCCGATAAACACGTATTGGCCTGATAGACCAGTTTTGGCCCGATAGACCCGTATTGGCCTGATAGACAGGTATTGGCCGGATAGACCCGTATTGGCCCGATAGACCCGTATTGACCCGATAGATCCGTATTGGCCCGATAGACCCGTATTGGCCCGATAAACCCGTATTGGCCCGATAGACCCATATTTGCCAGATAGACACGTATTGGCCCGATAGACCCGCATTGGCCCGATAGACCCGTATTGGCCCGATAGACCCGTATTGGCCCGATAAACACGTATTGGCCCGATAGACCCGTATTGGCCCTATAGACACGTATTGGCCCGGCAGACACGTATTGGACCTTTGGTGTTACTGTATGATGGGACTCGAGTTGAGCCAATTAATGACAGTCGATTAATGACACTAATATGAATCGATTTTTCAAACCTTATCGGTACAAGATGCTTTCCTCCTGACAAATTATAAACTCATTTAATGTTTCTAAATTTTATTCTGACATTTTTTGTAGATATATTGAAATGAAATATGAATAAAATAGCAGATTACCTTAAATTGAACCCCTGTATTTAGATACGAATGACATAAACGGTTTATGGCATCGTTTTCTCCATTTATTGATCAAATCAGCAATCAATATCTAATCGTACGCGATATCGTTTTTCTTCATTCATATTCTAAAAAGCTGCTGGTATTATCAGCTAGATACGTTAGCGTGCGTGTTATTTTTTACAGGGAACAAAACGTCAGAACACCGGTTCGCAAAATAAAGTTTCACACTTACGAGCTACAGTCTATCCTATACTATATAACAAACTCACAGGCAAATCCGAACATCCACAAACCTCAGGTACGTGGCGGCTATACACGTGTGTCATCTTAATTCATATTTGATATATACTTGACCTAAGTAAGGCGATCGAACCTGCGTTTCTGTCAGTCGGAGGGGTAGGGGTGGATGGTGTACTCACTGACTGGCATAAACCAGGGCCAAACATCTTCAGATCTCAGGTCCGTGGCACAAAGCACATGTGTCATCTCATTACATATTTAAACTATATGTGACCTTGTAAACGCGACCGAAACTTCCTATCAGTCGGTCAGAGGGGGTAGCGGTGTATTTATGTATTGGCATTTAACACATACGTTTGACACCACCCAGATACCTGTTATTAAATGAGGGAGGGGTGTATTTACTGACTGGCATTTAACACATACGTTAGACCAGAGACATCACCCAGATACCTGTTATTAAATGGGGGAGGTGTGTATTTACCGATTAACATTTAACACATACGTTTGATCAGAGATACACTTCGATACCTGTTATAAATGGGGGAGGGGTGTATTTACTGATTAGCATTTAACGCTTACGTTTGACCAGAGACATCACCTAGATACCTGTTATTAAATGGGGCTTTCCGGACAATTCTGCTAGGAACGTATAAATAATTATATGCAAATGACAATGATTCGTTTTTCTGGATAATTGTTTATCCGGACGATTTCTCGTCTGACTGTACCGTCCTGATTGACGGGTTTTCACTGGATGAGTGTGTACCTTCATACCCGAAGGCGTGGCTTGCGCGTAATGCTTTCAATCACTGGTTTGCCTGGTTCTTATTCGTAGGCAGGGTTCATTTACAGATCATAACTCTCAAATACTTCTCCGTGAAACTTGACATGTAGTAGCGTTTCATGAGACAAGGCTAGGCCTCTGACGAACTACACTACCGTGCATTAATAACCCCCTCTCTTGTGACAGTTGAGGATGTCAGTCGTAAAGATCCAGGATGCTGGCGGAGACAACATCACTCTCCTGGAAGTAGATGATCATCTGTACCCCAATTCCCCCATTGATTCCCCCGCTGACGTCATCAAAGGCATCCGTGACCTCCCCATCAGAGAGGATGACGTCTTTGTCTGCGCGTATCCTAAATGTGGTGAGCAGTAGAGAAATAACTTCTTTTTTCCATTGATAAGATTTCTTTAAGAGGCAGAATATTGTACTTGTCCTTCAACAATTTTCTTCTCCGATAGGGGCAGCCAAACATTTTTGTGTGTGGATATTTCTGTGTTGAGGACATCCAGTAAATCCAATGAACATTTCTTTGTGTGTGTAAAACCTGGAGGCTTTAGTAACGTTATGATGTGACGTACAATTATTTATAGCCATTTGATGAAGCGTAACAAACAGAAACAAGTATTGGGGACCGACCATTTGCTATTCCGGGTGTGGAGGCCTGGGGTTGTATCGATAAACATAGATTGTCCCTGAAAATTCTTGGCAAAAATAAGTAAGCTGCAAATTGTTGCAAAACAAATAAATTGCAAGCCACAAAAAAATCATTGTTGCAAGGTGTTTTTTCTAAAATAAAAATTCAGGCTCATAGTTTTAAATTAGAAAATATCTGGTTTTTGTAGCTTTAGCTGAAAAAAAATCTAACCTCGACACAACCCCCAACCCCTGCTTCAGATTGCCTACCCCGCCTCGCTTTGACACATGAACTGATCTCTCTGTTGTGATATTCCAGGTACTCACTGGGTGTGGGAAATGGCCCGCCTTCTTCTGTCGAGCGACACAGAGACTGTTATAGAGAAGGATGAATTGATGTTAGAGTTCATCGGAAATGACGCCTTAGAGAAGTTCCCGTCCCCGCGAATTTTAAACACGCATTGCTTTGTTGAGCAGCTGCCACGTGGTGTGTTTGAGAAGAAGTGTAAAATAATCTACATTCTTCGGAACCCCAAAGACATGGCAGTGTCGTTGTTCCACCACCACAAGAAGCTGAAATGCTATGAATATGATGGGAAATTTGAAAATCATGTCTCATTACTGCTGGATGGGAAAGGTTAGAGCTATTTAGAGTGAGTGAGTGGTCGAATGTTGATTTATGTCGTAATAAGCTTATTTACGGATAGGCAAACTACTGACTGAGAGTACTGTCTGCGCCCAGATATTTTATCCTTGAACACAGGTTGTTAAGATTAATCTTAACTAAAATCCTTCGAAGATCTAGACCTCGGTCACCATAATACACTGTCAAGCCATACTATGAAACATTATTATGACTGTTTCTTTGTTTGTTTATTTGCTGTTCAACGCCGCACTCAGCAATTTTCCAGCTATATGACGGCGATCTTTAACAAATCGAGTCTGGACCAGACAATCCAGTGATTGGATACGATGACATGCATCAACCAAGTCAGCGAGCCTGACCACACGATCCCGTAAGTCGCCTCTCATGACAAGATGTGTTTCGGAATAATCAGTAAGTTGAGTCGTAGACATCCTCGAATATTCAGTGTATAATTTCAGTGCGATATGATTTATCAAAATGGTTGTATTATAATGGTTATTATGACACCATGTATGTTTAATAAATGCATTACAGCTTTGTCACATTACAATCAGGGAATGGACACGTGTAAGCTTCATTTTACCAGATAACCATATGTTAAAAAGTAAGGGTATTTGCAGGAAGGTGATTTATGAAATGTTTTTCGCGGTTTTTACTTTATTATGCTAACTTTATGTTTTTCAAGACGACTTTTTTTAATTTGAGCAAGGATATTGAGTTTCTATGTCTGGTTCTAGTCGGTAAGTTTTGTTTATTTGTTGTTTTACGCCGCACTCAGCAATATCCCAGCTATATGACGGCGTTCTGTAAATAATCGAGTGGACCAGACAATCCAGTGATTGACATCATGAGCATCGATCCACGCAATTGGATACGATGACATGCATCAATCAAGTCAGCGAGTCTGACCACCCGATCCCGTTAGTCGCCTCTGACGACAAGCATAGTCGTCTTTTACGGCAAGCATGGGTTGCCGAAGACCTATTCTACCCCGGATCTTCACGGGTCTAGTCGGTAAGTATCACGTTTAATGAAAGCAGCAGGAAAGAATTGCGACTGGTAAGAAACCACAATGCTGGGTTGATAAAGTTGTTGAGTACATGCAAATGTATCCCCTAAGCGAATTTAAGTAAGCGAATGGGTCCAGTGTGGTTCTCAAAATAGAATCGAGATAACATACAACAGATTATAAAAACTAGGTTTCACAAACCTCTTATACAACACTCTCCACTTTTCAGTTGACTTCGGGTCGTTTTTCACATACATGAAGGACTGGGCTGCCATTGGGACAACCCATCCCGACTTGCCGACCTTGACCCTGGTGTATGAAGATCTAAAAGAGGTAACAGTTAACTGCACGTAGCCACGCGCTCTATTTGTATAGCATTGTGCAAAGTCCTTTGGGGCTTATGTGGTGTATGGGCAATGCATTGCGTCTTTTCACATGAAACGTCAAGTGAAATTCCCAGCGTTTATGTTTTCGCTACACTGATGAGAGTGAGACAGAACAAAAGGAGAGAGAGAGAGAGAGAGAGAGAGAGAGAGAGAGAGAGAGAGAGAGAGAGAGAGAGAGATGGCAACGTTTTATTGCCCAACAAGTGATGTTGCACGTGTATGTCATGTTGGTTGTGTTTTTCCGATGTTTCCATCTTTTCACCAAATTTCTGCAGTACCTCATTCTTTCCACACATATCAATCCCAATCTATGCAGACATTATCGGTTCATATTTGGTATCAATTTTGTAGGATGTCGGCAACACTCTATCAGATATTATCAGTTTTACTACTTTTGCTTACTTCATTTTGTAGATCAAATTTTAAATTACAGGAAGTTTCATAACTATAGGAAAATCAATAATAATTAATCATGAGAGAGAGAGAGAGAGAGAGAGAGAGAGAGAGAGAGAGAGAGAGTTTGGTTTAACGCCGCTTGTAACAATATTTCAGTCATATCACAGTTAAAGTGAACAGCTTGATGTAGGAGGGAGGCAGCAAGGATGCAGGCGTTAGACGTGTACCAGTATTGTGAAACCCACCAGCACGGGTATAGTGCTGACAAACCTAGAAACATAATCAGGCCGAATATGAGATTCGAACTGACGATAATAGGTTACTGGCACGACCAAAGCACACGACTCTGCACTGCGGATTTCGGAGCGTCAGATGACTGGGTCACCCGTGGCCCCATGAGCTGGGATGGAACTGAATGTTACGGCAACAAAACCAAGCATGTTAAGTGTGCATTCATCTATGTATTATGGTGGTAATGTCATCCAATATTTCATCTATTTCAGGATCCACTTCCCGGTATTAGAAAGCTAGCAAAGTTTCTGAATGCTGAGAAATCAGAGGAATTTTACCTTAAAGTAAAAGAGTTGACGAGTTTCAACAAAATGAAGGAAGCGAAAGGCAAATTCTTTAAAGCATCTGACGGTTCAGCTGTTATGTACAGAAAAGGTGGGTGGATTTGCCAGCACTTCTAATTGGTGTGATGTTAGTCATTGACAAAAACCAGTATTGAGTGGTGCCAAGCTACCACCAGCTTGTTGCCAATGGAAGTGGAGCAGCCCATTGATATATATGTAAGTTTCATGTTCTAATACTTACAACAGAGGTAACGCTAAGATTCTGTCGGAAACTCGGTACCTTAACCAAAGCAGCTAAGGCTAAGATTCTGTCGGAAACTCGGTACCTTAACCAAAGCAGCTAACGCTAAGATCTTGTCGAAAACTCGGTACCTTAACCAAAGCAGCTAACGCTAAGATCCTGTCGGGAACTCGTCCCTCTTCGCCAAAGCAGCTAACGCTAAGATCCTGTCGGAAACTCGGTACCTTAACCAAAGCAGCTAACGCTAAGATCCTGTCGAAAACTCTGTACCTTAACCAAAGCAGCTAACGCTAAGATCCTGTCGGGAACTCGGCCCTCTTCGTCAAAGCAATCTTAGCGCTTTGACGACTCGCTTGTGGTCCCACTGTTGATGTGGCCTTAGAGAGATATAACACTTTAAACACAAAATGAATGAAGTCATTAATATGTAAGAATGTTACCCACTGTGATGCAGGAATCATGAATTTCATGTATTTTGGTGGTCCAAACATGTAGTCATTATTACATTGACCTCAACGCAGCTGGGGCAAGATGCAGTTCACAAACGTGCACTTTCGCCACTGCCACTTGCGCGATCTGGATGTGAGTGAGTGAGTGTGTTAAGGTTTTACGCCGCTTTTAACAATATTCCAGCAATAGCGCGGAGGGGGACACCAGAAATGGGTTTCACACATTGTACCCATGGGGAATCGAAACCGGGTCTTCGGCGTGACGAGCGAACGCTTTAACCACTAGGCCACCCGACCTCCCATCTGGATGTGAAACGTGAAGACAAAGTCTATGAAAGGGCAGGATTTTGTTTACCTGCCTCTTTACATGGGCGATTACACGACAGCAAACACAAACCACGACTGGGTGAATCAGAAAGAAACAACAACATCGTTTGCTTTGAAACTGGTGAATCTAGGTCAACGGTAGCCAAGCGCCTTTGCGAGACTTTAGAATCGATACCAACAAGGGACAACGCGTGCCTTTACCATGTCCGGAAGAACACGTTTGAAAACCATAGCCCAGGACCGCTACATCAGATAGATGTCATATATCAGTCCCAGACTGCGAGGATCTGCCTACGTGAGACAGGTCAATCTGTTCGAGGTGTCACTTTGACGGACCAACATTGTCTGCTATGATCTCAGTGGTGTCGAATCCACGTTTGGCGCTAAACTGCATAAAGGAAAACAAAAGATCCGGTGGAGGTAGCGTGATGATGTGGGCAGATATCTCGCACAATGGCAGGACCATCCTGGTTCACGTTCAGAGCAACATAACTGTATACTCCCCAGGAAGCTGAGAATAAAAATCACGAGCACACTGGTCCAATGACCGGTGTAATAATGTAGCGCTTTGAGCATCCACCGAGTGTTTTTAGGCTAGCGCAATATAAGTACATCTTCCCGAGGCAAGAGAGTTAACTGACTTTAAAAGTCCAGTTTCCACCCTTGCCGAACTAGGCTGGAATTACTGGGCTCGATCGTAGCGCCATCAGTGGTTGTTACGAGTTATGTCCTTTCTATTCCTCTCCTATTGACCAATCAGATTCAACCTCTCGTATCACTTGCATTTGCTTCAAACAACACGCTGGCGCCCAGTCAAGACGATCTGATTGATAATCAAGATCTATATTGTGATAAAACGAGTCTTACATCGCGAAGTGCATCAAATCACGTGACCACCTTGATTAAAAACATGAAAAGATTTAGAAAATATATGTTGACAACGAGTTAACGGTGCACATGCTTTGCAAATCCTGCAATCGACCGAAATGTGCATGACAGTTTACGAACCGGATTTCGATTTCGGTGCGCGATATTGATTGGACTATGCCTAGACTCCATAATACCAGCCCAGTTCGGCAAGTGTGGAAACTGGACTTTTATAGTCAGTTAACTCACTTGCCTCGGGAAGATGTATAAGTATAATTACGTATAATTATTTAAAATCATCATTATTTAACTGCACAAAGATACCAAGATGAAGTTCTACCATACGTCACTCCTAATATGCAGAAAACCAACTCCGTATTCCAGCACGATAATGCCAGACCACACACAGCGCAACTAACATCGACATACCTAACAACATTCAAGTCCTGGACATTTATGGAATGAGTTGGATGGATGGCTGTGACAGCGTCAGTCACAGCCGCAAACTGCCACAGCTGGCACCAACAGGCACTTCCCTAGTGTCTGATTCGTACAGTTACGTGTCGACTTCCAAATTGAAACAATAAGTTCGTCCAGAAATCTTGGCGTGAAGGAATGCAGTGTGAAACCAACAAACAACAAAGAAGTCGTATACAATTACCAATTGTATTATTTAATTAACTCGGTTTACGAATCAATACAAATACTGCACATCAATTACAATGGCAGTACACAATAGAATGACAGTACAAAATTCAATAGCAGTACACATACAATGGCAATATGAAATATGATAGCAGTAGTAGTATCATTCACCTAGGAGCAACAGTGATCTAGCTTCCACAATAGGCCTAGGTTGGATATCCAGGGTGACTACAATGCTGGTCTTTATGTAATGGACCGCCTCCGTGGTCTAGTGGTAGAGCGTCCGCCCGGAGAGCGGAAGGTCCAGGGTTCGATCCCGGGCCGCGTCATACAAAAAGACGTTAAAAGATTGTACTTGTTGTTACCCTGTCTGGCGCTCGGCATTAAGGGGCTAAAACAAGGACTGGTCGGCTCGGAGTCAGTATACTGTGTCTGAGTGGGGTATTCATGTTAAACTGCGGCATGGTATCTCAGTGAGCTAGCACTATAAATCGGCATCAGTCCGGACTAGTACAAGCAGCCACACACATACACGTGCATGCACGTCGCTATATAAGTGCAATAATCTTGGACGCGACGTTAAACCCAATTTCACCTCACCTCACCTTTATGTAATGTGAAATGAGAGAGGCACTCCCTTGCCCCTTTATATAGTCTAAATGCCTCCTAGACGTTTCTATAAAGTGCTGGATTAGTTTAGCGGTTCTAGAACATTCTAGATCGCACTTCAGTTCAAAAAACATCTACATATAGTAACTTCAACACCACTGCTTACATTAGACAGTACTACATTCTTGACAACTAATCAATGCCAAAACACAATCTTTTGAACTTCTACTGAATCTCAACAAAAAACAATGCAATACAGTAAACTACGGTTATAACGAACTCGAAGGGACCACTAATTTTAGTTCGTAATAACCGTAGTACGTTATAAGCATATATACGACATTTATACAACAAATGGTCGGGACTGAAAAATAAGTTCGTTTTATCAGTCAGTTCGTTATGTGCGTGTTCGTTATAACCGTAGTTTACTGTACAATTAACAATGAATTACTCTGCCATATAACAGTACAACCATTCCTTCCATGGGCAGATGTCAGGAAGCTCGTGACTCACAGGGTGGGCACAAACGTTCTGCAGATGGCCTTGACTGGAGTCAACTGCCGTACGTGCATTGGGATCATACGACCGTTTTACGTTGATCCATACAACGAATTCATTAATGTGTTTTTGTGTTTCTTTTGTGTGGGGGGAGTATATGAACCTTGTTACCATTCGTCATTTTCGTGGTCGGTTATTGTTGGACTGTATTATCACACATTATTGCTATACAGATTAACATTCTGAGTACATAATAGTATAGACCGGTGAAGATCCGGGTTAGAATTGGTCTTCAGCAACCCATGCTTGTAATAAGGGGCGACTAACGGGATGCAATATGTTGTTTTATAGTAAAAAAATTATTTTGCTGCGAGAAATCAAAATCCAATCTGATAATTGCCTAAATATGTTGGATACATTATTCTCCTCCCAGTACAAACATATATTTATTCAGTGAGATTCTGTTTTCTTTTTCCGTCTTTCAGGTGAAGTTGGCGACTGGAAGAATTATTTCACAGTGGCCAAGAACGAGATATTTGACAGAGCATACAAGAAGAACATGGCTGATTGTGACATAAACTTTAGATACACGCTGCAGTAAGAGTCGAATTCTTACATAGGAATGTCACGTCGTTAAGGTATCTTACTACAGATAACTGATATTTATAATGCATTAAGCAGGGAAAATGTTAATATTTGATAAGTATGCCTGCACTTCTATTTAACATATTTCGAAAATAAGATTTGAGATGTGTGCTAAATATGAAGTTCATTGGAATATCTAGTGCTTTAGTGTTGGTGATGGTGTGAGTACAATGGATATCCTTTTGTAGTTAAACATCCACGTTAAATCCATTTATCTATAAGTATATATAAGTATAGCTGGTGTCAATATAACGGATGAGTGTATAATGTATATGTTAAAATGTATATACCAGATATTCATTGAAGCCAAACACCCGGGTTCGATTCCCCAAATGTGTTCAATATGTGAAACCCCTTTCTGGTGTCCCCCGCCGTGTTTTTGCTGGAACATTGTTAAAAACGGCGTAAAACACAACTCACATAAACAAACCAGCAAAATTTGGTTTTGTATAATGTTCTATAGCTTTGACTTACCGGAAGCAGTATACCACGAATATTCATAAACGCATATCTAATTAACATTCCATTTAGCAAGCGTTTGAAATACAGTTAACTACGAATATAACGAACTCAACGGGACCATTAATTTTAGTTCGTTATAACCGTAGTTCGTTATAAGCATATACAGAATATGTACAGCAAATGGTCGGGACAAAATAAATAAGTTCGTTATATCCGTCAGTTCGTTATAAGCGTGTTCGTTATAAACGTAGTTTAATGTCCTGTTGCCTAACGCCAGAGTCGTCAAAGGTGAAGATTGGGTAGTCAGGCCATGTTGCGCGGCCTTTTTTCATCGAACTGCTCCACATTAGACGGTGCTCATGCCGTCAGCCATTGGTTTGCCAGGCCGTAACTCAATCATATGCAGTCCTGTAGCTGGAATAGTGCTGACTGCGGCGTTAAACATCATTATCTCACTCACTTATGAAACTGACGTAGATTGTATTTGGGACAGTTTTGCCTTGTGTGGGCGTGGTCCCGTTTGCTACGTCACAATGACCAAGATAGTGGGGGAATTAACTTGGTAGAGCTGATTACTCGGCTATTACCTTTAAAACAGAGAGAAGGCTTCTGAGTCCCTTTAAGTCTTTATTCGTGGCAGAGTGAAGTATCTGCCACTGGACTCCGTATATATAGGGACTACTTCTGTAGAATGCGTTAGTTACGTTAAGTTACGTTGAAGCTATGATCTAAATCTGCCACATCGGTGGTGTATAAATTACAATTATTCGTTAGTTACGGAGTGTATTGACCACGTATTATCCTTTATATTCCACTGATCTGATACTAAAATGATGGTGCGACCGGCCATACACAGCATGTTACAGCCTGGGGGATAACCCTAGCGTGGCCGTCTGGCTGCGTTGGATAATCCAGAGTAAAATAATCATGACCAACATGTTGTTAAATGCCGCGTATTTCCGTCATGTTTACCACAGATTCACGGACAGTGAACATTGTTCAAGGTGCTAATCGATGTGTTCACGTCAGTTGTCTTAAGATTTTACGATATAGTTTGTCTTTTAATGAAGGATTCATGACTTCTTGATTGAAATGTCATGTTGACAAGATTCTTGGTCATGCAACTTGTTACATTTAAAGTGTAAAGAATTGTCCAAACCTTACTTCTGTGTTGTGTGATTGTTATTTCTGTGACAAAACACGCATGCATACACACGCACTCACAACCCAATCTCATTAAAATCATATCTTAGTTCTCGCTACCGCTAAACAAAGATCTGAGGACATCCCATTGCGGGTCACGTCAGACCGACCTCTCATCCGACCAATCAGAGCGTCGCTTACCAGATCATGAAAGTGACAGTCGGAATGTGATTTCTAAACACGGAGTATTCCGAACGATAGTTACGGGCTCAACGACTGAATCCATACGATCTAGGCCATCTATTAGCCATTCCAGAATGTTCTTATGTTCAGGTTTCAATTTATAATCGAGAATTTCTCAAAATGTATTTCGAAGCATGGTCGCCAATTTGAAATTAGTGCCGTAAAGCACGAGAAAGCTCCTTTCTGATTGGCTGATGTCGACTTCTTGTCAGTCATTCCATTGGTCGGTCAAAGTTCGCGCAAGGTCGGTCTGGTGTGACCCGTAATGGGATGTCCTCAGATCTTTGTTTAGCGGTAGCGAGAACTAAGATCTGATTTTAATGAGATCGACTCACAACCGCACCTAGACAAACATATGTGACATGATGAACTGAATGGCGGCTCGATATTCCACTGCAAGATTTAGAAGTGAATAAAGGGAATACTTTTTATACGTACCATGGTAGGACGCGGTTGTCTACTATTCAGATGAAAAAGCTCATACTTAAAAAAATCGTGCTGAAGATGAAATAAGGAAAGGAATTGTTAATAAATACTCAACCCGACGAAAACGGAATAAGGGTTGTTTTCATTTCAGTCTTAAAAAACAATGTTTCTCTGAGTAAAATGCAATGAGCTTTTCGTGTTATTGTTGTGTCTATTTCTCAAAGAAATATTCTTTGTTTAAATACAGTCTGGTATATAATTACATGACACAACCTCGGCGAAAGAATGTCAGTGATTATAATTATTTCCAATTCGTTTGGCTTGTGAGTTAGCATCAATTATTATATAAAAAATGACAAAAATGTGACAAATACATGTAACTATTTAATACCAACTTATATAACTTGTATTTTTCACAGAAAAAAAAACAATAATGATTTTAATGACATACAAACATAACAAGATTTATTTCTAAGTTTTAGATCCTTCCAACACAGATGCGAGGCAAGATTCTTTTTTCAATATAATTAAAATATTATTTTAATGAGATTGCGTCTTTTACGGTCAAACTAGAGAATCAACTACAACAAGTCCACAGCCTGTACCATCCACCCAGCTTGTGGTCTTTCATTGATTTATAATGATTTATCAATGTACATACGTTGCTCTATCTCTTTCCTTTCCTTTCTGACATTTGATTTATTAACTGTAAATAAGCATACATGTAAATCTATGGGAGAGGGCGTTCTAAGTTGTGATAACTTGTGCCCAATCCTTTTCATGAGAATAAAATATGTTAAACTAAACTCAAACTAAACTAATTGATTTATATGTTGTTTAAAGCTGCACACGTCAATATCCCAGCTATATGATGGCGGTCTGTATATAAATAATCGAGTCTGGACCAGACAATCCAGTGATTGACACCATGATTTACGTAAATGACATACGATGACATGAATCAACCAAGTCAGCGAGCCTGACCACCCGATCCCGTTAGTCGCTTCTTACGACAAGCACGGGTTGCTGAATATTTAAGGGAAGTCTTGCTGTATAAAACTGATACCATTCTTTATGTAAGAAACAAACAAATCTGGTGGAGACTGACTTGGAAGTGAATAATATATAAATAGCAAACATTAACTACGTGTGTGACAAGTTCAGGGTCGACATTTCAGTGGAGGAGATAGTCCCATAGGTCTATCAATTCCTGCCTATCTGAAGAAAAAATAATAACATTAACACTGTATCGAACAATGAACGAATGGGCATGTTAGTGTTGTTTGCCAGTTATGAAAACTATTCGGTATTTAAAATTGAAACCATCAGGAGATGTCTACATACCGTCTTTAGCTGCGAAACATACCTCTCGACCTTCAGTAACAATGGTATGACGTAACAATAGTTGTGACGTTGTTGTTGTTGAACAGTGACATGAAGCGAAGCTGCTGCTTTTAATAGATCAAACGCGGACGTCAGAGGAGACGACTAGCAACCCTGTCCGTTGCTAGGTCTGTTTGAAATGTCAAGGTCAAAATGTGAACTCTGTTCTTTCTGGGTCCCGTTCCACGCTCTTACCCAGAATTCCATGCGGCAACCCTAATAGTGAAATGCTAAGACATCACTGCACCAGAGTGTGGTCCCCGCTCCACAAAGCGGTCGTAGCGGTAAGGGGTTTGTAACTCCCATACTTCATATAGACAATCGTAGCCCTAAGATCGCTTTGTGGACATGGACCCATGCATAGTATACGTTGCCATTAACTTGGAAAGCTTAACAATGAAACCGCTTTATACCTGATAATCAGGCATGAGATTTTTGGAGAATCTGTTTTGTGGAACCTGGACAAATAATAATTGATGTAACTGGAAAAAAACATAGGAATATATAAAATGGTAAATGAAGTGAAGAAGAATGTCTTTATTCACAATTAGTGGACTCCAAACTGAAAAAAGTATATCACCGTCGGGACCAGGTTCTCTCAAACTTTAAGGGTGTACTGAAGTAATAGTGACACAAGCCTTACATCAGCGGTTCTTGATCTGAATGGTGGTTTTGAGGCATGATTAAGCTGGTTATTAAACCGTACATGCCTGACAATATGAGTTACTGTATCAGTCTTGATGTGTTTTTGTTTGTTTGTTTGTTCGTTTGTTGTTTAACGCCGCACTCAGCAATATTTCATCTATATGACGGCTTCAGTGATTGACATCACGAGCATCGGTCCACGCAGTTGGGATACGATGACATGTTTCAACCAAGTCAGCGAGCCTGACCACCCTTCTTCCCCGGATCTTCACGGGTAGTCTAGATACGTATTTTTTGCGACCCCGATAATAAAGAAACGTCATTATCCATATCAGGCTCCAGGCTTGATAAGCCATACCAGACCGCAAGCCTGATGATGACCCATATCAGTCCGCGGAGCTTTTTATGCAACCTCATGGAAAGTTTATCAAAATAAAAGATGTCGTCAATTATTCGATGACGTCGGCCTTTTCAACTGTTAATGGAAGACCTCGGGCTTATGCAAATGATAATGCCCTGAAAAATAGCGTTACCCTTATATTATTGAATGGAACTACAAGCTACTCGAGGATGATATTTTACATGAGACCCTAAACCTCTTGTACACCGGTTAGTATTTAGGTCATTTATTATCAGGTCGATGCGACCTAAGTCCTGCTGCAACACTCCTGGTGAGTACACACTTCAATTACACCACCGAGGTAGGCCGCTCTGCAGGTCGCGTCGTGACTGTGTTGACAGCACACTGTTCATTGACATTTGAGATTAATTTCAATAGAGGGAAGGGAAAAATACTGAAACTGCATAAGGGAGGTTTCTGGGCCTAGATCAAAGGTCAGGATGAAGTGAGGTGAGGTGAAATGGGATTAACGTCGCGTCCAAGATTATTGCACCTATATAGCGACGTGTGTGTGTGTGTGTGTGTGTGTGTGTGTGTGTGTGTGTGTGTGTGTGTGTGTGGCTGCTTGGATGCCGATTTATAGTGCTAGCCCACTGAGATACCATGCCGCAGTTAACATGAATACCCCACTCAGACACAGTATACTGACTCCGAGCCGACCAGTCCTTGTTTTAGCCCCTTGCTGCCGAGCGCCAGACAGGGAACAACAAGTACCATCTATTAACGTCTTTTGGTATGACGGGGCCGGGGGTCGAACCCCGGACCTTCCGCTCTCCGGGCGGATGCTCTACCACTAGACCTCGGAGGCGGTCAAGGTCAGGATGAAACTTTATGTCAGGACTTAACTAAATGCGCATGATGTTAATCATTGGATTGTCTGGTCAAGACTGAATTATTGCCAGACCATCGTCATATAGTACGGCGTTAAACAAACAAACAAAAGCAACTTCTACTTCTACTTCTGCTGATGCAAAAGAAGAACTTCAGCTGAGGCAGGTGGACACCTGATGGGAATCGAACCTGAGTCTTGGGCGTGGCGGGGGCACGGGTGGCGAAGTCGTCTAATGCGCCGCGATTCGATGTGCGGAGTTGCGTCCCTTGGAGATACCAGAAACCTATGGTTGTGGGTTCGAATCCTGGTTCGCCCCGATTATGTTTCTAGGTTTGTCAGCACCATACCCGTGCTCGTTGGTTTCACTGAAGTGGTAAACGTCTGAGTCCTGCATCACTTTTCTCCCACGTTAAGCTGATATAACTGGAATACTGTTAAATGCGGCGTTAAAACACAACTCACTCACTCACTTCGGCGTGGCGCACTAACGCTTTTATCACTAAGCAAGTTCAATATCTGGATTAAAAGCGATTCCTTGCACAAATACAGTGAAGAAAACATTACACTCATTTGACCATCGATAAACTGGGCAATAAGTAGGTTTGATAATACTTATTTTGCTATTTATACTTCTAAGACGCTTCGCTAAAAGATAAGAGGCGCCGACTGTATTTTATCCAGCGATATAAGATAGCTAGCTACCTGGAGATTCGAACATGCGCTCGTAACTTGATGACGTCGCAAATTGGACGACGTTATTTTTTAGAGGGAAGTGTATATGGTGAGTCACGTTCCCCATAGATGTAGCTGGACAGTGCAGATGAACGCAATTGCCGAACGATCGCATCCAGAAGTGGGAGAGTTATAACAATTGGTATTAGGAGAAAAGGTACAGATAATGGACGTGAGGATTGCGATAATGTGCGGGAAATACCAAACCTAGCCCACCTGTTCGTAAAATGGACTTGTCCGACATTTCCGAGGTCGGTTCTGTTCAGGGAGTCATCATTATTAAAATTTTGGTAAATAGTTTTAAAGCTTTTATATTTAATAAACATCCTTAAAGAGACTGTATATAATGTCGATATATCATATAAGAAATAAACGACTCGTGGTCGTTGTTTATTTCGTAGGTATGAGGAGGAAGGTAGGATGTATAAACAGATCACCTCTTTGGTCTGATTGTCCCAAAAACATTCTCAGAGGCTGCAGGCATATTTCAGCTAAAGATGACGACAGTGAAGATCCCGGATGGAGGGGGAAGCACTCTGACACTGCTGGAAGTGGACGGCCATTATTACCCAAACTCATCTGCTGACGTCATCAGGGGTATACGTGACGTCATGATCAGAGATGATGACGTATTGATTTGCGCATACCCTAAAAGTGGTAAATATGACAGGGGAGAGATTGTTTGGGAGGGAACATTATCACTTTTCTCTAATTTAATCGTCTAAGACTTAAATGCTATACGGGAACTACATTTTATGTACTTATATTTACTTATATTTTTGAATTTCCACGTTATATTTTATGAAAGCTTCACAGAGAAAGGACTGTCAGCATATTCCGTCATTGGGTGTGTACTTGTAACATATATATATAGTTAGCGTCATTATTTTGGGGTCACAAAGATAATGAGAGATGGAGCGTCGCATTTTCAACTTCAAAGAGTGCAGTTCAGTTCCTTCTGCAAAGAACCATTTTATTCCCACACTGACTGTTAATTGTCATACATGTCTTACAGGTGCATGCGATAAACCACTGGTTGCGTTTAGGCGTGTGTTTTGTGTAGGTTTTTTTTCCACCACCTTCAATCATGCACTTTTTGTGTCCTTATGGTCGTTTTTTTCCATTTTTCAGCAACCCATGCTTGCCTTAAAGGGCGACTATGTTTGTCGTAAGAGGCGACTAACGGGATCGGGTCGTCAGGCTCGCTGACTCGGTTGATGCATGTCATCGTAACTCAATTGCGTGGATCGATGCTCTTGATGTGAATCACTGGATTGTCTGGTCCAGACTCGACTATTTACAGATATAGCTGGAATATTGCTGAGTGCGACGTTAAACAACAAACAAACATCATTGTCATTTTAAGAAAGAAAAAACAGCAACTTCACTGGTCAGCCCATTGTTCCGATTACGTAATGTTATCAATATGTGACGTCATGAACAGTGGATGACGTCATGTCGTGTTGTTTTAACTAGTAAGCTGACTAATCAGCACTGAGAATAGCCTAAGAGTAAAGCTAGATTTATCATCCAAAACTGGCTCCCACAGGAGATATCGCTTGGATGAGTTCAAGCGATATCTACACTGTAGGTATCGCTGCAATGAAATTACATCACAATGCTTTGCAGACCATTGTGACGTCACTGGTTACAATGACGTCACAATCAAATGACATCACTAATGGCTCTGCTACTGAAGCTGTTTGCAGTACTTTTTACACTGAAGACACTGCTAATTACTGTCTACAATTTGAAATAGTTAAAAGAATGATGTTGGATGATAAATAAAATCTCACCCTCGTGTCTTTTGATATCAAATATATCAACACTCGTTGATAAAAGTGGCAAAAATCCACGGCAAGCCTCGGAATTTTTCCACTTTTATCAACTCGTGTTGATATATTTGATATCAAAAGACACTCTGGTGAGATTCTCTATATATCGGAAATATATTGCACTCTTTTCGGTAATATCCGCTGTATATAATCTCCCAAGATTGGCTCTCATTCACAGGCACACACTGGCTGTGGGAAATAACCCGCTTACTGCTGGCGGGAAATACAGACGGGGAAATACGAGAGAAGGATGAGCTCCACCTGGAGTTCGTAGCAAATGACGTCATGGAGAAGTTTCCATCGCCGCGAATTTTGAATATGCACGTGCTGTTCCATCAGCTGCCGCGGGTAGTGCTAGAGAAGAAATGTAAAATTATCTCCCTTGTCAGGAACCCGAAAGATGTGGCAGTCTCGTTCTACCAACACCATAAGAATCTACCGATGTACTATCAATATGAAGGAACGTGGGAGAATTATCTCCCCTTATTTCTGGAAGGCAAAGGTAACTAACAGTTATACTCACATTATGTGTCGATTGAAGCTCGTTGACTAAGGGAATACACAATTAAAACGAACTGTGATCCCGCCGATCCCACTGTTAAGATGGTATACTACTCAAGGTTTGCTAAGGATCACCACTTTGAAAGGTAATACGTCAAATTGTGTGCATCTGTTGAAATAGTCAAAGACAATATTGCGTGAAGACATGTTTATGAACACAAGTCCATTGACATGTGAAGAAGAAAGGAGAGTTTAGCATCACTTATAAATAGATTTTTCCGGCACGAGTGTTCTGATTGGTCAATGAGTATCGCGTAGGGGTTAACGTCGCGGTAAAATTGTAGCTATTGCGAGGTATGGTGCAATACTGGGGAAAGCCCTGAGCTATGACCATAACAAAGTCCTGTCTCTCGGGGGAGTGTGCACAGTGTAAAGCTTAAGTAAACAGAAAGTAAAACCAGGTCACGTAGCTGGACTGTCTAGTTAGTTCGATAAGCTTTGGATTTTTTATAATTATTATTAAAACAAACTTAAAGTAAGCTGATAGTGTAAATATTTATCATATATTTCAGTGTGAAAGAGTTTTCTGAAGTTGAGAAAAGTGATATTTTCATTGCAGTGAACATACACTTGAAATGTCACTGCAGTGAACAGAACATTTTGACTGAACTATTGTCATACAAGAGTAACCTCCCCTTGAATTGTCTCCTTTCATCGTAAGTATCTAGCTCGTACACAAACTGTTGACGTCCTTTTTACGTTAGTTCCACACTGACAAGGCAAAATAATGGTCTTTTATGGAGTTAATATCACTTCTTGCCGTTTGTTATTCTCTCGAAAATGTTTCGTTATAAACTGTAAATTTCTCAATCACCTAATCGAGACTGTTCGTTTCACCATGTTTACAAAGTGCCATTTTTGTTACTTGACTAGCGTGTATTCTTTCGCTTCCAACAGCGGTTTCCTAGTTTTTAAGATTTTTTTTTTAGTTGATTTTGTATATAATCATATCTAAATGTATGATAAAGATTTTTTGTGACCCTTAATATTTTTTAATACTTTTGTTTATATTGTTTAAGATTTTGCAAACACGAAACTACTTTTTAAGTCGCAAATGCAAGGAGTGGTGAACCGTCCCTGTGTGTTAGGTGGGAGATAGACTTAGCATAGGTGTCTCACACACGTATATCTCCAGATATATTTAACCTGCCACCTGCCACTCAGTCAATAAACTTGAAGGCATGAATACAATTATAATATTTATTTCCACCATATATATATGATACTAGTGACGGAGACATTTCTTGATAGCACCTTACAGTCAAATGCACAATACACAGAACATTATTCAGGGTCTATCTTGGTCACTATGATCCTCATTGGCTGGATCACTGACAGTCTTCAGACTCAGACAATTCCACCTGAACTATAATATCTTTGACAATGGGCTTCATCCACACGTAGTTGATAGGACATCTGGATGTGTATCAGGATGCATAGATCTCACCTTTTTCCAGAACAGGTTTAAAGAGGGGTCAAAGAGAGGTCCGGGGTAGAATAGGTATTCAGCAACCCATAGTCGCTGTAAAAGGCGACTGTGCTTGTCGTAAAAGGCGACTAACGGGATCGGGTGGTCAGACTTACTGACTTGGTTGATGCATGTCATCGTATCCCAACAATCTCATTGAAATAGATCTTAGTTCTCGCTATCGCTAAGCAAAAAGATCTGAGGCCATCCCATTACGGGTCACGTCAGAACGACCTGTCATCCAACCAATCAGAACGTCGCTTACCAGATCATTAAAGTGACAGACGGAATTTGTTTCCTAATCATGCAACCTCGAAATATTTACAGACTAAGAGGGTATTCGGAACGAGAGTTACGGGTTTTATGATTATATTGATACAATATCTAGGCCATCTGTAAACCATTCCAGAATGTTCTTTGTATCAGTTTTAAATTTTTTAATCGAGAATACGTCAAAATATGTTTCGAAGCGTAGTCGCCAGTTTGGAACTAGTGTCGTAAAGCTCGAAAAAGATGCCATCTGATTTGCTAATGTCGATTTCTTGACAGTCATTTCATTGATCGCGAAAGGTCGTTCTGACGTGACCCGTAATGGGATGTCCTCAGATCTCTGTTAAGCGGTAGCGAAAACTAAGATCTGATTTTAATGAGATTGTGTATCCCAATTGCGCGGATCGATGCTCATGATGTCAATCACTGGATTGTCTGGTCCAGACTCCATTATTTTCCAGACCGCCGTCACATAGCTGGAATATTGCTGAGTGCGGCGTAAAACAACAAACCAACCAACCAACCAATCCTATCTTTACCCTGGGGATCGGCTTCTTCTGATGGCTTCGCAACGATGAGCACCGGTTGGAGGTTGTTGACCAACTGAGATGATTCCCTTTTTTTTCTTCTTTTATTTTGAGAGATTTTACGTGCGCTTTCCGACATGATACGTATTTCGCACACGATTCTTTTACTGGCAGCCCATTTTTGGTTGCTGAGCTCCGTACATGGCCGGATTGTAACAAACAGTGTCCTTCATCTTGCAGTTGACTTTGGCTCTTGGTTCACGTACATGCAGAATTGGGAGAAAGAGATGAAGAACCATCCAGAGTTACCGTTCTTGACCGTCATTTACGAGGATTTGAAAGAGGTACAATTATCTCCGTTGTCACTTCGTCTTGTGATCAGACAGGATTTTTGATGGTTTAATTTTTTCAATTTTGAATTTGTCTTGGCATCCAATTTTCAAAAGATCTCCTGAGTCACATCAGTGCATACAGCTGGAACAAGCATTTTAGTACGAGATTGTCACATAGAATGCATGACCATGGATGATCAAAAGCTTAAATTAGAGCTTCATATTATATTGATGTGTCACTCTTTGCAAGAAACACAGACACCAACAAAATTCTTAAGAACGTTGGCATACGGAACCAGATTAACATTTCATGGTATCCAGCGTTCGGCATCCGGTGTACCAAAAAGGTGTCGGCACCCTCTTTTCAGAACGTTTTACCTGAAACGTCTTTCCTTTCAGGACTCTTTGTCAGTGATCAGGAAGATGGCGGAGTTTCTAGGGGTTGAGAGATCGGAGGAGTTCTACGAGACAGTGGCGGAAAGGACAAGCTTCAGTCATATGCAGGCCACCAAGGGGAGACTACTCAAGGAACACGGTGGAACTTCAATAGTGTACAGGAAAGGTGGAACCCAACTCCTAAAACAATCTTTGTGTGTGTTTGTTTGTTGTTTAATTCTGCACTCAGCAATATTCCAGCTTTCTGTGCACTGTCTGTAAATAATCGAGTCTGGACGAGACAATATATTGTGAATGACATCACGAGAATCGATCCACGTAGTTGAGATATGATGAGTTAGTGATTGAGTTTGGTTTAACGCCGAATTTTAACAGTATTCCAGTCATATCACGGCGTGTCAGCTTAATGTGGGAGGAAAGCCCGAAGTGATGCAGGTCTCAGACGTTTACCACTTCGGTGAAACCCACGAGCACGGGCATGGTGCTGACAAACCTAGAAACATCATCGGGGCGAACCGGGATTCGAACCTACAATCATAGGTTTCTGGCGTGCCCAAGGGTGAGATAGGATGACATCCTAACAAACAAGTCACGCGGCCTGGCACCTGATCCATTTAATTCGTTATCTTAATATATTTAAAAATAAAACATTGAGCACCAGTTAATGTGAGACAAAATAATTGAGCTCCTAAGCTTTAAAACAATACTTATCTCAAACCAAACAAGTATTGGCTGCCTGGGACCATATTCCTACCCGGAATCCCAACCGGTTTCCTCACACCTTGAGGCGACGTATGTGTTGGTAAGACGAGGAAGCAACAAGGGAGCATAAGGGATCGCCCATTTAATATTTGCAGGTCTGAATGAATTATCTGCATACGTCCATTGCTTTATGTTGGCAAACACACTAAACTACGTTTATAACGAACACGGTTATAACAAACTGTCTTTTTTGGTCCCGGCAATTTGCTGTACATATACTGTATACATGCTTATAACGAACTAGGGTTATAACGAACTAGAATAAGAGCTCCCTTTGAGTTCGTTATAGCCGTGCCTTCAGTATGACGAGAAGACAGTATCACCACAAGACGAGCCTATCCCCCAGTACGCATGTGGGGGGAGTCATGGTTCTGTTCAATCTGTTGATAAGCATCTATTTCTTACTATCAGAATATATTGTTATACTACCGTGTGTCATTTGGGCAGGTGAAGTGGGAGACTGGAAGAATCACTTCACTGTGGGCCAGAGTGAGATGTTTGACGAACTGTACAGGGAAGAGATGGGCCGAAGCAGTTTTAACTTCAGATATTCCATAAATGACTCCGTCCCTTAGGCGCTGTACGGAGTTGTGTTTCTCAGGCGTGCCAGAATTCTATGTAAAAACATGGACTGAGTATGTATAATAGATTTCTACAAAACTTTGAGCATATAAAATTCTATCGGTAAGTCAATGTTGTTATATGCCTCAGTCAGAAACACACAGAGAGACAGTTTATTCAGTATCCCCTCAAGCTTCAAGGCCAAGGGTACAATTTGTTGTCATGTAACATAATTACGATAAATCCCAGCTTTACCCCGATTCTGGTCTGTCAGCACCATCATACCCGTGGGTTTTTACAAAGTGGTAAGCGCCTATATATGATCTGCGTTACACGGGCATCTGGATGAACCTGATACGCCGTGATGCAACTGAAACCCTTCTCAAGCGAGGAACCGAACTCACTCCCACATCAGACCTGTGAAGATCCGAGGTAGAATAGGTCTTCACCAACCCATGCTTGGCGTAAAAGGCGACTATGCTTGTCGTCAGAGGCGACTAACGGGATCGGGTGGTCAGGCTCGCTGACTTGGTTGATGCATGTCATCGATCCCAATTGCGTGGATTGTCTTCACGTCAGCACTTTGATTAAAACAAAAAAAAGTTTTACGAATCAGTTGTCGATTTTGTTACGCGATTTTGCATAGACTAGTTAGTCCAGTGAAAACAAAACCAAGTTGGGTAAGGGTGGAAACTAGACTTTAATAGTCAGTTAACTCTCTTGGCTTGGGAAGATGGGCTGCCGTGAAGATCACAGTTAGAATACTTCAGCAACCCATGCTTGTCATAAAAGGTGACAAACGTGATCGGGTGATCAGACTCACTAACTCGGCTGTTATGGTATGGTATACTCATGATATCAATCACTGGATTGCCAGGTCCAGATTGGATTGTTTACAGAACACGGTGAACTAACTGGAATGTTGCTGAGTGAGGCAAACAAACAAACAAAAAGATCATTGGCCATCCATGTTCAAAAAGTGTTTGAAATAATTTTAAACCCAACAACACAGTCAGGTTGATGACCGAAAGTGTTGCCTGCCCATCTTCAAAATTAACTGCCCGCACAGGCATTATAAATACTGAACTATCACAAAAACTAAGAGACAAATCAAGTCTTGATTGCATAAGTAGTCTTAAAATCATGTGCCCGATAGTTGAGTAGGTGGAGGAAAATTTCATTCAGCCTGACAGCAAAGGTACGAGGGATGGTCAAAAAGTTCATAGAACTCAATATAAAAACAAGGTGTAAGTGAGGTTTCATGTTTTTATTTTTCAATATAATCTCCATGCACTTGAATACACTTTTCCCATTTATGCTGTAGACTCTCAATTCCCTGAAAATAGAAGTCTTCTCCTTGCCCCCCAAACCAAGCTTCTGTAGCAGCAATGAGATCGTCATCATTGGCGAATCTCGTTCCACGCAGGTGTGACTTGAGATGTCGAAACAGATAATAGTTACTTGGTTCCAGGTCTGGACTATATGGGGGTTGATTCAATTGTTCAAACTTGCATTCACGAATGGCGGCTTGCGCAACTCTTCTCTTGTGGGCAGGTGCATTGTCGTGAAGGAGCAAAACACCAGCAGTTAACATCCCGCGCCGTTTCTCTTTGATTGCATTTCGCAATTTCTTCATTAGATCTGCCCAGTAAGCACCAGTGATTTTTGTCTTCTTTGGTGGCTTATAATCTATCATTAAGACGCCCTTGGAATCCCAGAAAACGGTGGCCATGATCTTTCCAGCAGATGGCTGAGTCTTAAACTTCTTTGGCGGCGGAGATGTCTTGTTCTTCCACTGCTTAGAATCCTTTTTGGTTTCTGGATCCCAATGATGAATCCAGGTTTCATCTCCAGTCACAAGGCGAGCATGAAAATTCTCTGGATCTGCCCTATAAATGTCCAAGAGCTCTCGACTTGATACCACTCGTTGGTGACGATCTTGCGCATTCAGATTTCGGGGTACCCATCGGGCAGACACTTTAGACATATGCAAACGTTCATGGATGATATTGCAAACACTTCCATGAGAAATACCACACTCTGAGGCAATTTCATCCACCTTGATGCGGCGATCAGTCGTAATTATATTTTGAACTTTGGCCACAATTTCATCTGTGATGACATCTGCTGGTCTGCCAGACCGTGGGTCATCTTCAAGTATTGTACGTCCGCGATTAAACTCAGCAGCCCATTTTGCTACGGTGGAATATTGAGGAGCATCCTCACTGTAGACATTAACCATGCGCTCATGAATTGTGCGAGCGTTTACTCCTTCTTTGGTAAGAAATTTGATCACAGCCCTATACTCAGTTTTGGAGCTATCCATATTTTAACAAGGTTACCTCACATCAAATAAGTACTGTAACATTACTAATGGGTGTAACTACCTATACTCTTGTAGACACTAGTATGAAAGATGCCAGATTACGATACAATCATCAAATCTTCTGCTGGGTTCATTTAGATACCATGTTCTATGAACTTATTGACCATCCCTCGTAACTGCCTAGGGCAGGCGGGCAGGCAGTCATTTTGGACACGGTGTTCCCATGATCGTTGAAAGAAATGAAATAAAGCAACACTGGCAATACATGATACAGAAAAAACATATACTGACTTTATTGTAAGGAAATAAATCGCTGCAGGATGACAGACACAAAAGATCATCTACATGGTGATGTTTGTAAAGGATAACGAAAGATCATTAAACCCTGAGATCACGTGGAAACAAATCCTGAGGTTACACTTCACTACCAAACTTCATTTACCAATAACTAAATGAAAAAAAAGTTATTATTAAGAAACAACACATTTTCCTTTCATTTGAATGGTCATAGTGGGCATCAGCTGAGTTATTATTTAAACTGAAAGGGACACAAAAAATACCAAGAACTTGTTTGTCATTTCGTTGAGTCTAACCTGAGGTTATTTTTGGCCTTGGAAGTAATTTTGCATCCAAATAGTGTAAATTGTTGAAAAACATAAAACCATAATTTCTGCAGATTTGGAAAAAGATAAACAAGATATTGATTTGTTGTGGCTTAAGAACTTGATTTTTTTCAATTTTGGCATGAAGTATTTGAGAAGACGCAGTTGTACCCCTTGACTCCCACCTTGTCTAAAGGAAGAAATACCCCCCACGTGGCAACAAGAACATTTCAACGGCGTTTCATGAATACTTCTTGGGGGTAGTTTGCTGGTCTGCATGCATTGCTGACATCAGTGTATGTTTAAATACTACATATACATATATCTGAGTAAAAACATGGACTGAGTATATATAATAGATTTCTACAAATCTTTGATCATATAAAATTCTATCGGTAAGTAAATGTTGTTTTACACCTCAGTCAGCAACAAAGAGAGAGAGAGTTTATTCAGTATCCAAGAATAAACTGTCTTCAAGGCCAAGAGTACAATTTGTTGTCATAAAACATAATTCCATAGTGGTATGTGGAAGTATTACGTAAGTTTTAAATACAAAATATATATCAATAAATACACCTGTATATTTGGTATTATATTTCTGCTTTACAAGAATCTGGCAAATTTCTTTATATACAAATAGCAATACCTCTTACATTAACATTCTGGGATATCAGGGAGACAAATGTCTGTCGCATGGATACCGATGAAAATAACGAGGAATTACACATCCCTGCATTTTTGCCCAATTCGCCTGCCATGGGCACTTAGTTTAGAACCCAAAATAAATCCCTGCTAACAATGAACATCATCACACCAGAAGTGGACATGGGTCGAGCGGGACGCACCTGCGGTTATCACCTAGCAAGATATGGAAGTTTCTGTCAACCTATGTCTAAGAGATACTTGGCAAGAACAGTTTAACTATTAAAGGCCAATTTTTGTCAAGACACTTCCAAATATGGCTGGTGTTGATTCTGTTTTATTTCTGACCGGCCATGTGTTACAGAGTACGGTCATGTCTGAAGTCCACAACAAGTGCCCTGTAACCGAGACACAGCAACCCAGTAGGACAGCGTGAACAAGTATCCACAACACATGGTGGCCTTTCAATCCTCAACTAAATCCTCACTAACTGGAATCATGTTGCACATAAACAGATAAAGAAAATGTTGTGGATAATTGTTGGAGAGTGTTTCTTGTTTAACATCAGATGACTGCGATCTACATGACATCTACTGCTTACTATGTTGCAGGAAATGCTGTACCACAAATGCAGAGCTCCAGATAAACTTTTGGTGTTGTGGGTATTTTACCCATGCATTTTAAAATCATTGGGTATCAGTAATTCTATCTGGGTATTCAAATTTCTGTTACCCACTAGTTTTTACAGATGTGGGTATTTAACATGATTTAAGTTAAATATTTAAAAACACTATTCATCTAGTCCCTGCAAACTGGTGTCGTATGGGTTGGAGAGCTCTATAGGACTCAAAAATACCACGATACTTCCACAAGAAAGTGTGATGGCAAATGATCATGATGTAACTGTCATGGTGGAGTTTGGCAAGGTTGACGGAATGCCCGTTTAAATTTCAAAATAAGTCTCTGATTTGCTAATCGAATACGCAGGGTTACTTCACAATATTTTGATGATATGCACAAGTTTTAGTTTTGTAGCGTATCTGTAATGTTCGTTGCTTATTTGATATGCTTGGATTTTTTTTTACTGCATATTTCTGCATTTCTGATGCGTATTTCACGCAGATACGCAGCTTATCTGGAGCTCTGCCACAAATGGTCACATGGATCATACAAATTCTAAAATCTACCTCTTTTTGCCATTATCATGCAAACATCGTCTACAATCAAAGTCCCTCTTTCATACACAATAAAATGCAGAAGTGTCTCATTTTGAAAAAGGTCAAGATCCTGATTCCGAATCTTCATGGTTACTATGTGGGTCACTTGATACAGGATAATAGGGTCGAATAACTTTGTCCATGAGGTGATCGACAGATCTGTCTATCGGAGAAATGATGAAAGGGATGCAGACTAGTCCTATGCCTGTGGTTGTCCATTTTCTCACACTGCATGGGAGGCTGGAAGTTTTCTTCAAGAGGATGTTAGACAGGGCACAGATTCTGTTGATTGTCAGACCAGGAATAGCGACGGATGCCAAACCCTGCCAGACCAAAGTGTCACCCACTGACACGGAAACTTGAGTTCTCTTTTCATGCGGACTATTGAAGGACTTCTGAAGGCAGAACAGTAATAATGTTTAATTCTGAAATAGTTTAATAGTTCAGTCTGTGCCAAATACTTTGGAGTCTACTTGCCCAAACATGGATCTTGACATCATTTTCATTAGATTTTAGTGTATTCATATGGACACCATGTATTAACAGAATTTTACTAGACTCAGGCTTCAGACTAGTGACTAAAATCGATATTTTAACCCTTAATAAAATCATATTATGTAATGTTGTATTAATTGTGAATTAATACCCAAGTTTTTATAAATTATGGTCCTACAACAAGAACATTCTTCTTGTTCTAAAACTCTGTACAGTCTAATAAAATCAAGATATTGAAATCATGATCAAGAAGGTGGTCTATTGACTAGATATAGATTAAATTTATATAGTTGTTCCTTAAGCAGAAGTGACTGCTTATCATGTTCATAATTCAATGAAAATACAAAATATTCAAAACAATAACACACATTAACAGAAACTCAGTTCTTCTACCCTAGGAATGAGTGAGAAGGGTATTACGCCACTTTCTTTTAAGTATCACAGCTAAACCAAAAATGGGTTCCACACATGTGTGAAAAAACAAACTCTGGCTTTCGGCTTTAAAAACACACATTCCAACCACTAGTTGAGGAATAAATACCATTATCCATTTCAATAACAACTTTGCCTATAGATATGGATTGTCCATCTGTTAGTTATTGCCAAAATTGTATGAGTAGAACAAACTACTGGGTATTTAAATCAAATCTTTAAGGAAATTCAAAATAGTGGTGTGGTTAACCTGTGAAGTGAGGTATCCCTTGTGTATGGAGTCTGCCACCACATATCCAGATGCTGTCAGGTAGGACAACCGCACCCAGTTCACGTGGATCAGGGCACGGAAAGATTCACCTACCTCATTGGCATAGCCTGCAAGAAAACATGACTTGTATTAGTCCATTTCTCAGGAAAACAATATTTTGCCGGTCTTGAACCTGGAACACTACTAGCCTAAAAGTATCCAAAGAGTAAAGTGTCCATCGATTTTTACAACTTATTTACATATACAAATATACATCCCTGTAAACACACAAAACAGATTCTAGTTCTCTACATAAATAGGTTATACATGTATGTTTAATAAACCTGCATGATAAAGTATTATTAAACATATAATGGAGATCTAATACACTAGATAATAGACGTGATAGAGGGTGACAGTGTACATTCTACCCCATTTTCATAATTAATTACTAATTCCACACATAAATCAAGAACAATACTTTGTTCATTTGGTAACCCATGTGGGTCTACATGATTTATTTTTACATTTTATCAATATATCAGTCTATAGGATAATCCTACTTCTTTATGTTTAACGCTTCAAATTTGATACAATTTACTGGTATGAAAGACTATAATAAATATATCAGTCAGTTGGTGTGTCTGCATGGCAATGGCCAAACTGTACTTAAAACTACATAGAAAGTGTCCTTGCGCGAAAACAGAGGACCTAGATGAAATGGTAAATGGAGGCTACATTATCTGAAAAAATGGCAGATACGACATTCTCGCTACAAATAAAATATGTTTTCACATACCAAAATATCTTATCAAAGTATGTTTAAATATGTCATGTTCTCTTTCACGATTACGATCGTCGGAATCCGTCGTTACTTTCCACGTGCATAAATCTAAAATAAATTTCATGCAGACGATTCCTGAAGGTCAATCCAAATAATAAGATATTCTTAACAACTGGTTTCAGGCGTAATATTTTCTTAAATCCCATATACTTCATCGGTATGGCATTAATGCGAATTGTGTAACAATAATATTCCGAATATTAATAGAAAATATTTGTGATTGATTTCGAACAATGAAACCGTCATCTGCTTTAATTATCTTTAACGCTGAATTTCAAACATTATTTGTTTTGTTTCAGGTAACTTGAAGGTAACTCCATGTCAGCGCGTGCCTCTTCAACGGAAGTGCTGTCGTCAAGAGACAAACGGTGTCCAATGTAAACATCCTCATCATCTGGCGATGTGATGTAGTTGCTGCAGCCGTGCATGTCGCTGTGTTTTTGTCAGTATAGACTGGTGGTGACATGACAACACGAACTGAAAAACGCAATGGATAAACCAAAAGCATTTGAGTTAGACTTTGGCGAGCCCGAGCGAAAACTGAGACCACCACCACAACGACTTACACGAGTAAACGTCAAACCCTCGCTTACACGTGAACAAATAGAAGAAAAACAGACTCAAGCTGAACTTAGAAGAAAGGTAAATGACCTTATATTAAGGAAATAGGTACGATGCAAAGAAATGACTATATGAACAATGTAATATGATTAATTACAAGTATATTTATTTGTTAAACTTTGTTGAACACTTGATACAACGAGCATCGCAGAGACATGTATGTATTAATTTGTGCTTGTGGGAGTTTTTGTATCCCCGTGTTATGGGTTTTCGGACGCTTAAGAAACATTCTTAGATTTCTCTCCAATCACATGAACAACTGTAAAACATCTCGTTCACTACAAAAGACAACTATCTCTTAAAAACAAGCCATCATCTGATTATTTAAGATGTCTGTGTGATGCTACACCCTGTTATAGCGCGAGTAATGGTCGTTCGAAAACGTATGATGTCCGAAAAACGATTTCCGACGATATAAAAATTGCCATCTCCCTGAATATGACTCTTACCTGGTACTTGTATACCTTTTCAACAATCTCTTCAACCACAAGTGTAAAAACCACGAATGAGGCCTGCCAACATTTTAAAAGTACCGTATTCGACGTAATAAGCGCCCAACTCTAATAAGCGCCCACGGTGATATTTGCTAATATATTGGCTAGTGAACAATCCCAATTAGCACCCCTTTCGATTGATCAATGTACACAAGACTTATTTATTCGCTTATAATACGCATACGTGTGTTATATGCACCCTTAATTATGGGCAATTAAATTCTGGAAACTATATTTGTCGTATATAAACATTTCAGGCTGTCAGCATAAACCACAAAATTTATCTGTCAACTCTTTTTTTTTCACCAAAATAACATTCTAATAAGAGCCCCCATTTCTAATTTTGAGAGCGGGGTGCTAATTATGTCGAATACGGAAAATGTGCCATTTATTTATGCTCCTCCCTGATCATGCTAATGTTTTTGGTTTCACACTGCACCTAATTCCCTTGATGGTGACATGCCCTCTGTACACACTAGTCTATGTTTTAATTAATAGCTTCTGCAACCCCTAGGAAAATGTGCCTCAGAAAAAAACCTCGGTATCCAGAGGGTTAACACTTTATGATGGATCTGAAGTATATTTTCTCTAAAACTCCAGCCAATCATCAAACACAAATACGATTTGGGATACTGACATTGAATATTTACCACCAGCCAGTTGGACCACCAGTTTTAGATTTACTGGTCCTGAGGTTTATTTGCATGTTTGTTCCGACCAGCATTTTTGTTGAGCATTTATGTCAACATTGTTATGGAATTCTCCCAAATCAAAAACAGAAATGGGCTTCAGCACAGCAGAATAATTATTTTCTCACATGAGAGCTGATATTATATTTGAATTATAAATTGAATGTTGCACCTTTAATGTGAATTCTTGTTGATTTACAGCAACAAGAGCAGTTCATGATAGAGCGTGTGCGCAAGACACGCGAGGAATGCATAAAACTTGACAAGAAAGTTCAGAAACTGATGGACCAAGATGCCAAACGGCGGGGTTTACCTGGGTCAGAAGGTGTGAAAATCATGTCAAGCAGAGAAGCGAAGAAAACCGCAATATCAGTGGTTGAAGAGTTTGCCAATATATCCAGCAAAATCTCATCAAGAACGGACACTGTTGACAAGCCTACGTGAGCTTTTAGAAGTCAGGATGCACAAGAATCCGTCTTTTTAAGGCATGTGGAAGGGACATTGGGAAACAGCTGTTAATTTGTCCCCAAACTGGGAGCTTTACTAAAGTCCTTTTTTTCTTTTGCAGATATTTTAGCATTGTATTCATTATAACAATGTAAACATAAGTATTTATACCGTCAATAATAAATAAGCCACCTTTGTAAAACTAAATTTTTATTTCGTCTATTGAGAATTTGAGATTGCCTTAATAAATCCTTGCAATTGTCTTCGATACTTGCGCTTTGTACCAAGTCCAAATCTGTGATATATTTCTCGTCATTTTCATTCCATGTTTTTTATGTGATCTTTGTCAATAAACCCACATAAATATAATATTTTTTTCTGTGATTGTTGTTTAATGCTGCACTCAGCAATATTCCAGCTATATGACAGTGGTCTGTAAATCGAGTTTGGACCAGACAACCCAGTGATTGTCGACATAAGGATCATTCCACGCAATTGGGAAATGATGACATGCATCAACCAAGTCAGTGAGCCTTACCACCCGATCCCGTTAGTCGCCTCTTACAACAATGGGTTGGTGATGACCTATTCTACCCCGGATCTTCAGGTGAAGTAAATATTCAAGATGTACAGGTATAATATAACGTTGCTGCTGCTATGTAGATGTAACTGTCATTGTTGAGATCAATTGTAATATCACAACTAATCCTATAACGAATGGGAGTGTGTGCTGCAATCTGATTGGTAAAAAAACCTGATCAAATGGGAACCCTGGAAATCTCCTGGGGTATTCACTGCACATGAAAACTTTTATTAATAAGTCATGTTTTTTTCTCAATCCCAAATTTTAAAAATGCGACATGCAGCCAGGTGAAAAATTTCAGAGTGATGTTATGTTTGTCACATAACTGTGAGTTCAGGTATAGAGAGATACAGAAAATAACTGATAACCTATGTATGTTACAATGTCGACAAACATGTTTACAGATACGTGGGTTTTGAGAATTCAGTGCCTGGAAATTATGTAACATTTGTAACCTGTCTGATGCTCTCAGCGTCCAAATCAAATTTCAATCCATCAAATGCTCAGTATTATCTGCAAATCTGAAAACGTTTTCTCCTAAATCAAGCTAGATATAAAAAAATATCAATGATCTGACCACATCTCTACTACCGCGTTGATGAGTGTGTAAATTGGGTTTATCGCTGCTTTTAACAGTATTCCAGTTATTCACAGCATCCAAGATTAACTTGGACAGAAAGCCTGAAGTGATGCAGGTCTCAGACGTTTACCACTTTGGTGAAACCAACAGGCACGTGTATTGTGCTGCCAAACCTAGGAACAATTTGGGCAAACCAGGATTCGAACCCACAATCATAGGTTTCTGGCATGCCCAAGAGACAAAACTCGAAAAGCGAATTGCAGAGCCCTAGTAGACTGGGCCACACAGTGCGTCACTTCCTCTGTATAATAATAACACTGTACTTTCACAGCTTTGTCATTCAACCATAAATAATTAAGTCTTGGACCAGAGGTGAGGTGAAATGGTTTTGGTTTGGTTTGGTTTGGTTTGGTTTGGTTTGGTTTGTTGTGTTATGCCGCACTCAGCAATATTCCAGCTATATAACAGCGGTCTGTAAATAATCAAGTCTGGTCCAGACAATCCAGTGATTTACATCATGAACATCGATCCACGCAATTGGGATCGATGACATACATCAACCAAGTCAGCGAGCCTGACCACCCGATCCTGTTAGTCGCCTTTTACTACAGGGAAATGGGGTTTAACGTCACGTTGAAGATAATGCACTTACATATCGATGTGCACGCATGCGTGTGTCTGTGGGTGCTTTTACTTGTCCCGACTAGACCCATGATCAGGAATATGGTGCTGACAAACCTTGATACATCGGGGTAAACCGGGATTTGAACCCTTGGTCACAGGTTTGTGGCATGCAAAAGGGACACAACTCTGCACCACCATCGACAACTGTAGTTATGTTGTGGGCAGTAAAATTATCTGAGAGAAGATTTTGTTATCTTGGATTCCTCCCTTTTGAAAATGCTGGATCCTTCCTTGCTGGGTAGTAGCTGATGTTGGGAATCCAACCCAGTTACCAGCTCTGCCCTGTCTGTAGTCAGCTTATATGACAACACAACTAGAATCAGTGAGTTCGGGTTTATTCCCTCTCTAATGGGTACATCATGACGAAACAAGAATACATGCTCAAACCAATACTTTGTGACATTTCAACATACAATTTATGAAAGAATATCTTTGGAAAAAGACGTTTTGACAAGTAACTGCTACTCGCATAATAATGAGAAAAATAATTATATAGCGATGAAAGAATGAATGTCTGATTTCAAAATGGTGATCTGTTTGGTATTGAAGCACTATGAAGTCTTCATCTGTGGTAATCAAACAGTTGTCGACATTGCTCATCAGAATGGTAGGAGATTCGACTGAAATATAATGAGCACTTTTAAATTAACAAAACATGTAGTTATCTGAATACATGTTGTTCAATCTTTTTACATCTATATACACTGGCAATATGCCTGGAGTACACGTAGGCAGTATATACACACACATAGTGCCTTTCAAAACAGTCATCAAGACTGATATACTGCCATAACCATGGCAACACATCAGACTTGCCAATTGTCACTGCCCCCATCACTTGGAAGTGATAACTTGTTCTGTCCAAGAATCATGGTCGCTGATGTTCTGACAGAATCTTTGTTAGGCTGGTTGTACTCCGTAACGTGGGAATCTTAACATTGGGTGTTAGGTTTCCTGGTTCAACCCGTTAGCTTGTTTATTTCGTCGACCAACCGCTTGCCGTATTCTGTCCAATCAATTGGTGTTGCTGACATACACACAGTCTTCAGGCGCTGCTCGTCCTGATAAAAGACGTAATAGTCAATAGGTTATCAACTTCAATGTATTCAAATAAAAATACAAGTCCACATATTATGGTGGGGGTTTTATATCCCCAAGATCAAACTTTGCTAAAATATTTATCATTTGCAATGGCGTTACAGTTGCTTATGCTATATTTCCAAAATTGTTTTTCACGTAAACAAATCCATGTGTATCTAATATGGTTGGTTGGTTGGTTCATTGTTTAACGCCGCACTCAGCAATATTCCAGCTATAGGATGGCCGTCTGTAAATAATCGAGTCTGGACAAGACACTCCAGTGATTGATATCATAAGCATCGATCCACGCAATTGGGATCGATGACATGCATCAACCAAGTCAGCGAGCCTGACCACAATGGGTTGCTGAAGATCCATTCTACCCCGGATCTTCATGGGTTGCATCTTAATATGGAAGGTATCAATAGACTTCTTTCTAGTATTGAGTGAATGTCCCTTTTGTTTTGATTGCATATTGCTTAACATAGCACTCAGCAAGATTCGTGGTATATAATGTCAAGTGAGTGAGTGAGTGAGTGAGTTGGGTTTAAGGCCGCTTTTAACAGTATTCCAGTTATATCACGGCGTGTCAGCTTAATGTGATAGGAAAGCCCGAAGTGATGCAGGTCTCAGACGTTTACCACTTCGGTGAAACCCAAGAGCACGGGTATGGTGCTGAAAAACCTAGAAACATAATTGGGGCGAACCGGGATTCGAACCCACAATCATAGGTTTCTGGCGTGCCCAAGGGACGCAACTCTGCACAGCGAATCGCGGCGGCTTAGACGACTGGGCCACCTGTGCCCCCTTATGATGTCAAGACAAGACATGGCTGGACAAGATAATCCAGAGACTGACATCAGCATCAATCGAGATACGATAACCTACATCATCCAAGTCAGCAAGCTTGACCACCCGACCCCATGTGTTGCCTCTCATGACCATCAGGGACTGGAGACCAATTCTAACCAGATCTTCACGGGATTAAAGTCCCTTTGAGTAGTATTATGATTATATCAAGGCACATAAGCTTAATGTGGGAAGGAAGACGCTAGATGTTTCACCTCCTTTGTCAAACCCACAAACATGAGTACAATGCTGAATCTGTTGACAAACCAAGCATCATAATCTGGGATTGGAACCCATGACTAGCAGATCCTGCCATGAAGAAGGGACACAACTCTGCAAGCTAGCTAGCACATTACACCACTCGGCCAGCAATTAATTACATTAATTAGAAGTTTGGATGTACTTACATTGTACATCTCCATCTTTGCCCGGAACTTGAAGATGTAGGATTTGAACAAGGCATCTTGGAAGACCTGGTCGAAACTGGCTTCATTCTGAAACACAACAAGGAAAACGATCATACATAAGTATGGGGGACTACTTGGGCTATTCTCACCACTGCGGTTGTATTGCATTAGCAGTCCACACCATTGCAATAGTATTGTTACAGTAGTAAACCAACTTTAAGGCTTGATAACAATATTAATCCATGTAATAGAAATAAATAAAGCATTGCTGACAATCTCAAAGTCGGCCATTTTCCTCACTGGCGCTACTCAAACCAAAGGGAAGTAACTCTAATCTGAAGTCGTCGTAATCCTTGCTAACCAACACAGGCATGTTCGAATAAGTTATGTTCTATATATAACAAATTGCAACTATTGAAACTATCAACTGTTATGCATACTATCGACAATGCTAGTGGCATGATTTAATTCTATCGACATAATTCTATCTTAGGGCAAACAATTGCAATACATTGAATGGTAGTTTGATAAATCGTTACACTCCAATAAATAACGACACATCAAACAGATAAAAAAACACTTAATCACATGTCTGACCAACTGCAACACAGCAATGACGGAGGTAATGGTGTTAAAAAAAATGGCAGTCTAGTTCAGTTCTACAAGTGTGTGCCACACTCAGCAATATGCCAGCAGCCTGTAAATAATCAAGCCTGGACCAGACAATCAAGTGATTGACATCATGAGCATCGATCCACGCAATTGGGATCGATGACATGTATCGACCAAGTCAGCGAGCCTGACCACCCGATCCTGTTAATTGCCTTTTACGACAAGCACTGATATTTTTAGCATGATCCACGCCATTGACCCAGTCCATCAAGTCACCACTTCCAACCAGCAAAGGTTGCTGGGAATAAAATGCGGACCCAGAATCCCGAGGAAGTTCTACTCGTGAAAAGATTAATGTGATCAGAATGAAATACTTACGGAATCACGGAGGCTTCCCAACTCGTCAGCTTTAACCGACAAGAGGACCTCAGCAGAATCCTGGAAGCAGGTAGCCCACTGGTTGTCGGAGTAGTCTGCCAGATTAGCCTGTGAAATAATCAGGTGAGTGAGTGAGTGATTTGGTTTAACACCGCTTTTAACAGTATTCCAGTTATATCGCGGCGTGTCAGCTTAATGTGGGAGGAAAGCCCGAAGTGATGCAGCTCTCAGACGTTTACCACTTCGTGGAAACCCACGAGCACGGGTATGGTGCTGACAAACCTAGAAATATAATCGTGGCGAACTGGGATTCGAACCCACAATCATAGGTTTCTGGCGTGCCCAATTGACTCAAATCTGCAGAGTGAATTGCGGCGCCTAAGACGACTGGGCCACCTGTGCCCCCCTCACCAGGTTACAGACATAGCTATGTATACACTGTTCAACACACCAAACACATCACAATGTGTTAATGTAATTCTTTATTATTTCATTCTTATCTTATAGATGAGCCTACTCAAAATTTTGGAAACTTAATTTTTTAGAAAAAACACATGAAAAAACAGTTTTTGTCATTATCCAATAAAAGCAGCTGGTATGAACTGAGATGTTTGTTTGTTTGTTTGTTGTTTAACGCCACACTCAATCTTCACTCAATATTCCAACTATATCATGTATATGACGGCAGTCTGTAAATAATTAAGTCTGGACCAGACAATCTAGTGATTGACATCATGAGCATCGATCCACGCAATTGGGATGTGATGACAAGCATCAGCCAAGTCAGCGAGCCTGACCACCCGATCCCGTTAGTCGCCTCTTACGACAAACATGGGTTGCCGAAGACATATTCTACCCCAGATCTCACGGGTCAAGAGATGTAGAATGGCTGAATTTAACTCCTGGTCTCTGTTCGCCAGTCACCATGTGTCCTCCTGCACTACTTACATTGAGTGAGTGAGTGAGTGAGTGAGTATGGTTTTACGCCGCTTTTAGCAATATTCCAGCAATATCACGGCGGGGGACACCACAAATGGGCTTCACACATTGTACCCATGTCGGGATTCGAACCGGGGTCTTCGGCGTGACGAGCAAACGCTTTAACCACTAGGCTACCAGACCGCCCACTACTTACATTGAGGATCATCCTCCACTTGTAGTTGGGGAACTCGCGGGCACACTTCTCGCAGCGGTACAAGCCGTTGCCCTGGTCCACCAGCTTCTTGTTACATTGCTCTGTGGGGCATGCCTGTAACCAGGGACACAACAGTGGTAGACATTATGGGTGGTCCCACAAAGTGATCCAAGTGCTAAGATGATTGCAACGACCATTCTTTAACACTGACATGCGACAGTTGTAGCTCAAACGTCGGATTGCGGAACGGGGACCTGGGCCCACTTGCACACAGCGATCTTAGCGCTAAGACTATCGTAAGCCTATGTTAACGTATGGGAGTTACGATCATCTTAGCACTAAGATCACTTTGTGCAAGTGGGCGCCTTGGTTGTTTCCAAGGACCCAAAATTGTAAACTAAACATATGGTAATACATTTGGTTGGTTGGTTGGTTTGTTGTTTAACGCCGCACTCAGCAATATTCCAGCTTTATGACAGCGGTCTGTAAATAATCAAGTCTGGACCAGACAATCCAGTGATTTATATCATGAGCATCAATACACGCAATTGGGATCGATGACATGCATCAACAAAGTCAGCGAGCCTGACCACCCGATCCTGTTAGTCGCCTATTACGACAAGCAGAGTCACCTATTATGGCAAGCATGGGTTACCCTGGAATCTTCACGGGTTACATATACATTGTTTGACCCAAGTAGCAACATAACATGTGACATGACAGACTATATGAATAATAGAATCTGGGTTAGGCAAACCAGTGATTGATAGGATGAGCTTATGTTGGGGAACTAAAACATACAATCAGGTCACAAGTTGTAACCACCCATCAAAACATTCAACGAATTCGGCGAGAACAGCATCTCAAATATTGGGCCCCTTGTAAGGGTTAATTGTGGCCCTCATAAGGGTTAACTCTCATTAGGGTTAACTGTGGCCCCTCATAAGGGTTAACTCTTGTTAGGGTTAACTTTGGCCCCTCATAAGGGTTAACTCTTGTTAGGGTTAATTGTGGCCCCTAATAAGGGTTAACTCTTGTTAGGGTTAACTGTGCCCCTCATAAGGGTTAACTCTTGTTAGGGTTAACTTTGGCCCCTCATAAGGGTTAACTCTTGTTAGGGTTGACTGTGGCCCCTCATTAGGGTGAACTCCTCCCCCTACCTTGTACATGCAGTTGTCTTTCTTCAAGAACACAACAGTTCCCTTGCTGGTGAAGTAGTCAGCCTTATCCATAGACGCGATGTTGTCAGACTTGACTTGCTGGAATGTTTTCCAGTTTGTGGCCATGCCTACATGGAAGAAAGAAAAGAGTCAGAAGTGTTTGGCCACACCTAATATCTAAATCATGAAGTAACCTTAACCAAGCATGAAATACTCGTATCCCCTGACAAAATTACATGTCCAGTTGTGTGCAAGGCAAGAAATATTGTATGGCTTTCAAGATCTGCTCAGGAAATGAGCACTACCGCCATTTTCAGTCTTTGCCATAGCAAAGTCGTTGCTATGGAAACTCGAACAAATTTATTTTTTTTAAATCCCAAACTATCAAAAGGCACCAGTTTACCACTAGACTTATCTATGTGCCAAGTTTGGTGGAGAAATATTGTACGGTTTTGAAGATTCAAAAATCCCAAACTATCAAAAGGCACCAGTTCACCACTAGACCTATCTATGTGCCAAGTTTGGTGGAGAAATATTGTACGGTTTTCAAGATCCAAAAATCCCAAACTATCAAAAGGCACCAGTTCACCACTAGACCTATCCATGTGCCAAGTTTGGCTAAGATATCTCTCGTGGTTTTTGAGTTCTGCTCCGGAAACGAAACGTGACGGACTGGAGGACTATTCCTATATCCCCCTTCCACATCGTCGCGGGGGATGATAACTGTCATTGGCACTCACACTTATTTCCATATGTGGATCCAATGCCCTGGGGCATGTGTTAGCAGTGATATTGGTATTACTACTATCATTGAACATTGACTGAGTGAGTTTGATTTTACGCCGCTTTTAGCATTATTCCAGCAATATCACAGCGTGGGACACCAGAAATGGGCTTCACACATTGTACCCATGTTGGGAATCGAACCCGGGTCTTTGGCGTGACGAGCGAACGCTTTAACCACTAGGCTACCCGACCGCCCCTCCTTGAACACTGAAACTAAAAGGTTTTTCAACATTTTCCTGATGATGGCAATGTCACATCTGTAAAGGGGTTCTCAACAGATTCATACCTGCCCCTCCGCCGCCTCCCTCGTTGCGGTAGCTGTCGAAGTCCATGCTTTGTCCATCCCGGTCAAACCAGCCCCGCAGCATATGAGCTTCTCGGATATCTGGGTTGACGATCAGCTGACTGCTGGCTAACACAGACAGCGACCGCCCTGCAAGAAAACAAAGCACTGTACATGTATCTGCCTACAGATTTGTTTGTATGTTCTTCAACGCCACACTCGAACAATATTCCAACTATGACGAGAGCCTGTAAATAAACAACGTTGGAACAGACAATCCGGTGATTGATATTATGAACAATCCATGCCATAGGAGTATGATGACATGCAATCAATGGTAACGCTGTTATATTTTGAATATTTCACTCCAACATGCACCTTATCTGGAGCTCTCGTATGAGAAAATATTTACAAGCTAGGAAGTTGACATCGTCAAGAGTAGATTGTATTCCGGCTTTATACCAGGCAAAAATCAAAATTCTGAAGAATGACCTACCTCCATAGTCAGACAGCCTGGCACCCTTCACAGCTATCACAGGACTTGCACTGCCATCGAAGGCCTGGGCCTATGAAGGAAGATACAGACTTGTAGTTTGTGTTAAATCGTATTCATGCATTGTATATATGGTACAGACAACAAGGAAATTTGTCTAGCCCATGTTTGTTTCTTGTTTAAGGCTGCACTCAGCAATATTCCAGCTATATGACATCGGTCTGTAAATAATCGAGTCTGGACCAGACAATCCAGTGATGGACATCATGAGCATCGATCCACTGGGATACGATGACATGCATCAAACCAAGCCTGACCACCAGATCCCGTTACAACAAGCAGAGTCACCTTTTACAGCAAGCATGGGTTGCTGAAGAGCTATTCTATCCCGGATCTTTGCCCCTTATGATAAGCATGGGTTGCTGAAGAGCTATTCTATACAGGATCTTCGCCCCTTATGATAAGCATGGGTTGCTGAAGACCTATTCTATACAGGATCTTCGCCCCTTATGATAAGCATGGGTTGCTGAAGACCTATTCTATCCCGGATCTTCGCCCCTTACGATAAGCATGGGTTGCTAAAGACCTATTCTACCCCGGATCTTCGCCCCTTATGATAAGCATGGGTTGCTGAAGACCTGTTCTACCCCGGATCTTTACTGGTCCTTCCCCATGTCTATGGATCATGTACATTCGAGTCATTGAAGACATTGTCTATATTTATATACTTACATCATTCCCCCACAGGGTGAGGTTCACCCCCATCCCTGATTGGTCGACAATCTGCAGATCTCGCTTAGTGATCTCCTTCTGACTTTGACGACCAACAACTGTGGATAGATCCTGGCACACCTTGACCACGCCCACTATATCTGTAACCATGGTAACAAACAATCCTCTATAAAAACATGTCTCAGACAAAAACACATCCTAGCAAAACAAGAGGCTACTTTAACAATTAATCTACCCAAATGCCCTCATCTGAGCTTAAAGCAATGTGTTTCAGTGAAATTTGGAAGGAAAGCACTATCCATGCAATTGAGATACGATGACATGCATCAATCAAGTCTGCGAGCCTGACCACCCGATCCTGTTAGTCGCCTCTTACGGTAAGAATGGGTTGCTGAAGACCTATTAAAACCTGGATCTTCACAGGTCACCAGAATAAAAGGACCAGAGGTTGAACATTGATCAGAAATAGGAATTCATTGTCTGAGGTCCATGATCCAGACAGTGCAAGTTTAAGTGCGCAGACTCTGAAATTCATGCTAGTCTGCTAGCCCGAGACAAGTAAACTCTGCTGAGGTCAAGTAAAAATCCAAAGGTGGTAGTCCTAGACTAGTAACAATTGAGGGCAATAATTCTGAGTGAGTGAGTTTGGTTGAACGCCGCTTTTAACAGTATTCCAGTTATATCATGGCATGTCAGCTTAATGAGGGAGGAAAGCCTGAAGTGATGCAGGTCTCAGACCTTTACCACTTCGGTGAAACCCATGAGCACGGGTATGGTGCTGAAAAACCTAGAAACATAATCGGGGCGAACTGGGATTCGAACCCACAATCATAGGTTTCTGGCGTGCCCAAGGGACACAACTCTGCACAGCGAATCGCAGCCCCTTAGACAACTGGGCCACCCGTGCCCCCCGCAATAATTCTGAACCAGTTCTCAATGTTTCAATTTTGTTACAAATTGGTACTGAACAAAAACGGACAGCAAAGGTAAACATAGATTCCCAACCAACTATACTTCATATTCCTCACCAATCAGGGCATTGGACTGATGTTTGTCCAGTTCATTAATCTTGACAAATTCAAAGGTCATGGTAGGGAGGTCACATTCCTCATTACAGATCTCGATCTGGGAGTCGGGGTTAAAGGTCATCTCGTAGTCGTTCTGAACGTTGGAGTACTGCTTGTTGGCTGTCTTGAGGGTGGCGCGACTGACGAAGAACACCTTGTTGACCTCCAGGAGCTCGTAGAATCTGTCGACAGCCTCGTTGAAACCTGTGGCCCGGATTTCTCCAGACTCGTCCAGGAAGTTGACACTGAACAGTTTCCCCTCCCCACGGGAGTTGCTCCACGTCCGAATCCCGGACTTTTGGGTCACCCGAGCCCTGATCCGCCACCTGGTGGATAAATATGGTAATATGAAGGCAACCAATATTTATGTCATGTTTGTTAATTTGCAATCTCATTCAAATCAGATCTTAGTTCTTGCTATCGCTAAACAAAGATCTGAGGACATCCCATTACGGGTCACGTCAGAACAACCTTTCATCCGACCAATCTGTCTGTTGCTTACCAGATCATGAAAGTGGCAGTCGGAATGTATTTTCTAATCATGCAACCTTAAAAACGTTAACATGGGGTATTCCGAACGACAGTAACGGCCTGTACGACTGATTCCGTCAAAATTATCGTCTATCTCTCGCTTCCATGGGGTAAACAATTGAACAGAGGAGGCAGTGCACAGTTACGTGGGAAGCACTTCCATACAATCTCAACCATATATTAGACATTCCGGAATGTTCGTTTGTTCAGTTATAAAAATTTTAATCGAGAACTATGTCAACATATTTGTCAAGCATAGTCTGAAATGGAAGTCGCCATGTTGAAATGTGTTCCATAAAGCTCGAGAAAGCTGCTTTCTGATTGGCTGATATCGACTTCTTGTTAGTCGTTTCAGTGGTCGGTCAAAGTCTGCGGAAGGTCGTTCTGACAATGCCCCGTAATGGGGTGTTCTCAAACTCAGCTTTACGAACTACAGCAGACAGTTGACACGTTCTCAGACAATATCCCAAATGGAACATACCAGTTGGTATTCCTGGTTTGTTTGTTCGTTGTTTAACGCCGCACTCAGCGATATTCCAGCTATATGAACAAGACCTCTTAATAATCAAGTCTCAACCAGACAATCCAGTGATGGACATCATGAGCATCGATCTACACAATTGGGATACGATGATCAAGTCAGCAAGCTTGACAAGCCAATCCAGTTAGTCGCCACTTATTCATGCATGGTTGATGAAGACCAATTCTATACTCTTCATGGCCCAATGATGTAGTGCAGGTAACAATGTGTCCTGTCTCACCTGTTCTGGTAGGGGGTGAGACTTGCAATGGTGTGAACACGAGATGACCCGGGGGTGGAGGGTCCAGCTCCACCCCGGATACTGTAGTTGCCAGCACCCCCGGACGGTTTCTGTGGGGAACGATTTGTGGTCTGTGCTGAAAATGTACAGATGAACATCATATATCAATTCATGATTTCAACCTTGCTTTCAGTGGGAACGATACCTTCATCCTATCATTATACAGGGTGGGGTGTTGGTTGGGGTGACTGGGGGTGTGGGGTGTTGGGAGTTGGTTTGGGGTTGGGTTGGTTGGTTGGTTTGTTGTTTAACGCCGCACTCATCAATATTCCAGCTATATGATGGCGGTCTGTAAAATAATCGGCAATTGGGATCGATGACATGCATCAACCAAGTCAGCGAGTCTGACCACCCGATCCTGTTAGTTGCTTTCACGGCAAGCATGGGTTGCTGAAGACCTATTCTACCCCGGAATCTTCACGGGTCTTTTGGTTGGGGGTGTTGGGAGTGGGTGTGGGTTTGGGGTTGGGGTGTTGGGAGTGGGTTTGGGGTTGGGAGTGTTGGTGTGGTGACTGGGGGTGTGGGGTGTTGGGAGTGGGTGTGTGGGGTGTGGGGTGTGGGGTGTGGGGTGTTTGGAGTGGGGGTGTGGTGTGTTGGGAGTGGGTTTGGGGTTGGGGTTGTTGGCGTGGTGACCAGGGTGTAGGTTTGAGTTTGGGGCCTTGGCATGGTGAATGGGGGAGTGTGTGGTTTCATGGTGTTAAAAATATATCACATAAATGTTCTTGGCAGGCAATATGGGGAAAAACATTAATTTTGTAAAAAAAAATGTGACTTTCTTAAAAGTCCTTATTTTCTTAAATTCAGGGGTATTTTAATATTTCAATCAATGCAAAAAAAAAGTAAAACTAATATTCAAGCCTCTCCTTGTTTATTGGTCCTGTTATCAGTGAAATGCAAGTCGCCAATGCAACAAATGTGGCCAAACATTGGCCTCTGCGCACTGATAGATAACTCCCTGCTATTGTGTCACTACCAAAATATGTCCCATGAGGAGGATAGTGTCCTGATTGGAGGCAGCACCTCCCTAGCATGACAACACCCCTACCACCGTGCCGGCATACCCACCTCTGTTGTATGGAGACTTGGCACTGGACGAATTGCTGACACCATTCACTTGAGCTGGTCCATTAGAAACTAGAACATAAACAGACGTATCTGTTATCCAATGAACTACTTCGGATTGCAGTAAGCGATGTCACTGTGCCCTCCTATCATCAATGGAAACTGTTCCCAGGCCAACAAGTGGTTGACTGCATGACTACAAGATGCCCAACGTAGTTCGCTTTTATGACAAGTTGTTACAGAGGTTTTGTTTGTTGTTTAACTCCACGATCCAGTGATTGATATTGTGAGCAATGATCCATGTCTTCAACGGTGTCAGCGAGACTGACCACCAGATCCTGTGAGTCACCTCTTACAAGTAGAACTTGCTGGGGCCATTTCTAACCCAGAATCCCCATGGAGTCATAATGAGGTACCGACTTCTTCTCGGGAAGTCAAAAGTAATAGTCAACAATTATAGGCAACAGTTATTGTCAACAGTTATTGTCAACAGTTATAGTCAACAGTTATAGTCAACAGTTATAGTCAACAGTTACAGTCAATAATTATTGTCAACAGTTAGTCGACAGTTATAGTCAACAATTAGTCAACAGTTATAGTCAACAGTTATAGTCAACAGTTATTGTCAACAGTTATAGCCAACAGTTAATGTCAACAGTTATTGTCAACAGTAATATTCAACAGTTATATTCAACAGTTTTTGTCGACAGTTTTAATCAACAATTATTGTCAACAGTTATATTTAACAGTTATAGTCAACAATTATTGTCAATGGTTAGTCAACAGTTATTTTCAACAGTTAGTCGAGAGTTATAGTGAACAATTATAGTCAACAATTATTGTCAACGGTTATTTTCAACAGTTAGTCGACAGTTATAGTCGACAGTTATAGTCAACAATTATTGTCAACAATTACTTTCAGCAGTTAGTCGACAGTTATAGTCAACAGTTATAGTCAACAATTATTGTCCACAATTATAGTCAGTAGTTATATTCAACAGTTTTTGTCGACAGTTATATTTAACAGTTATAGTCAACAATTATTGTCAATGGTTAGTCAAAAGTTATTTTCAACAGTTAGCCGACAGTTATAGTGAAGTTATAGTCAACAATTATTGTCAACGGTTAGTCAACAGTTATTTTCAACAGTTAGTCGACAGTTATAGTCGACAGTTATAGTCAACAGTTATAGTCGACAGTCATAGTCAACAGTTATTTTCAACAGTTAGTTGACAGTTATAGTCAACAGTTATAGTCAACAATTATTGTCAGCGGTTAGTCAACAGTTATTTTCAACAGTTAGTCGACAGTTATAGTCAACAGTTATCAGTCGACAGTCATAGTCAACAATTATTTTCAACAGTTAGTCAACAGTTATAGTCAACAGTTATAGTCGACAGTCATAGTCAACAATTATTTTCAACAGTTAGTCAACAGTTATAGTCGACAGTTATAGTCAACAATTATTGTCAACATTTAGTCAACAGTTATAGTCAACAATTATTGTCAACATTTAGTCAACAGTTATAGTCAACAATTTCCAGATGTTTTGCTCACCTGCACTCTGTCCATTTGGTTGTACTGCTACATGCAAATAAATGAAACAAATTGTTACTTCAATGCAAAGTAGATCATCTCAGCAACAACTTCACATAGAGAAGAAAGGGGTCATCTCAAAACAAAAACCGCTGATTACTCCATTTCATCCAAAAGATCACCTCAAACAACAAACAAGGTTGCTGGGGACCTGTTGTCCTGGAGTACCCCCAGTGCCACATTTCTCAAACTGAGTGGTGTTTTAACACTGCGTCCAAAGCAATAACATAAAATCTCTTCCTCTATATTGGTCCTGCTATCAGTGAAATACAGTTACCTCTACAACATGTACAACGTAATAACATTAGCATGATCAGATATAATTATAATATGAGTGAGTGAGTGAGTGAGTTGGGTTTAACACCGCTTATAACAGTATTCCAGTTATATCATGGCGTGTCAGCTTATTGTGGGAGGAAAGCCCGAAGTGATGCAGGTCTTAGACGTTTACCTCTTCGGTAAAACCCATGAGCACGGGTATGGTGCTGACAAACCTAGAAACATAATCGGGTGAACCAGGTTTCTGGCGTGCCCAAGGGACGCAACAGCGAATCGCGGCGCCTTAGACGACTGGGCCAGCCGTGCCCCCAATTATAATATAAATTGGGACTTTTGTATGACATTTGCTGCAGACTTGGGGCCAAATATCAGCCCCTGAGGAGGTCCAGCTCAGATCTATTACACCTTTGTGCAGCGTCTGTGTATTCGACACAGAAACAGTTCTACTTACGTGCAGTGTTTTCTTGGCCAGGTTTGAAAGGCACCGGGTTCCCAATTCTCTCCCCGACCTCTGAACCCTTCTTGACAACCTTCACGTCCAGCAGTATCATCACTCGTCTGAAGGGGACATCAAAACCATGTGGTTAAACACAAAACATACCAGGCACAGGTGTCAAAGGATTAATTTAACAAGAGTCGGCCCCCAAATGGTTTGGTTTGGTTTGTTGTTTAACGCCGCACTCAGCAATATTCCAGCTATATGATGGCGGTCTGTAAAATAATTGAGTCTGGACCAGACAATCCAGTGATTGATATCATGAGCATCAATCCACGCAATTGGGATCGATGACCTGCATCAACCAAGTCAGCGAGCCTGGCCACCCGATCCTGTTAGTCGCCTTTTACGACAAGCATAGTCACCTTTTACGGCAAGCAGGGGTTGCTGAATACCTATTCTACCCCGGAATCTTCACAGGTACCCCCCAAATGGCAAAAGACACCACTTAAGCCCCTGGTTGATATATGTGCCAAGTTCGGAAGAAAAATCTTTTAAGTTTTTTAAGGTTATGCTCCGGAAACTAAAACTGGATGGATGGACAGACAGACAGACCAGATGATGACTATATATCCCCAAGCATTATATGCCGGGAGGATAAGAATACAACAACAAAAACTTTAAAAAATACTCTGCACTATTTCATTTAGTGAGGTGTAATTGGGTTTAACGTCGCGTCCAAGATTATTGCACTTATATAGCGACGTGCATGCACGTGTATATGTGTGTGTGGCTGCTTGTACTAGTCCGGACTGATGCCGATTTATAGTGCTAGCTCACTGAGATACCATGCCGCAGTTTAACATGAATATCCCACTCAGACAAAGTATACTGACTCCGAGCCGACCAGTCCTTGTTTTAGCCCCTTAATGCCGAGCACCAGACAGGGTAACAACAAGTACAATCTTTTAACGTCTTTTTGTATGACACGGCCCGGGATCGAACCCTGAACCTTCCGCTCTCCGGGCGGACGCTCTAACCCAAGACCACGGAGGCGGTCCCTATTTCATTTAAGTCATGCTGATCCTCCAATGGTATCAACCCCTGGGTGTGACAGGGTCTGATCCAACAGGCTTTCAACTAAGTGCCTCTGACAGGCAAAATCTGGAAAAGGTGAGCGAGTATTGTTTTGTCGCTTTTAGCAATATTCCAACAATATCACGAATATGAATATTATGGCGGGGGACACTTGAAATGGGCTTCACACATTGTACCCATGTGGGGAATAGAACCCGGACCTTAGGCATGACGAGCAAACGCTTCAACCACTAGGCGACCCCACCACCCCATTTGGAAAACGCATCATGTAGGCTGATAATTAGGAATTGCCAAACATGTAGTAATCAGTGTTTGGTGTACTGGATTCTTTTTATTGTCATCCAAAAGGTGACGTGAATTGAAATGGGGTTTTACATGGCGTTCCAAGAATAAAACACTCACATAGCAACGTGCATGCATGGGTGAGTCTGCTTATGCTAGGGGTGACATGCAGACATGTTGGAAGGTTAGTTAACAAGTTGTACTTGCAGCAAGCCACGGAGTCTTACCTGTCCCCCTGTAGCGTGTTACACAGGTATTTGTTGACCTGCACAACGCTCAGATTGTCGATCTCATTCTGCTCCATCAACTCGTTCAACTGCGTCGCCAACATGGCATCTGGGAATGCACACACAAAACAGGTGCTAGTTCATAAACAACTGTCATTACCAGATTACTACAGTATTCGACGTAATAAGCGCCCAGGGTGCTCTCAAAATTAGAAATAGGATGCTCTTATCATGCTTATTAGAATATTATTTTGGTGGAAAAAACAGTTGAAAGATAGATTTCGTGATTATAATGCTGACGGCCTGAACTGTTTATAAACGACATATATTTTCCCAGAATTTAATTGCTCCTAATTAAAGGTGTATATAACACACGAGTGCATATTATACACAAATAAATAAGTCTTGTGTACATTTATCAATCAGAAGGGGTGCTAATTGGGATTGTTCACTTGCCAATATATTAGCAAATATCACCGCCGGCACTTATTAGAGCAGGGCGCTTATTACGTCGAATACAGTAATATATAGTGCATCATTTGTCACTAATAACGATGATCTGCATAATGCACTAAATCCACGTCCTAAAGCATGTTTAAAGAGCTACATTATTTCCCCAGTCATTTGATCAGTGAGTACTCTAACTGGTCTAGTCTCAGTCTTCGACCTTAGCCATTGGATGAAGATGGTATCACTATCTAACAGTAAGCTCAGCTAATCACATCCAATATACATAAAGTTTGTACTGTAGACTCAAAAAGGCTTTGACTGACGGTAGTCTTTCTGTCAGTTAATCTTGATCACAAACTTCAGTTGATTACAGAACAAAAGCACAATATCCATACAGACAGTGTTTGAATTAATGGAGGTTTTGTGGTTGCCTTGCCAACAACTGAAACATGGCCAGGGTTGGTTGGTTTGTTGTTTAACGCAGCACTCAGCAATATTCCAGCTATATGACGGCAGTCTGTAAATAATCGAGTCTGGACCAGACAATCCAATGATTAATATCATGCAATTGGGATTGATGACGTGCATCAACCAAATCAGCGAGCCTGCCCCCCTGATCCCGTTAGTCGCCTTTTACGGCAAGCATGGGTTGCTGAAGATCTATTCTACCCCTGAATCTTCACGGGTACATGGCCAGGGATTTATCCAGGATTTTAGACTACTGATTTATCGAGAGTTTTAAACTAAGTGCCTCTTTTTTTTGCTGTTCATATATTCTTAAATTCAGATATATTTTTTTTAGAGGTATTCACTGTGTTCGAAGATAGGTGTTGTGTGGAGAAGTAGGGGTTATATTGTCAGAAACAAATTTGATTTTTTTTAGGCATGTAGAAATAAATATTAGTTTGCACTTTTCAATAGTTAGTTGCACTGGGTCATGATTAATTTAGCTACGTTGAGCCCTGCATTTGCTGCAGTCTTTGGGACGAAAATCAGCCTCTGAGCAGGTCTAGATAAATCCCTGATTGCACAGGTTTTTTCACTACAATAGAGTCATGATATCCAATACACATGATACATACGAGAGTAGCTGTGCTTTCCATCCGACAACAGCAGCCGATATCTGTCTGCCCCTCCACCTGCTGAGATTTTCTTGGAACTCTGTAAGTGTAACCATGGTAACACATCATGATACATGTGGTGCAAAACCTATGACCTTCATGATTATTAAAAGTAAGGGTGCGCGGTATTACCGATATATCGGTAAATTGAGGTTTATACTTTCCATGATACGTATCACATCATTTTTTAATGCTCGGTATATCGGTGATTTCAAATAGAGATTTGTATGTGTTTAATGTGATACACTGTAATACTTGCCAAGTACATCTACCTTTGAAATGTTCTCTTATTCTAAAATGCAAGTTTGCATTCTGGAGTTTGTCCTTGGCAGTGGCATAACACCAAGTCATCACTGCCCCGAGCGAGCATGCATCCGTGTGTATTTATTGAATAAGTAAACACTATGCTGTACCAGCATCTCGTTTTGTTCCATTTATGAACTTCAGTTCCTACACTGATGTTTCAAATTGCTCCTGAATTCAAAATTTAAAATTATACAATATATTGTGATATGTATCACAATTCGGGCCATGTGCAGCATAAAACACTGTGATACACTTGAAACATCCAATACCAATCCCTAATTAAGGGAGATAACCAAAATATTTCATTTTACAATGACCCTGATCATCATCATGATCATGATGAACACTTATCATTTTGTCTTTTTTTCTACCCAGGGACAAGGATGTAAGAACAGAAAATCATGATGATTAATCTGGGGTTTCATTGTCACTGATTATACATATTTGTTGATGAGCTTGACTGGGTGATTTCCTTAAAACAGGTTTAGGAAATCACAGAGCTCCAGATAAGCTTTTGGTGTTGTGGGTATTTTACCCATGCATTTAAAAATCATTGGGTATCAGTAATTCTATCTGCGTATTCAAATTTCTGTTACCCACTAGTTTTTACACATGTGGGTATTTAAGTTAAATATTTAAAAACACTATTCATCTAGTCCCTGCAAACTGGTGTCATGTGGGTTCGAGAGCTTTATAGGACTCAAAAATACTGCGATACTTCCACAAGAAAGTGTGATGGCAAATGATCATGATGTAACTGTCATCATGGAGTTTGGTAAGGTTGACGGAATGTCCGTATATAATTTCAAAATAAGTCTCTGATTTGCTAATCGAATACGCAGGGTTACTTCACAATATTTTGATGATACGCACAAGTTTTATTTTTGTAGCGTATCTGGAATGTTCGTTGCGTATTTGATACGCTTGAATTTTATTTCACTGCATATTTCTGCATTTCTGATGCGTATTTTACGCAGATACGCAGCTTATCTTGAGCTCTGAATCACCTTTGGAAAATCATCAACAAACATGAGTGAGTGGGTTGGGTTTAACGCCGCTTTTAACAGTATTCCAGTTATATCACGGCGTGTCAGCTTCATGTGGGAGGAAAGCCCGAAGCGATGCAGGTCTCAGACATTTACCACTTCGGTGAAACCTTCGAGCACGGTATGGTGCTGACAAACCTAAAAACATAATCGGGGCGAACCCGGGATTCGAACCCACAATCATAGGTTTCTGGTGTGCCCAAGGGACACAACTCTGCACAGCGAATCGTGGCCCCTTAGACGACTGGGCCACCCGTGCCCCCTCAACAAACATGCATAATAAATACATCTTAACATGCTTAAGACTGACTGCTGACCAGCTTTACACAAACAATTTCAAACAACAAGCATTGCCAAGATAGACTGGACACAATCCATCTTCATGATTGACTGATGGCTTCATGCAAGTAGCAGTACTCAGTAACATGAAATATAAGAATGATAAAATCTAGCAATGAGACATGTCGATATATGATATATTGATCGATATATGAAACCTACATGAACAGCTGGTGAATGAAATATCTATAGGCTACAACACTTACCATTATCTGTAGTATTGGGCTATCAGGTGTGTTGCCACCTATGATTTCCTGAAAATGTTCAAGTTTACTTTGACTTATTGAGGAAAAGTAAAATGTTTAGTCAGTCGGCTTGTAATGATAACATGACAAGCTGATGTATTAGCTACCCTGGAATGTTTGAGAATTTCTGAACCGAATACAAATATTACATAGTTGAACAGTTAATAGGCTTTAAAGGTAAACTTATAACACACAATTGTAAACATAATTCTGACTTAAGATATATTTCAAAACATGTATGCTGATACATGGTGATTTCTTTTAGGCCTTTGGTCCGATCGTAACCAAAACGAAATTGACAACATGATATTGACAAATAAGTAAATTAATCACGACTGAGCAATGTCAACACGTCACAACTTAATCAGACCAAAGTATTCCCCCAATTAGTACCTCAATGGAACCGGAAGAAAGTTGAGGAGGCATCTTCTTATTATTTCCTTTCTCCTTCTGTGAGATATTGTTTTGCTGACACACACTAAATGGCGCCAAATAAATTCGGAACTACCATTACGCATGTCCAAACATTGCGACTTCCTGTCCAATAATAGTACTATTTTCCTTGCAAATATTTATGGCTATCTGGGAGACGATGATTTTAGGATGGACAATACAATTATGATACACGAAAATCAAGTACATGTATATGCATCTCTTATTAGATATATCGATATATATTTTTGGAACTTATTTATCTTTTATACTTCGGCTAGTGTGTAGAATGTATCACATCAAATATAATTGACAGCAACGGCGCACTAGGAAATACGTGGGAATATATACTGTAGTTTTGAAAGATATTTACAGGATTCGTGCACGTACGTATGATTTATTATCATACATGGAGTCGAACCTGAATAACGATTACCGAACACGCTAACAAAAGTGTACCCAACCGAATTACAACGCGTGCATCCGATGTCACTAGTCTAGGTAAAAAAGGACACATGTCAAAAAGTCCAGACACACTAGTCGAAACGCCTAGGCTAAAAAGTCCAAATGGACCCATGAAAAAAACATAAATATAAAGAATTAACAATTTTAGTTTCTCAAAAAAATGTATTTATTTAACTAATCCAAATGATTTACAATAAACTTTGATCATTAGTGAAAATTGAAGAAAGTGAACCCAGTGTAAAGCGTCGCATCGACATTATTTCAGCCTATAGCGACTAGAATATATAGTTGAGTCATGAATACAAAGTTATATTTAAAAGCCATTGTGTCAAACATATTCTATCATTACCATTTCATCTACAACTGTTTAAAACACGAGCTATAAGCCACCAGTAACCAAAGCTAGGCCACCTCGGGGATCATGGGGGCTGACGGTACCAAGCTTCCTGCACGATACCCCAGCTCATGGTAGAAGGCGTATGTCAAGCTGCAATTCTCCCAAGTGAAGTCCAAGGTCAGCTGTGTCTAGGAGGAGTAATTGTGTTTTAACATGTAAGTAAGCCCGTAAGGCTTGGCATTGAAATTTGATTAATTGTTTAGTTATTTCTAACTGAGTGTTTTACAAGCAAACGTAACACAATCGAATTGGTGAAGTGAGTGAGTATGGTTTTACGCCGCTTTTAGCAATATTCCAGCAATATCACGGCGGGGGACACCAGAAATAGGCTTGACACATTGTACCCATGTCGGGAATCGAACCCGGGTCTTCGGCGTGACGAGCGAACGCTTTAACCACTAGGCTACCCGACCGCCCCTCCTTGTGGTGTAGCTAGAGACAGGAGTGAGTGAGTGAGTGAGTGCAGCCATTATCTTGGAGGATGGTTCTATGGGGAGGGAGGACAGTGAAGATGGTATCGATGACTGCTTGGTGCTGATTTGATGAGAAGCCTTTCCAAAGTAGGGTAGGATGATTGTGACGGGGGTGGATTCTGGGCAGGTTGGTTTGTGTTCGGGCTGGAGTGTAGTGGAGATGGTCGTCTTCACTAGCTTGGTAGGGTACTGGTTGAGATTGGTGAAGACATGCTGCTTATGTTTAAGTTCAAGGTCAAGTTTTCTCGGGCAGGGACCGCCTCCGTGGTCTAATGGTACAGCGTCCGCCCGGAGAGCGGTAGGTCCGGGGTTCGATCCCCGGCCGCGTCATACCAAAAGACGTTAAAAGATGGTACTTGTTGTTACCATGTCTTGCGCTCGGCATTAGGGGCTAAAACAAGGACTGGTCGGCTCGGAGTCAGTATACTGTGTCTGAGTGGGGTATTCATGTTAAACTGCGGAATGGTATCTCAGTGTCCTAGCACTATAAATCGGCATCAGTCCGGACTAGTACAAGAAGCCACACACACACATATACACGTGCATGCACGTCGCTATATAAGTGCAATAATCTTGGACGCGACGTTAAGCCCCATTTCACCTCACCCTGCTCGGGCAGGTGCTCTTGACTCTAGGTCTGTGTGGAGATGAATTGGACAGTGGTGACTTGTTCATTGGTGGACTGTCCCGCCCAGTAGATACCGCATTCAACCGCCATGACTTCAACCGCCAAAGCAGACAGCAAATCATCACTCTCAGACCACCAGCGAAAAAAAAACCTAGCCATCAAATTCAGTTTGGCAAAGTCCTAATCCTCTCAACTAAAAAACATCAGGACTTTACCAAAAGAAAAATCTCAGAAGCTATAGAAATCCGCTGTCACAAAACTTGATCACCAGAGATCAAGGGTATTAAATCCCGCCCGCCTATGAAGATGTAATCAAGTAACAGACTATTTCAATTAGGATTCAATCTGCTTGTCATAACTGTTTAATCCCTTTAATCCTCATCAAGCATTAGACTATTTTAATTAGGATTCAATCTGCTTGTCATAACTGTTTAATCCCTTCAATCCTCACCCTTGCTGTACCTCGGGCTTCACTACCCGTGTGTTTCACTACCTGTGTGCTATTTGTTATTATTACTGTACATTGGCTAATTATCTGTATGCTACTTGTTATCTATTACCTGATGTTTTCAATGTTAATCTGCTTCTTATTACAACATATATTGCATACATGTATATCATACCCCTCATCACTTGGTTGTTGTCACTGCAGCTTCATAACGGCGTAAGAATCGCCATCGTAACGTCGCTAAACCAGAAGTTGTTATCCATACGTTTTATTACTTACTCACCAACTTCTAGAATGCAAATCAAACAATAATTATTGTTCTATAAATAATATAAAAGAAAATAACAAATTACATAAATATAAAAGCTGATACGGACGTCTGAGGAAAATCGTATCTAGGGCACACCGGTGTGTGAACGAGATCGTGACAGTCCTGAAGATGGATCAGAAGACCAACGCGACACAGTGCATGTGAGGCAGGCGGCAAATGGCCCCCAAAGTAGAGGAGAACCGGCAACGGAGAGGTCAGATTCCAACTCACGAAGGACTTCAGAAGTGCTTTCTAACACTTGTAGAGTTTGCCGATGAGGCTGCCTGAGTCATCCAATAATAAACTTCACATATGCCTAAAAATATGTAGTAAACTACGTTTATAACGAACTGACTGATATAACGAACTTATTTTTTTAGTCCCGGCCTTTTGTTGTATATATGCTGTATATATGCTTACAACGAACTACGGTTATTACGAACTAAAATTAGTGGTCCCTTTGAGTTCGTTATAACCGTAGTTTACTGTATACCATTTAATATGTTTTATCATGTTGAAGACTATGTTGTAAGAGGTATCTGCAGAAGCAACCGATGTGCACTAGCTCAGTTTCCTTGTGGTGTAGTGAGTGAGTTTTTTACGCCGCTTTTAGCAATATTCCAGCAATATCACGGCGGGGGACACCAGAAATGAGCTTCACAAATTGTACCCATGTCGGGAATCGAACCCGGGTCTTCGGCGTGACGAGCGAACGCTTTAACCACTAGGCTACCCGACCGCCCCTCCTTGTGGTGTAGCTAGAGACAGGAGTGAGTGAGTGAGTGAGTATGGTTTTACGCCGCTTTTAGCAATATTCCAGCAATATCACGGCGGGGGACACCAGAAATGGGACTCACACATTGTACCCATGTCGGGAATCGAACCCGGTTCTCCGGCGTGGCGTGCCAACGCTCTAACCACTAGGCTAGCCGACCGCCCCTCCTTGTGGTGTAGCTAGAGACAGGAAGATATGAAAATATACCACCTAGTAAGAGATATTGTTTCGCCTGCCAAAATGCTGTTGAGAACGAAATCCAGGTTCTTTTTGACTGCCCTAGGGGGCACGGGTGGTTCAGTCGTCTAAGGCGCCGCGATTTGCTGTGCAGAGTTGCGTCCCTTGGGCACGCCAGAAACCTATGGTTCGAATCCCGGTTCGCCCCGATTATGTTTCTAGGTTTGTCAGCACGATACCCGTTCTCGTGGGTTTCACCGAAGTGGTAAACGTCTTAGACCTGCATCATTTCGGGATTTCCTCCCACATTAAGCTGACACGCCGTGATATAACTGGAATACTGTTAAAAGCGGCGTTAAACCCAACTCACTCACTGTAACTGCCCTACATGTTCCAGTTTTTCTTTACCCTTTCTTCAACGTTGCAATGAAATAGTTAACGGCTTTACAGATTTATCTAATGATCAGAAGTTATGTGACATTTTTAGCAACCCATCACTGTTATTTTACTCAGGCGAAACCTACAAGGATATTCTACTAACGAGCGTGTATATATGTCTGTATCTGTATATGTATAAATTGTATTTTTTATGCCTGTATATTTAATGTGTGCATACACGCTTAATATAGAGTATGCTTCGTGTCTTATCGTATTATATTTTCAGTCTTTTATCTCTACTGGTTATGTGCGAACACACTTTAAATATATTATCTGTATCCTTTTTTATGTGCATGTACATGCTTGTCTCTCATAACTCCTATAGGAGTGGCTTGAGCATGTTTTACTTTGTCTGCATGAATACTTTTATATCGTATGTACGCACAAGGTGAGACATAACCATACTATCTGTCTATCTGTCTGACCATTCGCCCAAAAGCGTGATTCTGTTTTATTTTTGAGACGCTCTCCGTGTCTCTTTGGTTCTCTCCTAAATAATAATTTTTTTAAACATCGGTGAAACGACTTCCAGTCTTATCAATATGCTGTATCATGTGATAACTGTGGCCCGTAAAAAAGAAATTTGCCGGACAGAAGAAAACTTCCCTTTCCGCTGTTTGAGATGCGTGGATCCCATCATTGAAGAGGTGATCGGTAACTTTGATGTCAGTTTCCAATCAGAAGATGCAGAAGAAATGAGAGTACCTAACCAGGTACCAGGACAGTGTTGACAGCAATTCAAGTCCGAGTTGAGGTATTAATATTGTTGTTATAACTGATTGGTGTAATTGTTCTCGGTAATTTACAATAAGCTCTCAATTACATGTTGAATAGTTTATTGTTACAGTAGAGTAATGAACGTATTATGTTTTAGGTAAAGGAACAAGCTGTTGAAAACATCTACAAATCGAGCGCCAGTGTCGTTGAAGATGCTCAACAGAGACTCGTCGACCCTGACCAGGCTGGAGGACGCCAAAACCACTCAACCCTCATTCGCATAGCGAACTGAAGCCAGGAACTGTTGCGCCCCAAAGAGCCGAGGACTTTGGACTTCGAGGTACTAATAATAATAAAATAAACTACATAATGCTATTGTATAACCACAATTTTGTACCAGAACGAATATTGTATTTTAACTTTTATTCATATTTTCAGATTGCCGAGGACTTCTTACCTGTCCGTGTAAATACATCACATACATCAAATAACATGTAAATAAACCATATCTATTACTACAAAAATCATTCTTATCATTATTAAAAATAGAGGTGCCGTTTTCGCCCGACACATAGTAGCCGTTTTCGCCAGAGAAATCGGTGACGTTTTGCCGAGGTGCACCCCAATGCACCCCAATGTCACAGTTTCACATGAAATACTAATTACCCAGTCCAGAAATTAGCATAACAGCCTCTCTTTAATTGAAAAATAGCCTTACCGTGGTCTGTATGTGATAAAGAGTATTGCCTTTGGCTTTCGGAATTACACCCATCGTTTTCTGTATAAATATGAAACTGAACAAAAATACACATATTATGCTGTATATTTTTCTCCTAACTCATACATGCACGCGGTCAAAAGAAAACAAAAATTAAATTGACCATATCATCCAAAAGAATATAAGATGCCAACATGACCGCAAACCAAGAAAGCGTTTCACGTAATATGTTTCTTTGTTCATCAACTTTTGGTCTCGCCAGCTGATTTCACTTGCGTTTCAAGATAACAAGTTCCGAGTGCAAATGTAATAAAGCTAAATATTTGCACTGGAACTTGTTGTCTTAATTAACATGATGAAAGCTAGTGAGACACCACACTCGACGATATTTTTAACACGTACAGAAAAGGAAACCAAAGAGTCATTATATGAACAGTTACTGAAATATAATTCCCACATCCAGTAGCAGGTCCTCATCCAGGAAGTGGAAACTAAAAGAAGTTGTTAGGAAAATAGTTTATTATAAAAATATATACTTCCGGTAGTCAACATTGAAGGAAAGTGATGAAGAGTTAGTCAACAAACTCCTATTTTGGGTGTCAAAATGACAAGGCTATCGATTAAAAACTTTCGGGCGTTTAAAGTCTGAGTTGAGGGAATAAGACATTGAAAATGCCTCTTGTTTCAATGAAGAAATCGTCGGGAGGCAACTCCAAGAACCTCCCTGTCCGAGTGACGACCATGGATGCTGAACTGGAATTTGAGATTGAGGTACAGGGCCCATTGATTTGATGAAAACAGGAGATTTGCATCATTTTAAATATCGACTCATTTATAAATTTAACATGATGACAACTGCCGAGTCTGAGAAGCTGGTGACAAAGATGTCATCAAATTTTTAGAAATCCACCGGTCTTTAGTTATGATGACGATTGGGATTGGCATAATAAATCACCTGTCAGTATCATGTAAGCACTTGCGTAGGCGTTTCCACCCAATTTCTGTTTCACATGTTTATTAGCATTAATTTCCCTTATGAAATGTCTATCCACATATTCATTACTAAAGAGCAAGTTAAGTAGTTTACCGATTTAGTAGTTGCTTGTCAATTCTTTAACAGCAATATGAATATTACGTTTCACTTTATTTTAATAATGTTTATAAATATTTGTCATTGTCTTACATGATAATTAGGAGTGTGACGATATATATAGTTATTGAAGTGTTGCAATTGTTTGCCCTACAACTGTACTGTGTCGATAGGAATATGAAACACGCCAATTTGTATGGCATTGTCAATAGTAGGAGTAGCAATTGATAATTTCAATAGTTGCAATTAGTTGTAAATAAAACATCTTATGCATCAGACAACTTTACAGTTGAATTTCAAACTTGGATAGCAAGGATAAGAACAACTAGATTAGAGTAATTTCCTTTGGATTGAGTGGTGACAGGGAAGGAAATGGCTAACTTTGACATTGTCTGCAATAATTTATTCATTTCTGTCACATTGGTTATATAATTATCAAGCCTTAAAGTTGGTTTATACTACATGTATCACAATACGATTGTATTAGTTGACAACTATCCCAATACTATTGTAATAGTGTGGGGTACTATTGTTATCATGGTTATACTATCACAATAGTGAAAATAGTTCCTGTCACCCCTAATTATGGCGTTGGTCAAGTATCTAAATCCCTGCTATTTATCTGTATGATGACTGAACCTATATATATATGTGTGTGTATGATGACTGAACCTATATATATATGTGTGTATGATGACTGAACCTATATATATGTGTGTGTGTATCCCTCATATCTGAATCCCTTAGAAAATCCGGGATAGAACTGACCTTTAGCATTGGTTGGTTGGTTTGTTACGCCGCACTCAGCAATATTCCAGTTATATGACGGTGGTCTGTAAATAATCAAGTCTGGACCTGACAATCCAGTGATTGGCATCATGAGCATCGATCCATACAATTGGGATCAATGACATGCTGCAACCAAGTCAGCGAGCCTGACCACCCAATCCCGTAAGTCACCTCTTACGACAAGGGTAGTCGCCTTTTACGGCAAGCATGGGATACTGAAGACATATTCTACACCAGATCTTCATGGGTCGACCTTTAGCTACCCGTGCTTGTTGTATGAGACGACTAACAGGATCGGGTGGTCAGGCTTGCTGACTTGTTTAGTGCATGTCATCGTATCCCAATAACGAAGATCGATGCTCATGATATTAATCACTGGATTGTCTGGTCTAGACTCTATTATTTACAGCTAGAATATTGCAGAATCCGGCTTTAAAACTACAAACAAATATGCAAGATTACATGCCTGAAGAAGACCTAAATCATTGTACATGTTGTAAATGAAAATATTTCGTTTCTTTGAGTGCACCATCAATAAATATCTTAAGTCATATATTGTAGACTTCCAATTTCATACACATGATACAAGCAAACATAAACATACATTTCTTCACTTATCTACTCTTGTGTAGATATTCTCAATCATGTCAATGACTATAGTCATAACTGCCATGGTTGATACCTGAATAGGTAAATATTACCAGTCATTCGTGACCAACTTGTGTTATTCCAGGACAAGCCGAATAGTGACTCGTGCCACTCTCATGGCCATTTTTGCGATCGGGTTCCGTCTTAGCGCAAACAGGCACACCTAAAACAATTGTCAACTTGTTGCGTTATGGTTCACATATATTTCCCCATATATTATATATATTTCAGATGCAATTTAAAGCACATCTGGACATACAGAATTATACAGTATGAGTGAACACATTTAACTGTGTGACTGTCTTGGGTATATTTTTAGATGCAAGACATCAAAAATCAAAAATTATTTCTGAGGGATTCTGTAATGAAGAACTTGAAATCACACGTGCATTCTGATTGGTTTGTCGTATTTTCGCACAAAACATTCGTGAATAGGGGGACGAGTCTTCTTGCAGGTTACGGAAAGGGGCGAGTGGTGTCGAATGAGGGGGACAAGTCTTCTTCCAGGTTACGGAAAGGGGCGATTGCTGGCGAATGTATTACCAGTCTGTGCCCAAAGTATTGAGTTTTACTGTCAGCTTGAAGTTATATTATGATTCTTGCATCATGTTCAAGAGATGTGGATTGAATACTGACAATTATTTGCTGAACAAAGCCTCAAATACATTTTATTAGACTGGGTCTGATAGCTAATATCACAGATTTTATGAACTGGCCACAACAGCTGATGTAGGAGCAAGTTTATTTACACAAGTTCAGCAACCAGTTTCGACAGTCGCCAACTGCCTGTGGCGGCGTCTTTCAAACTCTTCAGTCTTTGTGTTATCATTTGCTGATCAGTTTTTATAACTCAAAGGTAGGGCTACTGGCATTAATTTCATGACAGATTTTAGGCCAGGGGTTGATTTTCGCATCAATTAGGTGACACATTATATTCATGATTTACAAATTTACAATATATCATGTATCTTGATACAGAGCAAGGCCATGGGGAAGGAGCTTTTTGATCTGGTGTGTCGCACTATTGGCCTGAGAGAAACGTGGTACTTTGGGCTGCAGTTTGTCGACTCCAAGGGCTACATCGCATGGCTAAAGTTTGATAAAAAGGTAAAGAAATAGAAAACAGGGATAGACATGGCCATTAGTCTGTTAGTTGAAGACTATATTGGAGCCATGAAGATATGAGTAGAGAATAGGACCACTTGTCGTAAAAGGCGACTATGCTTGTCGTAAAAGGCGACTATGCTTGTTGTAAAAGGCGACTATGCTTGTCGTAAAAGGCGACTATGCTTGTCGTAAAAGGCGACTATGCTTGTCGTAAAAGGCGACTATGCTTGTTGTAAAAGGCGACTATTCTTGTCGTAAAAGGCGACTATTCCTGTCGTAAAAGGCGACCAACGGATTCGGGTGATGAGGCTCCCTGACTTGGTTAATGCATGTCATCGTATCCCAATTGGGTAGATCGATGCTCATGATGTCGATCACTGGATTGTCTGGTCCAAACTCAGTTATATACTGACTGCTGTCATATAGTTGGAATATTGCTGTGTACAGTGTTAAACAACAAACCAACAAGCAAATCAAGACTAATGAATATTGAAAGGGACTATTTGCTTAGTCCTAAAATTAGTTCTTTTTCATAACTCTACCTGTGCAGTTGACAGATGAGATCTTTGCTGTCTGTAATATTCGTATTAGCTTTCATGATCACGTGTCCAAGACAACTGAATTCAATGTCAGTCAAGATGTCTGATAGTGTACACGTCGGCAGGGTTAGAAACTAACAGTTTTTGCCAACTAGTCCTTATAATGATAACATATAGCAAAAGCCTTAAAATGGGCCAATTTCTACTAGTCCTTAGGATACCTTTACTATTGGGCAGTTTGGTGAGGACTACAGGACTAGTGCCAATTTCTAACGCTGCGTCGGACAAGGCGGACATGTTATAATGGCGTGTTGGATGTTGCAGGTCCTAGGGCAGGATGTTGGGAAGGAAACTCCGATTCCGTTTCAGTTCCTGGCCAAGTTTTACCCAGAGGACGTGTCGGAGGAGTTGATCCAGGAGATCACACAGCACCTGTTCTTCCTGCAGGTCAAGCAGTCAATACTCAACATGGACATCTACTGCCCACCCGAGGCCTCCGTGCTGCTCGCCTCGTACGCCGTGCAGGCCAAGGTCAGTGCTAGGAATCGCATGTCTCTGTGAGTGAGTGAGTGAGTGAGTATGGTTTTACGCTGCTTTTAGCAATATTCCAGCAATATCACGGCGGGGGACACCAGAAATGGGCTTCACATATTGTACCCATGTCGGGAATCGAACCGCATGTCTCTGTGACATGAAGTCAGGTATTTATCTGCACCTGCTCAGAGTCGGCAGTCATTGCAAGTACAAATTCCAAAATTGGAAACAAAATTCCCGCTTGTTGTAGTCATGAGCAACGATGACCAGTGTTTTGGCTTTGCAAAGGTGACATGTATTTCACTGATAACAGAATTAAAAAGCATTTTTGTTCTGTTTTACACTATTGCATTGAATGCAATGTTAAAATACCTCCTAATTTGAGAAAAAAAGAACATTAACAAAAATCCCAATTTTGATAAGAATTACAAGTTTAACCTGCTAAGGGTACTGAAGGGAATCCTAGGCATAAAAAATATGAAAAAAATTGGTTCTCAGGCAATGACTTTTGAAAATATAGTGCAGGTGGGCGATGGTTCTTTTTGGGTTTTTTTATTGTTCAAATTAGTATGTACCCAAATAAACAGTAGTGCACCATCAACCTGGGAAAGGGCCTCCCTACATAAACAAGCTTACAAACTTGTTGCTGCCATGACCATAACACGAGATCCGCAGTAAAGCAGTGCGCATGTAAAGGGAAGTAACTGCGTGCTATATTGGATCACTTTTTTTTCAAGGATGATTTTTTATTTTTGGGGGGGAAAATGGAAATAAAAACGAAACGTGTCAGACTTTATTTTAGCCCTCTATAAATCCAAGCAAGTACTCCTCGCATTATGTACCATAAGTTCAGAACCCAACTATATCATTTCTACTATAATCCTATTAAATCCCTGCATATTCCAAGCTGAACAAAATATTCAGTTTTTAACAGGATAAGGTCTACCCTGAATAACCAGTCTTGTGTATTTGGTGTGGTGAGGGGAGGTGGGATAGCCTGGTGGTTAAGGCGTACACTCATCATGCCGAAGGCCCGGGTTTGATTCCTGACAAAGGTACAGTCAAGTCTCGTTAATCCGACATCGTTGGTTGCACATGATTGTGTCGGATTAACGAGTATGTCGGATTAACGAAATTAATTCATTTGTGATCGAAAATCGGACGTCTTCACATTAGAAAATAACCGTGTGTACCTTGTAATAAAATCATTAAAAACGAAATATTAATATTGTTATGTTGTTTATTCATTCATTCCTTAATTTATAATTAATGACAGTGCAATAATAATAATAATTTTCCCATTTATACATAACAATGGAGACATTACTCACTGAATTTATCACATCAACGACACACGTCACAAGTGACATTTCACATTAGTTACGTCGACAGTAGCATTGGATGGGGCGTTGTCCAACAGCAATACCACGTGGCATTGCTCCAATCGCATTTGCCGATCCAAGATCAGTAGCCAGGCTTTGAATATTAATGAAGTCATCCATGCTTTCTTGTTTACATACCAGTCCACCATGGTGAGTCGACCATGTTTTATATACCTGTTCGTATTTAAAACTGGCACATTAATCTGGCTTCAATTTGTAAACTACATTTGTATAGCTTTGTACATACAGGTTTGAATAGCTTTTCCTGTTAATTGAAAGTTAATCTCTGCAGCCAGTGCGTGTCAAAACACTGGCTGTGTACTCGCGGGCAGATGACCACGGAGTACGCTGATCACTGTGTCGGATTATCGAGACTGATTAATGAGTGATTTCGGTAATTCGTTGCAAATTAGGTGTGTCGGAGTCGGAGTGCGAGAATGTCGGATTAACAGGACTAAATAGCACTGAATCAATCGGTTCCCATCATTTGTGTCGGATAAAGCCGAGTGTCGGATTAACGAGTGTCGGATTAACGAGACTTGACTGTATATGTGTGGAGCCTATTTCTGGTGTCCTCTGCCGTGATATTGCTAAAAGCGGCTTAAGACCATGGTTGTGAGGAAGTGAGCCCTGTGGGGTGTCTGCTGCAGAATAGTTCCCAAACACTCACTACATTTCCTGGCACTGTAAACATCTCCTCAGAAACCCCTGGGACCCGTAAAGATCCGGGGTAGAATAGGTCTTCAGCAACCAATGCTTACCGTAAAAGGCGACTATGCTTGTCCTAACAGGCAACTAATGGTATCGGGTGGTCAGGCTCACTGACTTGGTTGATGCATGTCATCGTATCCCATTTGCGTGCATCGACCCTCATGGTGTCAATCACTGGATTGTCTGGTCCAGACAATTATATACAGACCTTCATATAGCTGGAATATTGCTAGGTGCGGCGTTAAACAACAAACAACAACAGACACCCCTGGACCAATGAAGCTGAAATTTCACTATCTTGTTCCCACCAAAGATGACACCCAAATTTGTTCAAGAAGTTGAAGTGCGATTGTCAGTATGGCCGCCATATTGAAAAGCGAAAAACACTTTTTTTGCCATTACTCGGTCATTTTTATAATTTGGTTCATGGGTACTTACTGGTGGGGCGCAACATATGTGCAGTATTCCAGCTATATGACAGTGGCATGTAAATAATCAAATCTGGACCCGACAATCCAGTGTTCGATATTATGAGCCTTCGGAGTACGAGGACTTGCTATCACCCAAGTCACCAAGTCTGGCCTCCCGGTCAGTTTGGTCACCTCTTAGACCAGCGTATGCTGCTAGGGACCTATTTTAACCAGGAATCCCCACAGGGTTTAAAAATTGTTTTACAATTTTTTTTTAAATTCTGTATTACAGAATCTAGTATGTACAAAATAACATAAATGGTAGGGGAGATAGCTGTAGATTTCTGTTTTTTATATATACATATATATAATTCATTTGCTCACTCAGTCATACCCTTTCTTTCCAAACAAGTAAAATAAATATACGAGTGAACTAACGATGGAACGAACAAAAAACAGCCGGGATTAGTTTCCATCAAATACATTTTTTTTACATTACCCACTTACTATGAAATCCCCGAAATTTAGTTTTGCTGTGGTACCTTTTTCTTTAAATTTCATAATAACCTATTATAGGCCTGTTAGTTCTTTTTTTCAAATGTATATTATATTAGGTAACTTCATTTTGCATTTATGGAAAAAACATGTAAAATGGCGAGAGTCTAGTGTGACTGTATTCCACCTGGGTTGCAGTATGGGGACTACGACCCCTCGACGTACAAGGCGGGGATGCTGGCCAGTGAGGACCTGCTGCCCCAGAGGGTCATTGACCAGTACCAGATGACCCCCGAGATGTGGGAGGAGAGAATCAAAGTGTGGTACGCTGACCGCCGCGGCATGACCAGGTAGGTGGCAGTCAGTACGCCTTGGCAGATAGAGAATAACTTACAAGCTTAGATGTTTTGTCTTGAGTAAATGGGGGTCACAGGTGGCCCAGTGGTCTAAGGCGCTGCAATTCGCTGTGCAGAGTTGCGTCCCTTGGACATGCCAGAAACCTATGATTGTGGGTTCGAATCCTGGTTCGCCCAAATTATGTTTCTAGTTTTGTCAGCACCATACCCGTGCTCGTGGGTTTCACCGAAATTGTAAACGTCTAAGACCTGCATCACTTGGGGCTTTCCTCCCACATTAAGCTGACAGGCCGTGATATGACTGGAATACTGTTAAAAGCGGCGTTAAACCCAACTCACTCATTCACTTGAGTAAAAGTAATGTTTAGGTACACATGCTTTTTACCCGACACCTGTCCGCTATGTCTGTTGGATGCTCAAATATATCTGCACGCGACTTACTATTTGAAATACAGGGTGATAAAGCTAAAAATACGCAGAAAAAATATCTGCGTGCATTTGTATGGTTTAATATTATTAAATTGAATATCAGAGCAATTCATAAACATTGAAAATTGGACACCAGCATCGAAAAAATACTCAAAAATAGAAATTCCATAATGACGTACGACAACCATGTCAGTGACATCCATCGGAGCTACATTTAAGGAAACATAGTATTTTCGATTAATTTTGGTAGCTAAAAATTACATTTACTCAATTCAAGGCAGTTGTGTTGGCAAGCCTCTGAAACCCCGTTAATCTAGCAATGGTTAGGGAAGGAGCACAACCATTACCGAAAGGAAAGTACAACCATTACCGAAAGGAAGGTGTCCGGTAAAATGTATTCTGGCCAACATTTATCATGTTTATAGGCCTGAGCCTTAGTGAGGAATGTTAGATCTTCATTTCATGAGGGAATTATACAAAACTGTGAGTGACTCTTTTATCGGATTTAGTTCTTTTAATACAACATTTAGATTTCTTGGAACGTAGGCTATCGATATATTTTAATAAGCCTGGAAATTTGATTACTCATTTTAACCAATCAGAATGAAGCATTCTTCGATGTCATGGTAGAATGTAGACGTGATATCATTGGCTGACCAATCAGAATGCAGGGTTCTAAAATGTCATGGTAGAATTACATGCAAATCATCCTTACTGTTATTCAAGTCGTCTAAGGCACTGCAAATTAGCTGAACAGAGTTGCTTCCCTTGGGCATGCCAGATACCTATGATTGTCAGTTTGTCATCACCGTAGCCGTGCTCGTGGATTTCTCCAAAGTGTTAAACGTTTTGAGACCTGCATCAGTTTTGGCTTTCCTCCCACATTAAGTCGACACACTGTGATATAACTGGAATACTGTTCAAAGAGGCGTTAAACCAAAACTAACTCCATCACTTTGCTGTTATTGTAGCAGTGAAACTGAAAGTGTTGTTTTGAGAAAAGAAAGCAAAGGTCTAAAAATAAAAGATTTGTGATGCTTCTGTGAGTTACTACTACTAGAAGCATGGCTATAGATGACGCAGATCAAAGCTTATACTTACTGTCACAAGAAGCTGTTGAGTGAGTGAGTGAGTTGGGTTTAACGCCGCTTTTAACAGTATTCCAGTCATATCGCCGCGTGTCAGCTTAATGTGGGAGGAAAGACCGAAGTGATGCAGGCCTCAGACGTTTACCACTTCGGTGAAACCCATGAGCACGGGTATGGTGCTGACAAACCTAGAAACATAATTGGGACGAACCGGGATTCGAACCTACAATCATAGGTTTCTGGCGTGCCCAAGGGATGCAACTCTGAACAGCGAATCGCGGCGCCTTAGACGACTGGGCCACCCATGCCCCCCAAGAAGTTGTTGACAGTAGAAATAGTCAGTCTAGTTCAAATAGAGGTCGAAAGTCATGCAAATTAAATACTAACTTGGTTAAACACTAAACAAATTAATATCTATTTTATTATATTCTTTTTTAAATGAAAGTGCCCAGCAACATTTAGTTACATCTGTTGGTTTGTTGTGCTGCAATATATGAAAGCCATCGAAAACTGACTTAAGTGTGTAAACAGTGATTGTTAATAGCTGTTGTGGGGTGGTGGGCGAGGACAGTGGTTAGAGCGTTTGCCCATAAACTCCGAAGACCCAGGTTCGAATCCCAACATGGCTACGGTGAGTGAAAGCCATTTCTGGTGTCCCCAGCCGTGATATTGCTGGAATATTGCTGAAAGTGCTAAATTGCTATACTCATTCACTAACATCTGTTGTGATTGTGTGTTGCAGAGATGAAGCTGAGATTGAGTACTTGAAGATAGCCCAGGACTTTGAGATGTACGGAGTAAACTACTTTCAGATTAAGGTAAGAATAGGAAGAATGTGTCCGACTGCATGAAGATCTGACCCGTGAAGATTCCGGGGTAGAATAGGTCTTCAGCAACCAATGCTTGACGTAAAAGGTGACTATGCTTGTCGAACCAACCAAACAAACCAAAGCATTGAGATCCATGGTTACTATTTCAATACAACATCTGTGTCTATTAAAGCTTATTGAAATAATAGGTAGAGTATGTGTGACTGATCTTGTCTAGTAACATGTTGATGTGTAATAAGCATCTAGTTGACAAAGCAGATCCTCCAGTGGAGCTGTACTACCACAATGCCATGGACTTTATCTTTTGTTTTATTTGATGATTGTTACTAAACGTGCATAGCTGCCAACTGTCCCAAATCTTTTGTATGTGCTTGAACTAGTCTGGAGTAATGGGGGGCACGGGTGGCCCAGTCGTCTAAGGTGCGGCGATTCGCTGTGCACAGTTGTGTCCCTTGGGCACGCCAGAAACCTATGGTTGTGGGTTCGAATCCCGGTTCGCCCCAATTATGTTTCTAGGTTTGTCAGCACCATACCTGTGCTCGTGGGTTTCACCGAAGTGGTAAACGTCTGAGACCTGCATCACTTCGGGCTTTCCTCCGACATTAAGCTGACACGCCGCGATATGACTGGAATACTGTTCAAAGCGGCGTTAAACCCAACTCACTCACTCACTGGAGTAATGACTGTCAAAGTGCTAGCTCACTGAGATACCATACCTCAGTTTAACAAGGATACCCTACTCAGACACAGTATACTGACTCTGAGCCCGAAAGGTCCTTGTTTTGTCCCATTAATGCAAAATGCCAGTCAGGGTAACAAGTACAATCTTTTGATGTCTTTTGGAATGACATGGCCAGGGAATTGAACCCTGACTTTTCGCTCTCCAGGCAGATGCTCTATCCACTAGGGGTCGAAACCGTTAAAAATGAATGGTTAAAGCAAATTGAATTGTATGTTTTTATGGCATCAGAATAAGAAGCATACAGATCTGTGGCTGGGTGTGGACGCTCGGGGGATCAACATCTACGAGCGGGACAACAGGCTGACACCCAAGATAACATTCCCCTGGAGTGAAATCAAGAATATCTCATTCAAGGACAAGAAGGTAATCATTATCATAAGTATTCAAAGATATTATAATTCAATATAAATATTAGCCTCTGAATTAATGCATTTGTTGGGATTTGCAACCTTTGATTGAAAATTCAGAATTGAGTAGTTTCCAAATTCATTGTAGAGAAATTGTTTTTACATGTTAATAAATTACTTGCAAGCATGCAAGAATTAGACTGAGAACCTGTGTTTTTACTTTTTTTAGAATTTGTTTCCTGTAAGTTTTTGATTCAAATTTTTCTCATTTATTGCAGTTTCTTATAAAAAATGTTGGCAAGGGTGCGGCTGATTTTACTTTCTATGCTCCAAAGCTGAGGATTAATAAGTTGGTAGGTATGACATGATGATGGTGGTGATGATGATGATGATGATGATGATAGATACCACACTTGAAAGTTTTTAAAGTTATTTAAATGTGGATGTGATATTCCCAAACGATTCAGTAATAAATCAAGTTATCTGGGATAAGATTATCAAGAACTATTTCATGATGTGTCAGAACGTTGGAGCTAAGGCTTTTTCTTTTCCAATTGTGCATGTCAGTGATTTTAAACTGCAAAAGTGTTTCAAACTACTTTGCAATGAGAGCATCCCTGCCGTCGTTATTGTGACATGTGATCCTGGTGTGCAGATCCTGGAGCTGTGTGTGGGCAACCATGAACTGTTCATGCGGAGGCGGAAACCGGACTCCATGGAAACTCAGCAGATGAAGGCCCAAGCACGCGAAGAAAAGGCTCGGAAACAGGTGGGTTAGTCTGGGAAGCAGGTGGGTCATGCTCGGAAACAGGTGGGTCATGCTCGAAAACAGGTGGGTCAGGCTCGGAAACAGGTGAGCCAGGCTCGGAAACAGGTGAGTCAGGCTCGGAAACAGGTGAGCCAGGCTCTGAAACAGGTGGGTCATGCTCGGAAACAGGTGAGCCAGGCTCGGAAACAGGTGAGTCAGGCTCGGAAACAGGTGGGTCATGCTCGGAAACAGGTGGGTCATGCTCGGAAACAGGTGAGTCAGGCTCTGAAACAGGTGGGTCATGCTCGGAAACAGGTGAGCCAGGCTCGGAAACAGGTGGGTCATGCTCGGAAACAGGTGGGTCATGCTCGGAAACTCGTGGGTCATGCTCAAAAACAGGTGGGTCAGGCTCGAAAACAGGTGGGTCAGGCTCGAAAACAGGTGGGCAATCTTGGAGACAAGTAGGTCATGCTCGGAAACTGGTGGCTCAGTCTAGGAAACAGATGGGTCAGTCTAGGAAATAGATGGGTCAGTCTAGGAAACAGATGGGTCAGTCTAGGAAATAGATGGGTCAGTCTAGGAAACAGGTGGGTCAGGCTCAGAAACATGTGGGTCAGGCTCGGAATCGGGCGACCCTTGGACTCCCCTTAATTTTGAACACAGGAAGTGATGTCACAATCTTCATCGCTCTTCATCAGTAACTCCCAAAAGAATCTCACACATTAATTCACGTTCTAGAATGTAGACTGATTTCCATCCAAAATATCATTTGATATATTTTGTAATAATATTTAACCTTGTCCTATCAAAGTGTAACACATAGTTAAGATAAAATCGTGAAATTGTCATCATGTTATTTGCTTTTAGTGAAATCACTGCACATGGATTGAATTTGATTTGTAGTCTCATGTTAGTGTTGTGACATGTTGTCAATCACTGGATTGTCTGGTCCAGACTCGATTATTTACAGACTGCTGTCATATAGCTGGAATATTGCTGAGTGCGTCATTAAACAACAAACCAACCAGATCATTTGAACTGGGCTCAAAAGGAAGCAGTGGGTCCAGGGTTTTAGTATAGAATGTTGACATGCTACACCGGCTGATCGATGATGTATTTCATCATGGTGTGTTTGCTGCTGCAGCTGGACCGGGCGCGGCTGGCGAAGGAGAAGCAGATGCGGGAAGAGATGATGCGGGAGAAGGAGGACCTGGAGCGGCGGTTGATGCAGCTGCAAGATGAGGTCCGCATGTCGCAGGAAGCTCTGGTCAGTCACACTGCATTCTGGGAGCTCTACGTCACTGTCAGTACTGTCGTAATCAGATTCGGACATACCTCGATATTAGGATTATAACATTTATCGTGCCATCTATGATTCTGGCACAACAGAAGGAAGGGCCCTTACTGCTAATTTGAATGCCCCATTTCACATGTCAGTGCACGTATGGCACCAGGCCATTGTGATCACTGAACCCTGATACAATGTTTCTGTGACGGCTTGACATTGGCTGATGGTATCGGCCTATGAAATATTGAGTTTGTTGCTTGTGCTTGTGTAGATGCGTTCGTATGGCACCAGGCCATTGTGATCACTGAACCCTGATACGATGTTTCTGTAACGGCTTGACATTGGCTGATGGTATCGGCCTATGAAATATTGAGTTTGTTGCTTCTGCTTGTGTAGATGCGTTCGGAGGAGACGGCAGACTTGTTGGCAGAGAAGGTTCGCATCATGGATGAGGAGGCTCTGTTGTTGAGAGAAAAATCAAAAGAAGCAGAAAATGAAGTCCATCGGATCAAAGTGTCTGCAATAAAGGTCTTTAGCTTTCATAAGCTTTTATATTCTGTGTTCTATGCTTACATTAACACATTAACGTGGTCCAACCAGCCTCCAATTTGTTGTGCACATTTTCTGTAATACTGGCAATGTGTCTAGTGTCACTAGTCCTGTTGGCTACTGAACATATTCTGCTCAAAACAATTCTTTGGTAGGCATTAAAGGGCGGTCGGGTAGCCTAGTGGTTAAAGTGTTCGCTCGTCACGCTGAAGACCTGGGTTCGATTCCCGACATGGGTACAATGTGTGAAGCCCATTTCTGGTCCCCCCGCCGTGATATTGCTGGAATATTGTGATGTGCGGCATAAAACCAAACTCACTCACTCACTGATAGGCATTACTTAGAAGTTGTTGGATGACAATGTAGAAACAATTTATGGATAACAACTTCTTTAATTACTGTAAAGGTGACGTTTCGGGATAGATCCTTATACCGTTGTCTTGCTTGACATAACTTGTGTCTACTTTGTACTCAAAACAAGTTAAAGAACATCAGAATTGGAAGGCTGTGTGTTGCAATACCCCCCAGCCATGAAAGGTTAACTATGGTCATATGAAGTAATTGGGTGTTAGCTTTGTTTGAGTGGTGTAGCATGTATTTTGTGGAAGCCTGCTACAAGTACAGCTGCTTCTTGTGTGTATTCAGACGGAGGAGGAGAGGCTGTTGATGGAGCACCGGGCCAGGGAGGCAGAGATGATAGCAGCCAAACTCCTGGAGGACTCGGAGAGGAGGTGTGTTGGGGATAGGCCAGGGGGGTGTTGTGGACAGGCCAAGGGGGTGTTGGGGACAGGCCAGGGGTGTCTTAGGGACAGGCCAAGGGTGTGTTGGGGGACAGGTCAGGGGGTGTTTGGGACAGGCCAGGGGTGTGTTGGGGGACAGGTCAGGGGGGTGTTGGGGATAGGCCAAGGTGTGTGTTGGGGATAGGCCAGGGAGTGTGTTGTGGACAGGTCAGGGGGGTGTTGTGGACAGGTCAGGGGTGTGTTGGAGGACAGGCTGGGGCATAAACAGGAATTTGCAGTATAATATAGCAGTACTCAATATGACGTGTGTGTTGATGATTGGTTTGTTTGTTTTCCCAAGAGCCAAGGAAGCAGAGACCCTGAAGGACGAACTGCTTCATGCTAGGATCGCAGAGAAGTTTGCCAAGGATAAGCTCCTGGAGGTATCTCGGACCAACATCCCCTACAGTGCTGGGGTAACTTACCTGTCTTCTCATCAGTGAGATTGGAATAATACATTGAAATGTTATTCCTATTGCCTCCATTAAATCTATATATTAAATCTAACGTTAATGCTATTGCAATTATGAAAAGGAATATCCAGAGTTGTAATGAATACATTTTTTCACCAGTACACATATTTTCAGAGTTTTCACAGTTACCACATGGCTCCAGAAATGAACGAGCTGAAGCTTGACCACACGATACTGACCCCCACGCCTCCACCCCCCCCACAGATGCCAGTGGAGCATCTGCCGGGGGACATGGACCAGCTGTCCCTGGAGATAGAGAAGGAGAGGTAGGGATATGGGCACTGGAGATAGAGAAGGAGAGGTAGGGGTATTGGCACTGGAGATAGAGAAGGAGAGGTAGGGGTATTGGCACTGGAGATAGAGAAGGAGAGGTAGGGACCTGAGTACAATAACTACATGTGCGTGACGTGTGTTTCAGGCAGGAGTACATGTGTGTGACGTGTGTACCTGTGTGTGACGTGTGTTTCAGGTAGGAGTACGTGTGTGATGTGTGTTTTAGACAGGAGTACTTGTGTGTGACGTGTGTTTCAGGCAGGAGTACATGTGTGTGATGCGTGTACATGTGTGTGACGTGTGTTTCAGGCAGGAGTACATGTGTGTGACGTGTGTTTCAGGCAGGAGTACATGTGTGTGATGCGTGTACATGTGTGTGACGTGTGTTTCAGGCAGGAGTACATGTGTGTGGCGTGTGTACCTGTGTGTGACGTGTGTTTCAGGCAGGAGTACATGTGTGTGATGTGTGTTTCAGGCAGGAGTACATGTGTGTGACGTGTGTACATTTGTGTGACGTGTGTTTCAGGCAGGAGTACATGTGTGTGATGTGTGTTTCAGGCAGGAGTACATGTGTGTGACGTGTGTTTCAGACAGGAGTACATGTGTGTGTTGCGTGTACATGTGTGTGACGTGTGTTTCAGGCAGGAGTACATGTGTGTACATGTGTGTGACGTGTGTTTCAGGCAGGAGTACATGTGTGTGAAGTGTGTACATGTGTGTGACGTGTGTTTCAGGCAGGAGTACATGTGTGTGATGCGTGTACCTGTGTGTGACGTGTGTTTCAGGCAGGAGTACATGTGTGTGATGCGTGTACCTGTGTGTGACGTGTGTTTCAGGCAGGAGTACATGTGTGTGATGTGTGTACATGTGTGTGACGTGTGTTTCAGGCAGGAGTACATGTGTGTGATGTGTGTACATGTGTGTGACGTGTGTTTCAAACAGGAGTACATGTGTGTGATGTGTGTACATGTGTGTGATGTGTGTTTCAGGCAGGAGTACATGTGTGTGATGTGTGTACATGTGTGTGATGCGTGTACATGTGTGTGACGTGTGTTTCAGGCAGGAGTACATATGTGTGATGTGTGTACATGTGTGTGATGCGTGTACATGTGTGTGACGTGTGTTTCAGGCAGGAGTACATGTGTGTGATGTGTGTACATGTGTGTGATGCGTGTACATGTGTGTGATGCGTGTACATGTGTGTGACGTGTGTTTCAGGCAGGAGTACATGTGTGTGATGTGTGTACATGTGTGTGATGCGTGTACATGTGTGTGACGTGTGTTTCAGGCAGGAGTACATGTGTGTGATGTGTGTACATGTGTGTGATGCGTGTACATGTGTGTGATGCGTGTACATGTGTGTGACGTGTGTTTCAGGCAGGAGTACATGTGTGTGATGTGTGTACATGTGTGTGATGCGTGTACATGTGTGTAATGTGTGTACATGTGTGTGATGCGTGTACATGTGTGTGACGTGTGTTTCAGGCAGGAGTACATGTGTGTGATGTGTGTTTCAGGCAGGAGTACATGTGTGTGACGTGTGTTTCAGGCAGGAGTACATGTGTGTGATGTGTGTTTCAGGCAGGAGTACATGTGTGTGACGTGTGTTTCAGGCAGGAGTACATGTGTGTGACGTGTGTTTCAGGCAGGAGTACATGTGTGTGATGTGTGTACATGTGTGTGACGTGTGTTTCAGACAGGAGTACATGTGTGTGATGCGTGTACATGTGTGTGACGTGTGTTTCAGGCAGGAGTACATGTGTGTGATGTGTGTACATGTGTGTGATGCGTGTACATGTGTACATGTGTGTGACGTGTGTTTCAGGCAGGAGTACATGGAGAAGAGCAAGAACCTGCAGGAGCAGCTGAAGGAGCTGAAGACGGAGATCGAGGTGCTGAAGGTGGAGGACCGACAGACAGACTTCGACCGACTCCATGAGGAGATCATGCAGAGAGGGGACACCAAGTACTCCACTCTCAGAAAGGTACAATTCCCACACAGTCAAATCCAGGAGAAAATTACTGCCAAAGTTTTACATGTTACTCAAGCGTTGACAGTGAACCTATTTTCATTCACTATGCCAATAAATCATAACAGCTAAGTATCACAAATTGTAAAGATTCTAGTATCATGTCATATAAATATGAATTATGCCAAACATTACCTTTTATCATACCTCCATGTCAGAATGATGAGATCTCACTGGTCCACGTGACCTTGATAAGGTATATTGTGTATCACACCTTGGAGGGGAATACATTTCTCAGTGGGGGAATAAATCTCTTATACCCCGCCATGAGAGAGTCAGGCTGCACGTGGATTTCTGACAGGAGGAATAATCCCTTATACCCTGCTTCAAAGCAAAAAGCTGCATGCTTTTTCCGAGTCAATGGAAGTCATGTGACATAGCTCAGCTCAATTGAGCAGCTGTTTTCTATCAATTTTGAATTTGTTTGAATCCTTTTGCAATGTCACATTAAAACATGTCGGTAAGATAAATACGTTGGAGCAGGATCACTCGGGGTACATGGGGTTTTATACATCCCTAATTAGGTTTTATACCACTCACCATGTACCCCTCGTGATCCTGCTGCAACCTATATGCTCTTCTCTCTGAGCTTGATGTTTTGGGTGGCTTGTTATTTGAACAGGCGTAGTACAGAGATGCACCCTTTAGTCATGGTCTCCTGGTCACCTAATGGTGCTGGTCACCTAATGGTCCTGGTCACCTAGTGGTTCCTGTCACCTAGTGGTGCCTGTCACCTAATGGTACTGGTCCCCTAGTGGTGCTGGTCACCTAGTGGTGCCTGTCTCCTAATGGTGCTGGTCACCTAGTGGTGACTGTGGTGCCTGTCACCTACTGGTGCTAGTCACCTAGTGGTGCCAGTCACCTAGTGGTGCTCGTCACCTAATGGTGCTAGTCATCTAGTGGTGCTGGTCACCTAGTGGTCCCGGTCACCTAGTGGTGCCTGTCACCTAGTGGTGCCTATCACCTAATGGTACTGGTCACCTAGTGGTGCTGGTCCCCTAGTGGTGCCTGTCACCTAGTGGTGCTGGTCACCTAGTGGTGCCTGTCACCTAGTGGTGCTGGTCACCTAATGGTACTGGTCACCTAGTGGTGCCGGTCACCTAATGGTACTGGTCACCTAGTGGTGCCTGTCACCTAATGGTACTGGTCACCTAATGGTACTGGTCACCTAGTGGTGCCAGTCACCTAATGGTACTGGTCACCTAATGGTACTGGTCACCTAGTGGTGCCTGTCACCTAGTGGTGCTGGTCCCCTAGTGGTGCTGGTCACCTTGTGGTGCCTGTCACCTTATGGTGCTGGTCACCTAATGGTACTGGTCACCTAGTGGTGCCTGTCACCTAATGGTGCTGGTCACCTAGTGGTGCCTATCACCTAGTGGTGCTCGTCACCTAATGGTACCTGTCATCTAGTGGTGCTGGTCACCTAGTGGTCCCGGTCACCTAGTGGTGCCTGTCTCCTAGTGGTGCCTGTCACCTAGTGGTCCCGGTCACCTAGTGGTGCTGGTCCCCTAGTGGTGCTGGTCACCTAGTGGTGCCTGTCACCTAATGGTACTGGTCACCTAATGGTACTGGTCACCTAGTGGTGCCTGTCACCTAGTAGTGCCTGTCACCTAGTGGTGCCTGTCACCTAATGGTACTGGTCACCTAATGGTACTGGTCACCTAGTGGTGCCTGTCACCTAGTGGTGCCTGTCACATAATGGTATTGGTCACCTAATGGTACTGGTCACCTAGTGGTGCCTGTCACCTAATGGTGCTGGTCACCTAGTGGTGCCTATCACCTAGTGGTGCTCGTCACCTAATGGTACCTGTCATCTAGTGGTGCTGGTCACCTAGTGGTCCCGGTCACCTAGTGGTGCCTGTCACCTAGTGGTCCCGGTCACCTAGTGGTGCTGGTCCCCTAGTGGTGCTGGTCACCTAGTGGTGCCTGTCACCTAATGGTACTGGTCACCTAATGGTACTGGTCACCTAGTGGTGCCTGTCACCTAGTAGTGCCTGTCACCTAGTGGTGCCTGTCACCTAGTAGTGCCTGTCACCTAGTGGTGCCTGTCACCTAGTAGTGCCTGTCACCTAGTGGTGCCTGTCACCTAGTAGTGCCTGTCACCTAGTAGTGCCTGTCACCTAGTGGTGCCTGTCACCTAATGGTACTGGTCACATAATGGTACTGGTCACCTAGTGGTGCCTGTCACCTAATGGTACTGGTCACCTAATGGTACTGGTCCCCTAATGGTGCCTGTCACCTAGATGCAAGTGTGTTTCACCATCCCTGTGACCTGTATCACCTTATGCTGACATGCCATGACATAACTGAAATACTGTTCAGAGTGCCATTAAATCCATCTGACTCACAGCACAAATTGGATTGCATTCCATAATACTGATGAGCTGTGGTTAAGTCCAGATGAAGACACAAAGTGAAACACGTATTAGTTATACCCTGGCCTTAATTGGTTTGAATACTGCTCGTCCCTTAAACTGAAAGCTACTGACTTGCAAGTTATCTTTAGACCATTGTAACTCCCATACTTTAACATTGACTCATAAAGCCTCAGTGCTAGGATAATACTAACTTGCACATTTTAACATAGGCTGAAATAGTCTCACTGCAAAGATTATTGTAACTCCCATACTTTAACACAGGCTAAAATAATCTTAGCGCTAAGACTGCTTTGTGAAAGTGGGCTCTGAAATTAAATTTCACTCACTTTATTTCAGATTGGTGCGAGTACTTCTAATGCACGTGTTGCATTTTTCGAGGAATTATGATTCCGGCAAGCCGTCTTCCTGTACCAAAGGGTGCTCCATCTTGTCGATGTCCTTGACGACCATCAGGACTCTGGTTTCCATGGAAACGTGATACCATGGTAACGCTGAATGGATGGATACCCACCCGCCATGATGATTGTCCAACATCACCGGTTGTCTTTCGTGCTAGCAAATAGCTTCTTTTTGCCCATGTGCCAAAATGTGTGCCACTTTTAAAAGTGGATGAGACATGACAAGCGTATGCAGTAGTTGTACACAGGTAGAACCAGAATGTCCTAGATCTGTTGACAGTGGTAAGTGTGTGGCATGCATGAATGATGAAGGATTGTGGTACCTACTTGAAGGTAGATTGAAGATGTAATGGCAGCTACAGTTGGTTTTATTCATGATTGAGTTTTAGCTGTGTGAAGTACGAGTGAGATTTGATGGGGTGTGACGAGTGAGTGGAATGTAGGGGGACGATCATTGCCTGGCGGGATACCTATTCGTAGGTAGACTGACAGTGATATGCTAGATGGTCAAAATTCATGGGCAAGAGACATGTCATTGTAGGGAAGATAACTACATGTGGATGACAGTGAGAGATGTGGTTTTGTGATAGCCACTAAACGTAGGACTGGTCCTAATTTGTGACGAAAGCGTCTCTTGATATTTGAATCACTGACATTTTATATTGTACATTGATCTATTTAAAGCTTTTGGTGTGAATTTGGAGACATTTTATCAAAAAAGGAAATATATTTTGTGATTCCATGTGAAAAAAGTTATAATATGGATGAAGAATATGGTATCAGGATGAGCTATTGGACGTTTGACAGGGAATGATATAGATGTGTGAGGACGGTTTAATGACGTTTTAGAACGACGAACATGGTACCACAACAAAGTCGGTCTGTGCAGTTCTCGCATCATTGGGGGGGTATGGGTGGCCCAGTCGCCTAAGGCGCCGCGATTCGCTGTGCAGAGTTGCGTCCCTTGACGATGCCAGAAACCTCTTATTGTGGGTTCGAATCCCGGTTCGCCCTGATTATGTTTCTAGGTTTGTCAGCACCATACCCGTTCTTGTGGTTTCACCGAAGAGGTAAACGTCTAAGACCTGCATCACTTCGAGCTTTCCTCCCACAGTAAGCTGACACGCCATGATATAACTGGAATACTCTTAAAAACAGCGTTAAACCCAACTCGCTCACTCACTCACTCTTCCATCATCGATTTATGTTCTTATGGCCGAGTGAGCCCATGTTCCTGATTTGTGTATGAGAGAGAACAAATGCCTTCCTCCTACAGAGAGAGACTCGTTCACATCAGAATTCAGTGCCTGTCTGTCCATATTGCGAGAACAGTGCCTTGTGTAAAGTGTCATACCTGTATTCTGAAGACTCCAAGAACAAATGTACAGAAATTCTGCCAATAACGTCCGGTGGAAGAGCTCACCTGTGCCATGCAGCTCACTGCATCACAAAGGTAGTTTATATGATCTCGCTTGGCAGTAATTTCTGACTTTCTGTGAATCCCACCAAACTTAGGGCATTATGTTTGACGAATTAGAGCCAAAGGATTGGAATGGATCTGGCTAGATCATCTTGTTTACAGTAGATTGTGAAGTTGAATACTGTGTTTGACCTGGTCAATGACCCACCTCTAACTCACGATAACTGCAGTGCCGCTTATTTAGTCATATACGGTAATTGTACTCTATAGAGGGACGTGGGTCATCTCCTGGGGGAAGCTTTAGCTCATCAAGCCAATGAAGACAGGGATATATCTAGGATTATAAACTTAGCTCCTTTGAATTGTTTGATAGGCATTTCTTAGAAGTTGACAGATGACACAGTTGACACAATTTATGGATAAGAACTTCTTTAATTACTGTAGAGGTGACATTTGGAATAGATCCTTATACAGCTTAACAACGGTTTAAGGATCAATACCGAAACTTCGCCTTTACAGTAATTAGGGAAGTTCTTATCCATAAATTGTGTGTACTTTTAAGCACCTAACTAACTAACAGGCTAACTTGGAAAAATAATTATTATTTTGTTCAAAAGTTCATTTTACGGTAGTTCTTGCATTCAGTGCAATGATGTAAATTTAGCATTTAGGGTAGACACCATTGGTCATATACAAGTAAGCTGAAGCTCATTTGGGACTTGTTAATAAATAACTAGATTTTGGAATAAAACAACCAGTCCCTCTAGATTTTCACGGGTCTCGGACAAAGAGACCAGAGGCCGTGTCTATCCCGGGCATTAAGACCTCTTGCTCTTTATTGGTCCAGTTATCAGTGATCTACAAATTACTGTTATAAACCATAACATTAGTTCAATCTCATTGAAATCAGATCTTAGTTCTCGCTATCACTAAACAAAGGTCTGAGGACATCCCATTAAGGGTCACATCAGAACGACCTTTCATTTGACCAATCAAAGCGTCGCTTACCAGATCATGAAAGTGACACTCGGAATGGGTTTTCTGATCATGCAACCTCGAAAACGTTAACACAGGGTATTCTGAACGACAATTACAGCTCGTACGACTGATTCCGTCAAAACTATCTCTCGCTGCCGTGGGATAAACATTTGAACAGAGGAGGCGTTGCACAGTACGTAGGAAGCACTACCATATAATTTCAACCATATATTAGACATTCCGGATTGTTAGTTTGTTCAGTTTTCAAAATTTTAATCCATAACTGTGTCAACATATTTTTCCAGTGTAGTCTGAAATGGAAGTTGCCAGGTTGAAACGAGTGCCGTAAAGCCCGAGAAAGCTGCTTTCTAATTGGCTGATGTTGACTTCTTGTTAGTCGTTTCAGTGGGCGGTCAAAGTTCGCAAAAAGTCGTTCTGACGTGACCCGTAATGGGATGTCCTCAGATCTTTGTTTAGCGGCAGCGAGAACTTAGATCTGATTTTGATGAGATTGAACATTAGTTATAACTATTTTAACAAGAATTTAGAATTTAGATTTTGCTGCAGTGTTTGACTGGAAATTGGCCTCTGATGCGGTCTAGATGAACCAACCCGTGGACTCCTTGGCTGAATGTATGTGTGCTAGACAATCTCCTTGACATGGATTGACCATGCTCGCTGACTTGGTTGATGCATGTCATCGATCCCAATTGCGTGGATTGATGCTCATGATATCAATCACTTGATTGTCTGGTCCAAACTCAAATTTTTACAGACCGCCGTCATATAGCTGGAATATTGCTGAGTGCGGCGTTAAACAACAAACCAACCAACCTTGACATGTGTGTGAGTTTGTGCTTTTCCTTGATCTTGCATTAAAACAGACAAGAATTATCATGGAGCTCTGCTGTTTATTGCCAAAGCTTTTTGTTTTAACTATCCATATTTTTATTTCAAACCTTTTCATGCCAATTTTTACCATGTGGCCCTGGGCTCTTGATTGCGGTGACGTTTATTTTTAAGACTAGTTTGTTGACGAATGAGTTGGTACTTCCCTAATTGAGCTTCCATTTAATGTCTGAAATTGTATAACGATGAAGCCATGTTAACCCAACGGTATGGTTCACAGTGAAATCGCACCCCAGAAACCTGTGATCGTGGGTTCGAATCCCGGTTTGCCCCTATTATGTTTCTAGGTTTGTCAGCACCATACCCGTGCTTGTGGGTTTCACCAAAGTAGTAAACGTCTAGGACCTGCATCATTTTGGGCTTTCCTCCCACATTAAGCTGACATGCCTTTTTATAACTGGAATACTGGGTCCTAACTAACTCTGTGCGAAGGGGCACGGGTGGCCTGGTCATCTAAGGCGCTTAAGCTGTGGAGCTTAAGCCCTATCAACAGTGCAATTATTAGCATAACTTATGTTTCAATGCTGTTTGTGTTGATTCCACTGTACATTTTCAACTATATTTTGCTATTTAATACCTTTTTTACAAATATAATCATTTGTTTCATTTTGTATCTCCTGTGTATATATGGCAAGAATTGGAGCATAATTGTACAATAATCAAGCCCTTCCTAGAATCTGTAGTTCTGTTGTTTGCTGCAGGTAATATTGGAACTGGATTGATTCAATTTTAGGATAACTGGATGATTCAATCACAGAATCACTGGATGATTCAGTCATGTGTAAGGGTCCCTTGGTGATTCAATCACAGGATCACTGGATGATTCAGTCACAGGATCACTGGATGATTCAATCACAGGATCACTGGATGATTCAATCACAGGATCACTGGATGATTCAATCACAGGATCACTGAATGATTCAATCACATGATCACTGGAGGATTCAATCATGTATAAGGGTCCCTTGATGATTCAACCACATGATCACTGGATGATTTAATCACAGGATCACAAGATGATTCAATCACAGGATCACTGGATGATTCAATCACAGGATCACTGGTTGATTCAATCACAAGATCACAAGATGATTCAATCACAGGATCACTGGATGTTTCAATTACAGGATCACAAGATGATTCAATCACAGGATCACTGGATGATTCAATCACAGGATCACTGGATGGTTCAATCACAGGATCACTGGATGATTCAATCACAGGATCACTGGATGGTTCAATCATGTATCATGCTATCACCTCCTAACTGAATCGTAAAATCATAGAATGAAATCTGAGGTCATGAGAACGAATGAGTGTCTGTCTGTCTGGGTCTGCGTGTGTGAGTGTGTGTGTTGATTGCTGTGTCAGGACAGATGGATGACATTACAATGTGTGGATGCAGATACATACCATCAGTGTCATTCAACTCGGATCTTTGCTCCGATTCCTCTCTGCGTCGATGATCTCAGGACACCTCTATAGACAGTTGCCTCCAATGAACCCTGATCAATCCTGAAGCGCCCAATATTAAAAAAGGCTGCATGACGTCTTGAGCCAGTCAGGTGTTAGCTTTCTAAGATGATTTAGCTTCTTTTCTTCAGTTCAGAAATTCAATTCATGGCAAAAAATATGGCGCAGAATCAAATATACCATGGATAGTTCATTGTTGCAATGGTGATCACTAACAACAGGATGTATGAAATATCCACAACAATTTAGTAGTGGAGCTTTATTTATCTACATTTGGAACTGACCCATGAAGATTTGGTTAGAGATCCAGGTCTCTTACCATAAGAGGTGACTGCTTGCCGTTAAGAGGCGACAAACGGAATCGGGTGGTCAGACTTGCAGACTTGGTTGATGCATGTCATTGTATCCGAACTGCGTAGATTGTTGCTCATGATGTCAATCACTGGATTGTCTGGTCCAGACTCGATTATTTACAGACCGCCGTCATGTAGCTGGCATATTGCTGAGTGCAGCGTTAAACAACAAACAAGCATTTGGAACTCAGCAATAATACAGAAATCGGATATTACTTGCCTGAATGTTTTACAAACGCCAAGAATTTAAAAGCCTCACACTGATTGGCCTATTAAAATTCATCTAATGTATTCTCCTATGGAGGTGTAAAGAGGTGTATGAGAGTAATGATCTAATTGTAATAAGATTGAAGAACCTGTTTAGCAGCCCTGTCACAATCATGTTGAGATTATTTAAGCACCCCAAGTGGATTCCGGGTTAGAAGTGATCTTCGGCAACCCATGCTTGTTGTAAGAGGCAACTAACAGGATCGGGTAGTCAGGCTAACTGACTTGGTGGATCCCAGGTTAGAAGTGATCTTCGGCAACCCATGCTTGTCGTAAGAAGCAACTAACAGGATCGGGTACTCAGGCTAACTGACTTGATGGATGCATGTCATTGTATCCCAATTTCAAACATCATGACGTCAATTATGACTCGATTACAGGGGTAGAAACTAACATATTTAGTCCACTAGTCCTTATAATGATAACATATAGCAAAACCCTTAAATATGGCAAATTTCTACTAGTCCTTATGATACCTTAACTATTGGGCAGTTTGGCAAGGACTACAGGACTAGTGCCAATATCTACCGCTGGATTATTTATAGACCGCCGTCATATATGGCTGAAATATTGCTGAGTGCAGCATTAAACAACAAACAAAACAGGTGTTTTCATAGGGACAGCACTGGGGTTACCGTGAATCAAGGGGAAGTAATCCATGAAGAGCCACATACCTGAAGTTTTGTCCAAGTCGAAGATGTCTTTGTTTGTCTGATGGTGTGTTAGAGACTGGTCATTTAATACAGGGTTGGGGGAGCTAGGATTGGTCTTTGGGGATGTATCATATTTTGCCGAACCCCATAAAACCCACCCATTTTATGTAACATTTTACCATGACCCACCACGCTGTAATAAATGACCAGGAACCCGTTCCACAAAGCGATCTTAGTGCTAAGTTGGTCGTAACTGCCATACTTCAGCATAGGCTTACGATCAACGTTGCACTAAGATCGCTTTGTGGAACGGGGCCCAGGTCCTAATGTAAAACAGTGGTTAACTGTCTGTGATACTCTGTTTAGTGTTGGCCCACTGTTTGCATTGTTTACAATCTATTGTTTTACTGAAACCATACTTCCTATGTTAATATGCTATTCAAGTTTGTTAAGGATATTCTTAGTGTTCAGGTGGCATCAGGAATGATTGCTTTTAGTTGTTGCCATAGAAACTGGGACTTATTTTCATCTCTTTTTTAAGGCGACAAATTAGGATTCAGCAAGTTGTCGTCTTATTGTTTTAATTAGGGATGAACATCAAGAATTGTCAAAACCCCAATGTTAAAATATGAATATTAATGTTCATAGAATACAATAAGTAGCCTCCATGATCTGGAAACTCCTTTTATTATAATCAAGATTATAAACTATTTCAGTATCCCCATCAAAAGTTCAGAAGCTTTCATGTATTGTTTTTTAAATTCATTTTTTTATAGAAATCTAGTTCTAAACATGAGCATCATTATTATCAATGAGACAGTTGCTGTAAAAGTGTAGGGGGCTTTATTGGTCCAGTCGTCTAAGGCGGCACGATTCGCTGTGCAGAGTTGCGTCCCTTGGGCACGCCAGAAACCTATGACTGTGGGTTCGAATCCCGGTTCGCCCTGATTATGTTTCTAGGTTTGTCAGCACCAAACCCGTGCTCATGAGTTTCACCGAAGTGGTAAACGTCTGCGACCTGCATAACTTCGGGCTTTCCTCCCACATTAAGCTGACACGCCGTGATATGACTGGAATACTGTTAAAAGCAGCGTTAAATGCAACTCACTCACTGTAAAAGTGTATAGAACAATGACCTTTATTATGGTGCAACACCGGTTATAGCTACTCCCGTAGAATCAGTGTGATAATGTATGTATTAAGCACCCAACTATTAAGTCATAGCCTACTCTTAGATAAAGTGATGATGGAACAATGTTTCTGAAATGTTACCATGGTTACTGGCTTCTTTCATTACCATTCTATGATACTCATTGTTAGAGTTATGTACATCATTAACACTCCTCATCCCGATATTTGGAAACCATAAATGAAATTATTTTGTTGTAAATTCTGATATGTTGTATATGTTACAACCTTGTAAGGAGTAGACCCATGGGCTTATACTATATTAAAGAATTTTTTCTTCTATTTATTATTTTTGGTTAATACTATGAGAAAAACTAATCAGCATTAAAGGGGGCCTATGTTCCAGGAGAGACACGGGGGTGGGTGGGTAGCCTAGTGGTTAAAGGGGCACGCTGAAGACCCGGGTTCAATTCCTCACATGGGTACAATGTGTGGGTCCCATATCTGGTGTCCCTCGTGGTGATATTGCTGGAATATTGCTGAAAGTAGTGTAAAACCATACTTACTCACTATGTTCCATGATCTGGTGTCTGTTTTCGGTCTAGAATTAACCAGTGAGTAGTGTCTAATTTGAAACTGTTTCGGTGATGTTAGGTTTTAATCATCAACTGATATATTCATTTAAATTAAAAAAGTTTACAGATGATTTAATTCTGAGAGCAAAGTCATGATGAAGGAAATCATTGGATCCATGTTTTGGGGCAGAACCCTGTGGAACTCGTGGATGAAACCTGGTTTATTTAGGAATATATAATGTCAACACAGGAGAATAAACACTTCTGGGCCCACTTGCACAAAGCGATCTGAGCGCTAAGATGATCGTAACTCCCATACTTTAACATAGGCTTACAATAGTCTTAGCGCTAAGATCGTTTGGGCAAGTGGACTCTGGTCATCCGACAAACCAGATCCAGGCAAATCAGTGGAGGAAATTATGCGAATGGATCACTGAGAATTGGTGATGACACCATGTGTTTGCAAAAGCAATGCCTTGGTGAAGCATTGGGTTCTAGCGCTAAGATGATCGTAACTCCCATTCTTTATCATAGGCTTATGGTAGTCTTAGTGCTAAGATCGCTTTTTGAAGTGGGCCCTGGTTAATGGGTGGAACTGCATGTGGAGGAACCTTCTGTGGTATTTTTAGAAAAGCAAAATCTTGATGAAGGAAATATTTGAATAATCAAATCATTAAATGAAAAAATGTTTACAAATAACTTGAATAAAATTTGCTTGGACTGCCAGGAGGTCTAAGCCTGCTCTCCTCATGTATCATCTGTTAGTCAAGGTTTTAAGCAAAGGGAGCAGGGCATTCATAGCTGCTAGATGATCATACATAATACTGACTTTGGAATCTCATCTTATCTCAAATATTTATCCAATACGCCTGTAATATGAGTTGATGGGGATAAAAATATTTTTTTCGAATGTGGATTGTACGTTCACTGTTCATGAAATGACTTGTTTCGCATTTTTTAATTTATGTGAATTATATGCAATATGTGCCTTCAGATATAACCATACAAAGGCATTTTACAGAATACATTTATTTTTATTGATTGTCCATAAGATTTCCAGTAGTCGCATTATTTGGAGTATTGACTATCAACGACAAGGATGTAGAAACAAATGCCTACATATACTGCCAAAATCATGTCTTGTACAGAAATGTCAAAACCAATCAAAATGTCAATAAACTTGTACATTGCTGACATCTGTGTGGTTCATACTTCTGAAGGTAACAGCTGCTGAAGGTAAAGCATTGTTGAGGAGCGGAACTACGCGTGGAGGAACCCTGTGTGGTTTAGGAAAGCAGCGCCTTCATGAAGGAAAGCATTGGATCCTTGTTTAGGTGCGGAACTATGTACAGAGTGATCATGTGATTTATTTAGGAAAGCAATATCTTAGTGAAGGTAAGCATTGGATCCTTGTTTAGGTGGGGAGCTATGTACAGAGTAACCATGCGATTTATTTTGGAAAGCAATATCTTAGTGAAGGAAAGCAGTGGATTCTTGTTTAGGTGCAGAACTTTGTGTATAGTTATTATGCGATTTATTTAAGAAAGCAATATCTTCGTGAAGGAAAGCAGTGGATTCTTGTTCAGGTGCAGAACTTTGTAAATAGTTATCATGCGATTTATTTAGGAAAGCAATATCTTAGTGAAGGAAAGCATTGGATCCTTGTTTAGGTACGGAAATATGTATGAGTAATCATGCGATTTATTTAGGAAAGCAATATCTTAGTGAAGGAAAGCATTGGATCTTTGTTTAGGTGCGGAACCTTGTAAATAGTAACCATGAGATTTATTTAGGAAAGCAATATATTTGTGAAGGAAAGCAGTGGATTCTTGTTTAGGTGCAGAACGTTGTGTATAGTTATCATGCGATTTATTTAAGAAAGCAATATCTTAGTGAAGGAAAGCAGTGGATTCTTGTTCAGGTGCAGAACTTTGTAAATAGTTATCATGCGATTTATTTAGGAAAGCAATATCTTAGTGAAGGAAAGCATTGGATCCTTGTTTAGGTACGGAAGTATGTATGAGTAATCATGCGATTTATTTAGGAAAGCAATATCTTAGTGAAGGAAAGCATTGGATCTTTGTTTAGGTGCGGAACCTTGTAAATAGTAACCATGAGATTTATTTAGGAAAGCAATATCTTTGTGAAGGAAGCATTGGATCCGTTTAGGTCGGGAACTACGCGTGGAGGAACCGTATGGTTTAGAAAAAGCAACGTCTTTAAGGAAAGCATTGGATCCGTTTAGGTCGGGAACTACGCGTGGAGGAACCGTGTGGTTTAGAAAAAGCAACGTCTTTAAGGAAAGCATTGGATCCTTGTTTAGTGGCGGAACTACGCGCGGGGCAATCCTGTGTGGTATATTTAGAACCGTGTTACCATTACAGCATGAATGGGAACCATTTGTATTTAGGAAAACAACAGCAGCCAGACGTTTGTTGTATTATTCCAGCTACATTCAAGTAATACACGATTTGGCTTGGTGAAAACACGTTCACAAAGTCCCTTTGTAGACGAACACTCTTACGTCGCCTTTGTTTTGATCATTATCATGGAAGGACTTTTGACACTGGCATGACACCAGACAATCTTTATCCTGCCACCGGACAATGAGATGTCATATGTCACACCTTGATGTCCCGGATGTTGTCTGGACGCTGTAAGTTGAAACAAAATGTCAACTAAACATTCGTAATTTCAAGGCGACAAATGTCGACAGCCGCCCTTGTCTTGACAGCACATCATGTGTCTATAAGCGTCTAGACAGTGCAATTTGGCCAGACATAATTACACACGCTGATACCATTGACAGATGGAATCTGTTTAATACAAAAGAAGCTTTTTCAGACTCTTTTGGCAGCGTGATGTCTCGTGTCACGTGCCATGACGTCACCATTGGCATTTCACAATTGGCTAGCTGTGACACCTTTATGGCTCCGAGTATGGTCTGGTATATTTTGGGATAATTTATTTAAGCCGGGGTCACTGGCGTTGTGTGTTTTATTGTGTGTTTAACCAAATTTCATTTCAACATTAGTGTCAGTAACGGTAATGGGATTGTTGCTGATTACACATAAGTCAGTATACAATGTATTCTCTTCTATACATATGCTTGGCCATTACTTGGTGTCACGTGTTCTGTCACTGGCTTTGTTCGCACTTTTCAACATGCCGTTGGTCATGTTTGTTGGACGTCAGAATCTACTTTGACAAAATGACGTTTTCAAAAACGCCTTTTTATTTATATAGACACAACATCATGTGCATATTTATGACAATGCGCATTTGTTTCGGGAGTGCAAGGGTTAACTTTCAAGACGCATATTCCTGTTTTGTAATGTCCGCTTTAACGAGCTTGGTTACATAAATGTCGGATGAATGTACCCGTCCAACATATAATAGCGATGTGTTTACCTGATGCGTAGTACGTCATGAGGTCAGAAGATTATCGTGAGTGAGTATGGTTTTATGCCGCTTTTTGCAATATTCCAGCAATATCACGGCGGGGGACACCAGAAATGGGCTTCATACATTGTACCCAGGTCGGGAATCGAACCAGGGTCTGTGGCGTGACGAGCGAACGCTTTAACCACTAGGCTACCCGACCGCTCCGCTACCGTAAAGAGATGGGCAGTCATAGAGTTTAAGCATGGCAGGGAGAGTCTTGAAGACAACCTCCATCCTCGAAGGCCTCAGTCATGTCGAAGGACGCCAGAAATGGGCTTCATACATTGTAACCATATGGGGAATCGGGCCAGGGTCTTCGGCGTGACGAGCGAACACTTTAACCACTAGGCTACCCCACCGCGCCAGAAGTTTATAAAGTTATTGCTTAAACATAGAGGGTATGACGGTTTACTATCTGGCCTACTTAGGCGCGTGAACTGGCTTTGTGTAAATTGTGTTTTTTAACATGGCTTTCCTCCGTCATGATGCATCATGCATTAATCCGTAAATTGTTTTGGGAAATGGGTAGATACCAGTATGCAGTTATGTCGATTGTGCGAGATTATGTTAAATTGCTTTATCAAGTTATAAAGAAAACGATGTCTTTTAATTTATCATTTTTGGTCCAGGTTACCCTAAACTTAGCATGTATGTAGTTATAGTGAACCAAAAACGTTAGGGATCATTAATATTTTTGGGGATATTTTTATGAAATTGTGTGCTCAGTTTTCACTACCCCAAATATCCCCCAAAATATGCATGATACCTAACCTTTTTTTGTTCAGTATAAACAACCCTTCTCCCGACAAGCGACAAAAAACTGTCCACTAGAATTAGGCTACATTTTTAAAGTAAATTCTGGAGAAACTTAATCAAAGCACGAGGAGCACAAGAAGGGAAAACTACCCCTTCAATGAATCTACAGCAGACATGTTTTCATAAAAATTTAATAGTAAAAACACGTTTGGAGACAAGTATAACAAACATGGCGACCGGAAGTCGTCTGCAACTGGCAGCTGGCCAGCTTGATCAACAACTGGTTAGAGGAAATCATATTTTCATTTATTTCTACCATCACAAACCAGAACGTCCATAACACAACGAAGACCTTTGACGTCACAATCACACCCGTGCAGTCTAAGAAAGTCTTTGCTGTCCTGATGTTGCCGAACTGAGAGTGCACACAATGGAATCACAAAATGGTGAACTTTGGGACGACGAAATGTGGCGGTACCACGCTCTTTCCATCGTGACCCATTATCAGCCGATGATTGGATGATAATAAATTAGTGAAAGATGCTCACGATCTGATTCTGGGAGTCGGGTGTTGTAGAGTCTGAGGGTGCACACTCGAATATCTCAACCTGAAAGAGCGTTAAAAAAGAATTATTTCTAATACCCCGTTCACATGCGCCTCTATACATATGTGTGTATATGTGCATACGCGTGTAGAAATACACACGTGAGTATGCTTGTCATGTGAACGCGTTTACTCACGTGTGTATATTTACACCAGGAGCAAATTTGCATCATGTCTGGAGCAGGTGCAAATGTAAATGTTAATTTGCACTGTGTGTATGTGTTGCAATGTGAACGTAAGAGGATGATCCAATTAATATGTGTTCTTTTGCCAACAAAAAACAAATTGTCAGCAGTTGCCAACTTTTATGCGTATATACAGAGTTGAGCGGACGGTGTTTTCTTTTGGTTTCAAGGAGTCAAAACTTTGTGTACAAATTAAATCAAACACATGTTACTTCATGTTGTTTTGTGTTGGAAGTCGTGAACAGACTGACGAATATGACGAACAATTTACATACTTTATTTACACACCTAAGATGCTTTTCATGTGAACGCATAGAAAATGTATATGTGAGTAAGTGAGTGAGTTGGATTTAACGCCGCTTTTAACATTATTCAAGTTATATCGCGGCGTGTCAGCTTAATGTGGGAGGAAAGCCTGAAGTGATGCAGGTCTCAGACGTTTACCACTTCGGTGAAACCCACGAGCACGGGTATGGTGCTGACAAACCTAGAAACATAATCGGGGCGAACTCGGGATCGAACCCACAAGCATAGGTTTCTGGCGTGCCCAAGGGACGCTACTCTGCACAGCGAATCGCGGCACCTTAGACGACTGGGCCACCCGTGCCCCAAAATGTAAATGTACGCACGTATGTATAGTTACACATGTGTAAAATTACTTACGCCAGTAAATGTTGTGCATGTGAACGGGGTAAAGTCTAGTTTTGTTCGTAATACGCAACTTGTGTAAAGTGAGGACACTCTGTGTTATTGGGGTAATCATTAACAGAATTATCACATTTCAGTTAAGTTAAGTTCAGGTAGTGTTTGAACGACTTGAAAATATGCCCAAGAAAATCAAAAGGTCGGTCCCTAAAGGTCTGGCTATTCACCACAGCTGACATGTTTTATACCCAGTCGCTCTTATTGCAATATAAATACATGTGAAAAGACATGTTGACTTACGTCATCAAGATCGCCATCGAATCCTTCCATATGCCTGGAGCCATCAAGACAGAGTCCAATAGTTAGGCAGGACGATGTTGCAGCAAGACCCTCTCCTGTACCATAGATAGGCAGATATTATTTACAAGGAGCAATTCGGACTTATGATCAATCTATGTCGTTTGATTATGTAAATAGCATTCATAGTTGTGGGAATTTGGTGGTTCCGAGGTTAGTATTGATAGTGATTGGGAGACCATCAGTGAGTGAGTGAGTGAGTTGTGCTTTACGCCTTATTGAACAGTATATCAGTTGATTTGGGAGGAAAATTCGAATTAATGAGAGGATGAATGCCTTAGATGTTTACCACTTTGGTGAAACCCACAAGCAGGATACGGTGCTCACAAACCTAGAAACATGATAAGATGAATCTGGGATTCGAAACCCCTTATCTTAGCTCCTGGCATCCTTAAGGTACGTAACTCTGCACAACGACTTGCGTCCCCTTCGATTTTGTGTTTGTGATTGTATGTTTGTGTTTGTATTTTTGTGTTTGTTGTTTGTGTTTGTATTTTTGTGTTTGTTGTTTGTGTTTGTATGTTTGTGTTTGTATGTTTGTGTTTGTATGTTTGTGTTTGTTGTTTGTGTTTGTATGTTTGTGTCTGTTGTTTGTGTTTGTTGTTTGTGTTTGTTTGTGTTTGTATGTTTGTGTTTGTATGTTTGTGTTTGTATGTTTGTGTCTGTTGTTTGTGTTTGTATGTTTGTGTTTGTATGTTTGTTGTTTGTGTTTGTATGTTTGTGTTTGTATGTTTGTGTCTGTTGTTTGTGTTTGTTGTTTGTGTTTGTATGTTTGTGTTTGTTGTTTGTGTTTGTATGTTTGTGTTTGTATGTTTGTGTTTGTTTGTTTGTTTGTGTTGTTTGTGTTTGTATGTTTGTGTTTGTATGTTTGTGTTTGTTGTTTGTGTTTGTATGTTTGTGGTTGTTGTTTGTGTTTGTATGTTTGTGTTTGTATGTTTGTGTTTGTATGTTTGTGTTTGTTGTATGTGTTTGTATGTTTGTGTTTGTTGTTTGTGTTTGTATGTTTGTGTTTGTTGTTTAACGCCGCACTCAACAATATTCCATCTTTAGGACGGCGGCTTGGAAATAAACTGGATCAGACAATCCAGTGATTCATATTGTGAGCAACAGTTACAACTACTCACCTGAAGGTACGCCTTCAATCTGGACGTCGTCGTTACAGATCAGTTCAAACATTCCGCGGGTAGCATCGAAAATATATTTCACATTGTTCCATTTTCCTATCTAAAATATACAAAAATCATCAAAATATTTTTAAAGCATTATATATCTTAAATATCTACATTAGTTAAAGACCAGGGTGGCGTAGTAGAAGACAAGCTTAGCACTACGACTGTCGTAAGTCTGTGTTAATGTATGTGGGTTACGATCACCTTGGCGCTAAGATCTCTTTGTACAATGGCACCCTGTCTTTTAACTTTATTCAAGGATCCTAACTTTGGTTTAATCTCAGATATTGTATTTATTTTCAAAACGTTCTTGTTTGATAAAATATTGCTGTTATGGGGGGTTGCGGATGGAATGTTGAAGGAACCTTCTCTGGATCGTCGGTTCTTTAACAGTTAAATAACCAAATAAACAGAAATATTACAATTATGGTGTGGTTCTGACTGATCTAATTAGTGTCAGTTGAGGATTTGCATCCAAATCATCTGTGAATATACAGGTGATTGAAGTGTTTATAAAAAGATATCAATAATGTAATGGAAACTGACAATATTACTTATACACGTGCACATACTCATATATACCTGTGACTAATATAATGAAAATGTAGTATAGGATCTAAGAAAGACTGGGACCCACCTTATATGGTAGTTTTATTTCCACATTGTTTGCACGTGCGTACAGCGTCTTGCCGACGATGTACAGTTGCACCGAGGGGCGGTTACAGTTGCTGATGATGGACTGAGGCTTGTTAGGAACATAGTTGATGCGGAAGTTAAGCCTGGGAAAAGGATGTTAACGTGACATTAAGATGGTTTTGGTTTTGGTTTGGTTTGTTGTTTAACGCCACACTAAGCAATATTCCAGCTATATGACGGCGGTCTGTAAATAATCGAGTCTGGACCAGACAATCCAGTGATTGATATCGTAAGCATCGATCCACGCAATAAGAGGGTATTAAGATGGTGTCAAGATGACATCAATATGGCTTCAAGGGACATCAATATATCAAAGTGGCGTCAATGGCATCAATATGGCGTCAAAAGGCACACTCATATATCAAGATGGTGTCAAGATGACATTAACGTGACATCAAGGGCACATCCATATATCAAGATGGTGTAAAGATGACATTAATATGGCGTCAAAGGCACATCCATATATCAAGATGTGTCAAGATGACATTAACGTGAGATCAGGGGCACATCAGTATATCAAGATGTGTCAAGATGACATCCACGTGACATCAAGGGCACATCCATATATCAAGATGACATCAATATAGCGTCAAAATCACATCAGTATATCAAGATGGTGTCAAGATGACATTTATGTGACATAAAGGGCACATCCATATATCAAGATGGTGTCAAGATGACATCACCGTGATATCAAGGGCACATCAGTATATCAAGATGTGTCAAGATGACATCAACGTGATATCAAGGGCACATCAGTATATCAAGATGATGTCAAGGTGACATCAACGTGATATCAAGGGCACATCAGTATATCAAGATGTGTCAAGATGACATCAACGTGATATCAAGGGCACATCAGTATATCAAGATGGTGTCAAGATGACATCAACGTGATATCAAGGGCACATCAGTATATCAAGATGATGTCAAGGTGACATCAACGTGATATCAAGGGCACATCAGTATATCAAAATGTGTCAAGATGTGTCAAGGTGACATCAAGGGCACATCAGTATATCAAGATGTGTCAAGATGACATCAAGATGGAATCAAGAGGATATCAAGAATTGCCAAATGACATCAAGAGGAAATCAATTTTATATCAAGATAGCATCAATGATAGAGGATATCAATATACTAAGAAGTGTCAAGATTGCATCAAGAAAATCATCAAGACGAGATCAATCTACCAAGATGTGTCAAGATGTGTCAAGATGGCAACAACAAGAGCATCGTGAGGATATCAGTTTGTCAAGATGTGTCAATATTGCATCAAAATGGCATCAAAATGGCATCAAGTTAGCACCAACAGAATATCAATATATCAAGGGGTGTCAAGATTGCATTAAGATAACATCATTATAAATATGTGATACCCATGTGTGAAGCCCATTTTTATATGTCCCCCGCCGTGATATTGCTTTAATATTGCTTAAAGCGGCGTTAAACCCAAGTCACACAAGAAGAAAGGAAAAGTCACAATGTCAAGACCCAGCACCTATATGTGTAGGTAACATGACTTACACCAAGCCAAACTTCTTCCCGAGCGACCTGTTGCTGAAAGACCAGAACTTGATGAAGCTGCCCTTGCCAAACCGGGCACACATACGACCCTTCTTACGGACGATCTTCACATCCCGCTGAGCGAATGCGGCTCCAGAGTGCATGACATCCTCCACTTTCCCCATGTCGAAATTAAACCGCAGAGAAGGAAGGCAAGCTGAAAACAAACCAGCAATCGAAACTATTGAGTGATAGAGTGAGCGAGTATGGTTGTACGCCGGCTTTTGTTATATTCCAGCAGCATCACGGCTGGGGACACCATACATAGGCTTCATTTATTGTATCCATATGGGGAATCGAACCCGGGTCTCCGACGTGAAGAGCGAACGCTTTAACCTTATGCCACCCCCGGCCCCTGAAACCGATTATGCCCTAAGTCAGTAAATATAGTCTAATGTGGTCTGACCGCCTCCGTGGTCTAGTGGTAGGGTGTCCGCCCGGAGAGCGGAAGGTCAGGGTTCGATCCCCGGCCGCGTCATACCAAAAGACGTTAAAATATGTTACTTGTTGTTTCCCTGTCTTTAAGGGGCTAAAACAGGACTGGTCGGCTCGGGGTCAGTGTACTGTGTCTGAGTGGGGTATTCATGTTAAACTGCGGAATGGTATTTCAGTATGCTAGCACTATAAATCGGCATCAGTCCGGACTAGTACAAGCAGCCACACACACACACACACACACACACGTGACGTTTCACCTTACCTCACCTCACCTAATGTGATCTTGATATTGTTCCCTGCCCCTGGGGGGGGGGGGGGGGGGTGTCTGGTAGCCTAGTGGTTTTAGCGTTCGCTCGTCAGGTCGAAGACCCAGGTTCGATTCCCGAAATGGGTACATTGTGTGAAGTGATATTGATATTGCAGTATACGTGGATTAGATTCTGAAGTCTGAGATCCCAGATTTAGCCGGGTATACAACTCAGGTGAAGTGAGAGATCACTTTTCTTTAACTTCAAGTTTCTTTAACTTCTCGTGGGTAGATAATATTTATGTATTATGCCATCAACTTGTTTTGGGGGCAGTTTGTAAGTTAATTTCCGCGTTTATATGTATATGAAGCAGTATGGGTAACGGATGTCAATTTGGGATGCGGGACAATTACCAGAGAAGACATGCAACTGACCTTCAAACATTTCAGACAAATGCTTTTCATTTATTCAAGTTAATAATTATATTATAGCAATGATGTTGCTATTTCACAATAAATCAAAAGTTTCATGGCCCACTTGCACAAAGCAATCTTAGCGCTAAGATGACCGTAACTCCCATACTTTAACATAGGCGTACAATAGTCTTAGCGCTAAGATCGCTTTGTGCAAGTGGGCTCAGGGTTGTAATCCTTACGAAAGACAGGAAATCATACGAATACATACGGTTGACAAGGTCGGGACCGGCCAGCATTGCCGAGGTGACGCAGTGGCACTTCTAAGATGATCGTAACTCCCATACTTTAACATAGGCTTACAATAGTCTTAGGGCTAAGATCGCTTTGTGCAAGTGGGCGCAGGGTTGTGATCCTTACAAAAGACAGGAAGTCATACGAAAAATACAGGAAGTCATACGAATACATACGGTTGACAAGGTCGGGACCGGCCAGCATTGCCGAGGTGACGCAGTGGCACTTCATGGGGCTGAAAATGGTCCCGGGGGGACAGGGCATCACCTGAAGGGCGTAGGTGTTCTGGCTGTCGGTCACCTGGTAGTAGGCCATGCGGTCAAATGGCACGGCCACCTTCGAGCATCCTGAAATGTTCATGTCCTTCAAAATATTTGTTTGTTTGTTTGTTTGTTTATTGTTTAACTCTGCATTCAGCAATAGTCGAGTTTAGACCAGACAATCCAGTGATTGACATCATGAGAATCGATCTACGCAATTGGCAATATGATGACAAGCGCGATTCAGCGCTCTTGTCCACCAGAACCCGTCAGTCGACTATCATGACAAACACTGGCATCTGAGACCATTTCTATCCCGAATCTTCACCGGTTTGGTTTAACGCACCTTTGAGTGAGTGAGTGAGTTGGGTTTAACGCCGCTTTTAACATTATTCCAGTTATATCATGGCGTGTCAGCTTAATGTTGGAGGAAAGCCCGAAGTGATGCAGGTCTTAGACGTTTACCACTTCGGTGAAACCCATTGAAACATAATTGGGGCGAACCGGGATTCGAACCCACAATCATAGGTTTCTGGCGTGCCCAAGGCACGCGACTCTGCACAGCGAATCGCGGCGCCCTAGACGACTGGGCCATCCGTGCCCCCAACGCACGTGTTTCAGGTATATTACGGTGAGTCAGCTTATTGAGAAAGGAAAGCTGATGCAAGTTGACCACTCTGGTGAAAACCGCAAGAACAGAATTCATCGGATCATCGGATTCTGGCACGACTAAGGGAAGCAACTCTGCACGTTAAAAGCTACGCCTTAGACAACTGGGCCATCTTGCCCTACATGTTAAATAACTAAGAAAAGGCACATATATGGATGTCTCCCCGAGATGTATTTCAGAAATAAACCCAATGATTAAACTGCCAAATGAATAATATTTCAGTTTCACACAGACGTCATTCCCCCGTCCATAAATGAGGCCTTAGCTGGTGTTTGATTTTTTTACATACCGCTGGAGGATGCAAGATCGGACGGAACCCCACACTTTTCCGTGCACTTTTTATCTGGAACACAGTAGCCGCGCTTGCTGTTGAACCTGTAGTTGGCGGGACAACACATGGGTTTGGCGTAGATGTAGGGGCTGCTGGTGTCCCGGGTACACTCATAGAAGCCGCCGCACGTGTCCTGTCGATCATACACCACGCCTGTCTTCCCGTTTATACGACAGGGGTCTGAAACGTGTATTGTGAACAATTGTTAATCCCTAAACTTGGGATTTTAAGGGACATTAATTCGGACGATGTCACTGAAAGATTACACCTAGCCCAGCAAAAAACTGGAAAATTCGTTTTCACCAATTTTGCATGTTAGGAATTGTAATGTAAAACAGCTATTCGTATATTGTTCTATTAACATTTATTTCAAAACTGTTTTACTATCCGTCAACATGTAACTACTGAACAATGAAAAAACACCGTCACCAGAAATGACCGGAAGTAGTGGAGCCCAACCGGAAGTAGTGTCACCTACCAATGCTGCAGGGAACAGAAGATGGAGCCATGCATCTCATGTAATCTTGAAGCCAAAACAGGCCATACGGACACATTCTGTTGGCGACATAGAACTCGCCCTTCTCGCTCATGTGGAACTCCAGGAACTGATTACAGAAGCGAGGGTTGATGCCGTACCACGTGTTCCGGTCAAAACTCCCCGTCGTGAACGACATACCTGAAGCGAAACAGGGGCTCCTATCAATGGACGATTTCGACGTGTTTAAATGGTGTCAGCAATGATGTAGGTGAAATCATCAACTCACGTATCCTTCAAATGAATTTGTATCAATTTACTTTTCTCGATTCGCATGGAGAACACGATATTTAATTTCTTTTCCTAAGTCTCTTTGCAGTCATGCGATGACACTACAATTTTTTTTTATCAAATATATTGTTACTTTATATACTTTATATATTGTTGAAGCTTGTTGAAGCTTGTTGAAGCTTGTTGAAGCTAATTGAGGCTTGTTGAAGCTTGATTCTGTCCAAAAGGATTACGCCACACACGGCACACGGAGTCAGTGATATACTTACGTAGTTCATCCAGTGTCAGATAGTCGGGGACATCATGCCTCTTCACGGGCATAGATGCGCCTGTTGTGTTACTGCTTGATTGTGACTGAGCAGCTGCTTGTGCTTGGGCCTGCGCTTTTGCCTTAGCTTGTGCCTTAGCTTGTGCTGCTGCCTGTGCATCCGCTTGTGCCTGCGCCTGTGCAGCTGCGCTCGCTTGCGCTTGTGCCTTCGCCTGTGCGGCCGCGCTTGCTTGCGCTTGAGCCTGTGCCTGTGCCTGAGCAGCCGCGCTCGCTTGCGCTTGGACCTGCGCCTGTGCGGCCGCGCTCGCTTGCGCTTGAGCCTGTGCCTCTGCCTGAGCAGCCGCGCTCGCTTGCGCTTGTGCCAGCGACTTTGCAGCTGTTTTAGCTTCTGCTTCTGCTGTTGCTTTAGCTTCTGCTTTAGCCTGTACCTGTGCAGCTGCCTTTGCGTCTACTTTTGCCATCGATACTGCTAGTACTTTTGCTTCCGCCTTAGCCAGTGCATCTGTAGCTTTTTGAACTTGTGCTGCTATTTGCGATTTAGCTTCAGCTTCTGCTCGGGCTTGAGCTTCTGCAGTTACCCGAGCCTGTGCTAGTGATTGTGCCTGTGCAATAGTATCTGCTTGGATTATGCCTGTGGTAGCATCTAAGGCAGCAGCAAAGGCGGTGGCTTCTGCTGTTGCGTGTGCCTGTGTTTGTGTTAATACATGGACCAACGTATCTGCAGCTGCTTTGGCAAAAGCAAACTCATCCTCCTCATCTTTTGACTTAGCTGCTGCCTGTGCCTGAGCCAGTGAATTCGCCCTTGCGACAGTCTTTGTTAGAGTGCTGGTATAGTCCTGGGCCTCGGCATCTGCGGCAGCCAATACTTGCGAAAATGCCCTGATATTTGATTCTGCTTGTTCCTTGAGTTTCTTCAAAGCTTTAAGATCTCTTTCGGCACGCGCTTGTGCTTGAGCTTGGGCTTCTGCTTGTGCTTGAGCCTGTGCCTGTGCCTGTGCCTGTGCCTGTGCCTGAGCTTGTGCTTGTGCTTGAGCTTGAGCTTGAGCTTGAGCTTGAGCTTCCGCTTCTGCTTGAGCCTGAGCTTGTGCTTTAGCTTGAGCCTGAGCCTGAGCTTGTGCCTGAGCTTGTGCTTGTGCTTGTGCCTGAGCTTGTGCTTGAGCTTGAGCCTGAGCCTGAGCCTGAGCTTGTGCCTCGGCCTCTGCTTGAGCTTGTGCCTGAGCTTGTGCCTGAGAATCCGCTTGTGCCTGAGCCTGTGCTTGAGCCTGAGCCTGTGCTTGAGCTTGTGCTTGTGCTTGAGCCTGTGCCTGTGCCTGAGCTTGTGCCTGAGCTTGAGCTTGTGCTTCGGCCTCTGCTTGAGCTTGTGCTTGAGCTTGTGCCTGAGCTTGTGCTTGGGCTTGTGCCTGAGCTTGTGCTTGTGCTTGTGCCTGAGCTTGTGCTTGTGCTTGTGCTTGTGCTTGTGACTCGGCCTCTGCTTGGGCTTGTGCCTGAGCTTGTGCCTGAGCATCCGCTTGTGCCTGAGCTTGAGCTTGAGCATCCGCCTGTGCCTGAGCCTGTGCCTGAGCTTGCGCCTTTGCCTCTGCTTGAGCTTGAGCTTGAGCTTGTGCCTGAGCTTGCGCCTGGGCTTGTGCCTGAGCTTGAGCCTGAGCTTGTGCCTCGGCCTCTGCTTGAGCTTGAGCTTGTGCCTGAGCTTGTGCTTGAGCTTGAGCCTGAGCTTGTGCCTGAGCTTGTGCCTCTGCTTGTGCTTGAGCTTGTGCTTGAGCTTGTGTCTGAGCTTGTGCCTCTGCTTGAGCTTGAGCTTGTGCTTGAGCTTGAGCCTGAGCTTGTGCCTGAGCTTGTGCTTGAGCTTGAGCCTGAGCTTGTGCCTGAGCTTGTGCCTCTGCTTGTGCTTGTGCCTGAGCTTGTGCTTGAGCCTGAGCTTGTCCTTGTGCCTGAGCTTGTGCTTGAGCCTGAGCTTGTGCCTGAGCCTGTGCCTCGGCATCTGCTTGAGCTTGAGCCTGGGCTTGAGCTTGTGCTTGAGCCTGAGCCTGAGCTTGTGCCTCGGCCTCTGTTTGAGCTTGAGCTTGTGCTTGTGCTTGTGCTTGAGCTTGTGCCCCTGCCTCTGCTTGTGCTTGAGCCTGAGCCTGAGCTTGTGCTTGAGCCTGAGCCTGAGCTTGTGCTTGAGCTTGTGCCTGAGCTTGTGTCTGAGCTTGTGCTTGTGCCTGTGCCTGAGCTTGTGCTTGTGCCTCGGCCCCTGTTTGTGCTTGTGCTTGAGCTTGTGCCTGAGCTTGTGCTTGTGCCTGAGCTTGTGCTTGTGCCTGAGCTTGAGCTTGTGCCTGAGCTTGTGCTTGTGCTTGTGCCTGAGCTTGTGCTTGAGCTTGTGTCTGAGCTTGTGCTTGTGCTTGTGCCTGTGCCTGAGCTTGTGCTTGTGCCTCGGCCCCTGTTTGTGCTTGTGCTTGAGCTTGTGCTTGTGCTTGTGCCTGAGCTTGTGTCTGAGCTTGTGCTTGTGCCTGTGCCTGAGCTTGTGCTTGTGCTTGAGCTTGTGCCTGAGCTTGTGCTTGTGCTTGTGCCTGAGCTTGTGTTTGTGTCTGAGCTTGTGCTTGTGCTTGAGCTTGTGCCTGAGCTTGTGCCTGAGCTTGTGCTTGTGCTTGTGCCTGAGCTTGTGCTTGAGCTTGTGTCTGAGCTTGTGCTTGTGCCTGAGCTTGTGCTTGAGCTTGTGTCTGTGCCTGAGCTTGTGCTTGTGCCTCGGCCCCTGTTTGTGCTTGTGCTTGAGCTTGTGCCTGTGCCTGAGCTTGTGCTTGTGTCTGAGCTTGTGCTTGTGCTTGAACTTGTGCCTGAGCTTGTGCTTGTGCTTGTGCTTGGGCTTGTGCCTGTGCCTGAGCTTGTGCTTGTGCCCCGACCCCTGTTTGTGCTTGTGCCTGAGCTTGAGCTTGAGCTTGTGCTTGAGCTTGTGCTTGTGCTTGAGCTTGAGCTTGTGCCTGAGCTTGTGCTTGAGCTTGTGCCTGAGCTTGTGCTTGTGCTTGTGCCTGAGCTTGTGCCTGAGCTTGTGCTTGAGCTTGTGTCTGAGCTTGTGCTTGTGCCTGTGCCTGAGATTGTGCTTGTGCCTCGGTCCCTGTTTGTGCTTGTGCCTGAGCTTGAGCTTGAGCTTGGGCTTGTGCCTGTGCCTGGGCTTGTGCTTGTGCCCCGACCCCTGTTTGTGCTTGTGCCTGAGCTTGTGCTTGTGCTTGTGCTTGTGCCTGAGCCTGAGCTTGAGCTTGAGCTTGTGCCTGAGCTTGTGTCTGAACCTGTGCTTGCGTCTCTGCTTGTGCTTGACCTTGTGCCTGAGCTTGTGCCTGAGCCTGAGCTTGTGCCTGTGCCTCGGCCTCTGCTTGAATTTGTGCTTGTGCTTGTGCTTGAGCTTGAGCTTGTGCTTGTGCTAGAGCTTGTGCCTTCGCTTGATCGTCGTCCTCTGTTTGGGTTTTAACTAGTGCTTGTGCTAGAGCTTGTGTTTGTGCTTGTGCCTGAGCTTGTGCTTGTGCCTGTGCTTGAGCTTGTGCCTGAGCTTGTGCTTGTGCTTCGGAACCTGCTTGTGCTTGTGATTGTGCCTGAGCCTGTGACTGTGCTTGAGTTTGTGTTCCGGCCTGTGTTCCTGCTTGTCCTTGCGCTATTGCCAGCGCTTGTGCTTGTGCTTGTGCTTGAGCTTGGGCTGAAGCTGGAGCTTGTGCCTGAGCTTGGGCCTGTGCTTGTGCTTGAGTTTGTGTCTGAGCTTGTGCTTGTGCTTGTGCCTGTGCCTGAGCTTGTGCTTGTGCCTCGGACCCTGTTTGTGCTTGTGCTTGAGCTTGTGCCTGTGCTTGTGACTGTGCACCACCTTGTGCATTCCCTGTCGCTAGTGCCCGAGCCTGTGCTTCAGCTTGGGCTTGAATGGCTGCAACAGTTTGTATGTCTGCAATAGCTTTTGCCTCAGTTTCAGCAGCGATGGCAGCGTTTGCTTCTGCATCGGCCTGTGCCTTTGCGAATGCCCGTACTTCTGCTAGAGTGTTAACTTGCAGTATCGATTGAGCTGATGCCACTGCCTCGGCTAAAGCAGTAGCCTCTGCCACTGCATATGTCTGTGCTTGACCCCAAAGTTGTACTTGAGAATCTGCTGCTGTCTTCGCCTGGGCCCATGCTTGTGCTTCCGCTGTTGAAAGAGCTCCTGATTCAGCCTGAACCAGGGCCTGCAATGTCGCTGCTACCTGGGCTTGTGCTATGGCATGTGCTTTTACACGCACATCTGCAGCTGAGAAGGACTGGGTAAGGACTTGGATCTGTGCTTGTGACTGGACCATGGCTTGAGCAAGCGCCTGCTCATCTGTCAGAGCTGCATTAGAACCTACCGGAACACCTGCTTGAGCCCCAGTGGCTGCTTGTGCATTGGCTTCTGCTTGTGCTATAGCCAACGCCTGTGCTTCAGCAGCTGCAATGGCATTAGCCATTACTTGTGCTTCAGCTGCTGCTTGAACAACTGCGTCCGCCTGTGACCCTAGACCTGCTGGTGCTTGAGCGGCGGCCTGAGCATTTGCTATCGCATTGGCCTCTGCCACTGCCTGAGCACTAGAAACTGCCTGTCCACCGGCAACAGCTTGAGATCCTCCTGCAGCGGTAGTATCAGCATTCGACTGTAAAGCTGCTATTGCTTCTGCCATTGCTATCGCTTGAGCTTCCTCAGCTGCTAAAAGGTTGGTCATTGACTGTGAACCACTCCCAGCCTTGGATGAACCTGTTGCTTGAGCCGTTCCTGTTGCTGCAATGTTTGTTGCTGCTTGTGAACCGCTTGATGCTTGTGCCGAACCCATCCCTTGTGCTCCTTCATCTATAATATCAGCAACTGCCTCCGAAGCTGCTATAGCTTGTGCCATAGCTATTGCTTGAGCTTCTTCTGCAGCTAAAACATTAGCAACAGATTGTGAGCGTCCTGCAGCCTGTGAAGATCCAGATGCTTGAGCGCCTTCCGCCGCAATAACATTTGCCATGGCCTGTGCCTCTGCTATAGCTTGTGCCACACCAACTGCGTTTCCCCCTTCTGCTGCAACAATGTTGCTTATCCCCTGTGAGCCCCCGGTAGCTTGTGCTGAGCCAAATGCTTGAGCCCCTTCCTGTGACAAGACTGCTTGTGAACCTCCTGTTGCTTGTGATGAACCTACTGCCGAACTTCCTCCTGGCCCAGCCCACGATGGGGAATTGTTTCCCATACCAAACGATCCTAAAAGATTTATTTCTGATTGTGCCCCTTTCACGGGTTCCACGCTGTTTAGATTAACATTTGCCTTTATCTCCGGGTCGACCTGGGCATCTAGGAAAGCCGGCTTGTTGAAGAAATTGGTAAATCCATCGACATTAGGTGTGACATTAGCTCCTTCAGCAGCTGACTGAGCTGCCTCGGCGGCGGCAACAGCCTCAGCCATAGCAAGAGCAGCTGCTTCTAGGTTTGTGGTGCCGGCTTGGTTACTCTGCATTCCTGAACCGGGGTGTCCCGGAAGGGCCTGGATTCCACCCTTTTCCTGTACCTGAGCCTGAGCTTGAGCTTGAGCCTGAGCTTGAGCCTGAGCCTGAGCCTGAGCCTGAGCTTGTGCCTGTGCTTGAGCCTGAGCTTGCGCCTGAGCTTGAGCCTGAGCTTGTGCCTGTGCTTGTGCCTGAGCTTGAGCCTGAGCTTGTGCCTGAGCCTGTGCCTGAGCCTGAGCCTGAGCCTGTGCTTGTGCCTGAGCTTGAGCTTGAGCTTGTGCCTGTGCCTGTGCCTGTGCTTGTGCCTGAGCTTGAGCCTGAGCTTGTGCCTGTGCCTGTGCCTGTGCCTGAGCTTGAGCCTGAGTTTGTGCCTGAGCCTGTGCCTGTGCTTGAGCTTGTGCTTGTGCTTGAGCTTGTGCCTGAGTTTGTGCCTGAGCCTGTGCCTGTGCCTGTGCTTGTGCTTGTGCTTGTGCTTGTGCTTGAGCTTGTGCTTGTGCTTGTGCTTGAGCCTCTGCGATGGCTTGTGCCTCAGCTTGTGAACGTGGTGCAGCCCCAATTTGGGCAGCGGCACCTGGTTGTGCTTGTGCTTGAACACCAGCTTTGGCTCGTGCTTCGGCATCAGCTTGGGAAAATGCGTTTGTCTGAGGGTCAGCAAAGCCTCCACCAAATTGCACAAGTGTGTTCATTGCAGATCCAGAACTTGAACTTGTCCCACTCACGGTGCGTCCACCGACACCGCCTCCTAAAACATTCATCGACATAGGTCCACCTGAGAGAGCTGCAGCCATTTGCAAATCTGAGGATATTCCTGCTCTTTCGAGGTTTTTTCTCAATCCTGATGCCGCCTCATTAATGGCCTCGGCTTGTCGCTCTGCATTTTCAGCCGCTGCAGCAACAGCATCAGCCCTGGATGATCCCATACCGGATGTAGCTGACAGGTCGAGGTAGTTCACCACCTCCTCAGGGTAGGGGAACAACCCCGTGGGATTTCCTCCCGAACCTTGGTTCCTATATCCTCCCCCGATTGCGTTTGGCCCCACTGCAGTGTCATAGAAGTAGGCAGTGGTTGAACCTGTGCCGCGAGTGGGGTCACTGCCTCCCACGCCAATGCTGCCGGTGGCTGCAGGATCAACTGGTATCTTGTTAGCGAGTCCTCGTTCTTGGCAACACTTGAACGTGCAACAGTTCTTGGCGCAGCATTCGCCTGTCTGTGCGTCGGTTGTCCAGACGGAACACAGAAGAACTACGATGGCGGGAAGGAGAGGCATGGTTGTGTGTCTGCAAATATACAGTTGTATTGTGTTTAGTTAGTGAGACTTTTACAGGTATGAATGAACATGGAGACATTGACCTTCTTATAGATTAACTTTCTATGTTGTTTGTAACGGTGTTCAGGGCTACGCCTCGATTCAACTGGTGACGTGCAGGAAGTAGCCCTCAAACGTCCAACGTCCGTACAAAAAATAAAGAAGTTGTTTTCCAAAGTTTAACGACTTCATTTTACAGGACTACGTTTTACTTCTCCCTCTATTGTCACTGTTACGTCATAGATATTATGACGCCTCAAATACTACTGTTGTGCGTCGCCAAGGACTACAATGTGAGTTAAAGTTTTCATTACACTTGAAGATCCATTGAACGGCGAAAGATCTTTGGGGATAAAGGTGTTTTGACAAGCACGAATAACTGATGCCTTAGCATGTGTTTGTGTCGGGTGCCACAGGGGAGAGAGAGAGAGAGAGAGAGAGAGAGAGAGAGAGAGAGAGAGAGAGAGAGAGAGAGAGAGGGAGAGAGAGGGAGAGGGAGGGAGAGAGCGAGAGGGAGAGAGAGAGGGAGATAGAGAGAGAGAGGGGGGGAGAGAGAGGGAGGGAGAGAGAGAGGGAGAGAGAGAGAGGGAGAGATAGAGATAGAGAGAGAAAGAGAGAGAGAGGGAGAGAGAGAGAGGGAGAGAGAGAGGGAGGGAGAGAGAGAGATAGAGAGAGAGCGAGAGAGAGAAAGAGAGAGGGAGAGAGAGAGCGAGAGAGAGACGAAGAGAGAGAGGGAGAGAGAGAGAGAGCGAGAGAGGGAGAGAGAGATGGAGAGAGAGATGAAATCTGAAATCATTAAATTGATATTTCATTCTTGTAAATAACATGTTTCTCAGCTTATCTGTTTCATACAAAGATCTTTGCATACAAATTCAGAGAGACTATAAAATCTCCCAAGCCAACTTAACCTTTATGTCGAACAATATTCCAGAAGTTCTAGCCCTTGGCATCGACATTTCAAACCTTTTCAGGTACAATCGTACGAAAGCCTATGGTGCCACTTTGGTAGCATATATATATTTATTTTTAAATCGAAATTTTGCTTTATTTCAATTATTTGTATATTTTCCCGAAATTTCAAGTTTTTCTCGTTACATTGTTGCAAGCTGTTTTTCTTAACAAAACAGCCCCACCCCAGAATATCAAATGGTAGGTCCCTTAATGGTTAATGTGTATCATGCAATGAAGATAAGAAATGACAAGACATGTGACATTATCAGTTGAATATTATTTCTATACATACGTACTACATGCCTATCGTCTACGTTTGCAGTATTTCTGTTACAAAGAATTGACTTTTGCTAACAAGTTGTTTGATCAGGGTTATAGCACACGATGTCTTTGTAAGGTTTTTAAAATATTTTATGGTAGACATGTGGAGGATCTTTACAACTTTGACGCATCATTAACTAAACTCACGTCAGGTGCAATTCCTTATTTTCACGTGTACCGTATGTTCTCCGTTTTTTTTATTCAGTTGAACAAGTAACTGGCCTTTGCAACCTGTGCCTCAGGATACGCTCACCTTTTCGCGGAGGCCTGTTACAATCACATTCTCTTAGTGAGTGAGTGAGTGAGTGAGTGAGTGAGTGAGTGAGTATGGTTTTATGCCGGTTTCAGCAATATTCCAGCAATATCACGGCGGGGTACACCAGAAATGGGCTTCATACATTGTACCCATGTTGGCAATCGAACCCGGGTCTTCGGCGTGACGAGCGAACGCTTTAACCACTAGGCTACCCGACCACCCCATTCTCTTAGTCATAGATAAACACATGCTTATGATATAGTTAGTTCCAAATGAAATTTACAGGTATCAAATACTCAATTTAACCCTCAAATCTGAAACACATAACGTTGAGAGGAATTGCAGCGTAAACACCCGATGTTGTTTGGAAAGAAAAGCTGAAAGGTTTCACATACAGAAATTGTTATTTCTATCTCGTGTTTATAAAATAAAAAAATATAATTGATTTATCTCGAACATAAGTGAATGTATAATTAGATGGATAAAAATTCAAAAGTACTTATATCCTTTCCTGTGGGTATACCATTCATTGTGGGAATAAATACAAGGAAACCGCTTCTAAACGATCTTGGAGGACAAAAAACTCTACATAGTATTCTTTTTGGCGACCCAAACCTAAATCTTTCCTGAGTACAAAGATATTCTTGTCTGTACAGAAATTTATAGAAACGACTGACATATTCAGTAGCTAGCATATGATTGTTTCCAAATTGTTAATAATTAATATTGTTAAATCTATATATAAACACCAAAATGTATAATATTTGCATATGTGTTAGATGCACACTGGCTTCACTTTCCAGCATATTGTACATATCCTTCATATATATATGCGCACTATGTTTCCACAATGTCAGTCTTCAATTGTAAAATGTTCATTTCTATTATGCAATATTAAGTTTAACTGTATATAGGGAGAAGGCGGTAATAAGTGTTGCACTTGTACCCAATCCCTTTGTCTTTTTGGACAATGAAATATGTTTAATAATAACAGCGGACTCACAATTAATCAGATTACAAACTAATAAACAATTGGTTAAATGAAACCTATGTTCAAACCAGTTTCCAACGCCAGCAAGTTTGATTCAAATCATTAAAAAACGAACCCTAACTAATATGAACATCTGTGTGTGGGATTCAGAAATAAGTATAAAATATATAAGGTATATATCTATGAACAACCTTATCACCGAAACGTCTGTTATTGTAATAAAAAAGATGTTCATCCATATAACTTATCCTTACCTAACTCATATTGTTTGATGTCGGCAAATATGGCTATAAACGTTTAACCTAATTAAGAAATGGGAATATCTAAGGCTATATATGTAATGGGCATACTTAAGAGAGGTGAATAGCGTTCCGAAGCTTCATTATAGATAGCGTTAAAGTCCAGATAGGCGAGGTTGCGCTGTGGAGAATGTGTTATGCTAACTACAATGTCGCATTCAATGTATCTATGTGTATTATATTAACGGTATACACAAAGTGGACTTTGAATTATAAGTACTTTTGATTCTCGTCTATGTTATTGTTAATATGTACCAGTTATATCACGAGGAGCAGAGAAATTATTGTTCAGCTTTTCTTTTTTTAAGTTAAAAAATCAAATCAGAATAAACAGTATCGGTCGCCAAAAAAACAATTGCTAGTTCGGCTTGAATACATATTCTGATTGTTGATTTTGGTACCGGATTATAGTGTGTATTAATCCGTTTTAGCCTACTCACCTCTCGCTAGCTGCGCCTATAATGTAGTTCCGTTAAGAACGCTGGCCTGACACTTTCCGTGTGGTCGAGTTTTGCTCAGGCCTCTGTATTTAGATAATGTCCATCACATACGTCATGACCTCTCGAGGTCGGGTCCGGGTCACGTTTGTGTGACAATATTCTAAAAGGCCGCCATCTTGTTTCTTGTACAACTGCGCATGCACTAGACGGCCTTCCGCTTGAGTGACAGTCACGCATACTTTTATATACATGCCAACCGCAGTGGGGATGAATTGCACGATACACACCCTCAGCGATTAGCTTATCTCCTCCGTAATTACCAGTTAAAACCGTCATGCCATGAATTTATATTCTTTCCGTGATTTTATATGTTTAATTGCATAATTTACAGATTGCTCAGAATTGCTTTATTACAAATTAAGATTTGATGATTTATATACAATATATATAAATACATCATATTTCTCCCGTATGTACGAATATATGTTGTTTTGTGGTAGGAGTAGCAATAGTAGTAGCAGTAGTAGTACTAGCAGTAGCAGCAGCCGTAGTAGAAGTAGTAGTAGCAGTAATAATAGTGGTAGTAGTAGCAGTTGAAGTAGTAGTAGTAGTAGTAGTAGTAGAAGTAGTAGTAGTAGCAGCAATAATAGTGGTAGTAGTAGCAGTAGAAGTAGTAGTAGTAGTAATAGTAGTAGAAGTAGTAGTAGCAGTAATAATAGTGGTAGTAGTAGCAGTAGAAGTAGTAGTAGTAGTAGTAGTAGTAGTAGTAGTAGTAGTAGTAGTAGTAGCAGTAGTAGTAGTAGTAGTAGTAGTAGCAGCAATATCAGTTACAATAATATCAATGATGATGTTAATAGCAGTTGTATTTTACTATTTGCAGCACAAGTAATAGTTGTAGTAGTAGAGCAGCAACCGTGGTAGTAGTAGCAGCTTTAGTAGGAGTGACAGCAGCAGCAGTAGTAGTAATGGTAATAGTAGTAACAGTAGTAGTAGTAGTAGTAGTAGTAGTACCGGCAGTAGTAGTAGTAGAAGTAGTAGTAGCAGTAGCAGTAACAATATTATTAATGATAGAATAATATTATGTTACTATTAGTTACAGTAACGGCACTAGAAATGGAGGTGGAAATAGCGCAGCAGCAGCAGCAGCAGCAGTAGTAGTAGTAGTAGTAGTAGTAGTAGCTTTAGTAGGAGTGGCAGCAGCAGTAGTAGAAGTAGTGGTAGTAGTAGTAGTAGCAGTAGCAGCAGCAGTAGTAGTAGTAGAATTGCAGTAGTAGTAGTAGTAGAAGTAGTAGTAGTAGTAGTAGTAGAAGTAGTAGTAGTAGTAGTAGAAGTAGAAGTAGTAGTAGTAGTAGAAGAATTGCAGTAGTAGAAGTAGTAGTAGTAGTAGTAGTATTAGTAGTAGTAGTAGTAGTAGTAGTGGTAAATGTAATATTTATACTAAAAGTAGCATAAACAGTAGAAATAATATTAGTGTCAGTAGTGAAGTGGGGAAATAGTGGTAGTCTTAGTAGTAGTAGTAGTAGTAGTAGTAGTAGTAGTAGTAGTAGTAGTAGTAGTAGTGATGGTGCTTTTTTTTGTTAATCAGACATTTAATCACATTAACTATTTCAACACACTACTGACCCATTGGACTACAGATGCTAATGGATCATTGACAGAAACACTCTGTTGCGCGTTTCTTTTGACAGTTGACTACGACGAATTCTGAACACAATTCAACGTTTCCGTATTTTTAAAATTTTAAGATCAGCAATCTTGCTCTAACCCTGTAACCATCCCAGAAGTCACTGTGTCAAAAATAGGTAAAAAAAAGCTTGAAAACAACGGAGTATTAGCATAAATATTCTGGTGCCACATTTCCGTGTACTCAAACTGCCAGATGAGCATTACTCTCAAACGGAACAGCATTATGTGATCTATATAAAGGAGAACAGGTTCCTGTACCTTCTCGAAACAGGTCATAAAAAAATACACAACGTTAACTGACATGCAGGTGACATTCCTTGTAATACTCAGCGTCATTATTAAGGTGAGGTGAAATGGGGTTTAACGTCGCGTCCAACATTATTGCACTTATATAGCGACGCGCATGCACATGTGTGTGTGTGTGGCTGCTTTTTCTAGTCCAGACTGATGCTAGCCCACTGAGATACCATGCTTCAGTTTAACATGAATACCCCACTCAGACAAACTATACTGACTCCGAGCCGACCAGTCCTTGTTTTAGCCCCTTAATGCCGAGCTCCAGTCAGGGTAACAACAAGTACCATCTATTAACGTATTTTGATATGACGCGCCCGGGGACTGAACCCTGGACCCTCCGCTCTCCTGGCGGACTCTCTACCAGTGGTGTGTTATTATTGGAGAATTCCCCAGGTATGGAGGGTGAGAAACACCATAAGGTGCCAACAAGAGGCAATAGGTCTGAGTATGTTGACAATGTTGTTCATGCCAATGCTCTTATGAAATTGGGAAAATAGACAACGACTATTAAAAAACAATGAAAAGTGCAAGATTGAAGTTGATGGAAAAAGCAACCGAAAACGCAACCAGTGGTTTAGCCCATGCACGTGTTATACATGACACGTAATACAACGTTTTATACATGCCCTAATCTCTTATTATCTGCGCGCGCGCACGCACGCACGCACGCACACACACACACACACACACACACACACACACACACACTACCTTGACAGTATGTTCATTTTTTATTGTATGTATAAATGGAGCGGTGTTAATATAAGTCGTAGGACTTGTTTACCTATCCAGCCCGTGTATAATTTTCGGAAATAAAAATGTGTTAAAACGAATAATCGATTCTGAACCAGACAGTCAACTGATTGATATTATGAGTAATGAATCGGAGTACGATGATACAGAATCAACCAAGCCACAGAGCCTTAATACCATCCGATCAGATAAGTTGCCTCATACGACCGGCATACATTCCTGCGGACAAGCATCTTCCCGAGGCAGGGGAGTTAACTGACTATAAAAATCCAGTTTCCACCCTTGCCCAACTAGGCTTGAATTTCCAGGCTCGATCGTAGCGCCACCAGTGACAATTACGATTTAAGTCCCTTCTATGTCCCTGTTATTGATCAGCTTCCACCTCTCATATCACTTGCATTTGCTTTGCGGCACCCAGGTAAGACAATCTGATCGATAAACAAGATCTATATTGTAATAAAACGGGTCTTATCTCGCGAAGTGCATAAATTCACTCGAGCACCTTGATTAAAAAAGATTTGGAAAATATCTATCGACGCCCATTTGACGGTACACATGCTTTGCAAATCTTGCAGTTGATCGAAATATGCACGGTGAAATCCATGTTGTTTACGAACCGGATGTCTTGGTCGTTGCGCGATTTTGATTGGACTATACATAGACTCGTTAATCCAGCCAAAATGTAAGCCCGGAGTTCCAGTCTAGTTCGCCAAGGGTAGAAAATGTACTTTTATAGTCAGTTTACGCCCTTGCCTCGGGAACATGGACCAGTTCTTTCCCGGAATCCCCCGATTGAGGAAGATGGGTGATCTGGACTGATCCAGTAAGTAATGAGTGAGCGTGTTTGGTTTAGAATTGTTTTGAACAGTTTTTCGGATATTTCATGGTGTGTCAGCTGAAAGGAATGTGTAAACTCACAGCTTTTCGATGAATCATCTGAATGACGACATTACGTGCTCTTGTTTAGCTGCTTGTTGTGATTGTTACGTCAACTGCGCATGTCTCATCGCAGCTTCCGGCAGGTTGAGTTGTTAGATGAACGACGCCTCTATTCTCGGCAGAAGTCGCTAAGGAATTTTCGATGATAAATGGAATCATGACACTGTGTACATTCCTTCTCATGAAAATATCACATTAATAAGAGAGAGGGAGATATCTGTATCAATTATCTTCCAGTCTCTCTTCATGTGTAAGTGACCCGTGAAGATCCGGGGTAGAATTGGTCTTCAGCAACCCATGCTTACCGTAAGAGTCGACAATGCATGTCGTAAGAGGCGACTAACGGGATCGGGTGGTCAGACTCGCTGACTTGATTGATGCCAATTGCGTGGATCGATGTTCATCATATCAATCACTGGATTGTCTGGTCCAGACTGGATTATTTACAGACCGCCATCGTACAGCTGGAATATTGCTGAGTCCGGCGTTAAACAACAAACAAACAAACAAACAAACAGACAAATAAACGTCATGTGTAAAACATGTGCTCGTCGTTTTCCTCATCAAACGAATAAATAATATATGAAAAAAAGAAAACGAAACAGGAAACTAGAGGCTTCCATAGTTCAACTTCTGTGTTGCTGACGGAAACTCCGTTTCTAGCATTAACATATGTCGACTTCCGTCACTATGCCCAAACATGAATCAGAGGTGACAACTGGTTGACACACTGCTATGTTTGGTGCGGTAATTATGAAAATGATTAATTTTCAAGCCTTTTTCACAAAGTTTGGAAATATAATGTCATAAAACACCCATGCATTTTAACATGACATTATAGAAGATTATGAAAATACTTTTAGAATAATTATCAGAAGTTTATACAAAGGTTTCCATTGTCAGAAAGCTTTACAATAGGTAATCATGAAACGTAACATATGCTTATCAGAAAGCTTTACAAAGGGTTATCATGAGACTTAATACATGATTATCAGAAAGCTTTACAAAGTGTTATCATGAGACTTAATACATGATTATCAGAAAGCTTTACAAAGGGTTATCATGAGACTTAATACATGATTATCAGAAAGCTTTACAAAGTGTTATCATGAGACTTAATACATGATTATCAGAAAGCTTTACAAAGGGTTATCATGAGACTTAATACATGATTATCAGAAAGCTTTACAAAGGGTTATCATAAAACAACTAACGAGTATCAAATAGCTTTACAAAGGGTTATCATTGAACCTAACACATGATTATCAGAAAGTTTTACAAATGGTTCTCATGAGACTTAACACATGATTGATAAGAATTCTTCACAAAAGTTGTCATGAAACTTAAATGATTATCAGAATGCTTGCAATTAGATTAGATTTCACCAGATTTTTCAAAGGGTGATTTATAAAACGATTATGAAAGTAATCATTCTTTTGATAGATACGCCAGTAAATGGACAGTAACGCCACAATGAAACAATATAAACGAAGCTGAACACCATAAATCAACCCTGTCTCCTTTGACACTGAATCCTCTGGATGACACTTAAATATAGATAAACCAGAATCTTTTAAAAACAGATGTGTAATGTGTTTTCGCTAAATCAAGTATTTAACATCGGTTAAGCTGAAAGAGTATCCTATCCAAATCAAACCAGCAAACTCAGGTCTAAATGTAATCTGTCCACACACAAAAGCTCCAAAGTATAGATAATGATTTATGGTATTCCACGTTTTTATACAACGCGATGATGACAATGACTATTCTGTTTGTAGACCAATCCTCCTTGGACTACAAACATGCAGGGTTTGTTGAAAAATCTCTACTGAAACCGCTACAACTTGCAGTGGAGAGTTGTCTCCCTTATCTCCGGTGATTCACTGGTTGCACGTTTTGACCCGATTGTTGATTATTATTTGAGGGCGTAAGTGTGTGTGCGTGCGTGTGTGTGTGTGTGTGAGAGAGAGAGAGAGAGAGAGAGAGGGGAGAGAGAGAGAGAGAGAGAGAGAGAGAGAGAGAGAGAGAGAGAGAGAGAGAGAGAGAGAGAGAGAGAGCCGAACCCAAGTCCTAGTATTATCCCCTTGATGCCAAGGGTAACAACAGGTAACATTTGTTAACGTCTTTGGTATGACGAGGCCGGTTATCGAACCACCTATCTTTTCCGGGCAGACGCTCTATCCACTTGGCCACGGAGGCGGTGTATGATTAATTAATGCAGCGTTAAACCCAAATAACTCACAAAGTCACTGATATACCTGACATACTGTTTTCAAAGCAACGTTAAAGCTAACCCACATCCTTGTATTCCCGACTAAACCTTAGAATTCTCCATTTTTAAGGGGAACGTGTGGTCCTGTCGTTATAAGCGACAATTCACTGTGCAGAGTTACTTCCCTTAGGGATGCCAGGATCATGCCATAATCCTGTGACAGTGACTTCCAACCCCAAATCTGCCCTGATTATGGCCCTGGGTTTCTTAGCACCAAATACGCCCTCGTGGGTTTCACCAATTGGTAATCTTCTCATCCTTAGAACGTCCGCCCGGAGAGCGGAAGCTCCGGGGTTCGATTCCAGGCCGCGTCATATCAAAAGACGTTAAAAGATGGTACTTTTTGTTACCCTGTCTGGCGCTCAGCATTAAAGGGCTAAAACAAGGACTGGTCGGCTCGGAGTCTCATACTGTGTCTGAGAGGGGTATTCATGTGAAACTGCGGCATAGTATCTCAGTGGGCCACACTATAAATCGGCATCAGTCCGGACTAGTACAAGCAGCCACTCACACACGTGCATGCACGTCGCTATATAAGTGCAATAATCTTGGACGCGACGTTAAACCCCATTTCACCTCACATCACTTCTCAGCCTAAGTCTCTTTGGATTTCCGACCACGTTTGACGTGTTATACTGTTTAAAGTAGCATCAAACCCCATTCATTCATGTAACATGAGTTAGTGAGTGAGTGAGTGAGTTGTAAGTCTTAAATCAGTGGGAAAATACATACCAAAATACACGGACAAGAATAACACATTTTGTGGGATTATAAGTGATTGAGTATTATTTTACGCATCTGTTTGCAATATTCAAACAATGTGAGCGTTCGGTCGTCACGCCGAAAATCGAGATCGATTACCGACATGGGTACAATGAGTGAAGCCCATTCCTGGTGTCCCCAGCCGTGATATTGCTGGAATACTGCTAAAAGCGGCTTAAAACCATACTCACTTACTCACTCAAACAATATAACGCAAGGGTACACGAGAGGTTGGCCTCGTGTATCTTCGGGGATCGAACTCCGGTCTTCAGCGAGACGAAGAAACACTTTAACTACCAGGCTACCTCATTGCCACCTTTGTAATTAACCGTAACACTTAACCTCGAGGAGCCTTAAGTAACAGGGGGCGGTCGGGTAGCCTAGTGGTTAAAGCGTTCGCTCGTCACGCCGAAGAACCGGGTTCGATTCCCGACATGGGTACAATGTGTGAAGCCCATTTCTGGTGTCCCCCGCCGTGATATTGCTGGAATGTTGCTAAAAGCGGCGTAAAACCATACACACTCACACTTAAGTAACAGTTTCATCATTTTTGTGTTTTTATAATGTATTTCAGGCCCATGTGTTGGTACATAGTACCTATGTTATTTCATAAAACAAACATAGACGACCCTTCTTCTGCGCGATGAAATAACACTGTACAATTGATTTTGTTTGTTTGTTGTTTAACGTTGCACTCAGCAATATTCCAGCTATATGACGGCGGTCTGTAAATAATCGAATCCGGACCAGACAATTCAGTGATTGACATCATGAGCATCGATCCACGCAATTTGGATACGATGACATGCATCAACCAAATCAGCGAGCCTGATCACCCGATCCCGTTAGTCGCCTCTTACGACAAGCATGGTCGCCTTTTACGGCAAGCATGGGTTGCTGAAGTCCTATTCTACCCCGGATCTTTTGTACAATTGAAGCCAATATTTGGTAAACTATTGGTAACAAAACAACGTACAGGTATAAATATGATTTTAATCACACATAGACTTGCACTTGCTTTTACATTACTCATATCGACGTCATTTACCGCCAATGGGTTATAGGTCTAAATTTCGGTTAATGATTGTCCAGTAATTCAACGCATAGTCCAATGTCTTTCCAGTTGTCCCGAAATCGTCAGCCAAGACATGAACAGTATCACCGAGAAAGCAACGGAGGCAGACGTATTTATTTGTAAACTGTGGTAATTTTGAGAAAAAACGTTGTTACTGCGCATATGAGAACTTCATTAGCCAATTAAGGACCCTGCCAATTTGAACTAAAGCATCAGCAACGTCTTTCCAGTTTATCATCCCGTCTGTGAACTTGGGGTTGTCTACGTACAGAATCTTGGGATACGGTGTGGACGCGGGAGGTTTTGTTACGGCTGGGGTTAACGTAACAGTTCCTACGATACCAGCTTTGGCTACGACGTCGGCGGCTGCGGCAGCTGGTCGCGGCGTCGTCCCCGGCATGAGGGAGATGGCGAGCTGGGGGTCGGCTGCCATACCGGGTACCCCTCCTGGGTAGTTTCCCGCTATGGGGTACTGGAAGCCAAACTGTCCCCCCATCATTCCTGGTTGGGGGTAGGGCCCCATTGCCCACATGGAGTTTTGCATTTGCATGTCAGGTTGGGGAACACCGCCGACACCGCCTGGGATTCCTTGAGCGCCTTGGGCTGTAAGCCCTTGCTGGGCAGCCATGGCTTGTTGCTGAGCCTGAGCCTGTTGCTGAGCCTGTTGCTGAGCCTGTTGCTGAGCTTGTTGCTGAGCCTGCTGCTGAGCTTGCTGTAAGGCCATGCCAGGTAGTCCAGCTGCACCCATAGCCGCACCCATACCCCCACCCATGCCACCTCCCATTCCACCTCCCATCCCAGCACCCATACCCCCACCCATGCCACCTCCCATTCCGCCTCCCATTCCACCTCCCATCCCAGCACCCATACCTACTCCCATCCCACCTCCCATACTAGCTCCTAATCCATCGGCTCCTTGAGATGCCCCTGTCACTGGAATTCCAGAGCTCGCTCCAGCACCGGCTCCAGTCATGCTAGCTCCCACGTCAGGACCCATGGCAAAGTTCATCTGTACGGCTCTGCCTCTAGAATCCGTCATCCAGGCCGGTGGGCCAGACCCCGGCTGTTGCATCTGAAGCCCCCCAGACTGCATCCCCTGTATATTTTGCATCACCGGGGGCAGCATCCTCATCTGCATCCCCATACCTTGATGCATTTGTGGCTGCATCTGCATCATCCCTTGTGACATTCCAGGCTGCAGCATGTTCAGCTCAACTTGGGTCCCTCCAGGGGCCGGTTGGAGGGCTGCTAGGGGGATGAGGAGAGACCCCAGCACGAAATAGAGGAACGAGACGCACACTTCCGCCATCTTTCATAAATCTGTAAATATAACAAGATATATAACATATAAAAGAATTACTACTCAACTAATACTCACCTTTTTAAATACAAAATGTCTATCAAATATTGAGATGTATATACGTCAGCGTCAGAGAATAACTAGTCTCGAATTTCCGACGAAACAGGACCGCCTCTGTGGTCTAGTGGTAGAGCGTCCGCCCGGAGAGCGGAAGGTCCGGGGTTCGATCCCCGGCAGCGCCATACCGTTAAAAAGTTAAAAGATGGTACTTGTTGTTACCCTGTCTGGCGCTTAAGGGGCTAAAACAAGGACTGGTCGGCTCGGAGTCAGTATACTGTGTCTGAGTGGGGTATTCATGTTAAACTGCGGCATGGTATCTCAGTGAGCTAGCACTATAAATAGGCATCAGTCCGGACTAGTACAAGCAGCCACACAAACACACACACGTACATGCACGTCGTTATATAAGTGCAATAATCTTGGACGCGACGTTAAACCCCATTTCACCTCACCCACCACCCGACAAAACAGATTCCATTGGACGTAAAAAGCAAAATGGAGTTTTGAATTGAATGTTTTTATTATGCCCTCTAAATATTTAGATCAATAATAAAAAAGGTATGTGACCCACCAGGCGAAAGGGGCCCCGCTCATACAATTTTCATGTGAAACTGGAACAAGTAGCTGATCAAACTACAGTGTGTGAGAGTGTTTTAACCCCGCTCTAACAGTATTTCAGTTATATCACGGCAGGGAAATTTGGTGTTGGAGAAATTCCCAAAATGAATCAACCAAACCCATTCCAAAAAAGAACAGGACACAAACGTGTTCTTTATTAAGGTTTAAAATCGCAGGGTTTCTGTTCTAACGGTGCCTGGATTAACGGAGTTTCCTAATACACAGCTATGCTTAAGACTTACGTAGACAGACCCAACTAGAAACACATTATTACACGGGAATACAGTGTCATGTATTATGAAACATGGAGATTAAAAGGGTTATGTTCTTGCCTTGCTACATTATTTCAAAAGCATGTCTTTTTTCACAAGTTCAACTCTTTAATTTGAATGACGTTTTGTTTATACAATAGAAAAAAAGTAATCAAACCCAACAATCACCAAATGCCAGACAGTTAAATAGACTTCAGAAACAGAAATGTCTGGTTGCTGTTGGCAGAGAGATTAATGTTTATCATAGCTTTAAATCAGGAAATTAAATTAAAAAAGCTAATTGAATAAGAACTCAAATCGGGCGCATTCTTAAATTAGGTTCTAAGTATCAACAAAACAAATATCTTGGTACTTTCACTGACCTGTGGCGAAGAGTCAAGATGGCGTCCTGGATTGTCTAAAGATGGCGACGAAAAGTGACTGGCGGATGTCGTCTGACACGCGTGTTATACCACCGCCCAAGCTCGTGCAGGTTTAGTTCGTGCACATCAGTCCTGCCACTACTCTCGTCACGACCAGTCTTAATGGTTGTCAAAGCCTCCCCTGCACGTCTGCTGGTCCGCCGCGGTTTCCAAATGAAAACAAGGAGTCTGGTCTTTTTATTCAAAACACTGACGATTCACAGACAACATACGTCAAAACGCATCGGCGTGTTTTGGATATGCTAACGTCTGTTTCGCGATTAAATTCTATTTATGAATAGAGATTTTTTACTCCCCTTGTCTGTCAAAGCTGTGTTAAAGTTGTATATTAAGGTTAACTAACGTCACTTTGTGAAATGAAATGAGTGACGTATTTCACATAAACAGATAATTAATATGAACTATGGCTATATCATTTTGATCAATCTAAACGCTACAGCTGTAGTTTTGACATCTATGTGACTCCCTTCTTGTCATGTAGTGATACATATCTCTTGCCATGTAGTGATACATATCGCTTGCCATGTAGTGATACATATCTCTTGCCATGTAGTGATACATATCTCTTGCCATGTAGTGATACATATCTCTTGCCATGTAGTGATACATATATCTTGCCATGTAGTGATACATATATCTTGCCATGTAGTGATACATATCTCTTGCCATGTAGTGATACATATCGCTTGCCATGTAGTGATACATATCTCTTGCCATGTAGTGATACATATCTCTTGCCATGTAGTGATACATATCTCTTGCCATGTAGTGATACATATCTCTTGCCATGTAGTGATATAATCTCTTGCCATGTAGTGATACATATTTCTTGCCATGTAGTGATACATATCTCTTGCCATGTAGTGATACATATCTCTTGCCAGGTAGTGATACATATCTCTTGCCATGTAGTGATACATATCTCTTGCCATGTAGTGATACATATCTCTTGCCATGTAGTGATACATATCTCTTGCCATGTAGTGATACATATATCTTGCCATGTAGTGATACATATATCTTGCCATGTAGTGATACATATCTCTTGCCATGTAGTGATACATATCTCTTGCCAGGTAGTGATACATATCTCTTGCCATGTAGTGATACATATCTCTTGCCAGGTAGTGATACATATCTCTTGCCAGGTAGTGATACATATCTCTTGCCAGGTAGTGATACATATCTCTTGCCATGTAGTGATACATATCTCTTGCAATGTAGTGATTCATATCTCTTGCCATGTAGTGATACATATCTCTTGCCATGTAGTGATATATATATATCTTGCCATGTAGTGATACATATCTCTTGCCATGTAGTGATTCATATCTCTTGCCATGTAGTGATACATATTTCTTGCCATGTAGTGATACATATCTCTTGCACTGTAGTGATACATATTTCTTGCCATGTAGTGATACATATCTCTTGCCATGTAGTGATACATATCTCTTGCAATGTAGTGATTCATATCTCTTGCCATGTAGTGATACATATCTCTTGCCATGTAGTGATTCATATCTCTTGCCATGTAGTGATACATATCTCTTGCCATGTAGTGATACATATATCTTGCCATGTAGTGATACATATTTCTTGCCATGTAGTGATACATATATCTTGCCATGTAGTGATACATATCTCTTGCCATGCAGTGATACATATCTCTTGCCATGTAGTGATACATATCTCTTGCCATGTAGTGATATATATCTCTTGCCATGTAGTGATACATATCTCTTGCCAGGTAGTGATACATATCTCTTGCCATGTAGTGATACATATCTCTTGCCATGTAGTGATACATATATCTTGCCATGTAGTGATACATATCTCTTGCCATGTAGTGATACATATTTCTTGCCATGTAGTGATACATATCTCTTGCCATGTAGTGATACATATATCTTGCCATGTAGTGATACATATCTCTTGCCAGGTAGTGATACATATCTCTTGCCATGTAGTGATACATATATCTTGCCATGTAGTGATACATATCTCTTGCCATGTAGTGATACATATATCTTGCCATGTAGTGATACATATCTCTTGCCAGGTAGTGATACATATCTCTTGCCATGTAGTGATACATATCTCTTGCCAGGTTGTGATACATATATCTTGCCATGTAGTGATACATATCTCTTGCCTTGTAGTGATACATATCTCTTGCAATGTAGTGATACATATATCTTGCCATGTAGTGATACATATCTCTTGCCATGTAGTGATACATATCTCTTGCCATGTAGTGATACATATCTCTTGCCAGGCAGTGATACATATCTTTTGCCATGTAGGGATACATATCTCTTGCCATGTAGTGATACATATCTCTTGCCATGTAGGGATACATATCTCTTGCCAGGCAGTGATACATATCTCTTGCCATGTAGGGATACATATATCTTGCCATGTAGTGATACATATCTCTTGCCTTGTAGTGATACATATCTCTTGCCATGTAGTGATACATATCTCTTGCCAGGTAGTGTTACATATCTCTTGCCAGGTAGTGATACATATATCTTGCCATGTAGTGATACATATCTCTTGCCATGTAGTGATACATATCTCTTGCCATGTAGTGATATATATCTCTTGCCATGCAGTGATACATATCTCTTGCCATGTAGTGATACATATCTCTTGCCATGCAGTGATACATATCTCTTGCCATGCAGTGATACATATCTCTTGCCATGCAGTGATACATATCTCTTGCCATGCAGTGATACATATCTCTTGCCATGCAGTGATACATATCTATACGTATATCCACTCGCGGGGGTGGTGGGTGGTCGCCTAGTGGTTAAGACGTTGGCTCGTTATTATGAAGGCCACCATGATCAGGGAGCAAGGAGAGGGTTCGATTAGTGCCAATTGGGATTCCTACTTCTAGGCCAAATGTCCTGTCCACAATTTATACAATGATGTTATCTTTGGTCCAGCATTTCATATTTGTTTTCTCATAAAACAACAGATGAGTGAGTGAGTGAGTTTGGTTTAATGCCGCTTTTAACAGTATTCCAGTTATATCACGGCGTGTCAGCTTAATGTGGGAGGAAAGCCCGAAGTGAGGCAGGTCTCAGACACTTCGGTGAAACCCACGAGCACGGCTATGGTGCTGACAAACCTAGAGACATAATCGGGGCGAACCTGGATTCGAACCCACAATCATAGGTGTCTGGCGTGCCCAAGGGACGCAACTCTGCACAGCGAATCGCGGCGCATTAGACAACTAGGCCACCCATGCCCCCAAACTACAGATGATGTTTGCTTTCATTTTTGTCAAGTTGTCCTGAACTTTGAAAGATAAATATGTAACTATATCTATGGTAACCACGTTCGTCGTGTGGGATAGTGGTGTACAAATTTATAAAATATAATGTTTTGACAAAATTGAAAGTGATTCTTTTCTGAGATTGCAAATCGTCAAGCAATTCCTTTGAGTTTTTAGATAACTGTAATGCGCTATAGTCCGTCCGTCCATACTCAAAGCGCTAACGCCATTTCTACCTCGATTTTGTGCGCTCGATTTCTTTCTCAGCTCCTTGGGGAGTATATAATCCAGGCAGCCTCTGAGGCGCAAGAATGATACAGCCACATTATGATCTCATTCTACCGGGTACCCATTCGCTGCTGAGTGAATGAGGCATTATTCGAACAAAATCACTTGTCTCAAAGATAAGAGAAACCTGTTCAGCGCCGGGGGCACGGGTGGCCCAGTCGTCTAAGGCGCAGCGATTCGCTGTGCAGAGTTGCGTCCCTTGGGCACGCCAGAAACCTATGATTGTGGGTTCGAATCCCGGTTCGCCCCGATATTGTTTCTAGGTTTGTCAGCACCATACCCGTGCTCGTGGGTTTCACCGAAGTGGTAAACGTCTGAGACCTGCATCACTTCGGGCTTTCCTCCCACATTAAGCTGACACGCCGCGATATAACTGGAATATTGTTAAAAGCGGCGTTAAACCAAACTCACTCACTCACTCACTGTTCAGCGCCATAACAATTAACTGGTCAGGGACAATAATTCTCTATGGACAATCTGCTTGTGAATCAACTTTTTTGTTTTGTGATTATAACAGCTCAAAATTAGTATTATTCATTTAAGACTTGATTATGTAACCTCCATGTTGTGTCTCATCTCATCTTAGTCCCAACGTACAGAAATGCCAGTGATAATAAAATGCGACAATGATCTATGTATGCTGAACACAAACGTTTGGGATCATGAATATTTTTATTGTGATGACTGGGCATACAATTTCTTTAAAAAATTCCAAAAAAAATATTTACGATCCCTTTCCTGTTTGTTTCGGTATACGTTGTGTTATGACTCATGAGTCGTGCTTGTTTAGAGCCAAAGAAGTCTCACGCTCTTGTAAACGTCAAACCAAAAATTACTAAAAGTCGAAATCGTGTTTATGTGGAGGCAGAATGTCGTTGCATTCAACCCTAGTCACGAAATTATAAATATGAGTCTCATTAATCCTTAAATATTTAAAGGCAAATATTTAAACAGCCATTCCGACATCAGGAGGTCATTTCCTTGCTCGCACGTGTTTGAGTGATGGTGCATACAAACATGTCCTACATGAGGTCATAATCATATTTTTTTTATTAATTAGTTTTTTGGGGAAGATTATTCCACAATTACCATATACATCAGTGTTGTGAAGCGAGTGTTGACCTGTCACATATAATTTGCTGTGGGTTTCAAGACAATGTATTTCAGTAGTACTGTGAATTAGAGTGTAGTATGTTGGAGCAAGAAGAAGATTTTTTCTCTTCTTTACCATCACGGAGACGCTTGTTTCATGCCTTCTTCGCGAACACCTGGTGTCATCTCTGTGAGTAAGTGAGTTGGGTTGAACGCCGCTTTTAACATTATTCCAGTTATATCGCGGTGTGTCAGCTTGATGTGGGAGGAAAGCTCGAAGTGATGCAGGTCTCAGACGTTTACCACTTCGGTGAACCATGGTGCTGACAAACCTAGACACTTAATCGGGGCGAACCGGGATTCGAACCCACAATCATAGGTTTCTGGCGTGGCCAAGGGACGCAACTCTGCACAGCGATCGCGGCGCCTTAGACGACTGGGCCACCCGTGCACCCGGTGTCATCACTAATTTGCAGTGATCCTTCCATACAACCGTCACCTCTGATTTGCTTTTTACGCCAAATGGAATCTGTTCCGGAGGATAATCGAGACTGGTTATGCTCTGGTTATGCTCTGGTGGTCGCGAGAAGGGTAAGGACATTCTGCTTTACTTATTGCACACGTGACTCACACACGTTTCACAAAAAAGAAAGTGTTTGTCTGTTTCTAACGCCGCACACAGCTATACACTTGCACTACGACGGCGGCTTGTAAACAATTGAATCTGGACCAGACAATCCAGTGATGAGTATCATGAGCAATGAGCCACTTCGTGGGGTACGACGCCACACTGTGAACTAAGTCAACAAACCTGACCGCCCAATCCATTAAAGTAAGTGCTATTGACTTAAGAGGTTTGTAAAGGTGCAACGTGTCATATTTAGTAACTTCCCCTGAGCATCTGCTGCAAAATATGATGAGATCAGTGTGATGCTTCAGTCTTCCTCATAAAAAAAATACCATAAGTATCGTATTCGACGTAATAAGCGCCCACGGCGATATTTGTTAATATATTGGCCAGTAAACAATCCCAATTAGCACCCCTTTCGATTGATCAATGTACACAAGACTTATTTATTCGTGTAAAATACGCACTCGTGTGTTATATGCACCCTTAATTATGGGCAATGAAATTCTGGAAAAATATATCTGTCGTTTATAAACATTTCAGGCTAAAAACATTACTATTCTAATCAGAGCCCCCTATTTCTAATTTTGAGAGCGCCCTGGGCGCTTATTACGTCGAATACGGTATTACTTTTTCCGGCTGTGAAAGGTACACATTTATAGTATCATTCAGATGGTATTCCAAGACTCGGCTGGTATTATTCGTATACATTTCCAAAACCGTTCGTTAATATAAATCGTCAACGCCAGAGAATAACCAGTCTCGCTTATCCGCCGGAACTGATTCCAATCGGGGCAAACGCAAAACAGCGCTCAGCATTACATGAATGAATCCCTAAAAATCAGCATTGACGACACCAGGTGTATTTAGTCTTTATTCATTATGTATTGTAGGCCACAGGCCCATTATACATTACAGAGTATACACTGAGAGAGAAACATTATAATACAAAATTTTAGGTAATTTACACAAGACGTAGTATCATTGCTTTGTAAATGAATATGGATAGATTTTGAATGATTATTACATTATTTGATGCCATTAGAATATGAAACGTATGTATGGAGGGGTACAGGTAAAACTTTTTGGGTATATATTTTCGTCTTAAATGTACATATCGACCACAAATTATTATAAAATCAAATTCATCTTCAATTTGATTTTGATTGCAAGCCAGACACAACTTTTCAGATTGTAACTTTTTTTTTTTACCCCCCCCCCCCCCCCCCCCCAAGTCTCCAGGTGTAAAGGAGACTAACCTGTCTAACAAAAATAGGACTTCTAGAAGGTTAATGCCAATGTATCGTTTACATATACTAATTCAGTACTTAAGGAACAAACTTCTGTGATTATCCGACCCCAGTCTGTGTCATTAAAATGGTTAGTTTAGTTTTAAGCTCGAGAAAGAAGAATGCGATCTATATACCCTATTGTATGCTCTATGTTAAGAAATCAATATGTTTATAATTCGGATATTTGACAAGACTGTATATATGTACAAGATAATGTATCTTAACCGGAAGTGTTGTTGAATGGGGAGATATATGACGTCAGAGCACAGACAGGCAGATGTCACTGCCAGTCATAAAAATGTCGTATATAAGCCACGTGCGAATTAAAGAGATTATGTTTCGTTTATCACATGTCTCCACAGTCAGGTGGTTCATAGTCACGTCGCCACTCCAGTAGTTGTTCACTGGCAGATGCTGCGTGCTACTGAAATGTGCATTACTGAACAATATTGAACGTAAAGTCCCGTACAATTAGGAGATAAAATACATGCTGTGAACATGAAGTCCCGTACAATTAGGAGATAAAATATATGCGGTGAACATAAGGTCCTGTACAATTAGGAGATAAAATATATGCGGTGAACATAAGGTTCTGTACAATTAGGAGATAAAATATATGCGGTGAACATGAAGTCCCGCACAATAAGGAGATAAAATATATGCGGTGAACAAGAGGTCCTGTACAATTAGGAGATAAAATATATGCGGTGAACATGAAGTCCCGCACAATTAGGAGATAAAATACATGCTGTGAACATGAAGTCCTGTACAATTAGGAGATAAAATATATGCGGTGAACATAAGGTTATGTACAATTAGGAGATAAAATATATGCGGTGAACATGAAGTCCCGTACAATTAGGAGATAAAATATGCGGTGAACATGAAGTCCCGTACAATTAGGAGATAAAATATGTTTTGAACATAACGTAATGCAGAATTAAGAGATAAAATTACGCGTTGCAAATAAATTAAAGCAGAATTAGGATATAATAAATATGTGTTGAGTATAAAGTCCTCAACAATTGCGAAATGAACATAATGTATTAAACATAAAGCATCGCACAACGCTGCACATAAAGTATTGCACAATGTTGAATATAAAGTATTGGACATCGCTGCATATAAAGTATTGCACATCGCTGAATATAAAGTATTGCACATCGCTGCATATAAATTATTGCACATCGCTTCACATAAAGTATTGCACAAAGCTGCGCATAAAGTATTGCGCCCCTTTCCACGTTGAGTTTAGTTCTAAAGGACATACCACTATTATGACGTCAGCCAGGGACAATTCTTTCAAGAATTCTGACGAGAAAATCATGACGTCACAGTACTTGCTAGAGTAGCGCCAAAATTCAAGCTGTGATAATTTTTTTAATGTGAACTGTACACGATATACGGCTTTTCCACTGGACGAGAGGTCGGACACATGACCACGATATTGATGTTCATACGCGTATGTACGACACAATTTGACGTTCATGTATTTTTCACGAGACTGTATTCCTGAAATGACGTAAACATGACGGACTATTTTCACATTTCTCGAGAATACAGTTTGGCCCTCACTCTATGAAGGTTAATACTCCAATGAACTCACACAAAGTGAAAGACAATTCTTAACTGAATTTGACAATATACTCACTAAGTCATTGTTCATAGTACTTTCCGTCTGAAATGAAATGTCACCCTTACTAGTCTAGGACCAACAACATCGCATTTAGCAACGTGTAGGAGGTAGGTCAGTATTTGAAATAGCCCGGATATGTGGGAGAAGTGCTTCCAAATATATCTGCATCTATATATGTTATCTGTAGCATCCTAGTGTAACGTAGATTCGATATCACTCGAGGACTAATCAGAGTGAAGGATTCTCAAATGTCATTTTCGAATTAGGAGTTGAAATAGCTCGGATATGTGGGAGAAGTGCTTTCAAATATATCTTCATCTATATATGTTATCTGTAGCATCCTAGTATAACGTAGATTCGATATCACTCGAGGACTAATCAGAGTGAAGGATTCTGAAATGTCATTTTCGAATTAGGAGATAAAACCTACTGTGTCAGGTATGTCTCCATCCTACCATGACGTCAAGGCGAGGCGAAATTGGGTTTAACGTCGCGTCCAAGCTTATTGCAATCATAAAGCGACGTGCGTGCGTGCGTGCGTGCGTGCGTGCGTCTGTGTGTGTGTGTGTGTGTGTGTGTGTGTGTTTGGCTGCTTGTACTAGTCCGGACTGATGCTGATTTATAGTGCTAGCACACTGAGATAGCATGCCGCAGTTTAACATGAATACCCCACTCAGACACAGTATACTGACTCCGAGCCGACCAGTCCTTGTTTTAGCTCCTAAATGCCGAGCGCCAGACAGGGTAACAACAAGTACCATCTTTTAACGTCTACCATGTCGTCAAGAGCTCTTTGAGAACGGTACTCTCTCGGAACGCGTACTTACACATGGGTAAATAGGCCAGCTATCTTAGCACGTGCCGAAAAGGAATTGACAAGCAAAAAAGAATATTACTAAAATTCAAGATTAATTCTTAAATACTTCAAAATAATGGTTACAAAAGAATTGATGAAAAATCCGCCTTAGATACTATATGAAATGTAATGTGACTCTCCACTTGCATGTTTGCGCTTCTTGGACCAGACAAACCTGTGACTCGATAAATGTGCAATAATATACACAACAGTTCACACAACGACACGTTACCTACCGAATCACAGAGCCTGACCAGTTGGCCCTTGGCACTGGGGACCACTTCGTTAAAAGAATCGACCGAATGTAACGCAAACTTCAGGCAGGTCGCAGACATCTGCCAGATTTATTTAAGGATTGACTGTGTATTTATTTCTGTTCGTTGAGGTATGAATCGAAAACCCGATGTGCAAACTGTATGAATCCGCGTAAAGGATTATTACAAAAGTTTGCACATCGGTTTTTCGATTCATACCTCGATGAACCGAGGAAAATACACAGTCAATGCTTATGGGAAAAAATTGTCCGGGGGAAGGCGGCTGTTTCAAATAACATGGTCAGTTACCCCCAGATTCAACCATTACTTCCCTGATCACGGTAAAAGTAGGAAATATGCTATTCAGAAATGAAACCCGAAGACATGAATGTTGAACCGAGGCGAGCGGGAAAAAACAGGCGAGCGAGCCTGCACGTTTGCTGTTTCATTCATTCTCGGCCTTCGGTTTCAAAGGGTAGTTTGGACAATGAATATGCATGAAAAAGTCGCTAAATGTCCTGTGCATGACAATACACGTGAGCAGAAAGGGAATTCCCTCGACTGTAATATTGGAGGGGGGGGGGGGGACCCCCGACATTCCGCAGTAATAAAAGTAGTGCGCCACTGTGGGCGTGGCTAATTGTTTTACATTCATTGGGAAATTATGCAATAATACGTGACCAATTTAGCTGATCAGAATACAGGAATTTCAATGAACACAACGAAAATTTAATTATATGGTGCTGAAAGACCAGGGATCATAGTCCGTGTAAATATGGATTGGAAGCTGGCACGAGCAGACCATTCTGCTCAGCAACATGTCTTAGGCCACTGGATGATCAAATACTCCACCGGTCGAACAACGGCTCCTGATCTCAAGCAGGGATTTGGAGAAAGGATCGTGTGTGCGTGTGTTCGTTTGTCCTTGTATGTTCTTGTACGATGCTGCCGTTAACCAGGATACCTCAGTCAGACACAGTGCACTGACTCCATGCCGACTGAGGCTTTCAACCATTCGTCACCACTCGCCCCTTTCCGTAACCTGCAAGAAGACTCGTCCCCCTGTCGATGAATGTTATGTGCGAAAATACGAAAAACCAATCAGAATGCGCGTATGACTTATGCACGTTCTTCGTCAAAGAATCCCTCAGGAATAATTTTTGATTTTACATATATTTTGCATCTAAAATATACCCAAGATACAGTTAAATGTGTTCAATTATACTGTATAATTCCGCATGTCCCGATGTGCTTTAAATTGCATCTGAAATATATATAATATATGGGGAAATATATGTGAAGCATTACGCAACGAGTTGACAATTGTTTTATGTATGCCCGTTTGCGCTATGACGGAACCCGGTCGCAAAAATGTCCATGAGAGGGGCACGAGTCGTTATTCGGCCTGTCCCGGAATAACACGAGTTAGTCACGAATGGCTTTTAACGTATGTTGGTGAAGTAAGACGCCCCCGGGGGACCGGAGCACCGACCTTCCGCCCTCCCAACAGACGCTCTATCCACTTCACTGCGGGGGCGGTCGCACTGGGTAGGAAAGGTCGTCACCATGTGTCTGAGGTAAGGATGATGTGCCTGATTCGGATATCAAACTGGCTACAGGGACCACGTCTGACACTGAATCCCCTGAGACCAAGACCATATCCGATGGTTTAGGAAAACAATGAACACAGTCCACACAGACGAATGTATATTTATCATTGGTATATTTACACAGTAAAGAAAAATCTGATTACAAATTTACAATATAATCATTCGAATTAAACATCCGTATGAAGTGGAAATCTTGACTCAAAATCCATGTATTCACCAGTTTATGAGAGTTTATTTACAGTCCGCCGTCATATCGCTGAAATATTGGTGAGTGCGGCGGTAAACAGCACACAAACAAATATAAATTGTCAATGCAAGAGAAAAACCAGCCACGATTCTCTCCCGAAACAGATTCCACTTGACGTAAAGGTCAAAGCGCTGTGGAAATTATATGAATGGACCACTGAAAGTCAGTGACGACACAAGGCGTTCGTGAAAAGGGTAAGCATATCCTGCCCTATCGGAAGTACCCGCCATTCATACACATCGCATAAGACCCGTGAAGATTCCGGGGTAGAATAGGTCTTCAGCAACCCATGCTTGTCGTAAAAGGCGACTAACGGGATCAGGTGGTCAGGCTCGCTGACTTGGTTGATACATGTCATCGGTCCCAATTGCGTGGATCGATGTTCATGATATTAATCACTGGATTGTCTGGTCCACACTCGATTATTTACAGACCGCCGTCATATAGCTAGAATATTGCTGAGTGCGGCGTTAATCAACAAACCAACCAACCAACCAACCAACTTCGCATAAAAAAGTAAGTATTTATTGCCTGACGCAGCACAGCAGTAGTCCTGTCACGTGACGTCAACAAATGTGAACCGGTTCCGCCTTCAACGTCCACTGTACTGCCTGAACGTCATCTGAATGGTGGTGATGCTAGACGGGTACATCCGGTTCCGCTTCTTGCACTTGATGGTGTCAAGGTAACGCTTTCGGAACCTTTTGGACATCAAGACGTACATCATGGGGTTGAGGCAGCTTGACAGCTTGGCGAAGATGACGGGGCCCACGGCGAAGAAAGGAGGGAGAGATTGAGGGTTGCCGTAGGATTCCCAAATAGATTTGACAGCATATGGCGTCCAACATACGAAGAATGAGACGACTAGCAGGAAACATGTCTGAAAGAACAAAAAACGATTACAAACAATATGATGCATGCTGTGTTCGGTGGAATAGAGGACAAGTGCCAGTAATTTATTGGGATAAGTACCAATTTTTTTACTTGTGCCATGTGTTGCCAGGTTTTTTTTCAGGTGATCAACTGACTTGTCTTTGCATGTGTTTGTAACGGTTGGCATCGGCAGGGCAGGATAAAGTTGCCTTTTCGCGAACTTCTGGTGTCATCACTATTTGATAGTGATTCATGAACAAAAGCTTTCATGATATAGTTGGAATCGTACAATTGATTCTGCTTTTGGCAGATATTTATTACTGGGGAAAGGGTTTTGCCGCTTTTACCGCTTTTAATTATATGACAAAGTTTAATGTCAACCGAACTGCCAGACAAAGAATTGATTCAAATGCTAGTTGATTCTCAATTTATGCTTCGGGTACAGTCATAAAGTTGTTGTTGTTGTTGTTGTTGTACAGATTAAAATAAAAATGCAGCAAAGAGGGTTTGGGTGATCCTGGCAGTCAGGCTGGTTAGACTCATCATCAGCTCAGGGCCCTTGCCCCCTCTACACACAGCCCAGACAGCTAATGGGACTTCTCCCAGGAAGCGCTGCCTAGTCAAACCCACCCAGAACTTTTCGGAGAATGTGAAGACTCCGAAACACTGCAGCCTTCTGCATTACCCAGATTGTCAGAAGGGCTGTATTATAAGTACGAGGGGCGATTGATAAGTTGTGAGCCTACCTCTGAAGGAGTGTGGTACGGATGAATTCCTTTGTGGTGGTGATAGACTGATCAAGTACAGTGACATACACAGGAGGATTGTTGTATTGGACACATTATTTAGTTTAGTATAAGCTATTGACTGCAAGGGGGGTTATGAGATGACTTAAAATGGAGAAACAGGAAAAGCGAGCTGTTATCAAATACCTTTACAAGAAAGGCTTTACACCCAATGCCATATATGAGGATATGTTATCCACACTAGGGGAAGATGCCCCGTCATATGCAACAGTGAAAATATGGGTGGCAGAGTTTAAACGTGGGCGACTGAGCACTGATGATGAACCCCGTCCTGGTCCACCTGTTGTGTCTTCAACACCTGAAACGGTACAGCGAGTCCTGGACATAATCATGGACGACCGACGAGTGACACTGCGACAGATAGCCAACTTAGTGGACATCTCTCAGGAGCGAGTGCATTTCATTCTGATAGATATTCTAGGAATGCACAAGGTTTCTGCTCGATGGGTCCCCAAACTGTTGACAGCTGATCAGAAACGTCAAAGAGCGAATCTCTCAAGGGAGAACCTCAAGCTTTTTGAAGGTGATCCAGATAACTTTCGCAAACGATTTGTTACAATGGACGAAACATGGGTCCACCACTTTGAACCTGAATCAAAACAACAGTCTAAACAGTGGAAACATGTCACATCTCCTACTCCAAAGAAAGAAAAGTCTGTGCCTTCAGCGGGGAAAGTCATGGCATCCGTGTTTTGGTATTCTGAAGGTGTGATCATGGTGGACTGGCTTCCTAAAGGCCGTACTGTTACAGGGGCTTACTATGTGGAACTTCCGAGACAGTTAAGAGAGAAAATCAAAGTTACGCGACGTGGAAAGTTGACGAAAGGTGTGCTTTATCATCACGACAATGCTCCAGCACACACATCACCGATAGCAATGGCCAAAATCCATGAGTGTGGCTTTGAACTTCTCCAACATCCACCTTATTCACCTGATTGGGCTCCGTCGGACTATCATCTGTTCCCACAGTTAAAAAGGCATTTAGCTGGAACTCATTTCCAGTCAGATGATGATGTCATTACAGCGGTCAACAACTTTTTGAGTGACCAAGAAGTTGACTTCTACAAAAGTGGCATAATGGCATTGCAACATCGCTGGCAGAAGTGTGTTGACCTTAAAGGGGACTATGTCGAAAGATAAAAAGCTTTGGTATCAAACTGACTTTGTTTTCTTTGTTAGGCTTAGAACTTATCAATCGCCCCTCAACATTTGTACATGAGATTATTATTATTATTATTATTATTATTATTATTATTATTATTATTATTGACAGATTAAAAATAAATAAAATATAAATAAAAAATGCAACAAAGAGGGTTTGGGTGATCCTGGCACAATCAGGCTGGTTAGGCTCATTACCCAGATTGTCAGAAGGGCTGTATTCCTGGTAGCAAACCCGGGTACTCTCCCAATGTTAGTCAACAGATTGGGAGGTACCGAACCTAGGGCACCGAGAACAATAGGGAGTCGGACAACTTGGTACTTGGGATGCAAGCGTGACATTTCGAAAGCGAGGTCCGCATATTTGCCATGTTTTTCCTCAATCTTGTCAATTACATTAGTGTCAAAGGGGACATAAAATTCAGTGATACCAATGATTTCATTGGATTTATCGAAAGGTTTGTTGGCCTGGATACGTAGGCTGTACATGGGCCTATTCCAAAGAATTTTGTATTTAACATTTTCCGTGACGCCCTCTACATATTCCGGGTCGTACCTTGGGTGGACGGACCTCTGTGTCAAAACCACAAGCATGGCGAAGACGGTAATAAAATGATCGAGCTACACCACCATGTCGTTTAAGATACTGTGTTTGTGCCAAAGCTGGGCATCCACTGACAGTGTGTTGGAGAGTCTCATTAAATTCATTACATAATCTACATTTCAAATTTACATTTTGATGCAAAATCACACATTGACGGTTTCGAGTGGGAAGTGACTGGTCCTGAGCAGCAAACAGAAAGCCTTCTACTTCACTTTTCAGGCCAGACGACTTCATCCACGCATAGAACTCTGCAGGATTGCTGAACTTCTCAACACACTGCACATAAACTCGATGCAGTGGTCGTTCAGATAGCCTCTCCTTGAAAAACTGAGTCTGGGCCGACTTGATATGGCACTTCGCTTGGTTGACAGTCATTTCTGTACCGTTCAGCAGTACAGAACAATCAACAAAATCAACACCGACATTGAGATTATGTCCCACATCCTTGGCTCGTTTTAGAAAACTGTGGAATGCCTTGTTTTCATCATGAGTCTTGACATGCTTCACAAGAGGATCATCAGACAAGTAAATGTGTGCAAAAGTGCACAAAACAATTCTATCATGAAGAGCATCCACATTAATCAAACCACGCCCTCCCATCATAATTGGTAAATATAAGCGATTGAGGGAAAAGCGAGGGTGGTGGGATCTATTGTCTGACATGATTCTTCGTGTGAGGGTGTCAATACCCTGAATTTCTTGTTTCGTCCAATCAACAACACCAAAAGAATACAAAAGGACGGGCACAGCATAAGTATTCAGCTCTGAACTCCAGATTTTCTTTAGTCTACATTTGTACATGGGATTCTGGAGTTTGTCCCTAATCTGGTCCCTAAGTACGTGTAGGCCTGACCTTCCTCAAGATGGTCAATAACTCCTCCTCTAAGTAAACTGACTGATCCTCCCTCTTCTACCTTGCCACGTTTCAAATGAAGAATTTTGCATTATTATTATTATTATTATTATCATTATTATTATTATTCACGATATGGATATGAATACCACTTTATCGAATAAGGTAAAAGTGAATCATGATCGCGGACAATGTGAGATTCGAACCCATGAATAACAGATCCTGGCATCCATGTAGAAGGGACGCAACTCTTAGAGAGGGAAACAAGATGTCACCAGTCAGTATTAATAATTTATGCTGTCAATGGCGTAGTCATTCCAATGAGACATATCCGAATTGAGTCATGATTTTTTTTAACAAAAGGCATCTGACAACAACGGTATCACTTTATCGAACATATGCACAGTACCTTTGTGATCACGATATCTTGTATTGCCCGTCGCCGGAAACGTTCCTTCCGTGCCGTATAGTAGATGCAGACATAGCAGAAGGTCATTACAAACGTGTTGACGCCCAACACCAGTACAACAAGTCCAAAAATGAAGATCCTGGCACTGAGAGACCTGCCCTGCCAGTCCACCGAGCACGATGTCTGTGTGGAGTGTTACAGTGATTAAAAGTATGGAACCCTAGAAGGGACATTGTCGCCCTTACAAAAACAAACCGAAATGTCAAAATTAACCAAAATTATTTTATCGCATTATCGGCTATTACTTTTGGGAGAGCTTTCTTGAGTCTATGGAAAGGGTTTTGTCGCATTTATTGAATAATTTGTTCTCAAGTGCGACAACGCGACATTTTTCACGGTCAAAATATGTCGCGGTGTCGCATTGTCGCCCGATCTAAAATGTGTGAAAAAAAATTTAAAACGCGACAATATCCCTTCCAGGATTTCATACAAAGAGCTACCCATGTTCAGCCAACGGCTTGGTCCATCCATGAATGTATGACTTAGCACTTGTAAAACTTCTATTTTTCATTTCTACTGTGACGAAGTTTATTTCCTCAAAACTGAGTTTTGTTTCGCATGGTTTATTGTTTAACGCCGCACTCAGCAATATTCTAGCTATATGACGGCGGTCTGTAAATAATCGAGTCTGGACCAGACGATCCAGTGATTGACATCATGAGCATTGATCAACGCAATTGGGATGCGATTACATGCATCAACCAAGTCAGCGAGCCTGACCACCCGATCCCGTTAGTCGCCACTTATGACAAGCATAGTCGCCTTATACGGCAAGCATGGGTTGCTGAAGACCTATTCTACCCCGGATCTTCACAGGTGGGTCCTACTGTTTAATCACATTTACTGATTTACCTGGAATGGTTCCAATGCATATTCTACACCTGTAGTGATTGGTAGCATCGCCCACATAAAAGCTTGGAACCAAATAATGCCAAAAATCTTCACGAGCGACAACCTTCTTTGCAAAATGGTTCCTGGAAGTATAAATTAAAATAAAATAATGGCCGAGTGTATCATGGGTGTAAACGTGTGTAAAATACAACAGACTGATAAGATGTTAGCATGATTGTATCCTAACGTTATTAATACGAAACAACACATCGATTACAAATGATTATTAAAAATCATTAAGGTTTAACTCCGAGAGATGTAAAGGGATATTACATTGGGATTGGGGGCACGGGTGGTCCAGTCGGCTAAGGCGCCGCGATTCGCTGGGCAGAGTTGCGTCCTTTTGGCAAGCCAGAAACCTATGATTGTGGGTTCGAATCCAGGTTCGCCCCGATTATGTTTCTAGGTTTGTCAGCACCATACCCGTGCTCGTGGGTTTCACCGAAGTGATAAACGTCTTAGACCTGCATCACTTCGGGCTTTCCTCCCACATTAAGCTGACACGCCGCGGTATAACTGGAATACTGTTAAAAGCGGCGTTTAACAAAATTCACTCACCCACTCACTATACTGGAAGGTCTAGATATAAGCATGGTTATATAAGAAGGTGCTAGATATAAGCATGGTTATACAAGAAGGTCTAGATATAAGCATATGGTTATACAAGAAGGTCTAGATATAAGCATGGTTATACAAGAAGGTCTAGATATAAGCATGGTTATACTGGAAGGTCTAGATATAAGCATGGTTATACTGGAAGGTCTAGATAAAAGCATGCTTATACTGGAAGGTCTAGATATAAGCATGGTTATACAAGAAGGTCTAGATATAAGCATGGTTATACTGGAAGGTCTAGATATAAGCATGGTTACACTGGAAGATCTAGTTATAAGCATGCTTATACTGGAAGGTCTATATATAAGCATGATTGTACTGGAAGGTCTAGATATAAGCATGGTTATACTGGAAGGTCTAGATATAAGCATGGTTACACTGGAAGATCTAGTTATAAGCATGGTTATACTGGAAGGTCTAGATATAAGCATGGTTATACTGGAAGGTCTAGATATAAGCATGGTTATACTGGAAGATCTAGTTATAAGGATGCTTATACTGGAAGGTCTAGATATAAGCATGGTTATACTGGAAGGTCTAGATATAAGCATGGTTATACTGGAAGGTCTAGATATAAGCATGGTTTCACTGGAAGATCTAGTTATAAGGATGCTTATACTGGAAGGTCTAGATATAAGCATGGTTATACTGGAAGGTCTAGATATAAGCATCGTTATACTGGAAGGTCTAGATATAAGCATGGTTATACAAGAAGGTCTAGATATAAGCATGGTTATACAAGAAGGTCTAGATATAAGCATGGTTATACTGGAAGGTCTAGATATAAGCATGGTTATACAAGAAGGTCTAGATATAAGCATGGCTATACAAAAAGGTCTAGATATAAGCATGGTTATACAAGAAGGTCTAGATATAAGTATGGTTATACTGGAAAGTCTAGATGTAAGCATGGTTAGACTGGAAGGTCTATATATAAGCATGATTGTACTGGAAGGTCTAGATATAAGCATGGTTAGACTGGAAGGTCTAGATATAAGCATGGTTAGACTGGAAGGTCTAGATATAAGCATGGTTATACTGGAAGGTTTAGATATAAGCATGGTTAGACTGGAAGGTCTAGATATAAGCATGGTTAGACTGGAAGGTCTAGATATAAGCATGGTTAGACTGGAAGGTCTTGATATAAGCATGCTTATACTGGAAGGTCTATATATAAGCATGGTTAGACTGGAAGGTCTAGATATAAGCATGGTTATACTGGAAGGTCTAGATATAAGCATGGTTATACTGGAAGGTCTAGATATAAGCATGGTTAGACTGGAAGGTCTAGATATAAGCATGGTTATACTGGAAGGTCTAGATATAAGCATGGTTATACAAGAAGGTCTAGATATAAGCATGGTTATACAAGAAGGTCTATATATAAGCATGGTTATACTGGAAGGTTTAGATATAAGCATGGTTAGACAAGAAGGTCTAGATATAAGCATGGTTATACAAGAAGGTCTAGATATAAGCATGGTTATACTGGAAGGTCTAGATATAAGCATGGTTATACTGGAAGGTCTAGATATAAGCATGGTTATACTGGAAGGTTTAGATATAAGCATGGTTAGACAAGAAGGTCTAGATATAAGCATGGTTATACAAGAAGGTCTAGATATAAGCATGGTTATACTGGAAGGTCTAGATATAAGCATGGTTATACTGGAAGGTCTAGATATAAGCATGGTTATACTGGAAGGTTTAGATATAAGCATGGTTAGACAAGAAGGTCTAGATATAAGCATGGTTATACAAGAAGGTCTAGATATAAGCATGGTTAGACAAGAAGGTCTAGATATAAGCATGGTTATACTGGAAGGTCTAGATATAAGCATGGTTATACTGGAAGGTTTAGATATAAGCATGGTTAGACAAGAAGGTCTAGATATAAGCCTGGTTATACAAGAAGGTCTAGATATAAGCATGGTTAAACAAGAAGGTCTAGATATAAGCATGGTTATACAAGAAGGTCTAGATATAAGCATGGTTATACTGGAAGGTCTAGATATAAGCATGGTTATACTGGAAGGTCTAGATATAAGCATGGTTATACTGGAAGGTTTAGATATAAGCATGGTTAGACAAGAAGGTCTAGATATAAGCATGGTTATACAAGAAGGTCTAGATATAAGCATGGTTAGACAAGAAGGTCTAGATATAAGCATGGTTATACTGGAAGGTCTAGATATAAGCATGGTTATACTGGAAGGTTTAGATATAAGCATGGTTAGACAAGAAGGTCTAGATATAAGCCTGGTTATACAAGAAGGTCTAGATATAAGCATGGTTAGACAAGAAGGTCTAGATATAAGCATGGTTATACTGGAAGGTCTATATATAAGCATGGTTATACTGGAAGGTTTAGATATAAGCATGGTTAGACAAGAAGGTCTATATATAAGCATGGTTATACTGGAAGGTCTAGATATAAGCATGGTTAGACAAGAAGGTCTAGATATAAGCATGGTTATACTGGAAGGTCTATATATAAGCATGGTTATACTGGAAGGTTTAGATATAAGCATGGTTAGACAAGAAGGTCTAGATATAAGCATGGTTATACTGGAAGGTCTAGATATAAGCATGGTTATACTGGAAGGTTTAGATGTATGCATAGTTACACAAGAAGGTAAAAATATACAAACAGGGGTGTATATAAAGTGATGTAAAGGTTATGTTATTGAAAATAGTAAAAATGGTAAAAAAATCATTAGTTAAACCTATGTATGGTAACAGGAGACGTAGAGACACGCCCTAAAATAGAGGTGGTGTAACAACTCAATTGGCAATATCAATATCGGGAGTCCACTGCGTTGATACAGGCGAGGAAGCGGCGGCGCATTGAAGACGCCAGAAGATTGAAAATAGCCTAGGGGCAAGTCAACCAAATATTGGCCCAACCCAGCTGACGTTCCCGGCTGGTTCTGGTCCTGGCGTAGACCTCGTTCCATTTCATCCCAGGCACGTTTTATGGGGGAAAGGTCATGGCAAATTACAGCAAGGTTATGCTGCCTCGGAAAGAGTGTTACGACACGTGCAACATGTGGGCGGGTATTATCCTGCTGCAATGTGACGTTACGCCCCTGCATTTCCACAAATGGTAGAACGTGATCTCGAACGATGTCTTCCCGGTAGCCTACACCATTCAAATTGTTACCAACAATGAAGAATTGTGTTCTCCCATTAGTTTTGATGCCACACGAAACCATTACACTTCCAACCCCAAACTGACGATGTTGAGTAGCACAGGCGTTGTTAAAACGTTCTTCTGGGCGCCTGTGGACACTTGCATGACCATCAAAGTTGCTCAGATGAAGTCTGGACCCATCTGTGAACAGTATAGTGTCCCAGTCTTGTCTTCTGAACCCCAGATGCTGTCTACACCACGTTATGCGTTCCTGACGGTGGCGGGGAAGCGAAATGGGACTTATCGCTGGACGTCGGGGCCGGATGTTGTGCTGCCTCAACCGTTTGTTCACCGTTCTGCCACTTATTGATTTCAACCCAGGAATTATCCGAGCTGTTAAGATGGCAGTTTGGTATCGGTTTCGTAGATTCGATGCACCAACCGAATATGGTTGTCTTGTTGACGTGACGTCACAGGTGGATGACTGTCCCTAGGCAAGTCATGAGTGTTGTCCTGATGTAGATAACGTCTCCAAAGAGATGTTATTGTGTTTCGATGACCATTAAAGGGTCTGCCAACTTCAGTTTGCGCCATGCCTGTTTGAGGCATACCCGCGGCCCGTTGACGTCAGTTTTCAGCAAGCCGTGACAAGCCGTGAGCGTTATTTGTGGTCATAGAAATGTCATTTATGAGCACCTGATATTTGAACAATGATTGTGTGCTGAGCACATTCAAAACTCACGTGTGGGTGAGTATTATGCTCCCAACAAACACGAAAACATCTACATTGTATTTGCACGTGCAAATTGTAAATCACGATCTTAAAGTCGAGGAGATGTCTGCATGGTTATGTATTGAAATATGCATTATTTAATTACAAGATAAATGTATTTTTACTGAACGTTATATGAAACACATATACTTTGTTCCATAGGTATAAAGGCATGGTTATTCAAGACAGTCAAGATATTGGCGTAATGATATGAAAATTAAGCAAAGTAATTTACAATACAGAAAAGCATGTGTTTTCAGAGTTTATTTTCATACTGTGCATTCGAGCCATGTAAATGATACACTGGAATCATCCAGTTGTAAAACCATTGCGGGCCTTTGCAGGTATTTATTTTTTCGTTTACATTTTCATAAACCGAAAACAGTGAGGATTTACACAATGTGCACACTGGGTTTTTTATTAACACCTCCTAAAACACAAAAAATGTTGAAGTCAATTCTCCGAATCTACCGTCAGTTCCTGCACAAGTGGCGAATACATTTAATCAGAAAACACAGTCTGTGATTAAGCCGTCGGCTTTAACTGGCATTTTTTGGAGTGTTAAATACCTAATAACACCCGGTAATCTGAAAAAAACCCACTTGATGTTAACCTCGATACTGACAGCCTTAAGCACGTGTCAGTACTTCGCTTACCTTCATACTTCCTGCATATTATAAGATATCGTTCCACGCTGATGGCCGATAGCGTTGATATTGATCCGTTGCCGAAGAGAAAGCTAAGAAACCCGTACATAGTGCAGCCAACGTCGCCATGTATCCACTCCTGAAATAAATAGATAAAGTGTGTTACAAACAGATTCATGCAAACATGCCCTTCATCACGGCAAACGATGAATGTTGCTTCATATGAATACTTAACATTATTGTATTGGAACACTTAACGTAAGGTCGTGAACACTTAAAATTACTGTATTGGAACACTTAACGTAAGGTCATGAACACTGAACATTACTGTATTGGAACACTTAACGTAAGGTCATGAACACTTAACATTACTGTATTGGAACACTTAACGTAACTGCACATGAACACTTAACATTACTGTATTGGAACACTTAACGTAAGGTCATGAACACTCAACATTACTGTATTGGAACACTTAACGTAAGGTCGTGAACACTTAACATTATTGTATTGGAACACTTAACGTAACTGCACATGAAAACTTAACATTACTGTATTGGAACACTTAACGTAAGGTCATGAACACTCAACATTACTGTATTGGAACACTTAACGTAAGGTCATGAACACTCAACATTACTGTTTTGGAACACTTAACGTAAGGTCATGAACACTTAAAATTACTGTATTGGAACACTTAACGTAAGGTCTTGGACACTGAACATTACTGTATTGGAACACTTAACGTAAGGTCATGAACACTTAACATTACTGTATTGGAACACTTAACGTAACTGTACATGAACACTTAACATTACTGTATTGGAACACTTAACGTTACTGTACATGAACACTTAACATTATTGTATTGGAACACTTAACGTAACTGCACATGAACACTTAACATTACTGTATTGGAACACTTAACATAACAACACACAAACACTTAACATTACTGTATTGGAAAACTTAACGTAAGGTCATGAACACTCAACATTACTGTTTTGGAACACTTAACGTAAGGTCATGAACACTTAAAATTACTGTATTGGAACACTTAACGTAAGGTCTTGGACACTGAACATTACTGTATTGGAACACTTAACGTAAGGTCATGAACACTTAACATTACTGTATTGGAACACTTAACGTAACTGTACATGAACACTTAACATTACTGTATTGGAACACTTAACGTTACTGTACATGAACACTTAACATTATTGTATTGGAACACTTAACGTAACTGCACATGAACACTTAACATTACTGTATTGGAACACTTAACATAACAACACACAAACACTTAACATTACTGTATTGGAAAACTTAACGTAACTGTACATGAACACTTAACATTACTGTATTGGAACACTTAACGTAACTGCACATGAACACTTAACATTACTGTATTGGAACACTTAACGTAACTGCACATGAACACTTAACATTACTGTATTGGAACACTTATCGTAACTGCACATGAACACTTAACGTTACTGTATTGGAACACTTAACGTAACTGCACATGAACACTTAAAATTACTGTATTGGAACACTTAACGTAATGTCATGAACACTTAACATTACTGTATTGGAACACTTAACATAAGGTCGTGAACACTTAACATTACTGTATTGGAACACTTAACGTAAGGTCATGAACACTAAACATTACTGTATTGGAACACTTAACGTAAGGTCATGAACACTGAACATTACTGTATTGGAACACTTAACGTAACTGCACACAAACACTTAACATTACTGTATTGGAACACTGAACGTTACTGTACATGAACACTTAACATTACTGTATTGGAACACTTAACGTAGCTGCACATGGACACTTAACATTACTGTATTGGAACACTTAACGTAACTGCACATGAACTCTTAACATTACTGTATTGGAACACTTAACGTAACTGCACATGAACACTTAACATTACTCTATTGGAACACTTAACGTAACTGCACATGGACACTTACCATTACTGTATTGGAACACTTAACGTAACTGCACATGAACACTTAACATTACTGTATTGGAACACTTAACGTAAGGTCGTTAACACTTAAAATTACTGTATTGGAACACTTAACGTAAGGTCGTGGACACTGAACATTACTGTATTGGAACACTTAACGTAACTGCACATGAACACTGAACATTACTGTATTGGAACACTTAACGTAACTGCACATGGACACTGAACATTACTGTATTGGAACACTTAACGTAACTGCACATGAACACTTAACATTACTGTATTGGAACACTTAACGTAACTCCACATGAACACTTAACATTACTGTATTGGAACACTTAACGTAACTGCACATGAACACTTAACATTATTGTATTGGAACACTTAACATAACTGCACATGAACACTTAACATTACATTACATTTTGCGGGATATAAATATGTACCAGGTGTACAAACTACCTAAGATTACCTGAGCAAAGTTTGCTGAGATGACAAAGGGAAAACACACCACAGTCATCCCAAGATCCGATATTGAAAGGTTGAAGAGCAACGCATCCACCGACGTCCTGAACTTCTTCTCCCGTAGGAACATCACGACGGATACGGAGTTCGTGACAATCCCGAAAATGCCTGCAACGGGATTACATAATCGTATTATGATATAAAACGTCAACGCCAGAGAATAACCACTTTCGATTATCCGTCAAAACAGATTCTATCAGGCAAACTAGCGGTGAAAATTATTTGAATGGATCACTGAAAATCAGTGTTGGCACCAGGTGTTCGCGAAAAGAGTCAGCATGTCCTGCCCTACCGATAGCACCCGCCACTCACACAAATTGCAAATCTGAAGGTAATAAAATGTTTAGGCACGTTTTGACTTTTCTTAGATGCTATTCTAAGATGACTGGTGAATATTCGAATCTGATCGACTAGTAAGTGTGAATTCACAATAGATTCAGCTTCAGTGGATAATAATGCACAAACTTTTGAAATTGAAAAATTGAACATAATAATTCGCTAAACGGCTCTTGAATTCCTCCCTTTTGCCAAAGTTACCTTTTGTAAGAAACTGTCACACACGCTTGACAATTTTGCCGACAATCTCTGTGCCGTTGTTTCTTTCTGCGTGTTTACACTAACAACGTCAGATTGAGTGAACGAGTTAAGAAGTACCGTCCCTGCCTAGAACACTTAATGTCACTGCACGGGAACACTTAACTTTTTGGAAAACATGACGATACAGGGTTAGATAAGTTCCATATTTGCCTCATCGGCAATTTAACATCCCAACCCGGCTTCTTATGCATATGGAATATGGGAACTGAACAAATTCATCCAATCTGGGTAAATTTTGTCTTTATATGCATAATCACACCCGGTAAAGGGTTACTCTTAGGCTCTGTATGTGTCCTCCCAGATAAATCCCGCTTTATGCATACAGATAATAATGGTATCGATGACTCAGACTTAAAGTTAGCCATCTTGAAATCAAAATATGACGAAAATGTAGATATACTGCTGTGTGGAGACTTTAATGCCATAGTAGGAGATAACGATGATTTTATTAAGGTGGACGAAACCGACTCAGATTATATTCCACTTGGTGAGACGTATGTATTTGGCGACAAAGGTCTACGCAAGACAGTAGTGTAAACAGCTATGGGTTGTTACTTCTCGAATTATGTAAAAGCTTCTGTATACGTATTGTCAATGGTAGATCAGTTAGTGACAAAGAGGGAAGTTTTACATGTGTCAGTAATGGGGGCACTAGCTTGGTAGTCTACTTTATCGCATCATAAAACATGTTCAAATATATCATAGATCTAGCTGTGAACTCTGGCCCGGATTCTGATCATCTAACAGTTTCATGTCAGCTAAAACTTTCATGTATTTCCCATAGTGCGCAATATCACAAGCAGACTAATCTTGATTCTGAAGCAATACTCAAGTTCAAACGGCATGACTACGTTAATGAAGAGTTTAAACTCTGATATGGGCAATCATATAGTTTATGATTTTCTTGATGTTGTCCATATGAAAGTTAATGCAGCGACTGCTAAAATTGTCGAATTACTTTAAAGTTTAAAGACTGGTAAAGCACCAGCTGGTATTGACGGTGTTCCTTCTGATGTTTATAAAAATGCTCTTTCCATTGTGTCGTATTAAATATACTTTATAATCTTAAATTTGATCGTGGCGAATTTCCAGATGAGTGGAATATAGGAATGATTGTCCCACTGTATAAAAAGGTGACGCTCGAAATCCGGACAATTACAGGGTAGTTTTGCTTTTAAATATTGTTTAGTAAAATTTTCACTTCAGTACTGGAACTGAGAATACGAAACTTGGTCGAAGTTAATGATATGCTACATGAAGCAGAAGCGGGATTTAGAAATGATTATTCCACCACTGATTTCAACAATCCCTATGTCAGAAATTTCTTGGAAAATCAAACCACAGACTTTATGCCTGTTTCATAGACTTTAAAAATGCCTTCGACTATGTAGATAGAAATAAGTTGTTATATGTGTTATTAAATAGAGGTGTTCATGGTAAAATGTTTATTATCCTTAGAAACATGTATGCAAATATAAAAGCATGTGTAAGGGTTGAAGATGTGAAAACAAGTATTTTTAATACAAGTGGTGTTAGACAAGGATGCATGTTGAGTCCTGTTCTTTTTATACTTTTTATAAACAAGTTTGTACTTGAAATGGACATTCTTGGGCTAAGAGGCATATTTGTGAAAGAAAATGTTGATGAAATCATGTTATTATTATTATTTGCTGATGATGTCACTCTTGTTGACACTCTTATTGTGACAAATGGGGCATTGAATTTAATTTAGATAAGACAAAAGTCTTAAGTTTTAGAAAGGGTGGTTATCTGAGGAAAACTGAGAAATGGTTTTATAAAGGTTCGCAAATTGAAGATGTATCATATTTCAAATACCTTTGTCTACTATTCTCTTCAAGGCTTGTTTGGACTAAAGCATGTGATACACTAGCTATTCAAGCAAAGAAGGCGACTTGTCCTGTGTTATATATGATAAAGAAATTCCCATCTCTCCCATTTTCTACTGCTGCTAAAATATTTGATTCAAAGGTTGCTCCTGTTCTTTCATATGGCTCAGAAAAATGGAGATGTGCCTATGAAAAAAGCATTGAAAAGGTTCAAAGTAATTTCTTTAAAAGAGTTCTTTCCGTTGGAAAACGAACATCAACAAATGCAATTCTAGGGGAACTGAGAAAAACATCATTGTGTGTACACTATTACAGTCGTTGTATCAAGTATTGATGTCGACTACTTAGATCACATGAAACAAGATATCCGTATGCCTGTTACCATATGTTAAAAGCATTTGACGAAAATGATCAAACTAACTGGGTTTCTTATATACGACAATTATTGTTTTAAACTGGGTTTTCATATGTGTGGTTGTCTCAGGATTGCGGCGATGTGAAATGCTTCATGGTTATATTCAAACAACGACGTAAAGATATATAATTCTAAAACTGGCATTACAAAATCACCAATTCTTCTTTCCTTGTTATTTATTCATCTTATGAATCATTACTCGAACCAGAAAAGTATCTGTATACTTTAGTATGTGAAAGAGATCTTCTTAGAGCTTTATGTAAATTCCGTTGTTTAGGCCATAATCTGAATACAGAAAAATCGATTTAATACAACCACAGAGTCATCGATAAGTTTATTAGTAAATGTAACCGCTATGAAATAGAAAATGAATACCACTTTTTGTTAATTTGTCCTTTGTATAAAAGTAGTGGAGAAAATTTAATTCCAAAATGTTACCATGTGCAACCATCTGTTCCAAAATGTATCAGTCTTCTTTCTACCAGAAATTATTCTGTTATAAAAACATGTCCATATATTTAAATTAAAAGACATTTACCAAGGTAAATACAAATGTAACACATATGAACGTTTGTTGTAGGAAAATATGTGCATGTGCATAGCATATATTATTCATGTTAATGAACTCTGGGCCATGTGTGAAGCCCATTTCTGGTGTCCCCCGCCGTGATATTGTTGGAATATTGCTAAAAGCGGCGTAAAACTATACTCACTCACCCACTCTGGGCCATGTGGCCTTCATTCATGAATAAACTACTACTTCTTCTTCTTCTTCTTCTTCTGCTTCTTCTTCCACAGAAGCTGGTTTGCAGTACTTTTTGCACACAGGACACTGCCTATTATTGGTTACAAGTTGAACAATTGAAAGAATGTTGTTAGATGATAAATAGAATCTCCCCCGTGTGTCTTTGGACATAAAAAATACCAACATCGACAAGTCTGGGAGTTTGAGGCTTGATTCGCTCTCCATATCAGCTGTCAACGGTGGAGAACCGGGTTAGAACTGCTCCCCAGCATCCGGTTGCTTGTCATTCAATCAGTCAAAAAATCGTTATTTCTGTATGTAGGACCCTGGGCCCGTGTGCATACATATAGAACAAGGCCAAAGGTAGGTTACATTCACATACATTTACATCTCTTTTAAAGAGCATGGTAAATATTAAGGAAAACATGTTCAAATTATATGTATTATTCGTGGGAAAAAGTTTCTAAATATTAGGGTTGTCACGATAAATCGAAATATCAATATATTGCTATTGGTAAGCACTTAAAGTCAATAAATCGATTGTTGAATCAGTTTCCGATCAATAGTATCGATTTCAGTTAGGGATATCGATAGTTTCGATTGTATTTACCATATCAATGAAATACATGCAATGCTGTTCAAATTTGGGTTTCTTTTGATCATGAGTGGTAGTAATTTACACATGGTAATGTGGAAGTTTCTTTTTCTTAAATTATTAGGTTAAAGAAAAAACAAATCAGTCATATCTCAAACTTTACTTTTTATTTGTTGTTATGGTTATCACATTCAAAGGAAACTTCAGTTCCAAGGTTTAATTCAACTCTAAAATCCATTTAAAATGATACACTGAAAACTATCGATATTTATCGCAATAGTTGCTTGCAATAGCAATAGTTATCGCAATAGTTTCTTTCAATATCAAAAGTTATCGCAATAGTTGCTTGCAATATCAATAGTAATGGCAATAGTTTCTTTCAATATCAATAGTTATCGCAATAGTTGCTTGCAATATTAATAGTTATGGCAATAGTTCCTTTCAATATCAATAGTTATCGCAATAGTGATTTCCAGACCAGTAGTCACCCCTACTTAAAATTAAAAATACTGACATGTAAGTTTTGCGGTAGATACTTCATTCTAATTTTGTAATAAGTTGGACATGAAATGAAACTCATCTTCTATACCGAGTTTACAGACTGGATATATTCTCAGTGATATGTCTATTGTTTTCCACCTACTTTCGTTTATTTTTAAAAGTATAACCTACTTTATAACTAAGTATACTTATAACTATTTACTATTTTCATGGATTTCCCGTTAAAGTACCAGTTATTTTCTTGATGAAAACCTACTTCCCTAACTAAAACCTACAGTGTTAGATTTGTCTAAATTTACAGTTAAACGCCACGTATATACATAGCTAATGTATCTAACGGACTGGACACTCAAACCAAAATATTGTCATCACTGAAAAGTAACATACGAGTTTCCACGACATCCGGGAACATCTGGATACCATGATTTCCACTGTGTTAATTTTCTACAACAAGTTCCTTTATTAATAAAGAAAACAACATTAGGCTTAACATACACCCTTGCCTTAAGCCGAATGGACAATAAAGCCTGTAAATTGCAATCATCATAATCGAACATAGCATTTTACTGAGGAATATACACCTTTAAATGTTTGCACCAATTTCCCACTTAGACCATAACAAGACAACAATTTCCATAATTCAATTCGTTCTGCAGTATCAATAACAAAAAATGTTCTCCTCCGTTTACACTATTTATTTTCGACAATAACATATAATGTGTAAATGTGATCTTCAATTGACTATCCGTGTCTAAAAACTATTTGATTTGTTTTCAGTGACTTTATTCATAATATTTGCCCACTGCATTGGACGGTCATCCAGAAGACAAGTATATAAGTATTTAATTTATTTAAAGTGTTTTATTGGTTGCTAATTCTATTGTAACTACATATTTGCCTGCTATTTCTACTGTCACTACATCTTTGCCTGCTATTTCTACTGTCACTACATCTTTGCCTGCTAATTCTACTGTCACTACATCTTTGCCTGCTAATCCTACTGTCACTACATCTTTGCCTGCTAATTCTACTGTCACGACATCTTTGCCTGCTAAGTCTACTGTCACTACATCTTTGCCTGCTAATTCTACTGTCGCGACATCTTTTCCTGCTAATTCTACCGTCACTACATCTTTGCCTGCTAATTCTACCGTCAACACATCTTTGCCTGATATTTCTACCGTCACGACATCTTTGCCTGCTAAGTATACTGTCACTACATATTTGCCTGCTAATTCTACTGTCACTACATCTTTGCCTGCTAAGTCTACTGTCACGACATCTTTGCCTGCTAATTCTACTGTCACTACATCTTTGCCTGCTAATTCTACTGTCACAACATCTTTGCCTGCTAATTCTACTGTAACGACATCTTTGCCTGCTAATTCTACTGTCACTACATCTTTTCCTGCTAAGTCTACTGTCACTACATCTTTGCCTGCTATTTCTACCGTCACGACATCTTTGCCTGCTAAGTATACTGTCACTACATCTTTGCCTGCTAATTCTACTGTCACTACATCTTTGCCTGCTAATTCTACCGTCACGACATCTTTGCCTGCTAATTCTACTGTCACTACATCTTTGCCTGCTAATTCTACTGTCACTACATCTTTGCCTGCTAATTCTACTGTAACGACATCTTGCCTGCTAATTCTACTGTCACTACATCTTTTCCTGCTAATTCTACTGTAACTACATCTTTGCCTGCTATTTCTACCGTCACTACATCTTTGCCTGCTAATTCTACTGTCACTACATCTTTGCCTGCTAATTCTACCGTCACGACATCTTTGCCTGATATTTCTACCGTCACTACATCTTTGCCTGCTAATTCTACTGTCACTACATCTTTGCCTGCTAATTCTACTGTCACTATATGTCCACGTGGACATGTCCACTACTGTCACTATATGTCCACGTGCTGATTGTACTGTCACTACATCTTTGCCTGATAATTCTACTGTCACGACATCTTTGCCTGATAATTCTACTGTCACGATATCTTTGCCTGCTAATTCTACTGTCACTATATGTCCACGTGCTGATTGTACCGTCACTACATCTTTGCCTGCTTATTTGAGACCCCCTTCATGGGAGAGCGGAAGGTTGGTGGTTCGATCCTTGGCCGTGTTACACCAAAAGACGTTACAAGATGGGACTTGTTGTTACCCTGTCTGGCGCTTGGCATTAAGGAGAGAAAAACAAGGACTGATCGGTTCTGAGTCAGTATACTACTTCTACTATCGCAATATGCTTATTCTACTACTAGCACAACAAGCGGAAACAAACCTAGGGCTCGTTCCACAGAACAATGTTTGTGTCAAGATGATAGTAAGTCCAATACTCCAACATGGACAGTCGAAACGCTAAGTTCGCTTTGTGGACCCGGCGGCAGATAATGAGAAATGAAACGTTCAGACATTGAACCTTATCAGAAAAATAAAAAAGCACATACCGAATGTAAGAAGGACCATCGCACATATTAAATTCTCCCAGGGTCTCAGCCTGAAATGATAACTACTGTCATTTCCGAAATCGGTGATGTTCATGATCCTCCATCAACTGATACGCTGATAACAGAAACTAGCCCTAAAGAACGCGGAGCGGCTAAGTCAGCATTGATCCATGTCCTGAAATGAAGTCCTGCGATGAAGCCTTGTCACACCTTTGTAACCTTCGTGTGAGAAACACGGAGTTCTGAGTGCGTTAAACGCGACAGTTAGACAAGGTCGTCTTTCGGTGACGTCGTTCTCTTTGCGTCGGTAAGCGTTGTTGTTCGCGACCTGACATAGCAACAAGGCACCGCAGTCTCGCGTTATTAGGGAATGGGCAGACCGTGTAAGAGCTGACGTCTTTCAATACTGTGATAATAACATTTGTTAATTCACGAAGCGACGACCACATTTCACCTCATTTCACCTCACCTCACCCCACTCCACCTCACCTCACCTCACCCCATCCACCTCACCTCACCTCACCCATCCCACATCACCTCACCCCACCCCACCTCACCTCACCCCATCCACCCACCTCACCTCACCCCACCTCACCCACCCCACCTCACCTCGATCCCCCTCACCTCACCCCATCCCACCCCACCCCACCTAACCTCCTCACCTCACCCCACCCACCCCACCCCACCCCACCCCACCCCAACCAACCCCAACCAACCTCACCTCACCTCACCTGAACACTTCAATCACATTGTATACAAACGTCACAAGTTGATACAGGTAGTTGATGCAGGTGTCAAACAATATCATGTACTTGTTGATGGCCGATGTCACTGCGGTAGAGTAGCCTAGTTGTCAAAGCGTTCGCTCATCAAGCCGAAGGCCCAGTTTCGATTTCCCACATGGGAACAATGTGTGAAGTCCATTTATGGTGTCCCCTGCAGTGATATTGCTGGAATATGACTAAATATGGCGTAAAACCATACTCACTCACTCACTCTCACTGTATGATAGACATTGAACACAAATAAATCACTATTGCTGTGTATATATTCCATCCCGATTACTTTCACCTGTGAAGCATTTGTTTTCCAAGAATGGGGTTCTGAAATCACATTTTATTACAATTTTTAATGGATCTAATTGGTTGAGGGTGAAAGTGACTAAACTCTGAAAAAATCAGATGTGGCGTAAAAATATATGTGAGCGGCTGGATTTCCTGATCGACAACATCTTTGTCAAATTTGGGGAGAGAACATTTAAAGCAGTGAGTTGGGGTTAACGTTGTTTGGGACATTATATCAGTAATATTACGGCGTGTCAGCTTGATGTGGGAGGAAAGCCATCAGTGATGCAGGTCTCAGATTTTACAATTTTGGTAAAACCCACGTGAACGGGTATGGTGACAAACCTAAAAACATAATCGGGGCGAACCGGGATTCGAACCCACAATCATGTGTCTGACGTGCCCAAGCGACACAATATTGCACAGCGAATTGCCGCGCCCTGGGTATCCTTGCATAGAGATACAACATTATAGCAACCTCTACACCAAGCTGCACAAGAGAGATGATTTCGATTTTCCCAAAGAGTGAGTGAGTATTCTTTTACGCCGCTTTTTGCAATATCCCAGCAATATCACGGCGGGGGAAACCAGAAATGGGCTTCACACATTGAACCCAGCTGGGGAATCGAACCCGGGTCTTCGGCGTGACGAGCCAACGCTTTAACCACCAGGCTACCCGACCGTCCCTTTTCCCAAAGAGTGACTCCATCCAAGTAATGAGAGGTATATATACATGATATGTTGTGATAAGCAAATTAAAATTATAAACCGATAATAGGGTGTAAAGATGTAAAGTACGATTAACACAAGGAATGGAACCAGATCTATACTGAGGAATAAATACAGATAATTATATGAGCATGTGTAGCTGATTTTACGAAATGAGAGTCAGAATTCTTGTATTTCCCGAGCTAGAGCCACGGTAATACACGTGTACAAGAATTCTTGCACGGGTTTCAGAATGACATACATGCGAGTGTAATAATTGCTTTATTACACATTATTTCTCAGTCGTTTTGAGTTCCATGCTTTGATCACGACCGTCGTTTGTCTTCAGCTATGACGTCATTTCTAGTGTGACATCATTCCGATCTTACGTCACAATAAGCTTCGAATGACGTCAACAATGACGTCCGGAAGACGGAAACAATACACAGGTGCCCTTGCAGTGATATTTGCCCCAGCGCATATACGAGTTATATCAACTCGGTTATTTCTAAACCTGTGGGTAATACAAAGTTGCAACAAGCTGATTCGATACTACGTAAAATTTTCTATTGCATTCATAGATTCAGATCTTCATAAGTTGTGTTTTCTTCTAGAATACTATTAGTGAATTACCCCTCTGTCGAATTATATACCGTCAGCTCCAGGTTATGACGTCTATATTTCACAATTGCACAGATACCATGTTTAAATATCATATTTATCTCACTATATGAATTGTGAATGATAATTGATCTCTCTATTCAAAGGAATAGTTTGTTGTGTTAGACAGCACTCATATATATCCCAGCAACCTTACAAAGGTCTGCGAATAGATATAAAACGTCAACGCCAGAGAATAACCAGTCTCGATTATCCGACGGAGCGGATTCCATTTGGCGTAGAAGGCAAAGTAGCGGTAAAACTTAAATTGACCACTGAAAATCAGTGTTGACACCAGGTGTTCGCGAAAAGGGCAAGCATGTCCTGCCGTACCAGTTGCACTCACCACTGACACGATTTGCATGAAAATGTATTTGTTGCTTGGCACCGCACAGCAGTGTGTTTTTTTATTTTGAACAACGTCCCGCGCCACTGGGGTACTGGGGTACGCCTTACCCCCGATCCATTAAATCACTTCTAGCCACTAGAAAAGGATTCTTGGAAACTTAACTAACTTACCACTTCTAAATACAAATGAAATAATACATCTATATTTTATAAGACCTCCATTTGACATAAATGACAGTGTTTATAATTACAGCTTTTACTTTGTATTTTAGCGCAGCCTTTATCCAACTTTCCCGAAACGCATTAGTTCCAACTTCAACTGTCCAATAGTCAACTTTTTGTCGAGCTGTGGTGTCTCCATTTACTAACTTTTGAGTTACAAGCTCTTTCTTGTAAGATTTCAAAGAGCGCCACACGACGCTTGCTAAAAAAATGTTACAACATTCAAGACCTCTGTATAAAAGTTTTCAAAACGTTTTATTGCAGACATGTGGAGGACATTCACAATGTGACGCATGAGTGACTAAAATGATGATCGAAGTAAGTCGTTATTCGGACTTGCATCATATGTTCCCATGTTGTTGTTTTTCAGGTGAACAATTGACTTGCCTTTGCATGTGTTTGTGGCGGGTGCCACTGGTGGGGCAGGATACAATCACCTTTTCACGAGCACGTGGTATCATCATCATTTGACAGTGATTCATAAGCACATGATCATAATATATTCGGAATCCTACTCATATTTCTTGAGGATATGGAAAGGGTTTTGTTGCTTTTATTTATTCACATCAAAGGACCAAAGGGCATGCTATTAATACTCCCAAACCATTACACAAGAAAGCAGTATTTTGCACCAAACATGATCCAAACAGTGTTCAGAGTACTTTTGGAATGGAAAAAAAACTGGTTCACATAAAGGCCTCAATTATACTCCCAACAATCGGTGTTTAGTGTACTTAAGAAATGGACAAAAGGGTTCACCTGAAGCCCCAATTATGCTCCTCCAATCAGTGTTTCGTGTATTAGTGATGAAAAAAAATGGTTTACATTAAGCCCCAATCATGCTCCTCGAAGCAGTGTTTCGTGTATCCAGTCAGTCTTTAGTACTCTTCAGGGAGGCCAAAAATGGATCACTTGAAGCCGTTATCACGCTCCCTCCAATCAGTCTTTAGTGCACTTTTGGGAAGGAACAAACTGGTTCAAGTGAAGCCCTAATCATGTTCCCTCCAATCAGTCTTTAGTGCGCTTTAGGAAAGGAACAAAACTGGTTCACATGAAGCCCTAATCATGCTCCCTCCAATCAGTCTTTAGTGCGCTTTAGGAAAGGAACAAAAACTGGTTCACATGAAGCCCTAATCATACTCCCTCCAATCAGTCTTTAGTGCGCTTTAGGGAAGGAACAAATTGGTTCACATGAAGACCTAATCATGTTCCCTCCAACCAGTGTTTAGTGCGCTTTAGGAAAGGAACCAAACTGGTTCACATGAAGCCCTAATCATGTTCCCTCCAATCAGTCTTTAGTGAGCTTTAGGAAAGGAACAAAACTTGTTCACATGAAGCCCTAATCATGCTCCCTCCAATCAGTCTTTAGCGCGCTTTAGGGAAGGAACAAATTGGTTCACATGAAGCCCTAATCATGCTCCCTCCAATCAGTCTTTAGTGCGCTTTAGGGAAGGAACAAAACTTGTTCACATGAAGCCCTAATCATGCTCCCTCCAATCAGTCTTTAGTGCGCTTTAGGGAAGGAACAAATTGGTTCACATGAAGCCCTAATCATGCTCCCTCCAATCAGTCTTTAGTGCGCTTTAGGGAAGGAACAAATTGGTTCACATGAAGACCTAATCATGTTCCCTCCAACCAGTGTTTAGTGCGCTTTAGGAAAGGAAACAAACTGGTTCACATGAAGCCCTAATCATGTTCCCTCCAATCAGTCTTTAGTGAGCTTTACGAAAGGAACAAAACTTGTTCACATGAAGCCCTAATCATGCTCCCTCAAATCAGTCTTTAGCGCGCTTTAGGGAAGGAACAAATTGGTTCACATGAAGCCCTAATCATGCTCCCTCCAATCAGTCTTTAGTGCGCTTTAGGGAAGGAACAAAACTTGTTCACATGAAGCCCTAATCATGCTCCCTCCAATCAGTCTTTAGTGCGCTTTAGGGAAGGAACAAATTGGTTCACATGAAGCCCTAATCATGCTCCCTCCAATCAGTCTTTAGTGCGCTTTAGGGAAGGAACAAATTGGTTCACATGAAGACCTAATCATGCTCCCTCCAATCAGTCTTTAGTGCGCTTTAGGGAAGGAACAAAACTTGTTCACATGAAGCCCTAATCATGCTCCCTCCAATCAGTCTTTAGTGCGCTTTAGGGAAGGACAAAACTGGTTCACATGAAGCCCTAATCATACTCCCTCCAATCAGTCTTTAGTGCGCTTTAGGGAAGGAACAAATTGGTTCACATGAAGCCCTAATCATGCTCCCTCCAATCAGTCTTTAGTGCGCTTTAGGGAAGGAACAAAACTTGTTCACATGAAGCCCTAATCATACTCCCTCCAATCAGTCTTTAGTGCGCTTTAGGGAAGGAACAAAACTTGTTCACATGAAGCCCTAATCATGCTCCCTCCAATCAGTCTTTAGTGCGCTTTAGGGAAGGAACAAAACTTGTTCACATGAAGCCCTAATCATGCTCCCTCCAATCAGTCTTTAGTGCGCTTTAGGGAAGGAACAAAACTTGTTCACATGAAGCCCTAATCATGCTCCCTCCAATCAGTCTTTAGTGCGCTTTAAGGAAGGAACAAAACTTGTTCACATGAAGCCCTAATCATGCTCCCTCCAATCAGTCTTTAGTGCGCTTTAGGGAAGGAACAGAGTGGTTCACATGAAGCCCTAATCATACTCCCTCCAATCAGTCTTTAGTGCGCTTTAGGGAAGGAACAGAGTGGTTCACATGAAGCCCTAATCATGCTCCCTCCAATCAATCTTTTCTGCACTTATGGAATGGACACTTCCTATTACAAATGTTTTGGGTTTTTTTCAGTTTTAAGATTCCAGCCACATGACAACAGCCTCTAAGTATAACAGACACACCAGGGTAGCATGACAGTCGTCAGAGATCCTGGCCATCTCCATTATAATCTGCCTCAGCACAAGCATGAGGATCGGAGATACGAGCCGGGCACATCCCGACAATCGTGTGCCAGTGGTTAACTCGTAAAACTATAAATTAGATTGTTGTTTTGTTTCTTTGTTGTTTAACGCCGCACTCAGCAATATTCCAGGTGTATGATGACCGTCTGTAAATAATCGAGTATGGACCGGACAATCCAGTGATTGACATCATGAGCGTCGATCCACGCTATTGGGATACGATGACATGTATCAACCAAGTCAGAAGGCCTGACCACCTGATCCCGTATGTCGGCTCTTACGACAAGCAAAGTCGCCTTTTAAGGCAAGAATGGGTTGCTGAAGACCTATCCTCTACCTTGATCTTCACGGGTCTATTTATCAGAAATAAAATACAAAGAGATTGCAATAAAAGTTGATAACATTTTTATTAATATATTAGAATACACTGCATATGCTGATTAGGCACATGGCAAGGGCTCCATTAGGCAACTGTAGCACTGTGGTCCAGCACTAAACACGCCCAGCACGTGTCATACACACACAACATGTTCCCACATATACAGCGTTGCTAAACATATATAGTATGTTTCCACAAACAGGTTTTTGCCAAATATATAGCTGGTTTCCACACACATATATAGTATGTTTCCACAGACAGGTTTTTGCCAAACATATAGCTGGTTTCCACACACTTATATATAGTATGTTTCCACAAACAGGTTTTTGCCAAACATATAGCTGGTTTCCACACACATATATATAGTATGTTTCCACAAACGGTTTTTTGCCAAACATATAGCTGGTTTCCACACACATATATAGTGTGTTTCCACAAACAGGTTTTTGCCAAACATATAGCTGGTTTCTACACACATATATAGTATGTTTCCACAAACGGGTTTTTGCCAAACATATAGCTGGTTTCCACACACATATATAGTATGTTTCCACAAACGGGTTTTTGCCAAACATGCAGCTTGTTTCCACACACACATATAGTACATGCTTCCACATGCATTTAGTATGTGTTGAACAGAGCGCACACAAGCAGTGTTTCCACACACTATAGCATGTAGTGTTCTGACACATAATGATTGCAATACATTGTACGTACACAGCACTCTTAAGTCTACTAGCGTGATGTCATCCTGTGACATTATCTAACTACATCCAGAAAATATACCACTCAACATTCGATAGGGATATCTGAGTATGGTGACGTGAAAAGGGGTTTAATATGCACGTGTGTGTGTGTGTGGGTGTGGTGTGGGTGTGGCTGCTTGTACTAATCCAGAATGATGCCGATTTTATCGTGCTAGCCCACTGAGATACCATGCCGCCATTTAACATGAATACCCCACTCAGTAACAGTATACGGACTACCGAGCCGACCAATCCTTGTTTAGCCCCTTAATGCTGAGCGCCAGACAGTGCAACAAGTAAAATCTTTTAATGTCTTTTGATATGACGTGGCTGGGGTTCGAATCCTGGAAGCTCTACCACAAGACCACGGAGGCGGTCAATCTGAGTATGGAAATGTGACTTGACTTTGTGATTGGCTGCTTGGAGATGATGTCATACAAATAGTATCCCATATTGCCATGCAACTGGAGCCTGTTCAGCTTCATGTAAAGATAATAGGAGTAAGTACAAAATTCAAGTACGCCAGCTGCCGTCCTCTAGTAACGTAGCAGTATGACACAGCAGAGTATCCCTCTCAAATGTTGAGTAATACATCTGACTCAGGCTTTGAAATAGTGGTGAAAGCTCCAGGCTATTTACATGTAGCATAATGTCCCAACAAGATGCATGGCACAGCAATAGCAATATTGAACTCATCCTTGCCAACCAGGGATTTTTTTCTCCATGTTGGACATACTTCCACACACATAGAAACTAAAGAGTCCTGCTGACGACGGATACACAAAATCATTCAGAAAATGTCATAAGTTCATAGTTGATCCCATATTGATTGACAGCAATCTACATCCTATATATTGATTGACATCAATCTACAACCTTTATATTGATTGACAGCATTCTGCATTCCCTATATTGATTGACATCAATCTGCAAACCATTACATTGATTGACAGCAATCTACAACCTTTATACTGATTGACAGCAATCTGCATTCCATAATATTGATTGACAACAGTCTGCACCCCATTAGCGAAACAGAAAGAGTGAGTTTGTGAGTTGGATTTAAAGCCGTTTTAAACAGTATTCCAGTTATATCACGGCGTGTCAGCTTAATGTGGGAGGAAAGCCCAAAGTGATGCAGGTCTCAGACGTTTGGTGAAACCCCCGAGCACGGGTATGGTGCTGACAAACCTAGAAACATGATCGGGGCGAACCAGAATTAAAACTCACAATCATAGGTTTCTGGCGTGCCCAAGGGACGCAACTCTGCAGAGCGAATTCTAGCACCTTAGATGGCTGGGCCACTCAAAAACAGAAAGAAACATTTATTAAAAGACATATGAGGAGTCAAGCCGTATTTTAGACCTAGTCCACATCATAGGAAATTTGAATAAGTTCTTTAAACACTGTCAAAAACAAGTATCATAATACTGATTTATCTTATTATCTCCAACTAGTGCTGTGTATTTTTTCAAATATTAATTAACTTTGTCATCACTGGGGACCATTAGGGCTCAACGAGGGACTCTACAGGTTAAAAATGGGCATTATTCATTTTCTAAGCATTTTTCGCAGTTCATGATCCCTAAATGTGTTTTGTTCTGAAAAGAATTTTCTATACAAGTTACAACATGGCAATCAGTATCAAAATAAGGACAAAAAGTTAATGTCTTGTGCTATAGAATTTCTTTTCAATATGCCAAATAAATACAAAACAGTTGTTTGTGTTGAAGAGGTTACTTTCCGATTACATGTAGAAACTAATCAAATACCAAAAAATTACAAACAAACATGTCTTACAACGTAGTTTAAATCACACACAGCATTTTTATTGATCTTTTCACTTTTGCAAAACTACTCCTTAAGCCTTGTCCTTAAAATATAACATAAAATTGGTTTTATGGGGGAATAGGTTTTTTCTGTAATCAAACATAATCAATGCCATCTTATTAAGTTCTTATTCTTATTTCAAGTTAAGTCTTGTTATAGCACAATCTCAATGTTTTACATGGCAAAAGAATTTTTTTTTATTCTTAAGAAACTTAAAAAAAAGAATAAAATGTGGAGTCATAACATATTAAAAAATGTCAGTATTGTATATATGCACAATATGTGGACTGGGTCATGTGACCATATAACTAGCCCATCATGTGACCAAATAGGAAGTCTGTCATGTGACCGTCTGTCAAACCAATACAGATACAAATGTACAATCTTCTCAAAAGAAACTAAATTCACACATATATCCTACATCTTCAAAAGAATAATATGAAGTTAACATTACAAAGAGTAAGAGGACACTATCAACAGCATTTTTTAAAATAAGAGACAATTCTGGCATCTTGTATGTCTATTGAAAAACATTGATACTACATATTTTGAGTGAATCTACAGTGCACCAGCTGGGTAGCATAAGAAACTGACCATTTGACGTGTGGGGGTGGGGTGGGGTGTGGCGGTGTGGGGGGTTGGTGGGGTTGTCAAGTAAGGTGGGGTCTGAGATTCAAATACTTTTCCCAAGAATATTCTGGAGGAAATTAATTTTGCCCAATGTTCTTAAAAAATATATAAAATGTTCCATAACGTTTAATGTCCTGAACAAATGTCCTGTGAACAAAAATATAATCAAGTCTTTAAAAGGCATTTAGAAGTGATACATATAAGGAAGAGAGTTTATGGATGTCAACTTCTTTATTATGAGGAAACGTCAGAGGACATACTTACTCATCAGGAGAATATGCACCTGATGAGGGAGTAAGTATATACCGTATTTGACCTAATGAGCACCCACATTGATATTTGCCCAATATATTGGCAAGTGAACAAACCCAATTAGCACCTCTTCCGAATGATCAATGTACACAAGACTTATTTATTGGTGTGTTATATGTACCCTTAATTATTGGCAATTAAATTCTGAAAAAAATATATCTGTCGTGTATAATACGCACAGACTTTTTTTAGTATCATTTCTGGTACATAAACTGAGAAATTTACAATCTTTCAACTCTGTTTTTTTTCACCAAAATTATATTCTAATAAGAGCCCCCTATTTCTAATTTTGAGAGTGCCCTTGGCACTTTTTATGTCGAATACAGTACTCCTCAAAGTAAAGAAGTTGACATCCATAAATCCTCTTCATTAAAATAAATAATGTTCGTCTCCTAACAGAGAAATTATCTGTGACCGAAAAAACAACCCTTCTCCCCACACACCCAGGGTATGAAATGGTCAGTACCGTATTCCACGTAATAAGCACCCCGCTCTAATAAGCGCCCACGGCGATATTTGCTATTATATTGGCTCGTGAACAATCCCAATTAGCACCCCTTTCGATTGATCAATGTACACACGACTTATTTATTCGTGTATAGTACGCACTCGTGTGTTATATGTCTCTTAATTATGGACAATTAAATTCTGGAAAAATATATCTGTCGTATATAAACATTTTAGGCTGTCAACATAAACCACAAAATTTATTGTCTTTCAACTCTTGTTTATTTTTCACCAAAATAATATTCTAACAAGAGCCCCCTATTTCTAATTTTGAGAGCGCCCTGGACGCTTATTACATGGAATACGGTATGTACAGAAGTTGTGAGGAATATGGCCGACATACTGAACTCACTGGTCCGGAGTATATTTAACATGATATAAAATATCTGAAATAATAACAACACAAGAATATACATACAACTCATAACAGTAAATACATCGTGATGTTCCCATCTCTGACTAGATAATCCAGCTGTCACATTGTCACAAGCATGAGACAAACGTAAGTTAAGGCGTTAAAAAAATATCAACCCTCTTGTAAGTTTGAGTTTCAGAGATGATGGCGATGGGCTTGTTAGAAATATAATGAACACCATCAGTACTACTCTTGACATACTAATCGTAGAATGAGCAGGGATGTCACAATTCATCAATACATTGATGCAGCCTTAATATTCTCAGACGATTTGATTCGCGATACACATTTACCTGACTTTTCGATAATTTGTATTGATTCATATTTTAATCCTGTATCGTTTTTCACATGGACCATTCGTTCAAATTCAACTTGTTCAGTTAGGGGGCACATCTAATGTATTTTGCAATTTGATATAATTAATAACAGAAAGTACTTATGTTGACACTCCAGGATTAATGGAATGAGACATTTTTATTTTCAAATAGGAGTCAAGGTATTCAGGATGTTTCAAGCCTTTTAACTAGTTCCGATGCATATGAAACATAAAACTTCACACAAAAATGCTGCAAATTAAGTATCATGACACGTATTGTATCTTGAGTGAGTGAGTGAGTTGGGTTTAACACCGCTTTTAACAGTATTCCAGTTATATCAAGGCGGGTAAGCTTAATGTGGGAGGAAAGCCCGAAGTGATGCAGGTCTCAAACATAATCAGGGCGAACCATGGTTCGAACCCAAAATCATAGGTTTCTGGCTTGCCCAAGGGATGCAACTCTGCACAGTAAATCACAGCGATTTAGATGACTGGGCCACCCGTGCCCCCTATTGTATCTTGAACCAAGTTTTGCTATATATCATATTGGAAGATAGCCCTTAGGTGACATCCTTAAGAATAAGCTTTCTGTGCTAAAGGCAGCTGAAATGTCAGAGGTTGATACAATATACAAGAGTCATACCACAAGTTGTAGAATGAGGCACATAGCAGTAAAGGGATTCTCAGCAACAACTACCTGAAGCGTCTGTGGCTGACATTAGTTACCAGTATCATACCACTAGTTGTAGAAGGGGTACCCGGTAGGATGAAGTGTTAGTGTTTTGTATTCTACTCTAAAAATGTTAAGGGCCACCAGATCTTTCATATTACAATAGTTAATACGCCATGAGGTGAGGTGAGGTGAAATGGGGTTTGACATCACGTCCAAGATTATTGCACTTATATAGCGACGTGCATGTACGTGTGTGTGTGGCTGCTTGTACTTGTCCGGACTGATGCCGATTTATAGTGCTACCTCACTGAGATACCATGCCGCATTTTAACATGAATACCCCACTTTGACACAGTATACTGACTCCGAGCCGACCAGTCCTTGTTTTAACCCCTTAATGCCGAGCGCCAGACAGGGTAACAACAAGTACAATCTTTTAATGTCTTTTGGTATGACGCGGTCGGGGATCGAACCCCGGACCTTCCCCTCTCCGGGCGGACGCTCTACCACTAGACCACGGAGGCGGTCCTAATCCGCCATGACATGACAGACTAATTATGGTCATATGAAAACAATTGATTGGTCCTTAACTTTATTGTCTGCCAGCTGCTGAGGAAACAAATCAACAATTCACTAATGTACTAGAATTTTCACTGGTATAAACATCTGTTTCTTTACCAGCTGCTTCTGAAACTGCACAGCACCAAGAATAAAGCTTTCACTAAAACTAAATTGATATGGAATATTTGATATGTAAAAATATGATATAGTTCTTCATACTGATTACATGATAAAAATGTATGAAACCTGGTTATGATAAATAAATAACATCAAACTCTGATATTATCTTTTTCAAATGCACCATTTACATAAGTAAAACACCAAATATAAGGAAACACAGTTGACATACTTGATTGAACAGCTTAATGGTCCTCATGTTCATGTCTATCAACTGACATCAGAACATGCCACCCTAGGACCAACAGGGACATTGTAGAAGCAATGGTACTGGACACCCTAGGACCAATAGTACAAGACACCCTAGGACCAATGGTACAGGACACCCTAGGACCAATAGTACAGGGCACCCTAGGACCAACTGGGACATTGTAGAAGCAATGGTACAGGACACCCTAGGACCAATAGTACAGGGCACCCTAGGACCAACTGGGACATTGTAGAAGCAATGGTACTTGACACCCTAGGACCAATAGTACATGACACCCTAGGACAAATGGTACTGGACACCCTAGGACCAATGGTACAGGACACCCTAGGGATAATAGTACTGGACACTCTAGGACCAATGGTACAGGACACCCTAGGACCAACTGGGACATTGTAGAAGCAATGGTACTGGACACCCTAGGACCAATGGTACAGAAGACCCTAGGGCCAACTGGGACATTGTAGAAGCAATAGTACAGGACACCCTAGGACAAATGGTACTGGACACCCTAGGACCAATGGTACAGGACACCCTAGGGCCAATAGTACTGGACACTCTAGGACCAATAGTACTGGACACCCTTGGACCAATGGTACAGGACACCCTAGGACCAATGGTACTGGACACCCTAGGACCAATAGTTCAGAGCACCCTAGGACCAACTGGGACATTGTAGAAGCAATAGTACAGGACACCCTAGGACAAATGGTACTGGACACCCTAGGACCAATGGTACAGGACACCCTAGGGCCAATAGTACTGGACACTCTAGGACCAATAGTACTGGACACCCTTGGACCAATGGTACAGGACACCCTAGGACCAATGGTACAGGACACCCTAGGACCAATGGTACTGGACACCCTAGGACCAATAGTACAGGACACCCTAGGACAAATGGTACTGGACACCCTAGGACCAATGGTACAGGTCACCCTAGGACCAATGGTACTGGACACCCTAGGACCAATGGTACTGGACACCCTAGGATCAACAGGGACATTGTAGAAGCAATGGTACTGGACACCCTAGGACCAATGGTACTGGACACCCTAGGGCCAATAGTACAGGACACCCTAGGACCAATGGTACTGGACACCCTAGGACCAACAGGTACATTGTAGAAGCAATGGTACTGTACACCCTAGGATCAATAGTACAGGACACCCTAGGACCAATAGTACAAGACACCCTAGGACAAATAGTTCAGGACACCATAGGACATAGAACATATAGGATACATTACTACTCCTTGAAAGAATACACAATCTTTTTGTTAAAAAACCCTCCAGAATATAAAAGAAAAAAACATAGTTTTTTTCTAATTTCATGCAATAAATTCTGATTCAAAAAATGGTTGAATGTCAGCTGATGTGACAAATTTAGCCCTAGAAAATATGAATGATGTGAATTGACTCTATACAATGTAACCTGTTTAAACCAAACCAGTAAGTAACAGAACTCTATACAATGTAACCTGTTTAAACCAAACTAGTAAGTAACAGAACTCTATACAATGTAACCTGTTTAAACCAAACTAGTAAGTAACAGAACTCTATACAATGTAACCTGTTTAAACCAAACTAGTAAGTAACAGAACTCAATACAATGTAACCTGTTTAAACCAAAGTAAGTGATTTGGGTTTACACTGCCCTGATCAGCATTTAGCTTATACCTTGGCTAAATGCTGCAAGCTTACACAGACATCACATTAAGACCTACAGTAACTGGGCTGTCCTGTGTATATGTCTCCTGGTATCGGGAAACACGGATCTGAACCAGGTGATGTGTGACACTCCCTACTGTGCCATCCCACCATCAAATTACTGTCACTCTCTATTTCTACATTGGCTGGGGTCATTTTGGCTCTAAAAACTACTCACTAAACATTTACCATGTAAGTTAGTTGGCCCTGGTGGATTCTGTAGTGTATATAGTAGATATACAAGTAAGTCAAACACTGCTGTGTTAAACACTGCTGTGTCAAAGTACAAGGGACCTATATAAATACTTTAAGTTATTCATGGTTTGACACAACCAAAAAATAACGTAGCATACATATATTGAAGGAATGCCTCCTTTATCATTGCCGACCTCTTAATCCATGCTGACAATGTGTTTAGAGGGTCAATGTGCGATGTAGTTTTAGATCCCTGCTTAACTACCGTTACTGCTTCATATTGCTGGAATATTGCTAAAAGCGGCGTAAAACCATTCTCACTCACACATTCATATTTGGTCTCAATCGATATTACTGCTAATTTTATAGTGGTAGACCAGCTATTCCAGTTATCCTCACAGAACTACTAGGTCCTTCAGAAGACTGTTCAGACGAGCTGCTAACCGCACTGATTCATTTTGGTATCTATCCTTCATTTAATAGCACCCATGAAACAAAAATACTACCAACGCAAATCCTTATCCGTTACACATTCCACAATTTGTAATCACAAGTTAAACATGTGACAATCACATGACTCCAATCACTCCTGCGCTTGGTGTTGATCAAATGACCTGTTAATCCCAGAACCACATCAATGTTTTTTTGAAGTTAGGTATTACTGCAGAGCTCCAGATAAGCTGCGTATTTGCGTAAAATACGCATCAGAAATAAGCAGTAAAATAAAATCCAAGCGTATCAAATAAGCAACGAACATTACAGATACGCTACAAAAATAAAATTTGTGCGTATCATCAAAATATTGTGAAGTAACCCTGCGTATTCGATTAGCAAATCAGCAACTTATTTTGAAATTATAAACGGACATTCCGTCAACCTTGCCAAACTCTACGATGACAGTTACATCATGATCATTTGCCATCACACTTTCTTGTGGAAGTATCGTGCTATTTTTGGGTCCTATAAAGCTCTCGAACCTACACGACACCAGTTTGCAGGGACTAGTTGAATAGTGTTTTTAAATATTTAACTTAAATACCCACATGTGTAAAAACTAGTGGGTAACAGAAATTGGAATACCCAGATAGAATTACTGATACCCACTGATTTTAAAATGCATGGGTAAAATAACCACAACACCAAAAGCATATCTGGAGCTCCGGTATTACTGTGACACACTGAACTCAAAGCAATAGAGATTTCCAGCTAAGCCTTGTTAACTGAACCGTGATGACCGATGAGACGTGCCGAGATCGTCTTATCAGAGTAAATTTGCGCTGGAAGTACGTGTTTGGGATTGGATTAAACACTTCGACAACCGACAATCGTAACTTCGCGACATCCGATTCGACACCGAGGTTAATTAATGACGAATAAAGAAGGAATAATCAGGGATCAAGCTTTACTTTGATTCAAATCGCAAGTTTGACAGATCAAAGTTCGACACAACGGTGTTTGACTGTAGGAATATGGAATTTGTATACAATGACATACACTCTCAGATCTCCCATCATGCATCTATGCCCCGCGGATATATACGGCAACAATATCACAAGGTTTCAGATTCCATAGCTATGAAAATAAACATCCAGTTCAGAAAATACAGCAAACAGTGTCAAAATAATCTAGCTGATATAAGCAAGGCATGATACATAAACAAATACATATATATTCATAAAACTTTCACTAAAACATTTTTGCGTATGAATAATAAACACAATCCACATGATGCATATATATATATATATATAGTATACATATATAAATAAATAATGTTTCTAGCACTCCAGTTGTGACACTTAAAAAATTGATCAGTCACAAAATATATACAAAATATCAATGACAAACAAAAGGCGAGAAAAGGTATTCACAATTCATAAGGCGTACATGATACACGGCATGCTATGCCGGTACACAATATGTATTAATCAATAAAAACAGTTACCTAGTAACCATCATGTATGTTGTCATGGTTACAGAAAAAAATGACACCCTCTAGTGACAAGACTGCTTTGCAAATCAGATTCATGTATCAAATAGTCTAAGGTAGAAGGGATCTTCATTAGCAAATCATTCAGTCGAGACCTGAAGAAATGAAAGGAATTAAATATCACAATATTTCCTGAATCTCTAGTTTTAATAGTTTGTCATGTGATCATATAAAAGCGAGTGAGTGGGTGAGTTGGGTTTAACACCATTTTGACAGTATTCCAGTTATATCTCAGGTTAATGTGAGAGAAAATCCTGAATTGGTGCCGATTTCAAACGTTCACCACTTTGGTGAAACCACGAGCACGGTGCTGACAAACGTAAAACATAACTGGGGAGTAATGGGATTTGAACCCCCGATTACAGGTTCCTGGCATGCCCAAAGGGACACAACTCTGCACATGAATTGCAGCACTTAGACAACTGGGCCACCCTTGATCCCCTGTATACAGAAAACTAAACTGTTACCTCGGTACATAGAAAAGAAACATCATCTCAATTCATGACACGGCGTTCATGAGACGGTCCCCGTTTTCCGTTTCATGGTCATGTTGGGACAATATGGAAACACTTTTCTCATGGAAGGGTCCGAAAGTAGTATGAGTTTCCTCGGACAAAATGCTTATATTGTTTGAAGATCATGTATATTCAATAACTATATATCCCACAGAAAAGCTCCTCATAGCGCAACATCTATCACAATCGCTATACCTCCATTAGCCTCTAACACAGCCTGGCTCTAGCAAGCATATCAAGTATATTGATATAGGTATATATACAACAGACAACATATAAATAATATCACAAGTCAAAAACTGGCAAAATTCTGCGTATTGTCAGAGAAAACATACATCTAACTGCTAGGGTGAGTGAGGGAGTTGGCTTTAACGCCGCTTTTAATAGTATTCCAGTTATATCGCGGCGTGTCAGCTTAATGTGGGAGGAAAGGCCGAAGTGATACAGGTCTAAGACGTTTACCACTTCAGTGAAACCAACGAGCATGGGTATCGTGCTGACAAACCTAGAAACATAATCGGGGAGACCCGGATCGATTCGAACCCACAATCATAGGTTTCTGGCGTGCCCAAAGGATGCAACTCTGCACGGCAAATCGCGGCGCCTGAGATGACTGGGCCACCCATGCCACCCTAACATCTAGGGAATCTCAGGGAGTGAATATCAGAATATTTCAATGGACCTATAAAAAACAATAAATGAAAATATAGAAATGTTTTGGCACTAAGATGACTGTTTATCAGATTCAAAAAAATATATTCAAAAAGAAGTTAAGGAACATGGGATTTTTTTCATATTGCTATAGTTAATCTGTCATGTTTAGTTGTGGCCAACAATTTTGTGACATGAAAGGTTTGATTTAACATAAATAATTCACTGAGGTCTCCTAGGTTCTGTAAACAATTTATTCAAAAGTTTCAAGGCTATATTCTTAGGTTAGGTGAAAAAAACAAAAACGTTTCTCGTTATTCAATCAGGTTTTTTAAAACATAAAACAATGTTTTGATTTCAAGGAAATACATTTTTGGTTTTGTCAGGGAAAATATCTGGTTTCAAAAATTATGAGTTTTAATATTTTCATATACACAAGAAAACGTAAGGCACCACTTACTATTTCCATGTGAAATAGCCCTTACTTCCTGATGAAAAAACATAAAAAAATCACACTGAAATACAGAAACCAAAATAGACGATCTAATAAAAGTTTTGTAAGTGTAATATGCCAAGAGTTACTTGATATTCCCATCAGTCATTTTCTCTACATCATTGCATTATATACGTCAGTACGGCCATCTTGAGAAACAAAGTGTTTTTGTAATCCCTTGTCTGGAGAACTACATGGTATATTAGTCATGCAGAAAAATGATATCAATGTAAAATATTTAAAAAAAGATACATGGAAGTTTGGGATAGATATATGAAATTAAAAAACAAAACGGATGGTGCATAATTTTTTTCCAGATGAATGTGATTTTAATGGAACAAGAATCAAAAAAGAAAGAATCTTTCTTGTCTAAACTGTTAGTTTTCTGCCCACACAGTAGGGCTGGGTGTGTGAGTGAGTGAGTTGGGTTTAACGCCGCTTTTAACAGTATTTCAGTTATATCACAGCGTGTCAGCTTAATGTGGGAGGAAAGCCCGAAGTGATGCAGGTCTCAGACGTTTACCACTTCGGTGAAACCCCCGAGCACGGGTATGGTGCTGACAAACCTAGAAACATAATCAGGGCGAACCGGGATTCGAACCCACAGTCATAGGTTTCTGGCGTGCCCAAGGGACGCAACTCTGCACAGCGAATCGCGGCGCCTTGGACGACTTGGCCACCCGTGCCCCCTAGTAGGGCTGGGATGAGTAACTCTTGTTCTCGGGTCGGGTGGGTACTGAGTAGGACCCGGGTACCCCCAGGACTACCCGGACCTGGGTACCCCATGATAGGTACTTTAATGACCAAAATTATCCGTGAATACACTACAGGTCTCGATTGCTTGCACTTCTCAATGCTATTCATGCATTCATTCTGACTTAAATATTCTTAAATAAAGACAAAGCTTAAGTCAACTTCAGTGTATGCACGATAAGATCGTTTTGTAGTTTGTCTAAATACTTTTTGCCAGAGCGATGATCAAACAGTTACCAAATGGACATTTTGTACCCATCTCTGAGACCTACAGCAGGTACCCAGGTAGGGTCAGGAAGTAGGGGGTTGGTACCCACATAGTAAATTTGGACTCATCCCAGCCATACTTTAGAGAAAAATATAATTCTGAAGACCATATTTTTTAAATATAAGCTTTCAGCTGAGAAATGAACAAAATACTGCCTTTGTATATGTTTTGTTTTGAAATAATAACATGCAAAAGTTAACAATCAAAGGTTTTTTGCAAATTAATTCTTCAGTACAGTTTGACAACAATGTCTGCCAAAGCACTGCCCTCTAGTGGTGAAATGCTGAAACTGAGGGGAAGATAACCAAGTTTATGCTGACATGGAACAATGGAAGCTTGATAATGATATGGTATTAGGCATCGATATATATATAATAAGGCCCACTTAGATTTGGTACATACATCAATATATAGGGCAGTATCAGGTTATCACAATAACGGGGCATGAAATGGTTTCAAAAGCATCTGCACACATCCATAAGTGATTGTCCGCCTGTTAGGTCCCTTTTGTAAATGCATATTTATTTAGCTGGTACTTATAAAAAAAGAGTGCCAAGTTGAAGGGGATAGCTGACTGCATAATCTGTTCACTGAACAAAACAGTTGCATATTTTCTGATACGTGAAAGTTCTCCTCATGGTGTTTCCATGACATTCTGTGAAGTGGTTTCCATGGCAATGTTGTTACTTCAATGGTGGGGCAACCTGCAAAGAAACAAAACCTTGTAAAAGTATGTAGTGAGTATGGTTTTACGTTGCTTTTTGCGAGAGAGAGAGAGAGAGAGAGAGGCAGATAGAGAGATAGAGAGAGAGAGGGAGAGATAGAGAGATAGAGAGAGGGAGAGAGAGATAGAGAAAGCTAGAGAGAGGGAGAGAGAGGGAGAGAGATAGAGAGAGGGAGAGAGAGCGATAGGGAGAGAGAGAGAGAGAGATGGAGAGGGAGAAAAAAAAATGGAGAGAGAGAGAGAGAAAGAGAGATGGAGAGAGAGAAATGGGGAGGGAGATGGAGAGAGAGAGAGAGAGAGAAATGGGGAGGGAGATGGAGAGAGAGAGAGAGAGAGAGAGAAATGGGGAGATGGAGAGAGAGAGAGAGAGAGAGAGAGAAATGGGGAGGGAGATGGAGAGAGAGAGAGAGAGAGAGAGAGAGAGAGAGAGAGAGAGAAATGGGGAGGGAGATGGAGAGAGAGAGAAATGGGGAGGGAGATGGAGAGAGAGAGAGAGAGAGAGAGAGAGAGAGAAATGGGGAGGGAGATGGAGAGAGAGAGAGAGAGAGAGAGAAATGGGGAGGGAGATGGAGAGAGAGAGAGAGAGAGAGAGAGAGAAAAATGGGGAGGGAGATGGAGAGAGAGAGAGAGAGAGAGAGAAATGGGGAGGGAGATGGAGAGAGAGAGAGAGAGAGAAATGGGGAGGAGAGAGAGAGAGAGAGAGGGAGAGAGAGAGAGAAATGGGGAGGGAGATGGAGAGAGAGAGAGAGAAATGGGGAGGGAGATGGAGAGAGAGAGAGAGAGAGAGAGAAATGGGGAGGGAGATGGAGAGAGAGAGAGAGAGAGAGAGAAATGGGGAGGAGAGAGAGAGAGAGAGAGAGAGAGAGAGTGAGAGAGAGGGAGAGAGAGAGAAAGAGAGAGAGAGAGAGAGAGAGAGAGAGAAATGGGGAGGGAGATGGAGAGAGAGAGAGAGAGAGAGAGAGAAATGGGGAGGAGAGAGAGAGAGAGAGAGAGAGAGAGTGAGAGAGAGGGAGAGAGAGAGAAAGAGAGAGAAAGAGAGAAAAATGGGGAGGGAGATGGAGAGAGATAGAGAGAGATAGAGAGAGAGAGAGAAATGGGGAGGGAGATGGAGAGAGAGAGAGAGAGAGAGAAATGGGGAGGGAGATGGAGAGAGAGAGAGAGAGAGAAATGGGGAGGGAGATGGAGAGAGAGAAAGAGAGAGAGAGGGGGAGAGAGAGAGAGAGAGAGAGAGAGAGAGAGAGAGAGAGAGAGAGAGAGAGAGAGAGAGGGAGGGAGATGGAGAGAGAGAGAGAGAGATAGAGCCGTGTGGGGCGGAAGCTGCAGGAGTGGCACTGGCAGGGTGTGACGAGACTCTATTTAAACACCTCCTCATTTGATGATCACAAGTTAAAAACACATCTATTGATACCATAGTAACGCTGACACATTTTCAACGGAGGCGATTGCCACCTGAAATAAATATTCTAAAGTTCCTGAAAACCTTGCTTCACAGGAAATGTATTATACCCCCTTTACATTCATCTGCCATTTGTTGGGTTGGGTTCAGTGTACGTGACTGAGCAATATTTCAGTCAAGAAGACTAATGGCTTCTGTTAAATGTTGTCAATGTTTGTAGGGTGAGGCAGGGAGTGGCTGGGACAACTCAACCTATCCTGTGCCACGGTCATCAATACCGCTTGACACAATTCTTTTCAAAATTTGCAAGAAACATTTAAAACTTCAGAAGTACTAACTGGTTTACTTCATCAAGATAATGTTCCAACTAAAATGGCTGACTTCATTAAGGGAAGGATAAAGCAATAAGATTGACTAGAAAGGGAGGACTTAATGTTGATAGACCCTAGAAAGGGAGGACTTAATGTTGATAGACTCTAGAAAGGGAAGACTTAATGTTGATAGACCCTAGAAAGGGAAGACTCAATGTTGATAGACTCTAGAAAGGGAGGACTTAATGTTGATAGACCCTAGAAAGGGAGGACTTAATGTTGATAGACTCTAGAAAGGGAAGACTTAATGTTGATAGACTCTAGAAAGGGAAGACTTAATGTTGATAGACTCTAGAAAGGGAGGACTTAATGTTGATAGACTCTAGAAAGGGAGGACTTAATGTTGATAGACTCTAGAAAGGGAAGACTTAATGTTGATAGACCCTAGAAAGGGAGGACTTAATGTTGATAGACTCTAGAAAGGGAGGACTTAATACTGATAGACCCTAGAAAGGGAGGACTTAATGTTGATAGACTCTAGAAAGGGAGGACTTAATGTTGATAGACTCTAGAAAGGGAGGACTTAATGTTGATAGACTCTAGAAAGGGAGGACTTAATGTTGATAGACCCTAGAAAGGGAGGACTTAATGTTGATAGACTCTAGAAAGGGAGGACTTAATACTGATAGACCCTAGAAAGGGAGGACTTAATGTTGATAGACTCTAGAAAGGGAGGACTTAATGTTGATAGACTCTAGAAAGGGAGGACTTAATGTTGATAGACTCTAGAAAGGGAGCACTTAATGTTGATAGACCCTAGAAAGGGAGGACTTAATGTTGATAGACTCTAGAAAGGGAGGACTTAATGTTGATAGACTCTAGAAAGGGAGGACTTAATGTTGATAGACTCTAGAAAGGGAGCACTTAATGTTGATAGACCCTAGAAAGGGAGGACTTAAACAATGAAACAGAACTGAACTAAGATGACTCAGTTTATGAAGCTTAGTAAAACTTAGACATCCGACCCATCAAGGAAAGGTTTAAACTTAAATGGCTGACTTCATCACGGTGAGGTTTAAAATGCGATGATTAACTTGATCAAGGTAATTTAAGCAAGGATGATGCAGCTCATCAAGACAAGTTGTAATATTCTGATTCAATAGACCCCCCATATCTTAGGCCATACACTAGGGCAGGTACAGTCAGACCATGACGTCCATGCAAACGTTTGACCACAGATCGAGGTGGTGTTTCAGCGATGATGAAGAAGTGTAATGTACTCACCACACACAGCTGTCCATTCTTGCCCTTTTTGATGCTGTAGATCTGACCCTTGGTGAACTCGATACAACCCTGCTTACCACTGGCCAGGTCATGGTTGATGCTGGAAAACATTTGGTTGGTTGGTTTGTTCGTTTGTACGGGGGTCTGTAAATAATCCAGTCTGGACCAGACAATCCAGTGATTGATATCATGAGCATCGATCCAACCAAGTCAACCAAGTCAGCGAGCCTGACCACCCGATCCCATTAGTCGCTTCTTACGCCAAGCATAGTCGCCTTTTACAGCAAGAATGGGTTGTTGAAGACCTATCCTACCCCAGATCTTCACGGGTCGCTGGAAAACAGACAGGTATGTCAAGACAAGCTTAACAGATATCAACACCAGCATGGAGGACAAGGGGACGTATCTGCCCCGGAATTCCTACATTTATTTGTTTGCACTCAGCAATATTCCAGCTATACGTTGGTGGTCTGTATATATGACGGCGGTCAGCAAGTCTGACCACCCAATCCGTTAGTTGCCTCTTACGACAAGCATAGTAACCTTTTACAGCAAGCATGGGTTGCTGAAGACCTTTTCTATCCTGTATCTTCATGGGTTCGGAATTCCTACAGGAGACAACCAAGTCATATCATTTCTCTATGTACCCCCTGGATTGTGACAGTGGGATATATCATAGATAAGCCAAGAAATACAGTCTCACCTTCCTTCTGTGGCGACCTTGACAACGTCAACCTTGTTGCCAGCCATGGCTATCTTGGTGATGGCCTCAATAGCGTAGTCACTCTGGAGTATCAGATCCCCCTAAAAGACAGACATACTTAACAACGGTCCAACCACAGGCATCGTTGCTCAATGGATCTATCAAAATATCACTGACGCTGATTCTAGGAATGGATTTTATCGAGGGAGAAAGTTGTGTTTGTTGCTTCATTGATTGATGCCACACTTGAACTATGAAATAAAGGAAATAATTGAGTCTGGACCAGGCAATCCAGCGATTGGATCAGACATTCGAGAGATTCATGTTGTAGGCAGAAACCCATGCCATACGGGTCTGATGACCAAATCACGGTGCTTGACATCCGATCCATTTATCATATGTCACTTCTTACAACCACATAGGTTGCTGGGGGCCAGTGCTAACCCTAAATCTTCAAGGGGTATTTCCTTATGGGGGAATCAGAAAATGGGGATAGGCAATGTTTGATGGGGAGAATTGTACAGTGCTAACAGGCTGAGAATTACGATCAGGGCAAATCTGGGATTTAAACCCTGGACAGTGGATCCTGACACAGGTAAGGAACACAACTCTCTATAACAAATGTGGCATCTCACATCACTGTGCAACATGGCTGGGAGACCGAAGAGCGAGTGAGTGAATATGGTTTTACGCCGCTTTTAGCAATATTCCAGCAATATCACGGCGGGGGACACCAGAAATGGGCTTCACACATTGTACCCATGTCGGGAATCGAACCCGGGTCTTCGGATTGACGAGTGAACGCTTTAACCACTAGGCTACCCGACCGCCCCTGGGAGACCGAAAAAGTGTATGGTGGCTGAGAAACAATGGGTTGGGTCATAAAGATTAGCTTCAGTGATGCTCGGATACATCCATTGGAATGTTATATATGGTCAAGCAGCCACACTTCGAAGCAGGTGATACATGCTCTTAATCTTATATACATTGTAAGAAAGTGTTAATGTTAATTTGCACTTATGACAGAAACTGCCAGGAAAGAATTGTTATGAAGCTTTGTACAAAGATGATTGAGTGAAAGAATGTTAATTGAAAACCTGCTGACATGCATATAGGTAGCTGAAGATGGCAATATTTGTTTGTTTGTTGTTAAATGCTGCACTCAGCAATAGTCCAGCTGTATGACAGCGGTTTGGAAATAATTGAGTCTGAACCAGACAATCCAGTGATTGACATCATGAGCATTGATCTAAGCAATTGGAATACGATGACATGCATCAACCAAGTCGGCGACCTTGACTACCCAATCCCATTAGTCGCCTCTTATGACAAGCATGGATTGCTCAAGCCCAATTCTAACCAAGAATCTGAAGATGGCAATGATGACAATGTGTCTAACAAAGGTCAGCTACTCATGGAAACATTACATCTTTTCACCGACAACAATAGAATTGATTCTTCTCTGGGATGTAGAAAGACCAATATTACAACATGCAACAACCAAGGCTGACACGACACTGGGACAAGTGCAAGAAGATTGGTGGCCAAAAACTGAATCCTGCCTAGGTACTCAAAGACAATTTGAGGACAAGTGTGGAGGCAGGTGCGAAGAAGTGTGAGGGGGAAAGGCTAGGGGACAGGTGTGAGGGGGTGTGAGGTGAGGGGACAGGAGTGAGGGGGGGACAGGAGTGAGGGGGGAAAGGTGAGGGGACAGGTGTTGAGGACAGGTGTGGTGGGGGGAGGTGATGGGAAAAGGTATGAGGGATGAAGGTGTGTGTGTGTGGGGAGGGGTGAGACAGTTGTGAGGGGGGAAAGGTGAGGTGACAGGTGAGGGGACAGGCGAGGGGACAGGTGAGGGGACAGGCGAGGGGAAAGGTGAGGGGACAGGTGTGAGGGGGTGTGAGGTGAGGGGACAGGTGTGAGGGGGTGTGAGGTGAGGGGACAGGAGTGAGGACAGGTGTGGTGGGGGGAGGTGATGGGGAAAGGTATGAGGGATGAAGGGGGGATGATGAGACAGGTGTGAGGGGGGAACGGAGGGGACAGGCGAGGGGACAGGTGAGGGGACAGGCGAGGGGACAGGCGAGGGGACAGGCGAGGGGACAGGTGAGGGGACAGGTGAGGGGACAGGCGAGGGGACAGGTGAGGGGACAGGCGAGGGGGCAGGTGAGGGGACAGGCGAGGGGACAAGCAAGGGGACAGGTGAGGGGACAGCTGAGGGGACAGGCGAGGGGGCAGGTGAGAGAACGAGCATGGACAGATGTAAAACAAGTAGACGTAGTAAAGACAACAAAGAAACATGAAAAAAGCCGAAACAAAGCATGTCCACAGGCACGGTAAGACATAAAGCAGTTGAATAACACAACATCTTCCACGCCAGGTCCAAGAGTACATGCAAGAGTAGCTTAGCTAATGAAACAAAGGAAGCAGGCACAAGCGTAGGTCAAATGTTGCAGGTGTAATAAGATTATCTACAGCAGTTCATGCAGACATATGAAGCATCAGATGAGAAATGTTCTACATTTAAATCATATCCAAACCAAACAAAAATATAACAGTATTTGTGAAAGTATCCAAATTGCCTCTGTTGAACTTAACAACATTGGAATTGGGCGTTGTAGAATAAAACAAACTAAACATATTTCCAAACTAAAATTCCATATCAACACTGATATAGCAGCAGTTCATTCCAGCATGTAATCTAGGCCTCCATGTCTTTCAATGGCCTTTCTCCATGCAACACTAGTTGGACAATATCGCGGCTCAAACCTTGTGGGCCTCCGTGTCATCATCCTCCGGTTCACACTTAGTGGACATAAATATGGAAGTTGTAAATATCCAAGGAAATAATGACATTATCATAAGTTCCATAAGACATTATACGATAACCTACCTCAGATAACACGCTAATGTAGCAAGGGAGATAACTGATGACAAGTACCATATTCCATCTGTCATAGTTATATTGTCATACACTACCATAATTAGGCAGGAAACATGAAGACAAACACAATTTTTTTCATTTGTTGGTTCGCAAACAAATATGTGAAAATTCAGGGTCTGTAGGTGGGAATGAGAAATAATATCAAGATTTTTATATTTTATTCTTCAAGATGTTATTTAAATAAAGAATTGAGTGTCTTTTGATATCAATTATATCAACACAAGTTGATAAAAGTGGAAAAAATCCAAAGCCTGTAGAGGAGTTTTTCCACTTTTATCAACGAGTGTTGATATATTTGATATCAAAAGACACTCGGGTGAGATTTTTTTTATCATCCAACATCATTCTTCCAACTTTTTCAATTTGTAGACAGTAATAAGCAGTGTCTTAAGTGTAAAAAGTACTGCTAACAGCTTCAGTAGCAGAGCCATTAGTGATGTCATTTGATTGTGACATCATGGTAACCAATGACGTCACAATGGTCTGCAAAGCATTGTGATGCAATTTCATTGCAGCGATATCTACAATGTAGATATCGCTTGATCTCACCCAAGCGATATCTCCCGTGGGATACAGTTTGGGATGATAAACATAGTTGGTCTGGTACTGATTCTAGTCATTCATTAAATATAATGTTTAAATATTGATATTTACACAAATGAATTCTCTTGACCAATTGATCAGGCTGAATATGGTACTTGGTTGTTTATAAGTGAGTGAGTGAGTGAGTTGATTTAACGCCGCTTTTAACAGTATTCCAGTTATATCACGGCGTGTCAGCTTGTGGATGGAAAGCCCGAAGTGATGCAGGTCTCAGACGTTTACCACTTTGGTGAAACCCACGAGCACGGGTATGGTGCTGACAAACCTAGAAACATAATTGGGGCGAACTGGGATTCGAACCCACAATCATAGGTTTCTGGCGTGCCCAAGGGACGCAACTCTGCACAGCAAATCGCGGCGCCTTAGACGACTGGGCCACCCATGCCCCTTGGTTGTTTATAAACAATGGTCACAATTTAAATGCTACATCTGTAACAAAGTGCAACAAGACATACGCTATGTATCTATAGGTACGCAGGATCACACGGGACTGGGAGCACACCTAATCATCATCACACATTACATCCATCTTACAGAGGCATCAACTACAAGAAACAAGAACTTGTCAGAGATTAAACTAAACAATTCTTCAAGGATGGCATTTACTTCATATCTATATAAATATTTTAAAACTTCCCAACTTAGGGTTCAAGAAAGAGAAATTTGTTCTACCTTTGACCCGTTCTCTGCGAGTGAGACGACCACGACAAACAAACCGTCAGTGTAGGGGCTGGCGTGGATTCCTGCAGCGGAAACAGACATACTACATGTTCGGATTAAAAAACAACCATATCTTCTTGTGAATAAAGCACACTTTCCAAAAAGATTGGCAGCTGTGGAGGGGATATGTTTTTGATACATGCAGATAATTAGTTTCGAATTTTATAAATGTTCTAAAACATTCCCGCCTGCATGGAATACTAGAAATAGCATGTATTTCTGGTTTAAAGATTTGAATCCAATTCTAAGAATTTCTTTAAAATTTACATTGATCTCCTCATCAAGTTTGTTTGGTTTTGCCGTTCCATACTGAAATACCATGCCACAGTTTAACATGGATAACCCACTCAGACACAGTATATTGACGCTCTACCACTAGATCATGAGACAAGTCTCAGGGCAGAGGCTCTGTCCACAAGACCACAGAGGCAGTCTCCGGGCAGACGCTCTATCCACTAGACCACGGAGGCAGTCTCCGGACAGACGCTCTATCCACTAGACCATGGAGGCGGTCTCCGGGCAGACGCTTTATACACTATACCACAGAGGCAGTCTCCGGGCAGACGCTCTATACACTAGACCACGGAGGCAGTCTCCGGGCAGACGCTCTATACACTAGACCATGGAGGCGGTCTCCGGGCAGACGCTCTATACACTAGACCATGGAGGCGGTCTCCGGGCAGATGCTCTATACACTAGACCACAGAGGCAGTCTCCGGGCAGATGCTCTATACACTAGACCACAGAGGCAGTCTCCGGGCAGATGCTCTATACACTAGACCACAGAGGCAGTCTCCGGGCAGACGCTCTATACACTAGACCATGGAGGCGGTCTCCGGGCAGACGCTCTATCCACTAGACCATGGAGGCAGTCTACGGGCAGACGCTCTATACACTAGACCATGGAGGCGGTCTCCGGGCAGATGCTCTATACACTAGACCACAGAGGCAGTCTCCGGGCAGATGCTCTATACACTAGACCACAGAGGCAATCTCCGGGCAGATGCTCTATACACTAGACCACAGAGGCAGTCTCCGTGCAGACGCTCTATACACTAGACCACGGAGGCGGTCTCCGGGCAGACGCTCTATACACAAGACCACAGAGGCAGTCACCGTGCAGACGCTCTATACACTATACCACAGAGGCAGTCTCCGGGCAGACGCTCTATACACTAGACCACTGAGGCAGTCTCCGTGCAGACGCTCTATCCACTAGACCACGGAGGCGGTCTCCGGGCAGACGCTCTATACACTAGACCACGGAGGCGGTCTCCGGGCAGACGCTCTATACACTATACCATGGAGGCGGTCTCCGGGCAGATGCTTTATACACTAGACCATGGAGGCGGTCTCCGGGCAGAGGCTCTGTCCACTAGACCATGGAGGTGGTCTCCGGGCAGATGCTCTATACACTAGACCACGGAGGCAGTCTCCGGGCAGACGCTCTGTCCACTAGACCACGGAGGCAGTGTCCCTCAAATGGAGGACTAGTGAGTGAGTGAGTTGAGTTTAACCCTGCTTTTAACAGTATTGTAGTTATATCACGGCGTGTCAGCTTGATGTGGGAGGAAAGCCCGAAGTGATGGAGGTCTTAGACGTTTACCACTTTGGTGAAACCAACGAGCACAGGTTTGGTGCTGACAAACCTAGAAACATAATCAGGCTGAACCGGGATTCAAACCAACAAACATAGGTTTCTGGCGTGTCCAAGGGACGCAACTCTGCACAGAGAATTGCTGCGCCTTAGACGACTGGGCCATCCGTGGCCCCAAATGGAGGACTAAGTGTATACAGTCATTCTAACACCAATCAAGACTGATAGTTACGGTACCTGTTATTTGAGAGTAGGACAGTTTGTCCTTCACCTTGAAGTCCTTCTCGTTAAGAACATAAACATTCTTGTCTGTGACGATGAGGATTCTTGCTCGCTGCTTGTAACCATGACGATCATACTTGCTGACTGCTGCACAATACTGGAACACCACAAGTACGAGAGTAAGCAGGGTTAATCCACATAATCAGGGAAACATGATGTACACTGAAACCCTGTGTCTCTGTAAAACTAAATAAATATTAATAAGCACCAATGACCAATTGCTGGACACTAAAGATGATTTCACTGGGAATAGTACTTGGAATCTGTTTCACTGTGCTTGTGATTGTGTGTTCGAAGCTGCAATATTCCAGATATAGGACAGCAGCCTGCTATTAATCGAGTCTGGACCAGACAAGCCAGTGATTGATGTTATGAGCAGCGGTCCATGCCATCGGGGTAGGTTGACAAGCATCAATGAAGTCTCTGAGCCCTACCACCTGATCTATCAAGTCAACTCTTATGACCAGCATTGGTTCCAAGAGGCAAAGTCTAGCCTGGTGAGGTGAGGTGAAATTGGGTTTAATGTCCCGTCTAAGATTATTGCACTTATATAGTGACGTGCATGCGTGTGTGTGTGTGTGGCTGCTTGTACTAGTCCGGACTGATGCCGATTCATAGTGCTAGCTCACTGAGATACCAAGCCGCAGTTTAACATGAATACTGTTACTGTATACTGACTCCGAGCCGATCAGTCCTTGTTTTAGCCCCTTAATGCCGAGCACCAGACAGGGTAACAAGTACCATCATCTAACGTCTGTTGGTATGACGCGGCCGAACCTCCCGCTCTCCGGGTAGACGTTCAACCACTACACCACAGAGGCAGTCAATTCTAGCCTTGAATCCCCAAGGGTTTATTGTACATTTTAACAGGCAGCTTCTATTTGTTCATGTTAAAAGTTACCACGCAGTTTTTGTAAAAATGGAAATCTAAACGTTGTTGTAGGTTTCAAGTCACCACTTGGCCTACTGAGCTACAATGCACAAAACCTATCACGGATAGTTGTCGTGAAGATGAAACAGTCCCATATATGTACCTTTGTTTCGGGGAGTCTACCATTGAAGTTGATACCAACTACCAGGAAATATGTAAAGTGTTTAATGTATAGTGATTACATTTTTCAGATGAAGATCCGGGGTAGAATATGTCTTCAGCAACCCATGCTTGCCGTAAAAGGCGACTATGCTTGTTGTAAGAGGCGACTAACAGGATCGGGTGGTCAGACTGCTGACTTGGTTGATGCATGTCATGGTATCCCAATTTCGTGGATCGATGCTCATGTCAATCACTGGATTGTCTGATCTAGAATCAATTATTTACAGACCGCCATCATATAGATGAAATATTGCTGAATGCGGCGTTAAACAACAAAAAAATAATAAAAATTTCAGAACAATTTTCATTGCTCACTTTCTAGGAATCTGTAGAGGATCTTATTACGAGTGTGAAAAGATGCTACACACAATATGTCAGGATAAATGCCAAGGCAGAAATATTTTTTTTGTAAAATGCAGAAATGAGAATTTTCTTTTAATGATGCCTAAGGCCAGGAATATTTTAAACGTAAGCTCAGCCACCTACCCTGACTGTCTCATTGGGCTGCTTCAGGTTGATGTCGAACATCCCACTCTTCAGCGACTCGTGGTGGGCAGCTGCAGAACCAAAAGCTTAGTAAATCACAGTTTTCAAAAAATCGGAAGGGCTTTATGATGAAGTGAGGTGACGCGTAATACAGCCCTGAGTGAGTGAGGTTTTACAACGCTTTTAGTGAGTGAGTGAGTATGGTTTTACGCCGCTTTTAGCAATATTCCAGCAATATCACGGCGGGGGACACCAGAAATGGGCTTCACACATTGTACCCATGTCGGGAATCGAACCCGGGTCTTCGGCGTGACGAGCAGACGCTTTAACCACTAGGTTACCCGACCGCCCCCCACAACGCTTTTAGCAATATTCCAGTCCCAAAAGGGCTGTACTTTAAGATCAAGTTTTACTATCAAGCAACATTACTGTAAGCCAATGGTACTTTGTAAGAATTAGAGTGAGCAAGTGAGTATGGTTTTATGCCGCATTTAGCAATATTCCAGCAATATCACGGCGGGGGACACCAGAAATGGGCTTCACACGTTGTACCCATGTGGAAATCAAACCCAGACATAGCAAGTCTTGTTACAGGAATAAACCTCCATTTTGTTGGTGTTCTCTAAAATCTGGGGTCCGTATATTGTGGTGTAAACTATTGTCAGATAACTGTATATCAGTGAGTGAGTGAGTGAGTGAGTGAGTGAGTGAGTGAGTGAGTGAGTATGGTTTTACGCCGCTTTTAGCAATATTCCAACAATATCACGGCGGGGGACACCAGAAATGGGCTTCACACATTGTACCCATGTCGGGAATCGAAACCGGGTCTTCGGCATGACGAGCGAACGCTTTAACCACTAGGCTACCCGACCGCCCTGGCTAAACAAAGGCATACATGGACATGTATCTCACCCAGTCGGCTGTCAATGAAGGGGTCCTTCACACTGAAGGGGTACGACTCCTTCTTTCCCTTGAACAACTTCTCTGCTACAACCTTCTGCTGGAACTGAACGACAAGTCCTTCATCAATACAGGTCATCCAAATTCATTAAAGTTAATGAACAAACAAACCAACACTAGTTTGTTTAGAAAAAACTTAAACAAGAGTCATCAGAAAGATGACATATCCCTCCAGCAGCTGTCTGTAAAGTAACCACAAGTAAATGTGCAATTATGAATGTAATGAGTCAAGAGTTGAATGTTCTTGAAGAAGCATACATTGCTTATCCACAAAAGATCCACCATGGTCGCATCCATATGAAATGGAAAGTAAAACAAGTGTGTTTCTGTGTTGTTGTTTTATGCAACCAAATGACAAATTACAAGAAACAATAACAAAACAAGCGTATAGTAGACAAAGTCATCTATATCCCCCGCCCATTGGTAACCAGGTAACTGACCCAACATTTCTCTTAGCCCATGTTAAAATAGCTGCAATGGAAATTCTAAAATAAACATTTCTAAAACTCCATAATATCAAATGTCACCAGTTCAGTATGTGCTTTATATATAGACATGCAATGTTTGGCAAGAAAATATTTAACAGTTTATTTGTTATACTCCATAAGTGAACCCACCCTATATTAAAACTTAAATCCAACTTATTGCCATGGAAACGTAAAAAATAAAAATTTATAAAATTTATAAATAGCAAAAGGCACCAGTTCAGCATGAGTCTGATAGACATGCAAAGTTTGGTAGAGAAATATTTAACTGTTTCCGAGTTATGCTCCGGAAACAATTTTGGGACGCACGCACGCACACACACGGACGGACGGACGGACGGAACCCATTATATATATATATATATATATATATATATATAATTATATATATAATTACCTGAAATTTCCTCTCCGCTGAGATTTTCTTCACATACTTGAGAACCATGTTCCTCATGCACAGCTTGTTTAGGATTTGTGACGTCTGACAGAGAAAGAACAAAATTCTTATCATTTGATGAAAAAAGTCCCCAACCGGTGGTACTGTAAGATCAAGTTTTACTATCAAGTAACATTACTGTAAGCCAATGGTATTTTGTAATAATTACAGTGAGTGAGGTGAGGTGAAATGGGGTTTAACGTCGCGTCCAAGATTATTGCACTTATATAGCGACGTGCATGTACGTGTGTGTGTTTGTGTGGCTGCTTGTACTAGTCCGGACTGATGCCGATTTATAGTGCTAGCACAATGAGATACCATGCCGCAGTTTAACATGAATACCCCACTCAGACACAGTATACTGACTCCGAGCCGACCAGTCCTTGTTTTAGCCCCTTCATGCCGAGCGCCAGACAGGGTAACAACAAGTACCATCTTTTAACTGGGGACATCAGAAATGGGCTTCACACATTGTACCCATGTCGGGTATCGAACCCAGGTCTTCGGTGTGACGAGCGAATGCTTTAACCACCAGGCTACCCGACCACCCGGTAAGAAGGGGTGGACAGTTTTTTATCCAAGTTGCAAAATAAATCATTTCAGGGTTATGACAAATTCCATGATTCAGAAACACAGACAACTACGGTTGATCAAATGTTTTGAGACCAATTTGAATGACATGTTAATATTTAAAAAAAAAATAATCTAGAATCTGTACTTTACCAATAAAGTGTTCTCCCAAATATAACATTTTTTATGTTAATATTAGTTGTCCAAGTATTACTCAGGAGCAAGCGAAATTCTATGCTAAGTAAGTGATTCAAGAAATGGAGAGGGTGACATCACTTCCCAAACAAAGCTATGGAGGTAAATGGGTCCAGGGTTCTTATCTTAATATAATGGAGATATGATACACTGGACAACCCAGGATGAGATGGAAGAAGTGTATTGTATCACCTCCACAAGCAGTTCCGGCGGTCGCGGCCACTTCTTGTCCAAGACATTTTTCGGGAGGGTTTGACGTAGGCGCTGTAGATAGTTGACTTTGGTGTATTTGATGAAGTCTCGGTTCTCCTCACATGCTGGCTTCTTGCGGAGGATGAAGCCCTTGATAAATCTGCAACAGTGAGAGAGTGAGTTGGGTTAAACTCCACTTTGAACTGTCAAGATCTGTAGAGAAATACGCAAGTTTGAGAGGATATATACATTGCGTAAGTATACAGTGTTGTTCTAGTATTTGCTTACTGAAACAAGGCAAAATTAACTGGGTCATGATGATCTATTCTGTATTTTATGCAAACTCTGGAACTCTGCAGAATAATATGAAGACCACAGTTCACTAAAATAAAAGAATTGGTTCTCAGGCAATGACTTTTAAAAACATAGTGTGATCAGGCAGTGTTTTTTTGTTGTTTTTTTGGTTTGTTCAAACTAGTAAGTAACTGAATGCCATATTACATTGCATTGTTTTTAAGTATTAGGATTTAAAAAAAATAAAATTTAAATTGAAATAAAAACGAAATGTGCGGCAGGATTTATGATGATGCGAGCGGTGCCTGAGAACCAAGACTATTATTTTTTTTAGCCTAAACGAAAGAAGATCAGTGCAGACATTTTTGAATATAATGTTGTAATTGGGAATTAAAATTCCCACAATACTTGTGTGTAATTATTTGAGTATGTTCTAACAATGTTCCACATTCTTTTCAAAAGTAGAGGAGAAAGGCCAAAATTTGTGGGCCAGTAGGACTGGGATGGGTGGTGACTCACTTCCTGAGTGCCTGCACAGCCCACTTCCTCCTCTGCAGCAGCCTCTGTGCCGCCACACGGCGCCAGTGACACTGCAGCAATATGGCTGAAACACAGCAACTAGAGAGTGAGTGAGGTGAGATGGAAAAAAACACATTAAAAACAGTGGTGTTTTTTTATTCCACCAACCATACAAGTATTAGAAAAATGCATGTTGGGAAGGGGAAATGTGAAAAAAGAACACACTCTGAAAAATAGGAAGAGTGAGTGAGGGAGTCGAGCCCACGTCTTCGGCGTGACGAGCGAAACTCTTTAACCACTAGGCTAACCACCGCCCCAAAACTTGGACAGAATGAAAAACAGTAGATTTTGAAAAGTGTAGTTTCAAGAACCTATTATTGCATCCAACAGCCAATCAAGACAATTTATTTGTTGATATTTCATCCCTATTCCTCCACCCCAACCTTTTTTCCCAATACCTAAACATCTGGAGGAAACAAAAAAATATTTCAAATTAAAACTTTTTGTTTTCATTTCAACCAACCGACCAAACTTTGGGGCTAAAATTCCATAAACCAAAAACAGAAGACGAAAATGTGGTTTATAATTTTCCAAACTGCTTTCCATTTAAAAACTAAGAACTTTGTAACATGGCACTCACCACTAACTCTCCACTGCAGGTACTTCTTCCTCTGTGCATAGCCTTTGTAGTTGGACTGGATGATGGTGGCTGTGGGAGGGAACATGGCACCAAGTCAGACTCAAACAATGGCAAAAGTGAGCGTGGCTCACTAATACCCCCGACCCGCCTAGTGTGTCAGTAGTTTCAAATTAAATAGCTAGGATAGGGTTAGGGTTTGAAAAATTCATAAAAAAATGGAAAATTAATAAAAACATTTTTTTTCTTTTGGCTGCATCCCTCCATATGACACGGATTATATGTACTAAGTTTGAGATGAATCCACTGAATAGATTAAGATAAATCGAGCGGACAAAGTTTTCAGATGGATAGACGGACGGACAGAACCTTGGTATAACTATATACCCCCGACCTTAATACCACATTATTAAACAGTCATACATAACTGGATATTACGCTCGTTGAGACGCCCAACACTAACACCGTATTCTTGCGTGCTCGATTCCTGTGCAACCTTTCGAGTTGAGTTGATTGGTTCAACTGTGTCATATGGCCCTTTGACGCAGGGGTATCATTATGCAGATGGCCGTTTCAATGAATGCTCGAAATATCAACGAACAGGTCTGGTTGTTGATGAAATATAGTGATAGCTAAATAGACAGATTTTTTATTCATGCACCGATTGTCTTTAAATGTAATATCCAGTTATGTATGACTGTTTAATAATCTCATACCAACTTTGACTAGAGTAGGTCCGATAGTTTTTCAGATATTGTAGTAAACGTCGGTACCTTAAATTACCTTCCAGACTATACAAGGCTAAAGATTCCTCCATTGCACACAGTGATCCAACACTATCATAGATCTATATTTGAGCTTTTTAATGGTTTTAAATCTTAACTAATCCTCTCATTTGACAACTAGCAGATCCAGAAGTCAGGGTAGGTAACTCTGTCGTGTCACTTTCACCTGCAGTAACAGCACAACAGGGAACACGCTATCTTTATCTATAAACTTTTTACACTTCTTGTTGTTTACGATAAGCTTAATTCTTACCAATGTCATGTTTTCTGACTTGAAAGGCATCCTCGGTGGCAAATAAGACACGGGGGAATCGGATGAACAGTTTTGACCTGAGAAAAATGCAAAACATTATGAAAGAGTGAGTGAGTTGGGTTTAACACTGCTTTGAACAGCATTCCAGTTATATCAAGGTTTCAGCTATTTACTTGATTATTTACAGACAGCAATCAAACAGCTGGAATATTACGGAGTGCTGGGGGTAAACAACAAACAAACATACACTAGTACTACCATAACTAGAACATTGCTGTCATTCACTGGATTGTTCGGTCCAGACTCAATTATTTACAGACCATCACAGTGCTGCATAAGAAACAAACAGACAAACAAACAAACAAACAAACAAACTCTGTGGTACGTACTTGCCCATTCTGTAGTCGTCTTCCTCATATTTCAGGTACCGCACCAGCATCGCTACTCCATTCTTGGCTGTTCCATGATACGTCGGCCACGTGGAGGGACACAAGCACTTATACCTGGCAAGGGTTGAAGGGGGACATTATTAGTGTGATGATCAATTAATGTAAAACATTAACTTAAAACACATTATGTGCATCAAACATTACATAATGTTTAGACACAAAATACAAAATACTTTTTGATTATGAAGACAATATTACAGAATGAATGAATATCTACTTGGTGGGTCTTCCATGCATTCAAAGGGAGATAATTAGTGAAGTCACGACCGAGTTATTTCCCATATTCCACAACATGAACAAAAACCTCCTTGATTACATTATAATATTGATTCATATCCTAGAGTACAATTTCTTAAACGACTAAGCTCCCAGTCTAAATCAGATATTGTAATTGCATCATGAGAAACAGGCATTGTTACTTTGTCAATAGGGGATTCATTAACATTTTCCCGAGGCAAAGGCGGCATCTGACTATAAAAGTTCAGTTTCCACCCTTGCCAAACCAGACTGGAATTATGGAGTTAGATTATGGCTGGACTAACGAGTCTAAGCAAAGTGCAATCAAAATCACTTCGTAAACTGCTGTGCAGATTTTGGTCGATTGCAGGATTTCCAAAGCATTTTAGGCCAACTCAGTGTCCACAGTGGGCGCAGCTATTTTTGAAGCAAATGCAAGTGGTATGACAGGTGGAATCAGACTGGTTAGTAGGAGGGACATAGAAGGGATATAACTCATAATAGCCACTGGTGGTGATCAGACATTCGAGCCTAGTTTGGCAAGGGTGGAAACTGGACTTTTATAGTCAGTTAATTCCCTTGCCTCAGGAAGATGCATATATACATGAAGTATTTTGAGTAAACAAAGTATTGTTTGAGGGACTTCAACCATCTTGATAGGACAGAGAGTTTGCCATAGCTTAATCTGTGTTTTAATCAAGACAAAGTAAAACTCACCTCTTAAGGAATACCTCGTATGGTCTCCTGTAGGCGAAGCCAGCTCGCCTGACGCGGAGGTTCTCCATCAGACCCAGGTACTTCACCTGGTGGCTGACGATGCGGTCATCATACACACCTGCAACCAACACACAACATGGTTCACACACAACTCAGTCTCCACATTTAGGCCTCTAAAGTTTTTTTTCCATACTCAAGCAACAATAGAAAACCACAATACACTGATATTGTGTTGACTATATATTAAATGTAATTGTATATCACACTTTCCAATAACACCTCAAATGCAGTTAAACCATGATAAATCGCATATTGCCCCGTTCACTGGATCAGTGTGACCTTGATTTTCATTCTCAGCTCCCTGGAGAGTATACAACCCAAGCCACTATAAGGTTAACAGCCACATAGCATTCTCATCCTACCTGGTACCCATTGAATGATGGGTGAACAGAGGCATATTTCGAAGGTCACCACATGTTCTTCAGTGCGGGACAGGACTGAAAACCTAGAAACTATTTTCTGCGACCAACATTGCTTAACTTAACCTGATCTCGGACCTGTACGCTTTGCATGGGACCACGCGGCACCACGTAATATCATAGAATGCACAACATAGAACGGCAGGTATCTTATGACTGATAATTAGGCAGCGTTCCTGTTTACCGGTAATTACCAGCTTTTTACCAGTGAAATTAGGCTTGGACTGGTAATTCATGTGACTGCCAGTCCCTGTGGACCGGCAAATAAAGTACCTTAGAAATTTTTGTTGTTGAACAAAACATCGGTGATATTCATATAAGTACATTTTTCAAACAAAGTCAGCTTGTCTGTTACCATCAGGGTTTCCCCTTGTCTTTTTCTAGGTTAATTATCCATTTTGTAGCGACTTCGTCTAGAAATATTTAAAAAAAAGAAGAGAAAATTGTGACTGAAGTTAGTGTGAATGACGTATAGACCTAACTAAGTTACTTCTGAGATGACATCTTTGCACTGAACATTATGTTGAAAGAATTGAAACCAAAGAATTTTCATTTTTTCTATTATTTGTTGAAAGTTGGGACTGGCAAAAATTAGGGGAGACTGGTAATTTTTAAAGTTGCTAGTCCCCAAGGACTGGCAGTTACAAAAGCCAGCGGGAACACTAAAGTATGAAAAACATCAATGAACCTATGGATAAAATGTGTAAAAAGTTACATACCTGGCTGCTTGAAGTCATTAGGTTTGACACAGCGGACGTACGACGGTTCCTTAGACATCAGAATATCCATCAACTGGGCCAGGCTGGTCTTGAACTGGGTCGCTGCCTGGCACAGATAACAGACATCGGTTGTTTGTTTGTTTGTTTGTTTGTTTGTGGTTTAACGCCATACTCATCAATATTTAAGCTATGACAGCAGTCTGTAAATAATCGAGACCAGACAATCCTGTGATTGATACCATGTACATAGATCTACATAACTGGGATACGATGACACGCATCAACCAAGTCAGTGAGCCTGCAAAAGCATGTATTACTAACCCAGATCTTCAAGTGGAATGGATATTGAGACTTGGCTGGTTTTTGGTTGGTTTGTTGTGTAACACCGCACTCAGCAATATTCCAGCTATATGATGGCGGTCTGTAAATAATCGAGTCTGGACAAGACAATCCAGTGTTTGATATCATGAGCATCGATCCACGCAATTAGGATCAGTGACATGTATCAACCAAGTCAGCGAGCCTGACTACCCGATCCCGTTGATTGCCTTTTACGACAAGCATAGTCACTGTTTACGGCAAGCATTGGTTGCTGAAGACCTATTCTACCCCGGAATCTTCACGGGTCTTGGTTTAGCACTACTTCGAACATGTTATGGCATGGCAGAGTCCTGTGGGAGGAAAGCTTAAAGTGATGCAGGTCTTGGACTTTCCTACTCTCCTACCCAGAGTTCCATGCGGCCGGCAGCTAGCTAGCATAGTACCTCTGCCACAGGCCAGCGCCATGTGACGATTCGTCACATCTTTCACAGTCCATTCAAGATATTGCATATGCTGTTCATCCGTTTCATTTTTGACAAGCTTTTACATTGTGGTAAACAAATGTCAAAGAATGGTTACGGTTCATTAAGAAAGTATCCTAAAACGTGAAAATCTACTTGTTTTTGCGTAGTTATCCTTTGTTTACATTGGCTCCACGTGCTGTCATCGAAGCCCTACGGAGAGCTAGCGATACGGTCACTTTGATGTATAAATATATATTGTCATGCAACTCACTGTCGCAGTTGTAGTAGCATATCTATAAAATTATGCAAAACAATATGTAAAGCATATACCAAATACTTGCATTAGTCCGTTCTATACTGATTTTTGAAAAAGCGCGTTTGTTTACAAACAAGAGAAAAGTCCAGTCACGTGATATGCAAATTAGCCTGTGGCAGTGGTGTTATGCTGAGTCACCACTGCGATGGAGTTTAACGCTGCACTCAGCAATATTTCAGCTATATGACGGCGGTCTGTAAATAATCGAGTCTGGACCAGACAATCCAGTGATTAATATCATGAACATTGTTCACAGCAATTGGGATCGATGACATGCATCGACCAAGTCTGCGAGCCTGACCACCCAATCCCGTTGGTCGCCTTTTACGACAAGCATAGTCAACTTTTACGGCAAGCATGGATTGCTGAGGACCTATTCTACCCCGGAATCTTCACGGGTCGTGGTTTAGCACTACTTCGAACATGGGAGGAAAGCTTAAAGTGATGCAGGTCTTGGACTTTCCCCTTTTGTTTGAAACTGGTGCAGACTGACCATGGGTCAGAATCAGGGAGCATCTGGGACTAGAACTCCAGACCAGCAGATCCTTGTGTTATGTGCAAGTAATTTTAGCATAAAACTATTCGTAGTAATTGTCAGTGGCAACAATTGATTGAACTACTAGTGAAAAAATATCAAGTGCTGTCAATCTCAGATTTAAACAGAAGTCAACGGCAGAAAGTTGAACTTTCCACAATGGGTTGAACTGGAATTAAGAGTTATCTGCCCTTGCTGTATGCATGACTATTGCAGGTGTAGCAGGGCGTGGAGTTATCCCACATATGACATCCTTAACTTGTCAGCTTGCTGACAGGGTCAACCTCTTTGGTCATGTGGACAAGGTCTCCGACCTCGGATCAGAAGGTCCGTGGTTCGGATCCCATCATGGGACTTGGAAATTTTATGGCCGCTACATTGGCACCCAACGTGGGGCTGAGCACGTCCATACTAAATTTGAGCAAAATAAGCCTCAGCACCCTACTGTGCGGCCCGGGACGTGCCTTCTGATGACGGGGGAGTAAGTAGCAGGGTGTGGAGTTATCCCACATATGACATCCTTAACTTGTCAGCTTGCTGACGGGGTCAACCTCTTTGGTCATGTGGACAAGGCGTCCAACCTTGGATCAGAAGGTCAGTGGTTCAAATCCCATCAGAGGACTTAGAAATTTTATGGCCGCATTCTAGAAGTTTCTGGATGGGACAGTTTCTTGAAGGATGGATGTCACTATATAAGAGGGACAAGGCGGCGATTCGAGGCCTTTTTTCAACCTAAATTGTTTCTAAGATACACGCTAAGTGAGTATTGGATACCAATTTGGAAACTCCAAATTCCTCCCTGATTCCAACAATTCTGGATTCAAAAATGGATACAAAAACATTCATCAGTGACAATATGATGAAAATTTGCGAACATAAATTCTGGTACCTGTTATTTACTGCTGCTGCCACTTATTTGACACATTGTATTGACTTTTCCAATTGTAAATCTAAAGCTCTGTGTTTTGATATAATTTACTGGTTATTCATTGATCATGTGTGGTCATTTACTGATTTCATAACATAGTTCCATGCGAACCAATTTCTGGGTTAACCTCTGCAATTTGAATTAGGAAATACACTAAATGAGTTTTTCTGAAGTGAGTGAGTGAGTTGGGCTTAACGCTACTTTAAACTTTTTTCCAGTTATATCGTGGCGTGTCAGCTTAGTGTGGGAGGAAAGACCGAAGTGATGCAGGTCTCAGATGTTTACCACTTCGGTGAAACCCACGAGCACGGGTATGGTGCTGACAAAATTAGAATCATAATCGTAGGTTTCTGGCGCGCCCAGGGGACGCAACTCTGCACAGCGAATTTTTCTGTAGTGACTCACTGTATCAGGCCGCTTCTTGCTCTGCAGCTCCGCGAGGGGGAAGCACTGGGACGTGATTATATTGCCGGTTTGACTCATTGCCTGAAACAAAGAAAAAACTGTCCTTATAAACAAAAACAATACTAGTTCAAATGATGGGAGTGCTTGAGAATAGTCTTTGTTTGTTGTTTACTGGCCAACATGTCTCCTGCTTCAGTTAAGAAAAATGTGGAAGAAAGTCTAATAATCATCAGTGCATTGTGGTCTAACGTTTGTTTGTAGTTTAACGACGAGCTCCGCAACATTTCCCAGCTGCAGGACAACAGACTGTAAATACTGTAAAACATGAAATTAATGCGTCTCCAAAAGAATGCGACCACTGGCCCCTAGCCAAAAATGCGACTCATTATGAATGCGACACCCCCTCCTCTCAAGCATCAGTGGATTTATATCTAAACAAAATGTCCTCTGTCAGGTTTACAGGAGAATCCTCACCTTAATCCAACTTTACATTAATCCAATCACACACCAAATAGCACCACTTATTAGCACTGAGTAGAGTACTTCAGCTAAAACAATACATGCGCGCTGGCTCGTGTCGGCCTTTGACGCAGTCGCTAAGAGCAAAGACACCGTGTTGGGTGGCGTCTGTCTGGACTTGCAGGTGTGATCAGTGATGACATGAGTGAGTAGAACGCTTGTCTTGACCCCAGCAGTGACAATTCACAGGACGTAATTAGTGTTTGAATGACATTGTTTATATACTTGTAACAAGTGCTGCTCAATAAACAGTGATGTGGAATACATAGCTGTTTGTTTTCAGCATATGTCCAAGTTGGTACTTCTGCTATCCAAAATGTCTTATTGTTGACATAAATGCGTTGTTTAAAAATGCGAGCAAAGACCACTCGCATTTTTCGCATTTAATTCACGCTCGTGTTAATATCAAGATTTACAGTAATCAAACGATCTACACCCTCGAGATATGATGACACGTCATCAACCACGTCATCCAGCCTCACCATAAGGGGGCCGGACGCACTGTAAACATTTTGGGAATCGAACCTCAGTGTTCACAGTACAGTGCTCATTTAAAAGTAAAATACTCAAATACAGACCTGCAAACATCTTTAATACCAAATTTTGCATCTGTTTGTCACCATGACGATTACCCACCTCTTTTAAATCCCGATAGAGCAGGTTGTTGTTCTTATCCAGAAACCCTCGCACGTTGTACGTCACATGACCTGCATAGTGGATTAACCGGAACTCCTGAAGTCAAGAAATCATGAGGTGAGGTGAGGTGAGGTGAGGTGAGGTGAGGTGAGGTGAGGTGAGGTGAAAAGGGGTTTAACGTCAAGTTCAAGATTATTGCACTGACAGAGTGACATACATTCACATGTGTGTGTGTGGCTGCTTGTACTAGTCCAGACTAATGCCAATTTTATAGTCCTAGCCGACTGAAATACCATGCCGCAGTTTATCATAAATACCCCACTTAGACACAGTATACTGACTCCGAGCTGGACAGTCCTTGTTTTAACCCTTTAATGCCGAGGTCTAGGGAGGGTAACAACAAGTACCATGTCTTTTGGTATGACGTGGCCAGGGTTCAAACCCCTGACCTTCCGGTCTCCAAGCAGATGCTCTACCACTAGACCACAAGTCGGAGTCTGAGCACCCAATCCATTTAGTCGCCTCTTATGACAGGCATAGGTTGCTGGGCCCTAGTATTATTACCCAGAATCCCCATGGATTGAAACCAATGGTCAAATGTATGCCTTTCGTCATAATCACATTACACTGAAAATTACACATAATTGTATCTTGTTTTAATTGAAGGCATTTGGCTAAATGATTCGGTAGGTCAAAAAATATATATACATAATTCTTCACCACAATTACACATACGTCTTCAGTGTCCATCCAATCAGATACTATTCACACTCGTCATGATTACCGGTAGGTCAAAACTCAGACTTAAACCGAAGGTCATGGGACCATTACACAAGGGACACAACTCTGCACAGACACATGTGGTGCCTAAGACAATTGGACCACTAGTGCTTCAACCACCTTATGAAATCACAACAACGCCTTTAAAGACCGATCACCACCAGTTTCAAATGAGCTTTTCAGGTATCAAATACTGAACAACAACTGCAAAACGTCTAGCGTTTACTCAGTGAATGTGGTGTGGGAGGCGGTACACCTACATCTCTCTGTATGGTTTTCCTGGTGGTGGCGTCTGCTGTTTTATGACTAATGAAGTGGGGATGGGTGCCGATTGTCTCCGTTAGTTTCTCCAGTAACGTCAGGTCAGTCGGATCTCCGGGTCGAAGACATTCCTCATCCTGTAACAATGAACAACAAACCACGTGGCAACAAACAAAACGATATGAAAAAATTACCAACTAGCTTTAAGCCAAATTCCATCAAAACCACGGCGGGTAAAGTTTCACACATTGCGCTGATGTGGGGAATCGAACCTCCAGCTTCGATGTGATGAGCAAATACCTCAACCACTAGGCTACCCTATTGTCCAACCTACAAACCCAAAACTTAAACCTACCAAATAGAGTATTCATTTGACATTTAAACACAAGTTTTAGCTATGCAATCTCTTCAGAAATGTAAAAATAAACTCTAATTATCTGTATCCCTGTGTTATGGGTTCTCGGACGCTTTAGAGTGAGTGAGTGAGTAGGTTTGGTTTAATGCCGCTTTTAACATTATTCCAGTTATATCACTGCGTGTCAGCTTAGTGTGGGAGGAAAGCCCGAAGTGATGCAGGTCTCAGACGTTTACCACCTTGGATGAAACCCACGAGCACGGGTATGGTGCTGACAAACCTAGAAACATAATCGGGGCAAACCGGGATTCGAACCCACAATCATAGGTTTCTGGCGTGCCCAAGGGACGCACCTCTGCACAGCGAATCGCAGCGCCTTAGACGACTTGGCCACCCGTGCCCCCAGGACGCTTTAGAAACATTCGTAAATTTTTGTTAATCACAAGAACAACTGCAAAACATCTCACTCACTTATAAAAGATGACTTTATTTGAAAATCGAGCCATAATCTCAGTATTCACAATGCCACACAGTGTGAGTAGCTTTCTGTCCGAAAATGTGTGATGTCCAAAAACCTATGATCTGACGAAACTGGACTAGGAAATTACTGTTTGTCTACACATTTTACATAATTTTATATCAACAGTTTAAAAGAATGATATGTCAGGACACAATTAAATGTACAGACGCATACTTACCATAATTGCTATTATTCCATAGGGTTTTCCTTCAACAAGATCACAGATTATCTTATTGTTGAAATATTGCACAGTTTCCCACTGAAATAAATACAATGAACTTACATTGCAGTTACAACAGATCATCTCTAAATAGGAATAACACACAACAGTAACATTGTGTTGGAACAATACGTTGAATGGTATTTCAGTCAAGAAGTTAAATTTGTGAAAACATCCTAAAGATACAATAAAGATTCAGAGATTTAGTTAGGAATACAAACCAAGTGCCCTCAGCATGCAAATGTGAAAAGTGAGTGAGTGGTTTTACGCCGCTTTCAGCAATATTCCAGCAATATCACGTCGGGAACACCAGAAATGGGCTTCACACATTGTACCCATGTGGGGAATCGAACCCGGGTCTTCGGCATGACGAGCGAATGCTTTAACCACTACGCTACCCTACCGCCCGAAATTTGAAAAGAGATGAGGGGCAAGATTCATCTTAGGTCTGTATCATATTTTGCTGACTCCCCCATTTCATGTAACATTTTTCCATCTTCCCCCCAAATACATGTAACATTTTTCCATCTTCCCCCGAACACATGTAACATTTTTCCATCTTCCCCCCAAACACATGTAACATTTTTCCATCTTCCCCCGAACACATGTAACATTTTTCCATCTTCCCCCGAACACATGTAACATTTTTCCATCTTCCCCCAAATACATGTAACATTTTTCCATCTTCCCCCGAACACATGTAACATTTTTCCATCTTCCCCCGAACACATGTAACATTTTTCCATCTTCCCCCAAATACATGTAACATTTTTCCATCTTCCCCCAAACACATGTAACATTTTTCCATCTTCCCCCAAACACATGTTACATTTTTCCATCTTCCCCCAAATACATGTAACATTTTTCCATCTTCCCCCGAACACATGTAACATTTTTCCATCTTCCCCCGAACACATGTAACATTTTTCCATCTTCCCCCAAATACATGTAACATTTTTCCATCTTCCCCCAAACACATGTAACATTTTTCCATCTTCCCCCCAAATACATGTAACATTTTTCAATCTTCCCCCAAACACACGTTAACATTTTTCCATCTTCCCCCGAACACATGTAACATTTTTCAATCTTCCCCCAAACACATGTAACATTTTTCAATCTTCCCCCAAACACATGTAACATTTTTCCATCTTCCCCCAATACCCATTTTTCCATCTTCCCCCAAACACATGTAACATTTTTCCACGTCCACCCCTTTCCCTATTATAAATGATCAGTCCCCAAATATATAACTTTAAATATTAGAACAAATTGAACTGTCATTTTTTCCTGACACCAGTTCCCCCCCTAGTTGTGGTGGGTGTTGGTGCATGCTGCTGCTGGGACTGCCAGTCTAGCCAGGCCTCCCCTAAATTAGGACTGTGATGTGTTGGAGATGGCCGCCTACCTCGATGCCCTCCCGCTGGTACTCCTCCTGCTCCGACTTGAGCGTCAGCTGGATGAACAGCTGCTGCAGCTTCTCGTTGCAGAAGTTGATGCAGAACTGCTCAAAACTGGAACAACAAGGCCAGTGAGTTAATCAAGTTGACATTGTAGGCTACCTCTGTCCCCGTTTACCTGTAAAATTAGGCTTGGACCGGTATTTCTTGTGACAGCCAGTACTGTGGACTGGCAAATAGCTCCAAATCTCAAAGGCGATGCAATTCGCTGTTCAGAGTTGCGTCCCTTGGGCACGCCAGAAACCTATGATTGGGGGTTCGAATCCCAGTTCGCCCCGATTATGTTTCTAGGTTTGTCAGCACCATACCCATGCTTGTCGGTTTCATCGGATTGGTAAACGTCTAAGACCTGCATCACTTCGAGCTTTCCTCCCACATTAAGCTGACACGCCGCGATATAACTGGAATACTGTTAAAAACGTGTTAAACCCAACTAACTCACTCACTCACTCCAAACTTCAAGCTCCCTGTTGCCCCCAACATTCAAAATAATTCTCTTTGTAGATTTGTATCATGTTTCTTCCCAAAATGTATTGACTCACATTATGTAGTAACTGAAACTTTGCATTATGTAACCTGTAATTGTCGATGTGATTATTTAAATATGCCAACCAGAGATGCGGCCGTCAAACAAGCTGTTTCAATCAGAGGGGGTTTATTGTGATTTAATAGCCTCTGATTGACCAATCATAATCGAGTAATTTCCAAATTCATGGTAGAATTAACAATAAGCTGGACGTAGTACCTTTCTTATGCATCATTCACTGCAGTAGAGTTCAGTATGTGTAATCCCTGCACTCAATCAGTAAACAATGATTTGTACATAAACTCACAGATGCAAGCTGAAAAGGATACTTTGGGTAAATACACTGACAGTTGTCACAATACTGGGGCTTTAAACATTTCATGAGTATACATATATGCAAGAAATTCAATATTAATTTGGTAACAATGTTTTATTTTGCATATTTTACACAAATACGCAGCTATTTATCAAAATTGAAATACAGTAAACTACGGTTAAAACAAACTCAAAGGGACTACTAATTTTAGTTTGTTATAACCGTAGATCGTTATAAGCATACACAGAGCATATACAGCAAATGACCGGGACAAAAACCCAGTTGTTATATCCGTCAGTTCATTACGTAGTTTACTGCAGTCAGAAATTCAAAGACTTACCTATTTACACCAAATATCTCAAATCCATAGATGTCGAGCAGACCCATTAGATTACATCGGTACTTGCCCTGAAACACAAGCAGTACTGTTATAGTGCTGGCTACAGACACAGACCATCTTCAGGAAAATGAATTGAAAAACAAAATTCATAATAAAACTAGCAAGTGTTCAACAAATTTTTCTTACTACACACCAAATAATATTGCATGCATGTTTCATTTCGAATTGGTAAGAATACCACAGTTAGGCATTTGTCCACTTCGTTCATTTCATTTTGACTGGTGGCAAAATAGTAGATGACAGAAAACAAACTGCGCCTAGATAAATTTTTATTTGTAAAGTATTGTAAATATCGGAGAATAAAGTCTCACATAATTCTGAGACACAAATTTGTGGTTGGTATGTTGCAAATGTAATGACAACAGTTCAGCAACTCAAGTGGGGAACATTTGAAATGTACCTTACATGTTAACGTGGCATATTGAAAATAATAGAAAGTGTTTGTTTGTTTGTTGTTTAACGCCGCACTCAGCAATATTCCAGCTATATGATGGCGGTCTGTAAATAATCGAGTCTGGACCAGACAATCCAGTGATTGACATCATGAACATCGTTCCACGCAATTGGCATACGATGACATGCATCAACCAAGTCAGCGAACCTGACCACCCGATCCCGTTAGTCGCCTCTTACGACAAGCATAGTCGCCTTTTACGGCAAGCATGAGTTGCTGAAGACCTATTCTACCCCGGCTCTTCACGGGTCTAATAGAAAGTGTCTCCTTATACATGAATGTCAGATTCTCATTGGCTGTGTAATAGAAAGTGTCTCAGCCAATGAGAATCTGATGTTCATGTGTAATGTACGATTATAGGAACAGATGTGTGAAAAGCTGATGCAGCCTCTAAAGATGAGAAGCCAGAGAGCTGAAATGATGTGATAGTGTAAGGGAGACAACTGTGACTGACCCTGGTTGCTAGTGAGGAGTTGACTTTATGGACGATCCAGGTAAAGAGTCTATCATACACGCCTTTAGACAGCGCGTCCTTGGCGTACAGCGCCTGATCTTGTGACAGGGGTGTCTTTACCTGTTACATGGAAACAATTATATTCATTTAGTAATGGATAGTGTCAATGATGCGATTAACTGATCCGATTAACTTGGAATCACGATCCTATAAATATGCAGACTAAGTCCCATTTGTCACCACTCGCCCCTTTCTGTAACCTGCAAGAAGACTTGTCCCCTTCATTCGTCATCACTCGCCCCTTTCTGCAACCTGCAAGAAGACTTGTCCCCCTCATTCGTCACCACTCGCCCCTTTCTGCAACCTGCAATTGTCCCCCTCATTCGTCACCACTCGCCCCTTTCTGCAACCTGCAAGAAGACATGTCCCCCTCATTCGTCACCACTCGCCCCTTTCCGCAACCTGCAAGAAGACTTGTCCCCCTCATTCGTCACCACTCGCCCCTTTCCGTAACCTGCAAGAAGACTTGTCCCCCAATCGATGAAAGTTATGTGCGAAAATACGACAAACCAATCAGAATGTGCGTATGATTTAAAGTTCTTCGTCAAAGAATCCCTCAGATATAATTTTTTATTTTACATATGTCTTGCATCTAAAAATATACCCAAGACACAGTTAAATGTGTTCAATCATACTGTATAATTCTGCATGTCAAGCTGTGCTTTAAATTGCATCTGAAATAAATACAATATATGGGGAAATATATGTGACCCATTAGGCAACGAGTTGACAATTGTTATAGGTAAACTTTCCAAATATGCTGAGACAAAACTATATGTAAGTTATTTGACACTATATGGTAAATAGGGCCGTTCACTCAAACATTGAGTGAAATGACCTCTTAAAAAATCAATTTTCTTAAGAATCTTAACTGATTCTGAATCACTTCCCCCCAAAATCATCTTCCTGAAGCAAACTGAACTGGAATTTTTTGGAGTTATGTCCCTTCTGTGTAATATCTGTTGACACCTTGTTTGTTTGTTTGTTTGTTTAACACTGCACTCAGCAATATTCCAGTTATATGTTGGCGGTCTGTGTAAATAATCAAGTCTAGACCAGACAATCCAGTGATTGATGTTATGAGCATTGATCCTCGGAATTGGGATCGATGACATACATCAATCAAGTCAGCGAGCCTGACCACCCGATCCCTTTAGTCGCCTCTTATGACAAGCATAGTCGCCTTTCATGGCAAGTATGTATATACCCCGGATCTTCACCGGCTGTTGACACTAAGTTGACGGTACACATGCTTTGAAAATCATGCAATCGACCGAAATCTACACGGCAGTTTACGAACCGGATGATGATTTCATTACGTGATTTTAATTGGTCTCGTTAGCCCGGCCCAAACATTACTGCATAATTCCAGCCAAGTTCGACAACGGTGTAAACCAGACTTTTCTAGTCAGTTAACTCCCTTGCCTTGTTTGGTGTTGAACGCCGCACTCAATATTATTTCAGCTGTATGACGGCGGTCTGTAAATAATGGAGTCCGGACCAGACAATCCAGAGACTGACATCATGTGTATTGATCTATGCAACTGGAATACGACATGTAATCACCCAAGTCACTGATCCTGACCACTCAATCCATTTAGTTGCCTCTCATGACAAGCACGGGTTGTTGGGCAATGAGCATTGTTAAATATCATCTGAGAAAAGTAACATCTTACCCTCTCCCCCCTGGCATCAATGGTCCGGTTGCTAAGAGACGAGATGAGGACATCGTCCGGACAGTCCAGCAACTGAAAGAAGAACATGTGTAGTCACTCATCTCTGATTCCTTCCAATTTTGACAGGAAAAGGAGACAAAAATATTTCACTGTTTGATGTTGCGTTCAAGATTATTGCACTTATATAGCGACGTGCATGTATGTGTGAGAGTGGCATGCCTGGGCGTATAGGTGTAAAGTGCTAGCCCACTGTGATACCATTAATAGGGATCCCCCACTCAGACACAGTACTCCGAAGCCAAACCAGTCCTTGTTTTAGGCCCTCACGCCAAGTGCCAGGCAGGGTAACAACAAGGACCACCCTTTTTTCATCTTTTGGTATGATGCGACTGGGGATCGAACCACCGACCTTCCGCTTTCCTGGCAGACGCTCTATCCACCAGACCACGGATAGAAAGAGGAAAGAATCATATTTCCCTGTTTGGAATTAAGGGGGTCCTGAGGTCCTTAAGGTTTTCTGCGACAGCATTTGAATCTAGGGAATGATAAACTTTTAACATGCGAGTCTTGATGAGAACATCTATACTTTCATTGTGTATTGTAAAATTTGAGATAGCGGACAAAGACGAATCAGCATGACTTCAATCAATCTTGCTGGGAATGCAATGTAGCCCAGGCCTCCTCCAGTTCATTACCTTTGCTATATGTGACACTGCCTCTAGATCCTTGATCTTGACCAGGCCATCATCACTGGTCTGATACTCTAGGTTCCCAAGGTGAAGGACAGATGCGATGATTGAATACAGAGCCTATAAAAATCACAAGAACAGAATGTTGTAACTAGTCACCAGTTTGTGTACATGTTCCATGCATAGTGTAAACAAACAAACCTGAAAAATTGAGTTTAGGTTGACATGCAGAATTGTAAGCTGAGATTTCCCTTCACGTCCTTCACACCACATCCCCGACACCCACCAGACATCCCTTCACGCCCTGGCCACCCATGTCTTGACACCCACCAGACATCAAGACATCCCATCACGTCCCCAACACCCACCAGACATCAAGACATCCCATCACATACCTGACACCCACCAGACATCCCACCACATCCCCGACACCCACCACATCTCCAACACCCACCAGACATCAAGACATCCCATCACGTCCCCGACACCCACCAGACATCAAGTCATCCCATCACATCCTATCACGTCCCCGACACCCACCAGACATCAAGACATCCCATCACATACCTGACACCCACCAGACATCCCACCACATCCCCGACACCCACCAGACATCAAGACATCCCATCACATCCCCGCCACCCGCCAGACATCAAGACATCCCATCACATCACATCACATCACATCACGTCCCCGACACCCACCAGACATCAAGACATCCCATCACATCACATCACGTCCCCGACACCCACCAGACATCCCATCACATCCCCACCACCCGCCAGACATCAAGACATCCCATCACATCACATCACGTCCCCGACACCCACCAGACATCAAGACATCCCATCACATCCTATCAAGTCCCCGACACCCACCAGACATCAAGACATCCCATCACATCCCATCAAATCACATCACGTCCCCGACACCCACCAGACATCAAGACATCCCATCACATCCTATCAAGTCCCCGACACCCACCAGACATCAAGACATCCCATCACATCCCATCAAATCCCATCACGTCCCCGACACCCACCAGACATCAAGACATCCCATCACATCCCCGCCACCCGCCAGACATCCCATCATGCCCTGACACCCACCAGACATCCCGGACACCCACCTCCTGCTCCTTCTTGCTGAAGTCACAGATGTCGAGTGCCTGCTGAACAATCTTAAAACTCTTCTTGTCATCCACTGACTCGGCCATCACACTCTCACCCTGCAACAGTAAATAGTCACTGAATCCAACATAAATCCACAGAGGCACAGTCAGTCAGAGTGCAAACAACAAGTACCATCGTTTGGTAAGACATTGACAGGAATCAAACCACTAACCTCTGTCCTCCTGCAAGACACTCTATCCACTAGACCACAGAGGTCTTTTTTAAACTGAGAATTCCTACATTTGACACTAAGGGTGTGTGGTACTACCGCTACACCGGTATATTGTGGTGCAAATCTTCAGCAAAACGTATTGCAATATATTTTTAAATGTAGCAATATATTGGGGCAAACATGATAAGTATATTTAAGTGTTCCTAATTGATATGGAGATGGAATATAGTATCTTTCTGATACAACTTTGCTGATAATCTTTTTATCAATTAGCATGTACACGTTGTGACTATAAAGATCCTCACAGTGACAGACCATTCGCGGAGCTCTCTATACTGAGAGTACAACGAAGGTGTCACGCGCTGGGAAGGTCATTAACACAGGGTATAACTCTGATTAACTGCAAATTGGCAATATATTGCAATACGTATCGCAATACAGGCTAAAGTATGGCAATATATTGCAATACGTATCGCAAAACAGGCTAAAGTATGGCAATATATTGCAATATGTATCGCAATACAGGCTAAAGTATGGCAATATATATTGCAATATGTCTCGCAATAGTGGCAATACAGGCTAAAGGATGGCAATATATATTGCAATATGTCTCGCAATAGTGGCAATACAGGCTAAAGGATGGCAATATATTGCAATACGTATCGCAATACAGGCTAAAGTATGGCAATATATATTGCAATATGTATCGCAATAGTGGCAATACAGGCTAAAGTATGGCAATATATATTGCAATATGTCTCGCAATAGTGGCAATACAGGCTAAAGGATGGCAATATATTGCAATACGTATCGCAATACAGGCTAAAGTATGGCAATATATATTGCAATATGTATCGCAATAGTGGCAATACAGGCTAAAGTATGGCAATATATTGCAATATGTATCGCAATACAGGTTAAAGTATGGCAATATATTGCAATACAAAATCCAGGTCAATACACAGCCCTATTTGACACAATATGGAGAAGCAAAAAAGGCTAACAAATTGATACCAACAGTCAAATTCAATATCAGTTTTTTGCTAAATATTTCAGTAACAATGTAGGTCACCGGTACATCCTGAGCTTCCAAGTCCTGGTATGTGCGTACTAAATAGTCGTAATACAGCTATCGATGGTAGTGATGATTATCAGTGTAACATTAGAGTGAGTGAGTGAGTATGGTTTTACGCCGCTTTTAGCAATATTCCAGCAATATCACGGCGGGGGACACCACAAATGGGCTTCACACATTGTACCCATGTCGGGAATTGAACCCGGGTCTTCGGCGTGACGAGCGAATGCTTTAACCACTAGGCTACCCGACCGCCCCTGTAACATTAGAATAAGAGAACTTGGGATGATTTTTACAAACTGGATGGTGGCTAACAAAGACACAATTTGATCTTTTGTGTTTGTTTGTTTGTGTGTTTGTTTGTTATTGAACAACCCACTTAGCAATATTCCACCTATACAATAGCAGCCGGTAAATAATCGAATCTGCACCTGACAATCCAGTGATTGATATTGTGAACAACAATCCACGCTGTCCGGGTGCGATAATACGTCACCGACCAAGTCACCGAGCCTGACCACCCGATCCATTTGCTTGCCTCTTACACCCAGCACAGGTTGTTAGGGATCAATTCCAACTTAGAACATGGGGCTTACCTCAAGGAAATATTGTAAACCATTACAATCTGTGTAAACATTCAATTGATATGAGTTACAGTATAAAATTACAAGCTGTTTCATACAAATACAGTTTAAAGCATAAAAGTTGAATACATGTTTTAGTTTCTAAATAGAAATTAAATGAAGTATTTGTTAGTTATTTAGACTTAAAATAGACCTACATTAAATACACAGAATAAATGAATGAGTGAGTGGGTTGGGTTTAACACCACTTTTAATAGTATTCCAGTTATAACGCGGCATTTACCACTTTGGTGAAACCCACGAGCACAATAATATATCTCTTCGTTACTGTGTGTGTGTGTGTGTGTGTGTGTGTGTGTGTGTGTGTGTGTGTGTGTGTGTGTGTGTGTGTGTGTGTGTGTGTGTGTGTGTGTGAGAGAGAGAGAGAAAGACTATATGTGTCAATACACTATGTTTAAAAACAATTATACTGAACAAAAGCGTTTGGCCACACATTTCTTAGTTTTCATCTCACGGGCCCAGCATCCCTACTGAAAAGCAGCTGGAAAAGAAATAAATTAAAGACAAAAAATATATATTTTTATCATGTCTCCCACTAGCAATATGGACCCTCTATACAATTGAAAATGTTAAAGATAAATTCCATGTCTACATCACTGTCAGTGATTCAAGAAGCCAGCTGCAGTTTTAACTAAACGCCAGAAAGACTTTCATATAAGTAAATAAATGATTGACATTCATTTATACTTTATTTCGACTGACCTTGTGTGGAAAAGCTGGAATAAATGTGTGAAAACGGTGTGGCCTTAAGGGTCTTGAATAAATTAGGGGACATCTTTTGTAGTGAAGGCTAAGCACACAATTTCATGAAATATATCCCCAAATATCTTTTTGTTCAGTGTGGTCTACTGGGAACAAACTGGTTCATCACTTGTATACGAACATACATCAAAGTTACTGTAATAAAAATATCTTGATAATATAAACCTTTACGATGATGGCAGTAAAGAACAGTTATTAATCCAGTCTGGCTGATACATTAGCAGGGACAGGTGAGTGAGTGAGTAAGTGAGTGAGTATGGTTTTACATCGCCTTTGCCAATATTCCAGTAACAAATCTCGGCTCCCAACAAACACAAGTAGTGAGTTAGTGAGTCAATGACAGGTCAGACTTAGGTTTGTGGGCACTTGGGTGAAAGTCGTGGCTGGTAGGGGAAAAATGAACAAAAACATTTCTGATTTCTTGTTTGCCAATATTTCCATTGTTTGTGAAGCTGGTATCGTCTGTCTATACATTTAACATATTGTACAAGTATGGTACAAGTTTTTGGTGAACATTTAAGTCTGCAGTTACCTGTTTCAAAATTAACATTAAAAGTTGCCCACTGGTCTCTTATCCCCGAGCCAGACGGGTGGGTGGACAACGAATTTGACGGACAACAGAAAACACACTTAAGAGTTATTCCCCCTGGATATATTTCATATGGAAAATATCGTAACTATCTGGACATTTATGTAACTCAAGAAGGGAACCTCACATGTTAGCGGGGTACACTAAAAATAGAATGGTCTCAGCCAATCAGAATCCGACACTCCTGTGTATAAGATCACTTATATTTTTCCTATGAATGATAAAGTTTCTTCTCAAAAGAAAACACATAGGTTTATTAAAGAAGTTAAAATTAAATTAAAGTTAAATGAACAGTGTCAATAATTAAATAACAAAATACAACTTGGCACTATTACACACAGATTAGGCCCACTAGGGTTGGTAACCTTGTTAGTAAAATCAGAAATACCTCTCTACAATCCTTATATGAAAAGAAAACAAACAATCTGGTATACATATGCAATACATGACAATTGATTCTAAATCACTTCCTCTCAAAGTTTTTTTGTGTGTATGTGGTTTAACGCTGCATTCAGTAATATTCCAGTTATATGACGAGTGGTCTGTTTGTACCAAGGGCAGATCCAGCATTTTCAAAAGGGAGGGTTCCAAAATATCAAAATCCTCTCTTAGATAATTTTACTGCCTATAAACATACTACATTTGGTTTTCAAAAGGGTGGGGGGTCCCTTGGCCCCCTGGAACCCCTCTGGATCCGCCTGTTTGTTTGTTGTTTAACGCTGCACTCAGCAATATTCCAGCTATATGACGGCAGAACGTAAATAATGAAGTCTGGACCAGACACTCCAGCGATTGACATCATGAGCATCAATCTATGCAATAGGGATGTACAATGACACACATCAACCAAGTCAGTGAGCCTCACCACCCGATCTCGTTCTCGCCTCTAACAACAAGCATGGGTTGCTGAAGACCAATTCTAACCCTGATCTTCAAGAGTATATCCCTCAGTGGAACCCCACAGTATGGCAATGACAGGCAAAGAATCACAACTTTTGGCAAATCTCAACAGCTGATCCTGAAAGGCAAATGGACGTAACTCTGCTCAGTGCCTTTGGTATTAACTATAAAGATGGAGGAACGTCATTTACCTGATACAGGTAAAAGTAATTCTGTGGGTCCCGGGTGAGATGGAGTCGCTGAAGCGTGTCCTCTGATGCCCCTGTGAGGAGCTGGTAGAAGACATGGAAGTTGCGCTCTCCCGACGCCTGATGGATGACTCGGGACTTCTCCAGAAGGTAGTTCAGGATGTGACCCCCGACAGGTGCACCCTGGGTAAAAGAGTTAAAAAAGTTTGTACCTTGTTATATGTATCATATTACATCAATTTACCAATACATATTTTCGTTTATTTGGCTTGTAAAACATATACACACTGAAGAAAGCTCCCCCTCACACTTAAATCATTTTTATCTCACACTTTTGCAAGAGATCTGAGAGTTACTTCCCCTCATATTTGAGGGGCAAATACCTGATGTAATTGTGATGCCAAATCTAAAATTATGTTGATGAAATTCATCAGCTGACTTAATAATGTGCCAATCTAGTCATCACCTTTTCTCTGAGCATGGCCTTCAACTGATTTACGCAAAGAGTACACACCCTTTTTACGTTTATCACTCCATAAATGCAAATACCCACTGAAGTCAATTCTTATGAATAAATATATCAGTGAGTGAGTAAGTGAGTTGGGTTTAATGCCGCTTTTAACAGTATTCAAATAAATATATCAACAAAACACACTTCACAGACTCGGTGACATCGTTCAGTGCAAATATGCATTACTCAATGCATTCTCTCATAAGCCAATCAGAAAACAGTAGTCTGTTAGTAGGTGTGGCCTAATTGTGAAGGCAACTTTGGACAAGATATTAAATACACATCTTGTTACCTTGTAGTCAAACTGTATGTCCATATACTTCCCAAAGCGACTAGAGTTGTCGTTTCTGTTTGTTTTTGCATTTCCAAATGCCTGAAATAACAAAATTAACATGTTACACAAAGCCAATAAAATAATTCTGAGTAAAGGGGAAATATAAGAAAATTTCTTCAATCATTAGAAGATCTAGTATGAGGGTTATTGATAGTGGGTGAGGACAACTGACATGTGAATTCTGCAATAATTAACCTCTAAGAGATAAAAAAACATCATTAGTGATTAGTTTAAGTGAGTGAGTGAGTGAGTGAGTGAGTGAGTGAGTGAGTGAGTGAGTGAGTGTATGGTTTTACGCCGCTTTTAGGAATATTCCAGCAATATCATGGCAGAAATGGGCTTCACACATAGTACCCATGTGGGGAATCAAACCCAGGCCTTCAGCATGACAAGCGAACGCTTTAACCTCCTCCCCACTATGAACAGTATGTCAGCCAAAAACCAAGCACATCAGCTAACTGTGTGGAAAGCACAACATGACCTGATATAGACAAACCACGAGACCATAATCATGGTGATCTGTGGATCTGAACCAATGGACAGCAGATCCTGGCACGAGAAAGGCACAGAAATCTGTACAGCAAATTGCAGCACCCAAGACCACTGAGTCACTGAATTTGAACCAACAAACAGCAGATCCTGGAATGGCCAAGGTGCATAACTCTGCACATCAAATTGCGGCACTTTCGACCACTCAACCATTGAATTAAACACATCATGGCATGGCCAAGGTACAAACATGTACAGCAAATGGTAGCACCTTAGACCTCTTGGCCACCCTTGACATCAGATTGGTTGTTTCAGCTATATGACGGCGGTCTGGAAATAATCGAGTCTGGACCAGACAATCCAGTGATTAATATCATGAGCATTGATCCATGCAATTGGGATCAATGACATGCATCGACCAAGTCAGCGAGCCTGACCACCCGATCCCGTTAGTCACCTTTTACGATAAGCACAGTCACCTTTTACGGCAAGCATGGGTTGCTGAAGACGTATTCTACCCCGGAACTTCACGGGTCGACATCAGATTGGAATTATTGAAGCATGTGTTGCTGGACCATTATCATATCGCCATGTCAAAATGATGAGATCTGATCTGGATAGAATACTGTATAACCCACCTTCGAGGGTAACAAATTGGTCAGCGGGGGAGTAAATCTCTTAAACATTGCCTTGAGCAATACAGTCTGCAGTGATTTCTGAGAGACAGAATAAATTCTTCATACCTCGCTTCAAAGCAAGGTCTCACTCTTTTTCCAAGTCAATGGAGTGAGTGAGTATGGTTTTACGCCACTTTTAGCAATATTCCAACAATATCACAGCGAGGGACACCAGAAATGGGCTTCACACATTGTACCCATGTTGGGAATTGAACCCGGGTCTTCGGCGTGACGAGCGACCGCTTTAACCACTAGGCTACCCGACCGCCCCCCACGTGACATAGCTCAAGTTAACCTGAGCTCAATTGAACAGCTGTTTCCTATCAACTTTTAATTTTTGTTAATTCTTTATAATGTCTTATTAAAACATGTCAGTAAGATAAATTGATGGTAGAAGGATCAAAAGGGGTACATGGGTTTTATGCCATGAGCCGGAGTTTATAACACTTGTCTCCGGCTCGTGGTATAAAACCTAACACAGGACACATAAAACCCTATGTACCCGGAGTGATCCTGCTACAACTTCTATTGTACCACATACTGCCTCCAGACAAGCAACACTTTACCTCTAGGATGGGATTGGACTGAAGGAGTCTGTCTTTGACTCTCTCCACCTCATTGGAATGTGTGCTACTGGCGGCGATGTACTGTAAGATCTTCTTAGACGCCTCCGTCTTGCCAGCGCCCGACTCCCCCGAGATGAGGACACACTGGTCCACTGACTCTCCCCGCATGGACCGGTACGCCGCGTCGGCGATGGCGTAGCTGAAACACAGACGATCACATACAGCAATATTTTGTTTGTTTGTTGTTTAATGCCGCACTCAGCTATATTCCAGCTATATGACGGCTGTCTGTAAATAATCGAGTCTGGACCAGACAATCCAGTGTTTGATATCATGAGCATCGATCCACGCAATTGGGATCGATGACATGCTTTTACCAAGTCAGCGAACCTGACCACCCGATCCCATTAAGTCGCCTCTTAGGACAAGCATAGTTGCCTTTTACGGCAAGCATGGGTTGTTTAAGATTTATTCTATCCTAGATCTTCACAGGTCACATACAGCAATATACATACAGCAATAGAGTTTCAATATTAGGGGCAAGAAGAGTTGGGTTTAATGCTGATTTGATTTTTGGTTTCTTAGTTTGTTTGCTGTTTAACGACACAATAATCTAGCTATATTATTGCAATCTGTAAATAATCAAGTCCGGCCTAGACAATCTAACAATTAAGACCATGAGTATCGATCTACTCAATTGGAAATTGGGATACAATGACATGCATCAAATAAGTCAGTGAGTCTGACCACCAAATCCCGTTAGTCCCCTATTACGACAACATGTGTTGCTGAAGACCAATTCTAACCCGAATCTTCATGGGGCAAGGCTGATTTGAACAGTATTTCAATTATATCATGGTGTGTCAGCTTGATATGGGAAGACATCAAAGATGTGAGGTGTAATTGGGTTTAACGTCGCATCCAAGATTATTGCACTTATATAGCGACGTGCATGCACGTGTATGTGTGTGTGTGGCTGCTTGTACTAGTCCATGCTGATGCCGATTTATAGTGCTAGCTCACTGAGATACCATGCCGCAGTTAAACATGAATACCCCACTCAGACACAGTATACTGACTCGGAGGCGACCAGTCCTTGTTTTAGCCATTTAATGCCGAGCGCCAGACAGGGTAACAACAAGTACCATCTTTTAACGTCTTTTTGTATGACGCGGCCCGGGATTGAACCCTGGACCTTCCGCTCTCCGGGCGGACGCTCTACCACAAGACCACGGAGGCGGTCACACCAAAGATGTATGCAGGTAGTCAGGGATTAATATTCAAGCATTACCGTATTCGACATAATAAGCGCCCCGCTCCAATAAGCGCCCACGGCGATATTTGCTAATATATTGGCAAGTGAACAATCCCAATTAGCACCCCTTCCAACTGATCAATGTACACAAGACTTATTTATTCGCGTATAATACACACTCGTGTGTTATATGCTCCCTTAATTATGGGCAATTTAATTCTAAAAAAATATATCTGTCGTACATAAACATTTCAGGCTGTCAGCATAAACCACGAAATTTATCTTTCAACTGTGTTGTTTTTCACCAAAATAATATTCTAATAAGAGCCCCCTATTTCTAATTTTGAGTGCGCCCTGGGCGCTTATTACATCGAATACCTCTGTGAGTCCTGTAATTGCATGTTAAGGCTCACCACAGTGCTTTTGTTGTTCTTTTGCAGTGTATTTTCCTTACACATTCAGCACGTACCAAGAATCTATCAAGAATCTATCAAGAATCTTTCTGTCATTGTCTGTACTAGAAGCACCCTGTAAATCACCCTTACTATTCCAGGATCAGTGTTGGTGATTTTATAGTGTGATGACAGCCAAACGCAGGACTTATGGCTATGATGTAATAGAGGTAGGATACTCATAGGAATTATCCTGACAGGGAGTTACTTACATGTGTGGTGGGAGTTCGTAGAAGTTGACGTTGCGGTAGGTGTGGATAAAGTCATCATTGTAGATGTCCAGTTGGTGATATGGGTTGACAGACACCAGCACTGGCCCGATATATGTCTGCAATAAAACCAGGAAAAAAACTGTCATAATCACCTACATACCTGATTCCGGCATGCACTTTATCTGTTGTTATCAGACAGAGCTGACAAATATTGTTTTTGACTATTATTTAAAGCAATATTTGCCCAGCATATCGGGTTCAGGAAGTTTTTTATATTATCCTGATTGTTACTAGTAGCAGGACAATACAGCGACATGTCGGAGGATTGCGATGTTTTACTTCTCGATACAAGTATCGAGCACATTCGCATATACTCAGTTAAAAATAATGAATCTTAACTTAAATGTATTCTTTAATAAATGTTACACCCACATTAATTACTAGCAAAAACGAGTAGTGAAAACGTTAATATTTTCATCCATTGCGCCATATTTGACACTGCCAACTCTAAATCGTTAGTGTGTCTGGTATTTGGCCATCCTATCTATGTAAGATGGCTTACACACCACAGATAAGAGCACATGCAAGTACCGTGATACGTATCAGATCTGGAGCAAGGTATCATGATACGTATCAGATGACACAGATGGCTTACACACCACAGATAAGAGCACATGCAAGTACCGTGATACGTATCGGATCTGGAGCAATGATACGTATCGGATCGCACTGTTGGTACATCGTCCAGCCCTAATTGTTACTATGTTTATGGACCCTCCAGGAATCAAAACAAAGTTTTATCGTTGGTTAATTTCAGTTACACAAACATTTAAAGCAGATAAATATGACAAGGTAAGTAACTCTTTATTGAAAAAGAAATCACCCCCTTGTTCATGTTGTTCCAATTCATTTTTCACAAACCAATTTTTGATAAAAAATTAAAATAAAATATATTTTTTTTAAATGGTGGTTTCACAATAAATATTTTGTTTGAAATGTAACTAAGGCTGGAGGCATTTTATATGTTATATATTACTTTATTAAAAACCTTTGTGTGCAATAAGTGTCGACTGATGTGAGCTGAGGGAAGTTTGGTACGGCCACTTATACAGATAGCATTTCATCAAGTAGGAAAGAAGGGACCACAAGTCTCCTAATTTGTAGGGGGCACGGGTGGCCCAGTCGTCTAAGGCGCCGTGATTCGCTGTGCAGAGTTGCGTCCCTTGGGCATGCCAGAAACCTATGATTGTGGGTTCGAATCCAGGTTTGCCTCGATCATGTTTCTAGGTTTGTCAGCACCATACCCATGCTCGTGGGTTTCACCCAAGTCGTAAACGTCTGAGACCTGCATCACTTCGGGCTTTCCTCCCACATTAAGCTGACACGCCGTGATGTAACTGGAATACTGTTAAAAGCGACGTTGAACCCAACTCACTCACTCACTCACTCACTCACTCCTCATTTGTAGGTACATCTGGACAAAACAATGATGGTGAGGTGTGTTTGAGAATAAGGTAGTGAAAAAATGATAATTTACACATTATCTGATAATGGCAATTCTAATGGTTTTTTTTTATTCCACACAGATGCTAGTTTCAAAAAACTAATTAACAAAAAATGAGTGATTAAATAATTTATTTCCTGTAACAAATGTCATTCCAAAGAGATAAACCTGATTAATTTGGTTAGATATAGCAGCCTACTCTCCACAACACGTATCTTGACAGCAACCTCCATCCGGGTGATGCCTAAATCATCTGTAAACACATTAACCACTGCCAAGGAACACTCTCAGAACACATGATGTAAACTTAACCCAAATATCTAGAGTAGCTCAAGGCTCGCTTATCAGGGTGTCATTAATCACTGAATAATCTTGTATCTCTGTGAGGGGAGAATGGACGGGTTTCTCCGTCAGTATCTTCTGGTTCTAACGTGGGACAACCTTGCACGGGTACAGGTGCTAAACATTAACTTACATAACAAGGTCAAGGTCAGACAGGTGGTAATCTGCATCTGTTGCCATGGTTACCTGTGTTATCAAGATTAATGGTACCTGTTGCCAACAACTAAATTCTTTCATGACAGTAGCTTCTCTTGTAAAGTAAAGAGTAAAGATTTCGGGATTAACTAATCAACTTTTGTAATTTTAATTTTTTGACCTATCAACATAAGCTTTTGTATCAAAATTTTAAAAAACACAACAAAAAACACCTAGCCTTATCATTTACCAATTTGCTTTCCTTATCAGATGTGAGGTGACTTTGGGTTGAACATTTGCATTCAAGATTGCACTTGTATTGAGGCATGAGTGAGTGAGTGGGGTGAGTGAGTGAGTGAGTGAGTGGGGTGAGTGAGTGAGTGAGTGAGTGGGGTGAGTGAGTGAGTGAGTGGGGTGAGTGAGTGAGTGAGTGAGTGTGTGTGTGAGTGGGATGAGTGAGTGAGTGGGATGAGTGAGTGAGTGAGTGAGTGAGTGAGTGAGTGAGTGAGTGAGTGGGGTGAGTGAGTGAGTGAGTTTTATCCCATCTATATCACAACACCCTGCTTCTTTCCTTTGGTTGTTGCTTAACGCCACAATCGGCAATATCACAGGAACATAACGACACCCTACCAAAAACTGAGTCTGGACCAGACAAACCAGAAAGCGATATTATTAGCAATGGTGCATGTCGTGAACGGTCACCGAGCCTCATCACCACCCAAGCAAGACAAACATAGGAAGCTTGGGACTAATTTTAACCCAGAATCCCCACACGGTCATGTCAGTCTTTCAACAATAGAGTCTGGGTGAAACAGACAAGCGGTCACACTGTAGCATGAACAACAATCCACGCTGTCGGGTACAACAACATCCAATCAGACACTGTCGCGTTATGACAAGCATGGGACGTATTCAATCCCTTAATCTCCACAGGAGCTGCGTAAACATAAAAAAGAAGTGTGACCTATTGTGATGGATCACCATCTCTCACTCTGATTCTGTCACTCTCGAGTTCGGACCCACCACGCAGAATCTGTCCTCGTCTACACATGGCCAGGTAACATTGTCAAACATCTTCACGATGATCAATAATGAAAGGTTTTCATAAAACATTAGCAATAAAAACCTTGTGATTTTGGCCTGATGTTTGGCTAGATGTTCAAAACCGGTTAATTGCTAATACTCTGAAAGACTGGTAACAACTAAAATGGTCATTAATAAGTTAAAGACGAAGAATTAATTTGACATTCAGTCACACATGTTTATCTTAAACTCAAAGTTAACACAGCGATCATAAGGGTCTGGATTTGTGTCAAAAACTGTAAAAAATGAATTATTACATAATTACTTAAACCTTACTCACTAAAGTCCAGATATCTTGAAAATGCATAACATTCTGTTATTGTATTTTCTTATAATGAGACGGTGAAAGATTTACTATTGAGAAAACATTGAATTACGTAACAAGGTCGCATCGAACTAACAGCGAAGTGGGCTTGTTTTTTCTTGTCTAATATTTGACATTCCTGGAGGTCTTAACAGAGTCATGCAATCTATTTGAGAGCCATGTCACTTACGTAGATAAGATTTCCTTGGAATCTTTTCTTCAGATTCTCATTGAAGGCGTCGGAATTGGTGAAATCTTCCAGGAGCACAAAGTCTTGAACTCCAACTCTATCTCGCTTATGTAATGCATTCTCCATCTTCTTACGTTTGTCGCTACGATCTTGCACCTGGCGACCCTGGGATGTGTTGACGCATCAGATAGACCTGATGCCGAGAGACAGCACTGACTACCGTAATCGCTGCACGCCCAGTTCCAACAGCGGAGTGTGGAATCAGCTGATCATGTCTGGCTGTTTGAACACCTCTGGTAAGCTGCCTGTACAAACAGAAAGCAGGGGTCAGATTGGGGTTCACGAGCGCCAGACGACGAGTGGGGCGGTGTCCAGGCACAACATCTAATTGAGTGTAATTACAGTAGAATAGGAAGGAGGAAAGATGATAAAAGCATCGATCCAGGATTTTAACATTTACCTGTTTTATCTAGGAACAATAAAAAACAATAAAACATGATTTTAACACTTGTCTGTTTATATAAGAACAATAAAAACATTAAAACATTATCATCACATTTTAATAGTTTTTTTCAACTGGTCCTTTTGGGGGGTTTAAGCTTTTAAAATATTTTTTGTTTGCGATTAGTATAATCAAGCAAGTTGAAATGGAAAAAGAGAACCATAAGAGTATTATAATACATGTAATAATAATAATAATAATAATAATAATAATAATAATAATAATAATAATAATTTCCGTTTATCCATTTGTATGGCGCCAAACTCTATACCAGCTCGTATGCTCATGGCGCTTACATTATTATCCCAGTCAATGGATCAGTGAGCACTGGATTTTCATTCTCAGCTCCCTGGGGAGTATACAACCCAAGCAGCCTGTGAGGCACGAGAAGGTTAACAGCCACATTACCATCTCATCCTACCGGGTACCCACTCACTGCTGGGTGAACGGAGGCACATTTCGAACAAAGTCACTTGCCTAAGGAGACACCACATGTGGTACATGTGCTTCAGTGTGTGACAGGACCGAAGCCCTAGAAACTCTCAAGTTAGCTGAGTCAAGCTGCTGAACGTGGTCACCCACTCTTTGAGACTGACGTTGCTTAACTTCACCTGATTAGTGATCTGTGCGCTGTGCATAGGACCACATGCAGTTATAAAGTTAAGCCTCTAAGTTATGGATTGATGTTGAACTGTGTGTAACAGTGACGTCCTTGAACTCGGAGAGCTCAAGGTTACAAATGTGAAATTCATGTAACCCTAATAGCAATGCCAATTGTATGGACACTGGGTATATATATCCAACATTGGTTACTGTATGGAAGTGTTTAGTTCTGTCTTAACTCCTTATGATAGCTTCAGGTTTTCTAAATAAGTAAAATCCCTTGTTCTTGTAATAAACAAGTATAACAAACAAGGACGCGTTCTTATGGATAAAATTTTTTTTATAGTGTTACTATAACTGGAGGGATGTTTCGGTGTAGATTCTAACACATTTATCACTTGATTGGTGTAAGAATCAACTTTCAACTCAATTGTTGTAACTTCTTTAGCCCAGTGTTCGAAATAATTTTATACCCAACACGACATTCGGGCAGGTGACCCACAAGTGTTGCCTTTCCATCTTCAGAGTTACCTGCCCGCATTCAGACACTCTCTCTATTGAAAAACACAAAAACTAAGAGACATCTTGATTCATTTGAAATAATGCAAACAATTACTTGAGAATCTACAAGGAATAATAATAAAACTGAATACATAAGTAGTCTTAAAATTATATCAGACAGTCGGGCAGGTGAAGGAATATTTCATGCAGCCCGACAGAAAAGTTGCCAGCCACGGGCAGGCAGGCAAGCTGTTGTTTCGGACAATGTTTCATCCATAGACATTGTCCTTGTTCATCACACCAATTCTAAATGCCACTTATAGAAGCATAATAAATGTTGATCACCGTATTCGACGTAATAAGCGCCCGGGGCGCTTTCAAAATTAGAAATAGGGGAATCTTATTAGAATATTATTTTGGTGGAAAAAAAAACAGAGTTGAAAGGTAAATTTCGTGGTTGATGCAGACAGCTGGAAATGTTTATATACGACAGATATATTTTTCCAGAATTTGATTGCCCATAATTAAGGGTGCATATAACACATGAGTGCGTATTGTACGCGAACAAATAATTCTTGTGTACATTGATCAATCGGAAGGGGTGCTAATTGGGACTGTTCACTAGCCAATATATTAGCAAATATCGCCGTGGGCGCTTATTAGAGCGGGGCGCTTATTACGTCGAATACGGTAAATCATATTTCACATTGTATGGGATAACATGCTTGATAAGAAGGGGCCCAAGGGGGCACCTTGGGGGTCACTGCTATATTGGGTAGTATTTTAAGGGCCCAATAAACCTAAATCTTAATTTTTTTTAACAGGGTTATGGTAAGGAGCTCAAGACAAAATAATTTTTAATGAAAGCTGTATCACAATCTGTCAGAAGCTACACCTCTAACACAGTCTGTCTGCTTGAACAGGAACATTTTTATGAAGCAGGTTTTAACGATCCTTTTCAACATTTCTCGCTGACTTGGTAAATGTCTTGGCTGAAATGAGTAAAGGTTTCGACATGACTGACATTAACAGTAGAGCACATGAACAGACATCTCTATCACACCTTTACCGGCCTGGCAAGAGCTGCAGGCTGCTTACTGCCACTATTAACACTGTATAGAACTGTTTAGGGGTGTCATTGAACTATCGATGGAGTGAGTGAGTGTGTGAGTGAATTTGTGAGTTTATCTACTAAATATTGATACATGAGGCTGCTAACTGCCATTACCATCACTGTATAGAACTGTTTAGGGGTGTCATTGAACTATCGATGGAGTGAGTGAGTGAGTGAATTTGTGAGTTTATCTACTAAATATTGATACATGAGGCTGCTAACTGCCATTACCATCACTGTATAGAACTGTTTAGGGGTGTCATTGCACTATCGATGGAGTGAGTGAGTGCATGAGTGCGTGAGTGAATTTGTGAGTTTATCTACTAAATATTGATACATGACATTCTTTAATAACAAAGTGTTGAAAGGTACAACTACTGGTAAGATGGCTATAAAGACACTTTGAGTGAGTGAGTGAGTGAGTGAGTGAGTGAGTGAGTGAGTGAGTGAGTGAGTGAGTGAGTGAGTGAGTGAGTGAGTGAGTGAGTGAGTGAGTGAACCTAGGTCTTTAGCATGGCCTAGTGGGCACATCAACCACGAAACTACCCCACAGCCCTATGAAAAGATATTAATAACTAATAATAGTTTCATAGATTATAGAACACTGATAATTAACACCTCTAACTATACACAAAATTAATCTTGCTATTTGTTCATCAAGACTACCTATTAAAATAGTCCAAATGAGATATCTTTTTCAACGGTTAAACATTAGACTACCTATTGCAATAGTCCAAATGAGATAACACGTAAGACTACCTATTGCAATAGTCCAAATGAGATAACACGTAAGACTACCTATTGAAATTAGTCCAAATGAGATATCTTTTTCAACAGTTAAACATTAGACTACCTATTGCAATAGTCCAAATGAGATAACACGTAAGACTACCTATTGCAATAGTCCAAATGAGATATCTTTTTCAACAGGTAAAACATAAGACTCCCTATTGCAATAGTCCACATGAGATAACACGTAAGACTACCTATTGCAATAGTCCAAATGAGATATCTTTTTCAACAGGTAAAACATAAGACTCCCTATTGCAATAGTTCAGATGAGATAACTTTTTCAAAATAAGTGTGACCACTATTCTTTTTTCACATGTCACAAGTCAGAAGTATATATTGGCATGTGTGCCTGTTGTTGCGAGGGCACCTGGTTAAATAGCAGTAGGTGTGAGATGTGTGCCCAGCAACGTGGAGCACCACTTGTCACGGTACAAGTCTCCTCTCCCATACTCTGCATGACGACCGTGTATATGATAAGTGTGTTTGGACAACCCACAGTCATAAAGGTCTTATAAAGGTCGGATATCGACTCAATCAACTAGTGGATACGACGTGCTTTCATCGGTTAAGTTTGTGTTACAGGTCTGTAATGTGGAACGTGTGGTTTCTGTAACATAGCTGGAGTTTGGGGGAAAACAATTAGCACATCTCGATTAGCACATAAGTCATAAAGGTCTTATAAAGGTCAGATATTGACTCAATCAACTAGTGGATACGACTTGCTTTCATCGGTTACACTTGTGATACAGGTCTGTAAATGTTTCGTTTGGAAAGTGAGGTTTCTGTAACATCGTTGGAGTTTGGGGGAAAACAATTAGCACATAAGTCATAAAGGTCTTATAAAGGTCAGATATCGACTCAATCAACTAGAGGATACGACTTGCTTTTATCGGTTACGTTTGTGTTACAGGTCTGTAACGTGGAACGTGTGGTTTCTGTAACATAGCTGGAGTTTGGGAGAAAACAATTAGCACATCTCGATTTCCACCAGTCTCCATTTAACTCTGAATCTCATCAATGTCAGGGCTTTAAATTACTAGTGCTGCCATGCCCACAGCACACATTAAATAGAAAATGGGATGCTCGAATTTTATGTACAGTTCCTTGTGGGCATGGTCCTTTCCAATAAAAGTATTTAGATTATTTTATATTTTATGTCTTGACTGAATTAAACTGTGAAATGACAGATTTCCCCCTATTTGTAGAAGTTTGTTCCTCTATCGCTAAATGACTTCCTGTTGGAAAATCAACCAGCATTATTTGTTGATTTCATTGACTGTATCTATAATACAGACGTTTGATGAGATGTTCATGACTGAACGTAATATATTTGAATGTTAACATGTCTTTCCTTATTTTGATGGAATATCATGAATACAACGTAGGTAAATTGTTTGATAGGCATAACTTAGAAGTTGATGGATGACAAGATAGACTCAGTCTTGCTTGACAACGGTATAAGGATTTATACCGAAACTTCGGTTTTTACAGTATTAAAGAAGTTGTTATCTATAAAACCATGTCTACCTTACAATGTAGTTGATGTGATTCAAATGGAAGTTAGTCGTATAGACCGTTTTGAAAAACCTAGCAGACGGTCACTATTTGTCAAAATGGAACAGTAAAAAAAGAAAAACTCCACTATATTTTATTACTTCAAGCCTCACTGCTGTAACTTTTAATAAAGTTTCAGCAGCAGGGTTAGAAACTAACAGTTTTTGTCCACTAGTCCTTATAGTGATATCATATAGCAAAACCTTTAAAATGGGCCAATTTCTACTAGTCCTTAGGATACCTTTACTATAGGGCAGTTTGGTAAGGACTACAGGACTAGTGCCAATTTCTAATGCTGAGCAGATGACGGAAACAGCCTATATCGCAGAGTGTTAGAGCCAAGTGTTAGAGAGTGTTGAAATTGAATCCCTGCAAATCTTGAATGTAGACACTTCTGACATGCGTGATCAGATGGTGATAGTACAGATGAACCACATCAAAATTATCTAAAAATAAATCAACACGAGGTATTCCCAGGAACTGACCTCTTCCAAAGGTTAAAATGTGATAAGGGTAAAAAATGAATATTCTGCATTTGCAAAGAGTGAGGTCAACCAGTTGGAAATAGATGTCTATATTTTCCTTCCAGAACCAGCAAACATGAAGCACATTTACAATACAGTGAACACTTTCTTTCTTTTGAGATATGATGACATGCATCAACTAAGCCACCATGCCTGGCCACCCGAAACTCTAAGTCACCTCTTTAGTCTTACAAAAAGCATTATGAGACATCTTCAACGTCAAGCATGGGTTGCTGAAGACATGTTCTTACCCGGATCTTCATGGGTACTTTGTAACGTCATTGTGTTCAATATGCAGTATTGACAAAACCAGGTAAATAGCAGTTGGAAAAAGGCTCTAATTTAGTGTATGTTTCACAGAGATCCAGATAACTTCTTGAGCAATTGAGTTTTTACTCTAGGGTTTTGATTTTAATTGGGTTATTACATTTTTCATTTGGTAACTAATATTTTTTCACTCATCTATTCATCACACTTTTGGGTTTTTCCTAAAATTAGTAAACATTTTAGGATTAAAAAAAAATGAAATTATGTTTTAGATGTATATAACTGTACATATATTGGCTTGACTCGGAAAGTGAATTAGCTCGTAATTGTGTTTCTGAAATTAGCTTCTTTGTACACATGCTGAAAAGCTTCATTGGGTATTTACACATGCTGTTTTTATACATTTGAGTTTTTCATTTAATGCATGCGTTTCTGTATGCAAGTTAATTGAAAGTAATTGGGTTTTGTATATTTTTGGGGGGTATTTTACGCAAATACGCTGCTTATCTGTAACTTTGGTTTCATGAAAATTATTTAATGTATATGTAAGCATGAGATCTAGCAAAGTTCTGCTGTATGTAAACAAGTTCAACAACAAATTGGCCTTTCATGACTGTCTTTATATAAGCATAAACAAAAATACAAATATTTCCTGGTACTCATTCAATATTGTTGGGGCTTTTTTACCTTCAAAACAAGGAAATCTTCAAAATAATTCACACAAAACACCAAATGAACAATAATCACATCACCTGACAAAACCCAGTCAGGCTACTGGTTCAGACAAACTGTCTAGCTACTGTGTCAGTGCGTACACAATCTTATGAGTTCCGTGAGTGAGAAGGAAACGCTTGTTCAAAGGATCCTTTTACAATTAGCCAGGCTCTCGTGGCTACTAAAGTCATATTAATACTTTCTTTGATCTATCCTTTAAATCTAAATCATGTACACAGAAGCAGCCATAAGGTAGCTGTTCTGTACGAGCTGGTGAGTTGCCACTTTACCATGCAGCAAGGCCAAGATGTTAACACGCTTTACATTAAGACGGCCATCTCGTCTCAGAGCATATACTTAATAAAACATTCAACCCCATTCCATTCTCGTTCTCTTCTTAGCACTTAGTAGCAGCCTATAATTCACCCTCTCAGATCTAGCAGCCTGTTACTCATCCCCTCCCAGCTCTCCAAGTCATTCCTTATCCCCTTTTCAGCTTTAAGCAGCCAAAAACTCATCCCCTCCTCAGCTCTAGTAGCCAATACTCATCCCCTTTTCAGCTCTAGCAGCCTATACTCATCCCCTCCTCAGCTCTAGTAGCCAATACTCATCCCCTTCTCAGCTACAGCAGCCTATACTCATCCCCTCCTCAGCTCTAGCAGCCTATACTCATCCCCTCCTCAGCTCTAGCAGCCTATACTCATTCCCTACTCAGCTCTAGCAGCCTACACTCATCCCCTCCTCAGCTCTAGCAGCCTATACTCATTCCCTACTCAGCTCTAGCAGCCTACACTCATCCCCTCCTCAGCTCTAGCAGCCTATACTCATTCCCTACTCAGCTCTAGCAGCCTACACTCATCCCCTCCTCAGCTCTAGCAGCCTATACTCATCCCCTCCTCAGCTCTAGTAGCCTATACTCATCCCCTTTTCAGCTCTAGCAGCCTATACTCATCCCCTCCTCAGCTCTAGCAGCCTACACTCATCCCCTCCTCAGCTCTAGCAGCCTATACTCATCCCCTCTTCAGCTCTAGCAGCCTATACTCATCCCCTTCTCAGCTCTAGCAGCCTATACTCATCCCCTTTTCAGCTCTAGCAACCTATATTCATCCCCACTTCAGCTCTAGCAGCCTATACTCATCCACCTATCAGCTCTATAGTAGCCTATGCTCATTCCCACTTCGGCTCTAGCAGCCTATACTCATCCACCTATAAGCTCTAGCAGCCTATACTCATCCCCTTCTCAGCTCTATCAGCATTTACTCATCCCCTTCTCAGCTCTATCAGCCTATACTCATCCCCCTCTCAGCTCTAGCAGCCTATACTGATCCCCCTCTCAGCTCTAGCAGCCAATACTCATCCCCCTCTCAGCTCTAGCAGCCAATACTCATCCCCCTCTCAGCTCTAGCAGCCTATACTCATCCCCCTCTCAGCTCTAGCAGCCAATACTCATCCCCCTCTCAGCTCTAGCAGCCTATACTCATCCCCCTCTCAGCTCTAGCAGCCAATACTCATCCCCCTCTCAGCTCTAGCAGCCTATACTCATCCTCCTCTCAGCTCTAGCAGCCTATACTCATCCCTTCTCAGCTCTAGCAGCCTATAACCATCCCCTTCTCAGCTCTAGCAGCCTATACTGATCCCCCTCTCAGCTCTAGCAGCCTATAACAATTATAACAATTTTAAAGAAATGTTTCCATAGACTAAGTATTTGTGTAATGTTAGCCTACTGACTATGAACCCTGTTGACCATCCTCCATGAAACAATGCGGGGGCAGCCAGGGCTAGTCAGTGGGCTGGTCCGAGTTTGTAGGCCAGGGGTCAGTGTGGTGCTGCCTCTCACAGGTAACAAGTGTGTACATCACCGGGCTTCACGTTGGCACTCCTGACCTTGTCTGATGGTGATGAAGTGTGTAGGTCGAGGTGAGGTGAGGTGAAATGGGGTTTAACGTCGCGTCCAAGATTATTGCACTTATACAGCGACATGCAGGCACGTGTATGTGTGTGTGTGGCTGCTTGTACTAGTCCGGACTGATGCCGATTTATAGTGCTAGCACACTGAGATACCATGCCGCAGTTTAACATGAATACCCCACTCAGACACAGTATACTGACTCCGAGCCGACCAGTCCTTGTTTTAGCCCCTTAATGCCGAGCGCCAGACAGGGTAACAACAAGTACCATCTTTTAACGTCTTTTGGTATGACGCGGCTGGGGATCGAACCCCGGACCTTCCGCTCTCCGGGCGGACACTCTACCACTAGACCACGGAGGGGGTCTTTTAGGTCAAGGACCATCAGTGTGGGAGGCCATGATATACAAACCACTCACATGTAACGCACAACCATCCATCATTGTAGTGTAGCAAAGACTACTGTTGTATCGTCCTACGCCACTTCCTGCTGGTGTGCAGGGTCAGGTTGACACACACACACATACTCCTTCACTTTCACCCTGACTATTACCTGTGACCACTCGCTGTGTTCTGATTAATAGAAATAATCGAAGGGGTCTGACTGTTTGTTTGTTGTTTAACGCTGGACTTAGCAACATTCCAGACAAACCAATCATCAGAGAGATATTGTGAGCAATGACCCACACACGATGACACCAAGGTTGGTTGGTTGTTAAACGCCGCACTCAGCAATATTCCAGCTATATGACGGCAGTCTGTAAATTATCGAGTCTGGACCAGACAATCCAGTGATTGATATCATGAGCATTGATCCATGCAATTTGGATCGATGACATGTATCAACCAAGTCAGAGAGCCTGACCACCCGATCCTGTTAGTCGCCTTTTACGACAAGCATAGTCACCTTTTACGGCAAGCATGGGTTGCTGAAGACCTATTCTACCCCGGAATTTTCACAGGGCTGATGAAACCAAGACTGGCCGTTAGACAAGCATCTACTCCCTGGGGACCATTCTAACCCTGGAGCCTCACCATGCTCCCAGGAGCAAAAGAGGCCTCATAATGAAATCTGATCTCTAAATAAACGTGTGCTATACTATTGTTTGCTTTTTGTTTAAAGCCTCCTCAGTATTCCAGCTATATGACAGCGGTCTGAAAAATAATCGAGTCTGGTCCAGACAATCCAGTGATTGACATCCACGCAATTGGGATCGATGACATTCATCAACCAAGTCAGCAAGCCTGACCACCCAATCCCGTAAGTCACCTTTTACAACAAGCATATATAGTTCCCTCGATGTGTAGTAATTCTATCCTCCTATGAGGCAAGTCTAGATATGTGGACAGTCAAAAGACTCCAGTCTCTTAAAGGGACAACTTGTGCTTATTATTTACACAATCTAAAAATTATGATTTAAACTAATAATTATTGCCTTAGAGACTTGTGCAAGTCAAATTGGGTAATTACACGGAGTGCTGTCAAACTTCCGGGTTCTTAAAAGAAATTCATCTCTGTACACGTCACAAGCAAATCAAGTGAGTGAGTAAGTGAGTTAAGTTTAACGCCGCTTTTAACAGTATTCCAGTTATATCATGGCGTGTCAGCTTAATGTGGGAGAAAAGCCTGAAGTGATGCAGGTCTCAGATGTTCACCACTTCGGTGAAACCCACGAGCACAGGTATGGTTCTGACAAACCTAGAAACATAATCAGGGTGAACCTGGATTCAAACCCACAATTTTTTTAACTGGAGCTCGATATAAAGTCTGTATGAAACCATCTTACCGTAAATCACAACTTGGGACCAGAATATTCAGCTCACTTCCCTTATATAACACATGAAGGATGCATGTGTGTTACTTGTAAAAGGTCTGACCAGGACAGGTTTGCTGCCATCCGTCCGTCCTTGTGTTCACTGCGATGCAGGAATAGTATTACAGGAAGTTGAGAGTTTCAATTAGTGTAACAGAGAGTCATGTAAAAGTCTCATCTCATGTTTGTATAAATTTACATGTGCATATGTGGTCTGACTAATAGCACATGTTAACCGCGGCAACAAACAGTGATAATTGCATTCAACCAATGGATTCACCATGTCTCCCTGAAAGCATTGCTTCCTCATATTCCCTGGACACGTAGTACTGTCCACACTGTCTGACCACAATGGCCTGGGGTTTCAATACTCCTATTATAAATGGGAACTCTGTACCTTGGCAAGACCACGTAAATATATAATTGTTTCTCTTGACCTTTTGAGATAGGATTTTTTTATATCTTATTTCTTGGGTGGGTTACATTGATCATTAAAAGTAAACTTGATTCTAATGTGCCATGTGATCTATTTGACACGCCCCTTGTGGCCCAATATAATTAAGTGAGTGAGTTGGGTTTAAAGCCGCTTTTAACAGTATTCCAATTATATCACGGCGTGTCAGCTTAATGTGGGAGGAAAGCCCAAAGTGATGCAGGTCTCAGACGTTTACCACTTCGGTGAAACCCACGAGCACGGGTATGGTGCTGACAAATCTAGACACATAATTGGGGCGAACCGGGATTAGAACCTACAAATATAGGTTTCTGGCATGCCCAAGGGACGCAACTCTTTGACCATTTTGCGCTCAACTTAGTTCGAAGGAAGGATAGATGTAAAGATAGTAAATACAAATGGTGACAAAGTCATTGCTTAACATAGACCTGCTCATAGATTACTTTGTGCTGAAAATTCTGTAACTTTTCAAGCCATGTAAGCTGGTAAGCCATCACCATGACTCAAAATAATCAAAGTGACTCACAAAACAGTTCAGTGGCATGAACCCAGGTCTTCGGCGTGACGAGCGAATGTTTTAACCACTCGGCTGCCCCTAATCAGATGACCCACTGATTTCAAAGACAAGGAAATAAAAGTCGTGGTCACACCTTGACCTGCCTTGACTCAGACAACATCAACCAACACTATCTTGACAACAGGCCAATCCTCAAGTGTTCATGGTCCCCCAGACTGACATGCACAAGAAACACATATTTCCCCATGTCATGGTCACCTGGCGTTAACTCATACCTCTCATCACTAATGAAAGGTGTGTTGGCAAAAACACGTCCCACACCTCGATCCTTGAGGAATGTCATGCCAACTCACTTTGTCAATTGTCCTCCACTACATTTTTCTCAGACAGATTCCGGGTTAGAGCTCACCGGGACTTCAGCCACCCGTGCAATAGGTTGGTTGGTTTGTTGTTTTACGCCGCACTCAGCAATATTCCAGCTATATGACGGCGGTCTGTAAATAATCGAGTCTGGACCAGACAATCTTGTGATTGACATCATGAGCATCAATCCACGCAATTGGGATAGATGACATGCATCAACGAAGTCAGCAAGCCTGACCACCCGATCCCATTAGTCACCTCTTACAACAAGCATAGTCGCCTTTTATGGCAAGCATGGGTTGCTGAACACCTATTATACCCCGGATCTTCACGGGTCAGATTGACATGCACAAGAAACATATATTTCCCCATGTCATGGTCATCTGGTGTTAACTCATACCTCTCATCACTAACGACAGGTGTGTTGCCAATAACACGTCCCACACCTCAATCCTTGAGGAATGTCATGCTAACTCACTTTGTCAATTGTCCTCCACTACATTTTTCTCAGACAGATTCCGGGTTAAAACTCACCGGGACTTCAGCCACCCGTGCAATTAACAATGTAAGAGGCAACAAAGGGTATCGGCTGGTCAGATTCACTGACTTGGTTGATGCATGTTATCCAATTGAATGATCAATGCATGTGATGTCAATCACTGGATTGTCGGGTCCAGATTTGATTATTTACAGACCGCTGTCTGCTATTCCTAGAATATAGCCGAGTGTGGCGGTAAACAACAAACGAAAAACCTGCTGCACAAATTTCTTGATGTGTTGCTTCAACGGAAAGATTAATTATTTTGAGCCCAGAACAGGAAACAGTGAAAAAACATGTCATCCTCTAGTAAGAAATACACAAAACTCCATCACAAGTCCTGCGGTTTCAACATTTCCTTGTGCAGCAGCTGCAGAAAAATGACATCCTGTTGCTAACAATAGATAACACACAAGTTGTGCTATTTTCCTTCTGCAAATGGAACTCTAAATGGCTTAAACATGATTGAAATAATGTTTAACTTAAAAAATATGAAGAATTATATGTGTACTCCATATATTATTGCATACTGCCATAAGTCGATATCACCACCATGATAACATACAGTATGGTTGATTATTAAGTTGGTATGAGGAAGTTAATTGTGAGGCTGTTTTTCAATCCAAAAACAAGTTATTCTCACTTATTTTAAAGAACCTTAATCAACCTGTCATTTAAAACATCATCAATTATCCTTATCAAACATCTTCATTATAACTTTTTACTTTTCTCCATCTACAGGTTGTGTAATAATGACCATGGTTTGTTCTGTAATATATGCCTGAAAAAATGGCAGTGTAAGTCGGCCAATGCAAAGTTAAGACTAGCAGCCATCATCATCATCATCATCATCATCATCAGAACAACCACCACCACCACTTGTAAAGATCATCACTTGTAATGATTAACACTTGCAACGATCAGCACTTGTAACGATCAACATCATCATCATCATCATCATCATCATCATCATCATCATCACTATCACTTGTAGGGATCATCACTTATAACGATCAACACTTGTAACAATCATCATCATCACCATCATCATCATCATCGTCATCATCATCAGAACAACCACCACCACCACTTGTAAAGATCATCACTTGTAATGATTAACACTTGCAACGATCAGCACTTGTAACGATCAACGTCATCATCATCATCATCATCATCATCATCACTATCACTTGTAGGGATCATCACTTATAACGATCAACACTTGTAACGATCATCATCGTCATCATCATCAGAACAACCACCACCACCACTTGTAAAGATCATCACTTGTAATGATTAACACTTGCAACGATCAGCACTTGTAACGATCAACATCATCATCATCATCATCATCATCATCACTTGTAGGGATCATCACTTATAACGATCAACACTTGTAACGATCATCATCATCACCATCATCATCGTCGTCATCATCATCAGAACAACCAACACCACCACTTGTAAAGATCATCACTTGTAATGATTAACACTTGCAACGATCAGCACTTGTAACGATCAACATCATCATCATCATCATCATCACTATCACTTGTAGGGATCATCACTTATAACGATCAACACTTGTAACGATCATCATCATCATCATCATCATCATCATCAACCACATCAACCTATCCTATTATGAGGTGAGGTATTATGAAAACTGTCCCAACTTCCCCACAGCGTGATCTGCGAGGAATGTGTTGTCTATTAACCAACAAGGAACGCTTGGCACTTTTTACAATACAAGAACACACTAGCCCGCTGCTCCAATCTGATGAGTGTGACGTGCCAACAATCGACACCCTCGTGTGGGAACACTACATCCCGAGACATTGTTTATTTGAGGACCTGAAGAGAACCTCTGGGCTGCCGTCAGCCGGTCACCCCATGTCCCAATACCCAGCCTTGTCGTTGAGGCGGCCGGCCGTCTTGGGAAGGCTAGACCTACCACAAACACAATAGAAATTGCAGAGTCTAGTTTCTGACTTTGAAAATATTTGAAATGTGAGCACTTTTTTTCTGTTTGTGTGGGAGGAGTTTAAGTGTTAGAAATGAAGGGGGGTCTGAATTTAACGACAGACTAAGAATATACAAATGTTAAAGTTTCAGGGTTTAAATGCATGAAATTAGATAAAAGAATATATATACTGAACAATAAATGCTGGATCATGAATATATTAGTGATATTTCTTTTGCTGTGGAGACGAAGCAAATAATTTCATAAATATATCCCCAACATTTTTTGCTCAGTATATGTCAATTTTAAGCCATCAGAAGAAAAGTGATTATACTATCTGTCCTTAATTAATTACAGGTCTTAATTGATAAATAGCAAATTTTAGCCAAATATCGTTATTTTCAATAATTTAGCAGTCACATTTAAAGCAAATGACTCCCCTAGTCATATAATAATTGACACCAATTCAAGTTATGCACTTATAATGATAATAAACATGATAAATGAACCTTAATCCCATATATATTCACCATTTATAGAATATTTATAATTTATAGCATTATGACAAAATATGCAGTCAGTTACACATAACCTTTTCATTATCGCCACAATGCTGGACCTGGGTAAAGTATTTCCTCATACCGACAAAAGTTAACATGCAGTGTCTCTCTTGCCTGTTTAAACACCCTGTCACATGACTGATTAAAAAGATCCTTCGCGAACGTTAATGGCGTGTGGCAGTTCTGTTTGGTCTCAGACAGGATAAACAGATTAAGATGCTGACAAAGGTTTAACAAAACGGTTTACAAAACGGTTTTAGGGATTAGCCACTGGCATCAATTAAAGGGCACTATACAAGTAACAGCCTCTTCAGAGACATATTTGGAATGGTTATGAAAAGCCTTTGACATTTTATTTTTTATTAATGCATATTTGTCTGTCTGAATGTCAGGAGATGTTTTCATTGCTATACTATCATGATAACCGTAAGTTAAGCATGCATCAGGTCAGACAGTGGGCATGTCAGGTCTGGGCCCTGTAAATTAGGGCTGTGCATTGACCTGGATCTTGTATTGCAATATATTACGATACGTAGTGAAATATATTGCCAATTTACATTTTCATCAGTTAATCAGAGTTATACCCTGTATTAACGTCAACCACACTGTATGGTCGGAGTCCTTTCACGATAAATCGTGCGACTTTGTCTTTTATTGGTTGGTGACGATGCGAATTGTTCGGATAAGTTGTTGATGCTATAAACATGTGTGATATGGAATTCTGTGATGTGGAAGAATATTTTTCAAACTTCGTCAGCACTCTATAGCATCACCAGATATATGAGGCCTGTCCTACCGAGATAGCAACAGGTTTCCACCTATACCAGGTTGTACAGCATTATCAGATCCCAAGGCCCACGTGCACAAACTTATATTAGTGCTATGACTATCATAAGTCTATGTTAAAGTAAGGGAGATAGGAACACAGTATGTCTGAGACCGCTTTGTTCGTGTGAACCCTGGAATCAATACAGTGACATTGCCCTCACTAGAGTGAGTGAGTGAGTATGGTTTTACGCCGCTTTTAGCAATATTCCAGCAATATCACGGCGGGGGACACCAGAAATGGGCTTCACACATTGTACCCATGTCGGGAATCGAACCCGGGTCTTCGGCGTGACGAGCCAAGGCTTTAGCCACTAGGCTACCCGACCGCCCCTCCCTCATTAGAAGATGCGACCTGTGAAGATCCAGGGTAGAATAGGTCTTCAGCTACCCATGCTTGCCGTAAAAGGCGACTATGCTTGTCATAAGAGGCAACTAACGGGATCAGTTGGTCAGACTCGCCGACTTGGTTGATGCATGTCCTTGTATCCCAATCGCGTGGATCAATGCTCATGATGTCAATCACTGGATTGTCTGGTCCAGACTTGATTATTTACAGACCGCCGTCATATAGGTGGAATAATGCTGAGTGCGGCGTTAAACAACAAACATTACAAGGTGCAACACAATAAATAATAGATCTCTACAATAGCTACACACAACGCCACATCTCATTACAAGATCCAGCACAACATAATAGATCCCTACAATTCTAAACACTCTACACGCATCTACTACAAGATCCAGCACAACATAATGAGATTTCTAAAATCCTACACACCGCACACACACCTCATAACAAGGTGCATCCCAAGAAATAATAGCTCTCTACAATATCCACACAATTCCCTCACATTCATCACAATATATAACAGATCTCGACACAATCTCGATTGCCTTCACAATACACCCATACGAATGGAAACATTGTAACAATTGTCGTGTACACACCTCAAACACCACACAGCTGTGACTTGTGCCTGAGTGATATCGATGTATCGACAACAGATGCTGCAGCAGCTTTAGATGTAAAGGAGTCATTGCAGTGGCACAAATACCTATACAGTTCAGCTGATACCACAATAAAGTTGTACGCCAAGCCGTAGGCGACATTGCCGTGATTCAAAATCAATCCAGGAGGGGGAATTTAGGGATTGGGTCCTCTTGAACATTGAACAAAGTTTTCACATTTGTCGAAGTGGTAAATAGGTCTCATTCCTAACCACCGACGGCCACAGAAACATTATGTACTTGTTCACTATTGACACAACTTAGCAGCCTGCCCATTGAACGTCTTTCTTAACATTGCTGAATGAAAAACTATTCACCCGACACCGGCAAGTATGTTATCCGGGAACTGGGAGTGTATCTTTTTATAATAAACCGGCTTTGACAAAAATAGCCCTCAGTGCCGAGCTGATATATATGTACAGAAGATCTACAGAGATTTGTGTGATGCTTTTTTAGTGTGAATGAGTGAATGAATATTGTATGAGATAACACACCTGGGCCTAGTCGACTGTTACACGCTGAGTGGGGAGTGAGCGTAGAAAGTCAGGTGATGGAGTGGATGAAGGGTGTATAACACATATACCATATTCGACGTAATAAGCGCCCACGGTGATATTTGCTAATATTTGGCTAGTGAACAATCCCAATTAGCACCTCTTCCGATTGATCAATGTACACAAGACTTATTTATTCGTTTATAATATGCACTCATGTGTAATATGCACCCTTAATTATGGGCAATAAAATTCTCAAAAAAATCTGTTGTGTAAAATACGCTACCGTAAAGAGGTGGGCAGTCATAGAGTTTAAGCATGGCAGGGAGAGTCTTGAAGACAACCTCCATCCTCGAAGGCCTCAGTAATTTCAGCAACACCAGAAATGATCCAGAGAATCCACGATACAGTGATGTCTGATGTCTGATGTCATATTGCTAGTTCAGGAGGCATTTCACAGGAGAGAGTACATTCCAATATCACAGACACTTTGGCAATGAAGAAAGCTTCTGACATCTGATAAAAAAGACACCCGGTACAACATGTACGGTGATAATGTAGCTCTGTTTGAAGCTGACCCAGAAAGGTTCTTGGCTGGTTGTACTAGTCCAGACTAATGACTGGTTCAAAAGCCCACTAAGATCATAACCATGCCGCAGTTTAACATGAATACATCCACAGACACAGTATACTGACTCTGAGCCGACCAGTCCTTGTTTTAGCCCCTTGATGCCAAAAACAGGGCAGGGCAACAACAAGTACCATCTTTTAATGTCTTTTGGTATGACATGGCCGAGGATCGAATCTTTCGACCTACAGCTCTCAGGGCAGACACTCTATCCATTAGACCACAGAGGTGGTTAACATTAGTTAGAACTTTATAACTATAAAATATTGGGAAGTTAAGATAAATATCTGAAAACAGCTTTAATGTCACATCCAAGATTATTGCACTCAAATAGTGACGTGCGTGGGTGCATGTGTGCGCAATGGTACTAGTCCGAACTGATGATGATTTTATAGTGCTAGCCCAGAGATACCATGCCGCAGTTTAACATGCAATACCCCACTCAGACACAGTATACCAAGTCTGAGTAGACTTGTCCTTGTTTAAGGCCCTTAATGGAGAGTACCAGGCAGGGTATCAACAAGAACTTTCTTTTAACGTCTTTTGGAATGACGTGGCTGGAGATCGAGACTAGGACCTTCCCCTCCCCAGGTGGACGCTCAACCAGAAGTCCACGGAGGCAGTCCAATACAGTAAGAAGCATGAATGAGTGTATATGTTTTTTATATGATTTTCTGAAAACTTATTTCTCTGTTATTTGGTTCACAGATCGATGGTAATCAAGTGTCAATCAAAACATAAATATATTTCAAACACAAACCATATATCGCCGTCTATAAAGCGACCCTGCCTATAAGGCAATGTTCCTGTAAAAAGCCTTCAAAATCAATGGTAATTTACATCACCGTCTATAAGGCCAACTGGAATGAAGCATATCACCAGCACTTACACAATCCCTTGAATTGGTTAAAAATTACCCAATAATGTTACTTTTAAAGAATTTTGACACCATGTTCGGAAGAATTGAATCAGAGACTATTATTTTATCAGGACTAGTATATTCCAATATTATGTTATTTTAGTTGCTGCGTGAGCTTTACTACCGTATATGACCGCGGATAAGCCGACCCCGTAGATAAGCCGAGGTGTTAATTTGACCATTGAAATACGAAAGAAAATGATATGACCCGCAGATAAGCCGAATCAGGAATTGAAAGACAAAAAACGCTGCGAAGTCGGACTGCAAGACATGTGCCGGTACTCGCAAATATTCAAAAATATAAGATGAAAAATGTTGTAATTATATTGAAAAAGTCATTATTATTTCTAAAAAAGATTTAACAAACCAGTCATCCACTTTCATAATGTGGGAAGCTGTTTCTCGTGGTTTTTTTTAATCTCATAATGATCGTTCTATGTTGCCATCAACAACCAAGCGCCATTTTGTGAATCGGTGTATATAGAATTATGAACAGTGAGAAAATATATCAGCTGGAGCGAAGACTCACAGTTTGAATTCAGCATCGTAAGCATGGCGTTTTTGTTTAAAACTCATGATAAAAATGTCAGTCTGCAAAAATATACCAACTTTTATAACCCCCTTTACACCACTATTGTATGTTAATCCAATTGAATTAAATAAACTATCATACTATGAACACATTGAATGACCATCACTTACTCACAGGCTTCTCCAGTTTATTAAACTAATCTCTCGAAAACAAAGGAATTAAGCCCCTACTCCCAACACGATCGCTAAGCACCCACAACTTGAAAATGTTTGTGTAAACAACATGACAATACCAATCGGCCCGTTATTATCAATGCTTATTTCCTTGTGTACCGTGTTGCTTTAAACAACAGGAAGCAATCACAGTGGTCACCGTTCGTGACGTCACAGGTAACAGCTGATCACATGTTTTTGCAAATGGCGAACGGAATAACTCGCCGATACAGTTGTTTATTTGCCTCTTTCAATAAAGGTAGACACTTGTTCACTATCAATTTATGAACTTTGCAAAACGTACGTAATAGCTATTGGCGATTTTATCTGGGGATTATATATTATAGCTGTGAATTACATATATTGTTACATGTAAAGATTGTGGAGTTTACGAAGAACGATAAACTTTGAACATTCAATTGAAAACTTATTATCGGAAGGAGTAACATGCATAACATTTTTTTAATAATGACAACATTGGTGTATAATAATAACTTTATTGATAATTTATAAGAATAATGGCTCTAGTCGTGGCAACTTCCAAACTTTCGGGAAGTTGTAATCTATCGGACCGTCATTCAGCCGATGTTTCTGACAGATCACGATCTGAAAAATACTATCATGAAAGTGTATCCCGTGGATAAGCCGACCCCTTTCTACAGAATCTTTTTTCTGGTCCTCAAAATTCGGCTTATACGCGGTCATATACGGTATATATATTTGAATGAAATTAATAACCATAACATCGCACTTTGGTACAGTTGAATGCTATTGCTGGATATTTTTTTGTATGGAACAATTTGACCAATCACCGTCTATGCTCTCGCGCTCACGATCCGAAAACTTTATGTTGATATAGAATAGTCAAACGACAACAGATATAAGTTTCAACAATTCATTAGACATTTAAAGCATCTACTCTGCTGGGGACATGAATTCCAACCCTGAAGCCCTACAATGGTCACAGGAGCAAAAGATTCCTGGCCTCATAATGAAATCTGATCTCTAAATAAATGTGTTCTGTGTATGCTATTGTTTGCTTTTTGTTTAAAGCCTCCTCAATATTTCAGCTATATGTCAGCGGTCTGTAAACAATCATGTCTGGACCACACAATCCAGTGATTGACATGACCACTGATCTATGCAATTGGGTTACAGTGACATGCATCAACCATACAGTCAGCAAGTCCGACCACCTGATCCCGTTAAGCTGCCTCTTACAAACATGGGTTTCAGGGGGACCAATACTAACCCGGGTTTTCTATGCACTATTCTTTGTTATATCATCAAAAGAATAGGGGTGTAAAGATATATCGAACATTGATGCATTGCAATTGTTTGCCCTACAATTGTACAATATCAATAGCAATCTAAAAACACCAATATATTGCCAATACCAATTATAACAATCGATAGTTTCAAAAATCGCAATTAAGTTACAAAAAAAAGCATAAATTATGGTCAAGTTTCAAACCCACTTGTGTTGCTTAGCAACAAAATCTACAGCTTTTGATTAGAGTTACTTCCCTTATTCTCGAGTAGTGACATGAGGGAAAATGGCCGACATTATCATCAATACTTTATTCAGTTATATTACATTGATTAATATAATGATCAAGTTGATTTGATACTATCACAATTTTAAAAATAGCCCCAACAGTCACGCCTAACTCAAGAAATCAAACACTGACAATACAAATACAAGGTATATTCACCAGCATCCCCAAGCTGAGCAGGTTTGTTTAGGGTTTGTCCTACTGCACCCTCCTACCTGCCTCCATAATGCCAATCATAGCCTGACTTTCAGAAACCTCCAGCCACACCTTGTTATGTCAATATGCAATATAAGCCACATGTCACAAAGTATTATTATTATTACTTGACTGCTCCTCCGTTAATTGATATAACAATCGCCAAAGTGGAAAATATGATATTAGGGCTGTACAACCCTCATAAACGATGACTGCCAAATCTATGAGTTGCCATGGAAATGGCATCATAATGTTTATGATTACAACATCAATACGTCAATTACATGTTGTCGCCTCCTTCACATCAACAGAGTTGATGGAGTTTGCGTGGCCAACCTTAATAAGGTTGATATGTGATGAAAATCAGACACATCTACATGGCTCAGGTGTAGGGTGTCACGATTTTATGGACCTTCAGGTCCATCTCTCCGCTTAGGTCTGGATAACCAGGAACTGCTGGGGAAAAAATTAGGCCTATTGAACTTGATGACTCCTTATCACATGCTTATTGATGCTAAGAAATATGTATTTGTGCCGAGATATTAAATTACTAAGTTCTTAAGCCATGAAAGATATGTTTCTTGCAGGTTATTTTAAATGGCCTTGCCATCAGGCTTTTGCTGTCTTTCTTTTTCACAGTAAAACTCGTGAGCCACCATTGTTTAGAGAAGAGCAGGTAACTCTTTGAGTTTTAATCCATATAGACTCGCAGAAGTCTCTACAGAAACGATTATTAGTAGAAATCATAATTCTTTGATTATCCAAATAATAAGAACAAGTTGTCCTCATAAGACTCCTGTTTTTGCGCTGTTCATTTTTCTAGACTTGCCTATTATAAGGATAGAAGTGAGTATACATCCATGTACATATCATTCCATACAGACTTGGAGCAAGGCTATAATCTAGACAATCTAGACATACATAGATCTAAAATGAAAATTGGAAATAAATGTACCTCAATAAGAGAAACATTTAAAAACGATTCATGGGACACAAATACAACATAAGATAAACTGTACTTGACCTTTTAGACACTGACATATCCAGTTTGTTCCAAGATATTAACTAAGTGAAGTCATGGTAAAGAAATATTATCGTATCTGATCACCTGGATAACAGGATCTCATTTTTCATCCGGTTTAAAACAACAGTCCCAAGCCTCTTTGATGCAGTGATAACAAAACACACGATTATTGGTTTGTCATGAACAAGTTTTGGGGTTTAAAGTTTCAGAACTTTTTGAATTCTATTTAAACTATTTCCAATTCGTTTTAGAAATGGCTGATTTTATTAGCAGAATGAGCAAAATAGACCCATGAAGACCCGGGGTAGAATACGTCTTCAGCAACCCATGCTTGGCATAAAAGGTGAATAATGCTTGTCGCAAGAGGCGACTAACGGGATCGGGTGGTCAGGCTCGCTGACTTGGTTGATGCATGTCATCGTATCCCGTTTGCATAGATCGATGCTCATGATGTCAATCACAGGATTGTCTGATTAAGATTCAATTATTTACAGACCGACGTTATATAGCTGGAATATTGCTGCGTGTGGCGTGAAACAACTTACAAACATCCCCAGGAGATATCATTACAATGAAATTTCATCACAATGCTTTGCTGTATAAACTAGCATGTGCAATGTTATGGTTCAGTGCAGATCTTTTAAGTGAAGGTTGACTACCACAAATAGCAAGACACTTTCTCTGCATAACTCAGACGGCACCTAGCTAGTTTCAAAATTTTATTGTGTAGTTTTCCACACCTACATCAACAAAAGGTGAAGGCCACCCTTTAACACAAAGTTTGTTCAAAATTCACTGTAACATCAGAGCTCAAGATCAGATCATTTTGACTGGGCCCCACCATTTTGTGTGAAGCAAATGTGATTGCGATCTGATTGGTCCATAGGAGAGGCTTAGAAGGGACATACCTGGTAATAGCCACTGGTGGTGCTACGCTCGAGCCCAGTAATTCCAGCCTAGTTCGGCAAGGGTGTGAACTGGACTTTTATAGTCAGTTAACTCTCTTGCCATGGGAAGATGACAAGTCTCATTCACAGAGCTCCAGATAAGCTTTAGGTGTTGTGGGTATTTTACCCATGCATTTTAAAATCATTGGGTATCAGTAATTCTATCTGGGCATTCAAATTTCTGTTACCCACTAGTTTTAACACATGTGGGTATTTAAGTTAAATATTTAAAAACATCTAGTCCCTGCAAACTGGTGTCGTGTGGGTTTGAGAGCTTTATAGGACTCAAAAATACCACGATACTTCCACAAGAAGTGTGATGGCCAATGATAGGGATGTAACTGTCATCGTGGAGTTTGGCAAGGTTGACGGAATGCCCGTTTATAATTTCAAAATAAGTTGCTGATTTGCTAATCGAATACGCAGGGTTACTTCACAATATTTTTGTAGCTTATCTGTAATGTTCGTGCTTGGATTTGATTTTACTGCATATTTCTGCATTTCTGATGCGTATTTTACGCAGATACGCAGCTTATCTGGAGCTCTGAACATGCATAACAACTTGATTATATTCTTTGAATGAGTCAGGAAGAATAGACGTATGAGTGTCTCATAGATACATAAGGCAACAATTCTTTTTTACTTGCTTCACAATCTCATTAAAATCAGATCTTAGTTTTCGCTACCGCTAAACAAAGATCTGAGGACATTCCATTACGGGTCAGAACGACCTTTCACGAATTTTGACAGACCAATGAAATGCCTGACAAGAAATAGACATTAGCCAATCAGAAGGCAGCTTTCTCGAGCTTTACGTCAGTAGTTTCAAACTGGCGACTACGATTTGAAACATATTTTGACGTATTCTCGATTAAAAAAATTAAAACTGATAAGAACATTCTGGAATAACTTATAGATGGCCTAGATTCTATGGATATAATCATAAAACCCGTAACTGTCGTTCAGAATACCCCGTGTTAAATATTTCGTGGTTGCATGATTAGAAAACACATTCCGACTGTCACTTTCATGATCTGGTAAGCGACGCTCTGATTGGTTGGATGAAAGGTCGTTCTGACGTGACCCGTAATGGGATGTCCTCAGATCTTTGTTTTTGCGGCAGCGAGAACTTAAATCTGATTTTAATGAGATTGCTTGCTTCACAGATGACTGTGGGTAGGTGAAAATGAAAAATAAATCAAATTTCTTTTTAGTTTTTTCATCCAGTGACTACATGACTGTAATATATAAAAAGAGCCTTATAACATTTCTCCATGAAATTCTGACAAGGAAATAAGTATCACAGAGAAAGTATATTATTTCACAATTTCATAAAACATTTTTATGCCAGTTTAATATACTCCTTGCATCGTGTTTGTTTGATATTCAACGCCACACACAGCAATATTCCAGCTATATGACAGCGGTCTTTAAATAATCGAGTCTGGATAGACAATCTAGTGATTGACATCATGAGCTTCGATCTACGCAATTTGGATACGACGACATGCATCAACAAAGTAAACAAGCATGACCACCCAGTCCCGTTAGTCGCCTCTTACAACAAGCGTAGTTACCTATTACACAAAGCATGGGTTGCTGAAGACCTATTCCTGCCCTGAGCTTCATAGTGTGATTGATGGCCATGATGAAATAGATGTAGGGCTATCGAAGGAATACTAGCCGACAATCGAGTCATTAATTTGTTGCAGCCTAAACCTTCAGTCTCCCTGCAGTGGGTCTGTTTGGTTTGGAAGTAACCAGGACACAAGTGTGTTTATGAGTAGTCCTGGGTGGTTTACAAAGTACATCTATGTCAAATAATTGTGTTTAAAATATCTTAGAGCTTGGAGTGTTGGGATTAGAAAAGTAAATATTGAGACAACTAACATGGATGATGCACAATATTAGGTTGGTGACATAGGAAAATATGTCTTGTATCCTGTGTGCTAATCTGGCACACATTGCCAACTCTCACGGGACACATGAGGTGGCCTCGGAAGGCACATGAGGCCTTACCTTGTCAGAAAAAAAGCATGGTACTTGTCGTTTTGAAACAGAGCAAAACAGTCTCACTTAAATCACATCTTTTACTCTGATTTTATACCTTTTTCTGTCCACTTCTAAAAACAAACAAAACAAGGTCATCATGGCTTTACTGGTGGGGGTAAAGATGAAATTAAAAAATTGATTCAAATCTCCCCCATATTGAAGTCAAATCTCCCACATTGTCATGTTGAGGGGTTGACAGGTCTGATCAAAATGCCCTTGTTATGTTAAAAGCAAAGGGGAAATTTGGAAATATGTATAAGCCCCGGGCTTGATGATGCCAAGCGTTAAGTTCTAACCCTGCATGTGACCCTCTGTGAACTCTGACCACCCAATTAAAATGAAGTGGTCATAGTTTTATGGTTTTCTTCCTCATTCAATACTGGCTTTAACCACAGTCAAAATAATACATAGCTTTACAAATTAGTTTTAGGAATTGAAAACGAAACTGAAAGTTACCATGGTTACTGATAATTCTCATAATTTCATTTCAATTTCAATTATCATTTTACTGATAATTATTCTGAGGATGCTTTCAGGTCAGTGTCGTTAATAACTCATGTGAGCCATTCAATCTAAAATAACTTATACTGACAGGAAAATTGTTTTAGTTTTAGTTTTCCGTCAAAATGGCATGACGCCCAAATATTTCTGATCACTCCTGAACCAAATACGAGTTATGAATATTCTCAGAAATCAAAAAGACTATGAGGAACCCTGCACCCCAAGTCAGGCATTAGACCTCTCCTGTGGATTCCTGCACCCCAAGTCAGGCATGTGACCTCTCCTGTGGATCCCTGCACCCCAAGTCAGGCATGTGACGTCTCCTGTAGATCCCTGCACCCCAAGTCAGGCATGTGACGTCTCCTGTAGATCCCTGCACCCCAAGTCAGGCATGTGACCTCTCCTGTAGATCCCTGCACCCAAAGTCAGGCATGTGACCTCTCCTGTGGATCCCTGCACCCCAAGTCAGGCATGTGACCTCTCCTGTGGATCCCTGCACCCCAAGTCAGGCATGTGACCTCTCCTGTGGATTCCTGCACCCCAAGTCAGGCATGTGACCTCTCCTGTGGATTCCTGCACCCCAAGTCAGGCATGTGACCTCTCCTGTGGATTCCTGCACCCCAAGTCAGGCATGTGACCTCTCCTGTGGATTCCTGCACCCCAAGTCAGGCATGTGACCTCTCCTGTGGATTCCTGGACCCCAAGTCAGGCATGTGACCTCTCCTGTGGATTCCTGCACCCCAAGTCAGGCATGTGACGTCTCCTGTGGATCCCTGCACCCCAAGTCAGGCATGTGACCTCTCCTGTAGATCCCTGCACCCCATTTGACCTCTTCTGTGGATCCCTGCACCCCAGGTGACCTCTCCTGTGGATCCCTGCACCCCATGTGACCTCTCCTGTGGATCCCTGCACCCCATGTGACCTCTCCTGTGGATTCCTGCACCCCATGTGACCTCTCCTGTGGATTCCTGCACCCCAAGTCAGGCATGTGACCTCTCCTGTAGATCCCTGCACCCCAAGTCAGGCATGTGACCTCTCCTGTAGATCCCTGCGCCCCATGTGACCTCTCCTGTGGATTCCTGCACCCCAAGTCAGGCATGTGACCTCTCCTGTAGATCCCTGCACCCCAAGTCAGGCATGTGACCTCTCCTGTAGATCCCTGCGCCCCATGTGACCTCTCCTGTGGATCCCTGCACCCCAAGTCAGGCATGTGACCTCTCCTGTGGATCCCTGCACCCCATTTGACCTCTCCTGTAGATCCCTGCACCCCAGGTGACCTCTCCTGTGGATCCCTGCACCCCATGTGACCTCTCCTGTAGATCCCTGCACCCCAAGTCAGGCATGTGACCTCTCCTGTGGATCCCTGCACCCCAAGTCAGGCATGTGACCTCTCCTGTAGATCCCTGCACCCCAGGTGACCTCTCCTGTGGATCCCTGCACCCCATGTGACCTCTCCTGTGGATCCCTGCACCCCATGTGACCTCTCCTGTGGATCCCTGCACCCCATGTGACCTCTCCTGTGGATCCCTGCACCCCATTTGACCTCTTCTGTGGATCCCTGCACCCCAGGTGACCTCTCCTGTGGATCCCTGCACCCCAGGTGACCTCTCCTGTGGATCCCTGCACCCCAGGTGACCTCTCCTGTGGATCCCTGCGACCTCTCCTGTGGATCCCTTCACCCCAAGTCAGACATGTGACATCTCCCGACACTCTCTAGTCAATCGTACAGTGATTAGTGACTGGGTATTTCATCTGAACGCGAAGACGACCGTAACTCCCATACTTTAACATAGACATACAACAGTCGCACCTGCGAGATGCTTCATGGACCAGGGGCCAGGTTTGTTGGAATCTCAAGCACTGAGAGCTCACAAACTTTATTAGACACACGAGCCAGATACTGGGTCAGGTAGATATTTCTTCCAAGGTACACATGACACCGAGAGCTCTAAACATTTTAGTTATACAGCTAGACTAACATCTAGTCTCTGAAATTAACATATCTACAGATAAGAAATAGTTGTTAAATTATAGTTATAGAATATAATATAAAAGCATCCCAGAGACTTTCTTCATTTTCAAGATACTGCAGTAATCAAGACTTGCCAAACATTATACTTGCTAATACTTATAGCCTTGCATGGGCTGTATTGGATATATTTGTTTCAAATTCCTGGTCTGTATAACAGACCATCAGATTAGTCTGAGCAAAACACTTTGAGTCTCCTTACCCATAATTTAGTTTCAGAAGACTTTGGTTTCAAAGCCACTATGCTTGTCGTAAGAGGCGACTAACGGGATTTGGTGGTCAGGCTCACTGACTTGGTTGATGCATGTCATTGATCCCAATTTCATGGATCGATATTCATGATATCAATCACTGGATTGTCTGGTCCAGACTTGATTATTTACAGACTGCCATCATATAGCTGGAATATTGCTGAGTGCAGTGTAAAACAACAAACAAACAAACCAACCAAAATGTTCCTGTATGTAAAATATACTATCAAAACAAAAATATTGTGACAGTTATATGAGACAACAGGGATGTTTACCAGGAAAAGAACTGATTCAAACTAGTCTCAAACATTTATTATGATCTGAATATGGTGTGTGTGTGTGTGCACTTATAGTGTTTATGACTTTGCATCCTGTTTGCACAATAACCTACCTATAATGTACCCCAACTTATTCAGGTATTGCCTGGCCTTGATATATATATCACTTCCGTGTTGAATCTGAACCTGTTTTAACCGAGCAGTGTGAGAGGGGAGGGCCGTGAGGGGGGACGGCAGTGAAGGGAGAGGGTTGCAAGGGGGGAGGGTTGCAAGGGAGGAGGGCCGTGAGGGGTGAGGACCATGAAGGGGGACGGATATGAGAGGGGACGGCCGTGAAGGGGGAGGTCCACGAGGGGGGAGGGCCGTCAGGGGGGACGCCCGTGAAGGGGGGGGGGGGGTGGGGGGGGGGGGGGGTGCCAATAGTGTGAATGGAAGGGGGAGAAAGGGAGAGGTGGGTCACAATTTATGTTGGTATTCTTTCTTAAGTGCCTTCAATCTGTTTAAGTCACCACCCTAAGTGTGATAGATCACCAAGGTTTGGATAAAATATGACTTAAATAGTAGGGTCCTCATTTTCTACTTAGCTAGTGATCTTCCAACAAGCCATACAATCATAAACAGCAACATTGTAACCCACAGAATGACTCACATCGGCCTGGTTACATTTGAGATCTTCCAACGAGCCATACATTCATAAACAGCAACTTTGTAACCCACAGAATGACTCACAATATCAGCCTGGTTACATTCGAGATCTTCGAACAAGCCATATATTCATAAACAGCAACATTGTAACCCACAGAATGACTCACATCGGCCTGGTTACATTCGAGATCTTCCACCGAGCCATACATTCATAAACAGCAACATTGTAACCCACAGAATGACTCACATCGGCCTGGTTACATTCGAGATCTTCCAACAAGCCATACATTCATAAACAGCAACATTGTAACCCACAGAAGACGGCCAGGTGACAGGCGAGATCTTCCACCGAGCCATACATTCATAAACAGCAACATTGTAACCCACAGAATGACTCACATCGGCCTGGTTACATTCGAGATCTTCCAACAAGCCATACATTCATAAACAGCAACATTGTAACCCACAGAAGACGGCCAGGTGACAGGCGAGATCTTCCACCGAGCCATACATTCATAAACAGCAACATTGTAACCCACAGAATGACTCACATCGGCCTGGTTACATTCGAGATCTTCCAACAAGCCATACATTCATAAACAGCAACATTGTAACCCACAGAAGACGGCCAGGTGACAGGCGAGATCTTCCACCAGCCATACATTCATAAACAGCAACATTGTAACCCACAGAATGACTCACATCGGCCTGGTTACCATCGAGATCTTCCAACAAGCCATACATTCATAAACAGCAACATTGTAACCCACAGAAGACGGCCAGGTGACAGGCGAGATCTTCCACCCAGCCATACATTCATAAACAGCAACATTGTAACCCACAGAATGACTTAGTGCACAACATCGATCGGCCTGGTTACATTCGAGATCTTCCAACAAGCCATACATTCATAAACAGCAACATTGTAACCCACAGAAGACGGCCAGGTGACAGGCCAGATCTTCCAACTAGCCTTCCATTCATAAACAGTTTAAAGCACTGAAATTACCACATCCCAAATTCTCTTTCTTCACAAAATGATCACTTGAAACAATTCTGTACTAATACAATTATATCACACCTGACAAGTCCTTGCCCATAATTAAGACACAGCCAACATATAGCAGATGCAGGTTGTCTGTATACATGGTATAGTACCCCTCCTGACCCAGAACGTACACCCAACACTGAAGTGTAAAAGACACTCACCTGCACAGGGAGCAAGACAAGCCTAAGTCGACCTCTCTGCTGCCTTATCAGTGACGCAGGTTACATGCTAGGTCTTGTTTACATCGTGCAACCGTGGTATGAGTAGAGCTCTTTAGTTCAGGAGTCTCACATCCGCCTACCCTCAAAGTACACACAGCCTTCCGTACTCGACACCCTGTAATCTTCCACCCCTCTAACAACTGGCTGCCCATGTTTCCCAGTAAACAGAACATACTTGTCATTTGAAGAGGCTAACTTGCCCCATGCATTCAGAAAGCGAAAAAATACTGACCTGTAGGCCCACCTGCACAAAACAATCTTAGCTGCAACTATTGTAAGTACATGCACGGTAAAGTAAGGGACTTTTGTATGTCTGGGTGAGTTCTTAGCTGCCCATGCACGGTAAAGTATGGGACTTTTGTATGTCTGGGTGAGTGAGTGAGTGAGTGAGTGAGTGAGTGAGTGAGTGAGTGAGTGAGTGAGTGAGCATTCAATTTTCTTTCAGGTTATCAGTGAGTGAGTGAGCATTCAATTTTCTTTCAGGTTATTAGTGAGTGAGTGAGTGAGTGTGAGTGAGTGAGTGTGAGTGACAGCATTCAATTTTCTTTCAGGTTATGAGTGAGTGAGCAAACATTCAATTTCTTGCAGGTTATTTGTGAGTGAGTGAGTGAGTGAGTGAGTGAGTGAGTATGGGAGTTACAATCTTAAGCACTGAAGACTGAAGACTGCCTATGTTAAAGTATGGGAGCTACAATATCACAGAAATAGTATTATCTTATTAACACTGAATGAGCGAATGCTGCCTAGTGTCATCATTGTAGCCAAACCAATTTAATTACTTGTTTTTCAGATCCACCTGTTACCATAGTAATGGTTAAGCCATCCAAAAGAGCCAAAAGTTCCATAAAGGGTACCAATAATTCCTGGAAGTCTTCAAAAGGTACAGTTACATTGCCAGTTGCACGGTTGGTTATCTCTCATCCACTCCTCAAATAGAAATATATCCCCTCAAGTGAAAACATCCCATTTCCATCCAATAAAAATCAATTCCAACAAGAACATACTGTAACAAGCACAATAAGAAAATAATAGCATGATCAGATTTTATTTTAGTCTACCGGTATGTTTCGTCAACATGTGTCATAAAGTTTTGTAATTTTCCCCTCGTCAGCCTCCATTTTGGGGGGATAAAAACCTGTAAAATGATCAAATTGGGCCGACCTTACAAAGAAAAGAACCTTCAAACACCGTTAGAAATTGGAACTAGTCCTGTAGTCCTTGCCAAACTGCTCAATAGTTAAGGTACCATAAGGACTAGTAGACATGTGCCATTTTGAGAGTTTTGCTATATGTTATCATTATAAGGACTAGTGGGCTAAAAATGATAGTTTCTACCGCTGTTCACATATTGAATTTTTCATTGATAATCCAATTTGGTCAATTTTGATGACATATAGATAGATGAAAGAGATAAGTATATATCAATATCTCCACCTTCAACATGTTCAAGTACCTTGTAATATTGATTGATAGTAACGGTAGCTGTCAGTGTAATTGGTAAGCACAGAGTGCATATCAATATGTTTAAACCTTGCAGCCCTTCACCAAAAACCTAGATTAACACCTAGATCTACAAAAATATTTCTTTAAAATAACTAAAAAATTTTTTTTAAAAAGAACCTTTTCTCCTCTGCTGTTCTTATATACATGGAATCACGGGAACTAGACTTGGTTTAGTTAGATATAGACTTACATAGGCTTTTAGTAAAAATATAATATATATATAAATTCCAGTCATGGCGAAGGTCTTTTGGAAACCTTACATTGAAACAAATTCTGGACAAGGATTTATTATGACACCTAAAGTATACAATATCCTAAAATGTATACTGTATTCGACGTAATAAGCACCCAGGGTGCTCTCAAAATTTGAAATAAGGGTCTCTTATTAGAATATAATTTTGGTGAAAGAGTCGAAAGATCGTAAATTTCGTGGTTTATGCCGACAACCTGAAATGAGACAAAAGAAAAGTCTGTGCGTATTATACCGACAGATATATTTTTCCAGAATTTAATTGCCCATACTTAAGGGTGCATATAACACACGAGTGCGTATTGTACACAAATAAATATGTCTTGTGCACATTGATCAATCGGAAGGGGTGCTAATTTGGATTGTTCACTTGCCAATATATCAGCAAATTTCACCGTGGACGCTTATAAGAACGGGGCGTTTATTACGCCGAATACAGTAACATTTTTAATATATACTACTCAACTTTGGATTAAGGTCATCATAAATCAGATGTCATTCTATTGTGTTACATGGAAAGATACAAATATCCCTATCAAAAGTTGAGTATTATATTAATAATAATCCCTCCCGTGCACTTCATTATAAAGTGCTGTATTCTGTGTACTCTACACCTACACACTATTTTTCATGATTTTTAGTCAAACATGTTTGTTGTTTAACACCACCGTCTACAATATTGCAGCTATATGAAGGTGGCCAGTAAATAACCGAGCTTAAACAGGTTATCCAGTGATTGATATTATGAGCAATGATCCATGTTGCTGGGCTACGAGCCAGACCACCTGATCCATTTAATCACCTCTTACGACCAGCATAAGTAGGATGGGAACCATCCTAACCCAGAATCCCATGGGGTGAGTCAAACATGTATTATACAGTCAAACATGTTTAATAAGTATAAGTCAAACCAGTAAGCTGGAGTCTCCGCCTTGGGAGGAAGTCCGGGGTTCGATCCCCGACGTTAAAAGATGGTACTTGTTGTTACCCTGTCTGGCTCTCGGCATTAAGGGGCTAAAACAAGGACTGGTTGGCTCGGAGTCAGTATACTGTGTCTGAGTGGGGTATTCATGTTAAACTGCGGCATCGTATCCCAGTGGGCTAGCACTATAAATCAGCATCAGTCCGGACTAGTACAAGCAGCCACACAGACATGCCTGCACGTCGCTATATAAGTGTAATAATCATGGATGCAACGTTACACCCCATTTCACCTCACCTCAGAGTAATCATTTTAGTCAATAAGGTTATCTTTCAAACGTCTGTTCTCCATTTGTTAATGTCTTTTTGAATACTTTTGCCCATGTATTCAACTTGTTTCAAAATGTATGGACATGTATAGAAATGACTGTGTCTTGAATATCACCTCCAATATATTTTGAGATCATAAGAAGTCGACCTGTCAGTTTCAACCGTTCTCGGGTCTGTGTCGTTATAATTAACTACAGCCTTCCCCCTTCCCCCTCGGACATTCCGATCCACCTCACCACTAAACAATGTCGTTGTTGATACATTCTCAGTCTACATGGCTGGCTGATGCAGACTCATTGAAGGTACAAGATCGCATCTACGTTTGGATCCATACCCCATTATTTTCTACATATTCTGTTTACGCATGAACTAAAATTAAAAAACAAAAAGTATGATCAATGCCTGTCAAAAGACTAGAAAGTATAAAAAAATTATTTTTTTTACAATTATACTGTTTCCATTCAGGATTAAATGTACCGGTTCAATGACCGACAGCAATTCAAAATGATGTGGCCGGCACATTCAATATGTTTGACTGATTGAGGGTTAAATTTTCCGGTACATGGACTATTTTACTGGTAAATTACTAACAATTATCCGGTAAACGGAAACACAGAGATATACACCCTACCTCGTTCATTTGTATATCACTGATGCCACCCAAGCTCCTTACAGTGACATCTCCTTATTAAGAACATAACTGTGTCTAGCACTGCAATGGAGCCCTTCTTAAAGACCCTGCTTTTGTATGCGTTGTGTGACCAGAGATTGATGATGTACATTTGGGATTTCTTTTAATTTATTGCTGTTTTAACATCCGTTATCTAATCAATTATAAATCTATATTTAGCTGATAACACTGTTGGGATTTTGCTTTTATTTGCAATTGTTACATAACCTCTGTCCAATTCAGTTCTGACGAATTTATAATCAGCTGTTGACTGATAGGGATTTTATGTTCAATTGATTGCAAATCTTTACACATCTAGGAGTAATTAATGCTATATTCTGAAATTTGGTTTGATATTTCAAATAGAAGAGTCAAAACGAGAAAAATCTAGGTGATGTTGCATCTTGAAGAAATTAAACCACTAACATGACTAAGTAGCTTGCAGTTGTAAATATTTTAAGCTGAAACCACTCCAGCTTGGCAAGGATAGGGCTTTTTTATTAAAGCCTGCAGGATAGAATTATAATTGCTGCTATGATATTTGTTTGCGGACCTCAGTTGAATGTGTATCTTTGAAGCTTTAAGATGAACTACTTCAGCAGTAAAATTGCAAGCGTCAGTGCTCATTTTACTATTTCATGTTTAGTATTCAGTGTGAAGAGCATCTTCCCAAGGCAAGAGAGTTAACTGACTTTAAAAGTCCAGTTTCCACCCTTGCCGAACTAATAATGCTGGAATTCCTGAGCTCAATCGTAGCGCCAGCAGTGGCTATTATAAGTTATGACCCTTCCATGCCTCTCCTATGGACCAATCAGATTCCACCCCTCTAATCACTTGCATTTGCTTCAAACAAAACGGCGGCGCCCGGTCAAGACGCTCTGATCGATAATCAAGATCTACATATTGTGATAAAAAGAGTCTTACATCGCAAAGTGCATCAAATCACGTGAGCACCTTGATTAAAAACATGAAAAAATTAGAAAATATCTGTTGACGAGTTAGCGGTGCACATGCTTTGCAAATCCTGCAATCAACTGAAATCTGCATGACGGTTTACGAACCGGATTTCTATTTCATTTTCGCGAGATGTTGATTGGACTATACATAGACTCGTTAGTCCAGACAAAATGTAACTCCATAATACCAGCCTAGTTCGGCAAGGGTGGAAACTGGACTTTTATAGTCAGTTAACTCACTTGCCTTGGGAAGATGTGTGAAGAGTTGAGTTTAATATCACTTTGATCAGTATTGTAGTTATAATTATCACAGTGCTGAGTGAATGAGTGAGGTTTTATGCTGCTCTTAACAATTTTCTAGAAATATCACAGCAGGTGACACCAGGAATGGGCTTCACACATTGTAACCATGTACAATGGGAATCACATCTGAGTTACATTCAGCGTGATGAGTGAATGCTTTAACCACTAGGCTACCCCACGGCCACTTTTAGGTAACGCTTTAAGATATATTGAAATTCTCAAGCTGATAATGTCTCGAGATGTACATCTGTTGTGTTATTTACATGCTGGAGAATGTAAATAGTTATTTGCATGGACTTGGGCCAAAAAAAAGAAATGTGGTTCTCATTATGTGACCCCTCCCAACCCTAATTTATTCAATGGTACTCCGAGTTCCAGATAAGCTGAATATTTGCATAATACCGTATTCGAGGTAATAAGTGCCCGCTCTCTAATAAGGGTGTCTAGCCGGGAGCGCCACATTTCAGAAATGGCTATTGCCGGTAGGGCCACATTTTCAGCTGAGTGCATTTCACCTATTCTAGCGGGTAATTAATTAATCCGATTACCGATACCTTTAAATGAGTGTCCCACATTTAAATTACTAAGCGTGGTGTTCTTTAGAGATACCTTTAAATGAGTATCTCACATTTAAATTACGAAGCGTGGTGGTACATTTTATGCCTGTCCCAAGTTGTTTGATCAGATTTATTGTTTACATGCTGAGGTGTTTGGCCATATGTTTCCATTAGTTTACTGTTTGTTGTCCAATCGAAAAAGATGAGTGAGATGGAATATGCTGACCACGTGGGCGACCTCCTTCATCTGCAGTTATGATCCATTATGATATTCATATGCTATTCATATTCATCAATGTAAAGTTCTGATGAATATGTTATCCTTGTTGAATAAGAAATGAGAAAACAAGACTTGTTTTGTTATATACGGTAACCTGTTAGAATCACAAAGCATGTTTTGACAGCATAGCCGTGAGAGCCGCATTATACAATCACGCAACCATAACCATTGCCGGGAACGCCACATCAATTTGGGCTTTCTATTTTCGAAATGTGGCTTTGCCGGCCTGTAACCCTAATAAGCGCCCACGGCGATATGTGCATATATATTGGCTAGTGAACAATCCCAATTAGCACCCCTTCCGAATGATCAATGTACACAAGACTTATTTATTCGTGTATAATATGTGTGTATATGCTTCCTTAATTATGGGAAATTAGATTCTGGAAAATTATATCTGTCGTATATAAACATTTCGATCTTTCAACCCTGTGGTTTTTCACCAAAATAATATTCTAATAAGACCCCCCCCCCCCCCCCCCCCCCATTTATAATTTTGAAAGCCCCCCGGGCACTTATTATGTCGAATACGGTGTATGCAAAATTAATCACCATTATCCAAGTAGTCTAGCTTGCCTACAAGTACACATGAAAAATGTCAAAAATGGTATAACATTACTGTGCGTGAGTACCCAGAATGTCAGAAGTTTCAATATGACACCTTCGTATGACAGGCTAGTTTTCGCATCACAAAGAGTAACCTTATTCATCCATGATTAGGTAGTGTTTTCCTTGCCACTAATTCACTGTTAAGACACACTCTGAGCCCTGTGCCGGCTGTGTCCAGTATTGAGAGTCTCGCCACGTCTAATCTTGAGTAAACAACACAAATAGCCTCACTTCTCTACCCAGCCCAGCTGACCAGCCATTGTAGACATACTGTGTGGATTACAACTGTCTGAAGGTGAGGTAAACTGGGGGTTAACATGGCTTTCATGAGATACTTATAATACCGCAGTTAAACATGGATAATACCGACTCCAAGCCAACCAGTCCTTATCTTATCATAACCCTTGAAGGCGAGTGACAGGCAGGGTAACAACAAGTATCTTTTAACACTGTTTGGTATGACATGGACGAGGATCCAACCATCGACCTTCCTGTCTCCAGGCAGATGCTCTATCCAATTGACCAAGAGGTGGTTATAGTTCGAAGAAAAACCATTCATTCTGGTTTCAAAAATTTGAGGTCAGATCCAAAAATAAATTCACATACAGCCGGCCTAGAAGTTAGAATGTTGACATTCTCAAAAAGATTTTTCTCAAAAACACAAACAAATAAACAGAAATAGTTCTGTGAATGCATCACATTATATAGACCCAAAAGTTTTCTGGTATTTCATCTTGTTCTACCTCCAACAGTGATCCTGTTCATTTTCAGAGTATAAGGATAACAATTAGTGCTGCTAAACAAACTATGAAAACCCTGTAAAGTTGATTTTATGGTATGGAAAACTTGCAGAACTGTTACCATGGTTACCAACTCCTAAACTCTAAAAGATAATTCCACTTTGTATCCGACTTTGGAGCTTCTCCTTGAGCAAGTCTAGTAAGGCTGACCGTACTAAAAGATGCCAGATTTTTACAGAAACCTATTATAAATTGATTTTCTTAAAATGATCAGATTTGAAACTTGTTATCTAACAGTAACTTCCTTACACATGTCAATGACTTATGAAAGTCTATGGCCACTGGAACACTTCATTCTTGGGAGGAGGTAGACTAGCATTTAGTCTATGAAATGTTACCATGGTTACACAAAACCCTTCTCGGCTTTAAAAATATAAAAAATAATTTTTCCTATGCTGTGGAATAGAGCTAGCTATATAGAGCTGGCTATACTTGCTTTTGTATACGTTTCTAGATTATTTTTTTTCATAAAATAAATATATTCCACAGTCATGGTGCAGGACGAGGGAGGAGGCTCTTGGGTGATATTCAGCCGAAATCTTGAAGTATGCTTCAGGTGACCTCACGAGCCGGGTGTGGCCCTCGGTGTCGTATGGTATAGGTCAACTGTTGACGCCATCAACTTGTTAAACATTACACAGTGTTGTTCTTCCACTCAGCCTGTGAGTGATCAGGCCACAATATCTACACACACAATTCTGTCCTCCTTGGCATGGGTCATATCATGTACAAGAAGAAAATATCCCACAGTGTCATCTCCTTACCATGGGTCATATCATGTACAAGAAGAAAATATCCCACAGTGTCGTCTCCTTACCATGGGTCATATCATGCACAAGAAGAAAATATCCCACAGTGTCGTCTCCTTACCATGGGTCATATCATGTACAAGGAGAAAATATCCCACAGCGTGGTCTCCTTACCATGGGTCATATCATGTACAAGAAGAAATTATCCCACAGTGTCGTCTCCTTACCATGGGTCATATCATGTACAAGAAGAAAATATCCCACAGTGTCGTCCACAAAGAATTTATGATGATTGAATACTTTATCATTCATTTCCTCATTTTAGGAAAAGTATTCTGAAGGACAAATAAAAAATTAGTTTGTCTTACAAGAGTGAGTAAGGATGGTTTTACGCCGCTTTTAGCAATATTCCAGCAATATCACGGCGGGGGACACCAGAAATGGGCTTCACACATTGTACCCATGTCGGGAATCTAACCCCGGTCTTCAGCGTGACGAGCGAACGCTTTAACCACTTGGCTACCCGACCGCCCCTTGTCTTACAAGAAATTGGCACTGTAGCTTGCTTCTAATAATAAGGGCTTATCTTGAACAAAAGATGTGTCTGCAGGGGTCTTCGTCTATGCCTATTCTTTAGAGTTAATCAATTGTTCAAGGTTAATTTCTTTGGCTGTAACTGATCAATTTAACCAGGTGGTCATGGGGATTTATTACTTTTATCAGGATTGACTTACAAAAGTGGGGTCCAGGAGACCCCAAATAATTAGTTTTAAGCATCTTTTACATTGTTTAAAGGCAATATAAGGGTCCTGTAAAGTAATGAAATGGTGCAGTGTACTGTGTGTTTTGATACTTTAGAGCCTGGAATGAATCAATGGTTACGCAGATAGTGGTCATGATTGACGGATGAAATGAAAGGTACCCATTACTGCTCTTGATGCGCTGTGCGTACAATGAATATTATTGTGCTTCCCGAGGGATGTGGTATATTCAGTTTCTGCATCCGTTCTCTACATTTGTGAGTCGCGTAAAAGCCTGCCATTTAATGACGGTAACCTTAAAAAATCGGACAATCCAGTGATTCGTATTGTGAAGTGCGATCCATACCATCGAGGTACAACGACATGCCATCAACAAAGTACCCATTTGGTCGCCTCTCTTACGACCTGCATAGTGAGTGGGTGAGTGAGTGAGTGAGTGAGTGATTGAGTTGGGTTTAACGCCCCTTTTAACAGTATTCCATTTCCAGTTATATCACGGCGTGTCAGCTTAATGTGGGAGGTGACCTGCATCACTTCGGGCTTTCCTCCCACATTAAGCTTGGCCACCCTGTGATATAACTGGAATACTGTTAAAAGCGGTGTTAAACCCAACTTAATGTTGATCATGCTATCAACCACCATTTGTTTGCCCCAGAGTTGATTAATTACAGTGTGTTTTGTTTGTTTGTTGTTTAACACTGCACTCAGTAATATTCCAGCTATATGACGGCGGTCTGTAAATAATCGAGTCTGGACCAGACAATCCAGAGAATGACATCATGAGCATTGATCTACGTGATTGGGATACGATGACATGCATCAACCAAGTCAGCGAGCCTGACCACCCGATACCGTTAGTCGCCTCTTACGACAAGCATAGTCCCCTTTTACGACAAGCATGGGCTGCTGAAGACCAATTCAAATCTGGCATCTTCATGGGATGATTATTTACAACAGTGAAGCTGCAGAGATAAATCTTCAGTATGGCTGACTGCTGCAGAAATAACAAATAAGCATAAACATCAACATTGGACCCAAAATATTTTTTTCTGAAAAATCTAATCTGAGCTTCAAAGGGAATAGGAGTGTTTGATAACTGCAACCTATCTGGGACAAGGATCTAACGAGGATCTAACTAGGATCTAATGAGGATCAATGAGGATCTAACAAGGAGCTGACATTCCTTGAGATATACACCAGTGGCAAGACTGAAATAAGACATCACTTTGTAGTGTTCACTTCATGGCTGCTGAAATTGGCAGAAATCAATAAAAAATCTTGCTAATTACTGATAATTTTTTTTATCGTTGCTCTTGAGATGATAATAATTAAACATCAAATGACTGTGCAATGCTTGAGAGGGGGGGGGGGGGGGGGGGGGGTCATGCCAAGACACTCACACCACGATATCAGGGAACAGTCCTTGTGTAGCGATAGTGATACAGTATTGTATCCCGATACGAGGCCCATGATACAATACAATTTACAACACTGTATCACGATACATAGGGTACATTACATTACAAGTTATAATAGTTTAAAAACATGTCAATAATAACAGAAACTGTTCAACCAGCATACGCAGATTCTCTAGTATTTCTTGGTTGGCTATAAACAACTTAACATTCTCAGTGCCCTCTAGCCTATATATTTTTTGGCCCTACAATATCCCATCTTTGATCTCTGAAATATAAAAACAATTGATTCAGGATTGTGATTCACCTGCAAAAAGGAAAATAAAATAATGAATTAAAAATACTGTATCGGCATACGAATCATATCACACCATCATCAAGTATCAGGATACAGTTGTACCGCGACCCCACTGTATCGTTACACCTCTATCAGGATATATAAGACTTCAAAATTAGAATGTCTTGTTTGATAAGGCTTGTTACGAAGAGTTCTGACCCGTGAAGATCTGGGGTAGAATAGGTCTTCAGCAACCCACGCTTGATGTAAAAAGCGACTCTGCTTGTCGTAAGAGGCGACTAACAGGCTCGCTGACTTGGTTGATGCATGTCATTGATCCCAATTGCATGGATCGATGCTCATGATGTCAATCACTGGATTGTCTGGTCCATACTTGATTATTTACAGACCGCCGTCATGCAGCTAGAATATTGCTGAATGTGGCGTTAAACAGCAAATAAACTAAGAGTTCTATAGTTTTCTGGGATGGACGCATGAATAAGGTACAGCATGGTTCATGCCACTTTCAGGGTATCTCATTAATATTACAGCCAGCACGCTAGAAATAGGCGTCACACATTGTACCCATGTAGGGAAATCAAGCCTGGGCCTTCAATTGATGATCACTTTAACCTGTAGGCTACCCCATCACCAAAGATGAAAGAACCCTGAATCTTTTAACAAAACCAAATGAAAACAAGAGTTTGCCACTAACGTGGCTATATCCCCGGCACCTGTTGCAGAATTTATGACATAATTAAATCTAAACAAACCCTAACCTTTTTTAACCGAAGTGGAACTTGTTATGGAAATTGTTAAAAAAAAGAAGAGTTTGGAACCTAAGTCCATCTTGTTGCCTTGGAAACATAAAAAATAAAATTTCTAAATAGCAAAAAGCACCAGTTCAGCATGTACCTGACAAACCTGCAAAGTTTCATGAAAAAATATTGAACGGTTTGAGTTATGCTCCGGAAAAGAACACTACCCTCACAGAACCAAAGTCCATTTTGCTGCTATCATGGCTATGGAAATGTAAAAAATAAAAATTTCTAAAATTTCTAAATAGCCAAAGGCACCAGTTCAGCATGTACCTGACAAACCTGCAAAGTTTCATGAAAAAATATTGAACGGTTTGAGTTATGCTCCGGAAACGAACACTACCCTCACAGAACCTAAGTCCATTTTGCTGCTATCATGGCTATGGAAATGTAAAAAATAAAAATTTCTAAAATTTCTAATTAGCCAAAGGCACCAGTTCAGCATGTACCTGACAAACCTGCAAAGTTTCATGAAAGATATTTATAGGTTTCTGAGTTATGCTCCGGAAACAAAAACGTGACGTGATAAAAAATGATAATCAGATCCATTTGAGTGAGTGAGTGAGTATGGTTTTACGCCGCTTTTAGCACTATTCCAGCAATATCACGGCGGGGGACACCAGAAATGGGCTTCACACATTGTGCCCATGTCGGGAATCGAACCCGGGTCTTCGGCGTGACGAGCGAACGCTTTAACCACTAGGCTACCCGACCGCCCCCAGATCCATTTGAGGAATCACACCCTGGGCTTTGGCTCGATGAGCAAACACCTTAACCACTGGGCTACCCCATCACCAAAGATGAATCCTGAATCCTGAATCTTTTAACAAAACCACATGAAACCAGAAATCAGATCCGTGTGGGGAATCAATTTTTCTATCATAGGAGACTTCCATGTGACATTTAGCTGATTCTTCAACTTCTAGGTCATCCCAACACCAAAGAGAAAAATAAAAACTTAATCTTAATGATAAAACCAACTGAAACCAGAAATCAAAACACGAACAGCACTTTCAGACACAATCAGCATGATCCGAATCATACATCTTTTAAACAAACAAAAACAGGAAATCTGATTGTATCTTGAAGTGCTATATCAGTGCAGCAACAGAAAGACTTCCATGTCAAGAATTCTAACTAACTTCCATATCTGATGGAACTACATTATCCCAGTTCCTCTCTCCTGCAGCCCACAGCCTCAGTCTGACATCAAGTGACAGCGTCATTAATATACAACATGTACAAGGAATGCTCATCTGGGGGAACATGCTTGAAGCGGGCTCTTGACATTTAGGAATGGAATGGAATTTTGTGTTTGTACAATATTACAAAACTGATTACACTTGAACATTGCTGAAAGGCCAATTGCTCACATGGCCACTGTAAGCTCTGCTCGATTTAAGGAGTGAGTGAGTGAGTATGATTTTACGCCGCTTTTAGCAATATTCCAGCAATATCACGGCGGGAGACACCAGAAATGGGCTTCACACACGGAAATCGAACCCCGGTCTTCAGCGTGACGAGCGAACGCTTTAACCACTAGGCTACCCGACCGTCCCTTGTCTTACAAGAAATTGGCACTGTAGCTTGCTTCTAATAATAAGGGCTTATCTTGAACAAAAGATGTGTCTGCGAGTGTCTTCGTCTCTGCCTATTCTTTAGTTAATTTCTTTGGCTGTAACTGATCAGTTTAACCAGGTGGTCTTGGGGAGTTATTCCATTTATCAGGATTGACTTACAAAAATCGGGGCGTGACGAGCGAACACTTTAACCACTAGGCTACCCGACCACCCCTTTCTCGATTTAAGGAACTGGATTTAATTTGTACAAGGCGCATGTTGACATGGAACCCAGATTGCAACAGACACAACCTGGTTGCACCCTGGTCCCATAAATGTATCAAAGTTGAAACGTAGGCCTGTCTGCTGGCAGTGTCATATACCTTAATGATATATTGCTGAAAACATCATAGAATCAGCAGGCCTCAAAGTTGCGACTAAAACGATAGCCAATGTGACCTAAATTCCAGTTTGTCTTCTGTCTAAAATTCAGAGGTAGCCAAATGACTACCTAGAAAATTATCTTGTGGCGACTAAATTCTATTGCTACACATCTGTAGACACAAAAATAAATAACAGCTGATATTGGAAACATGTCTACTAATCATGCTAATAATTGTACTCACAAATAATTCCTTCTAATGTCGACAATGAACCAAAATACATAAAAATTAATGTAATTTGTATTTTATTTTAGTTGATATTGCTCATTGGATAAGCGAGGATATACCTATATAATCTAGTAACATAAATTGCATCATTGTCCAAGACACAAGTAACAAAATTCAAGTACAGTTTCCATAAGATACAATTTCAAGACTGCTGTAACTTGTTCATATTATTATAGTTATTTGATAAAGATAATTTCAAATGCTTTTGGCTACCTACAATATTGGCTTGACTTCTTCATTTTACCACTGGCTACTTGGAAAAACATTCTTGTAGCCACCTGGCTACTTGGTAAAAATTTAAACTTCGAGGCCCGAATCATGTGCACATAATCTTGAAGTGTCCTCAGTTTGATGACATCACGCCCAAGAAAGCATGACAAATTACACATAGCACAAAGTGTAGTGTTATATAGTATAGTAAATAAAGCTTCGAGGCGTTATGTTCAAATATTGATGTTGTATGTTCCAGCAAGGGTTAGTCTGACATAAATTTGAATTTATTTCACATGCACTTGGTGTATGTACATATACATATTAGGTTGCGTTTTAAAAAAATTTGATGCTTTACATAGCTTAATCGAGCCCTGGACCACAACAAATAAGTAATTCGATTTTCACCCAATTTATTTTTAAATTTGAATTAAATATTTTTCAATTTAATTGTTTACACAAACTGTTCAATGCATCTGCGTACATGAACTGTCAACAGATGTGATTCACATGACGCATGATCACGATGTTTATGAAGTATGTATATGGCATATTTTGGGCCGGCAGCAAGTGCAGTGTGCAAAATAGCAACCTGCCCACAAGCCCGTGGTCAGCAACATTTTGATTGGGCTCAAGATTCTGAAATGCGATTCTTGCCCGACTGGATACAGAGATTTTAATGGTGACGTTTGAATGGACAACTCTTAGATGATCAAAATAAAAAAACGTTCTCCCATTTCTGTAGATCTATATGACCATCAAAAAACGAAACGTTAAATTAATATCTGCAATTAATTGAGGTTGAATTATCAAAGTTAACCCCTTCATAATATTTGACTCATGATTTGAAAATTGGGTTAATTTATTCAAATTTCTGAAAAAATAAACTGTAGCATATTTAGGGTTGTGAAATTTGAAACTGACTAGTGTTTTTAAGGCCAGTTAGTCCACTTTGACTGCAATAGTTTGAGATTATTTCACATACTGTACTATTGCCAATAAATATTCCTGGTACATATTCATAAAGACATACCTATTTTTTTTTTTTTTATTGTTCCTGGTAAAATTACATCATGTTTGGATGAGAGTCAAAATACATGACCAGGGTTTTTATAAAGACATACCTAAATATGATAACAGTTATGGAATAGACAATGATAGAAGATAATGGTTTAACAGCCGTCTTAAACAAGGACTTCTGCAAATATTTAAATCAGTTCATAAAAGCTTAAATGTTTGAACTAAATTAGTATTGACAGCACTGAAAGTCCTTGAGCTACAAATTATGATAACAAAGTCAAATGTTTACTCTGCTTAATCACAGATTAATAACTCATTCAAGAGGATCACGTTTCCAACACATCATTCAACCTTACAGATTATCTTAAAGAACCGAAACATGATTTACAAATAATCTTCTCAACACAGATCAAACAGGGCTCAATATCAAATGTTTATCTTCGAAAACCCAGACAATAAATTCAAGGTAAACACAAATGTGTCACTTCTGAGAACACGAAGATATCCTGTGCGTGCGTGGAGTTCACTGACCTGGCAAACATTGTGAGCTGGTCAGTTCAATGTTTAGTTTTGGTCAGCGCGACGCGAGGCATTGGTTCTCCGGTTGACCAACACATTTGAGGGTTTATGACACTCATTAACATTTATTGCACACCTGTGCAACAATAAGAGCATGTGAAGGTTCTACAAGTCCTGACCTTTGAGACACTGCATGTACATAATGAATGTGATTCAGGAGACCCAATGGCTTGCCGCTGTCCGCACTGCTTGATGTAGGCTGCAATCTTGTAGGACACAGGATATGTAGGCTTTATACAACACTTGACGACTGATCACGATTCAATTTTCTTTCAGGTTATGAGTGAGTGAGCATTCAATTTTCTTTCAGGTTATTTACGAGTGAGTGAGTTGATGTTTGGGTGAGTGAGTGAGAACATTTAATTTTCTTTGAGCTTATTTACGAGTGAGTGAGTGGGTGAATGAGTGAGTGAGTGAGCATTCAATTTTCTTTCAGGTTATGAGTGAGTGAGCATTCAATTTTCTTTCAGGTCATTTACGAGTGAGTGAGTGAGTGAGTGAGTGAGTGTTTGGGTGAGTAAGAGCATTTAACTTTCTTTCAGCTTATTTACGAGTAAGTGAGTGAGTGAGTGAGCATTCAATTTTCTTTCAGGTCATTTACAAGTGAGTGAGTGAGTGTTTGGGTGAGTCAGAGCATTTAACTTTCAGCTTATTTACGAGTGAGTGAGTGAGTGAGCATTCAATTTTCTTTCAGCTTAGTGAGTGAGTGAGTGAGTGAGTGAGTGAGTGAGTGAGTGAGTGAGTGAGTGAGTGAAACATTTCAGCTATATGATGCCACACTCCAGTCTGGACAAGACAAGCCATACTTATGAGCAGTGATCCATGAAATAATCAACCAAATAACCAAGCCTGACCCCCATATCCATCAAGTTGCCTTTTACGTGCATTATTAGGTTGCTCAGAACGATGAGTCTAACTCGAAAACCTGCACAAAAAAAACTGCAAGATGCATATCTTACTTACTGACCCAAAACAAAAACTGCTGAAAACAACAAATTACATCTAAAAGGTGTGTTGGGGTGTGTTTCAATTTGATTTCCTGGGAATATAGGCAACTTCCTTTAAGTTTAGTTTCTGTCAACAGCAGTAATTACTTCTGTCAACTGCTACCTTGTCACAGACTGATTTGTCAACACTTGTGTTAATTACGCAATGACTGACATCAATACTGGCAGCTATTTCTGGTCCTCGATATTTGTTCATTGGAAGCAGGGAACATGGCTTCCATCTTAGGTCGTCTACAGAAATAACCAGTTCAAAATTCACACAAAGTACTGCAAAAAACACTGTTTACATATTTTGCCCTGACACCGATAATATCATGAACAGAGATAGATGTGAATACTTGTGGGTCCTATTAATTTGAAAATAATAGTTGGTTTGGTTTGTTGGTTAACGCCGCACTCAGCAATATTCCAGCAGCTATATGACGGCGGTCTGTAAATAATCACTTCTGGACCAGACAAGCCAGTGATTAATATCATGAGCATCGATCCACGCAATTGGAACCGATGACATGTATCAACCAAGTCAGCGAGCCTGACCACCCAATCCTGTTGGTCGCCTGTTACGACAAGCATATTCACCTTTTACGGCAAGCATGGGTTGCTGAAGACCTATTCTACCCCTGGGTCTTGAAAATAATGGCCTCACAGGTATCATATATAGAGAATAAGAAGCCATATTGTTAATTGTAGGCTTGTGAGGGTCCTACAGGGGACAGTGTCCACGAAGCCGGCAGAAGGAAGGCAGGGTGTGACAAGACTCGTCCAAGACAAGTGAACAGTTGAGGGAACTAGAATTTTTCTGCTAAAATGTAGAGTGAGTGAGTGAGTTTGGTTTTACGCCGCTTTTAGCAATATTCCAGCAATATCACGACGGGGGACACCAGAAATGGGCTTCACACATTGTACCCATGTCGGGAATCAACCCGGGTCTTCGGCATGACGAGCGAACGCTTTAACCACTAGGCTACCCGACCGCCCCTCTAAACTGTAGAACTGTAATAGAACGCCTCAAGAAATGTTTTGAAAACCAACCATGCCCAACCGACCAAAAATGCCAAGCATAACATTTTTCAGTGACAGAACAGAGCTTACATGAGAATATATCCCAAACATTGCTTTACTTTATTTCTCTGACATTATGAGTTACAGTCTATTTTTTAAAAATAAGCAAGAAAATGCCATCTAACTACCCTAGTTTGAAAATAAGTGAAATCAGATCATTTTTAAAGATGGCCACCAGGAGAAAAAGGATCTTATGGGTGCTAGGATACAATTGTGCTGTGAGTGTGACGTCATAAAGAAAGAGGTTTGACGTCAACTTACTTCAGTGAAGGTCGCCATGTGTGCAGACTGTACAATAAATATCTTATTTTTCTCTCGTTAGTTGTTAGTTTGTAACATAATAAAAACATTTGTTCAAAACCTTTCAACATACATGTCTACTTTCAAGTCATCAGACATTATGTCTAAAAACTGACAATTATTACAAAAACAGTTATATGTCATAAAACAAGTCCAAATGTTTGATGTCATGTACCTCTGTAATAAATATGAATTGAAAGTTGTGAATTGTATTTTGGTCTTCCAAAAAAAGATATAGTTTTAAAATATAATGAAAAGTCAAAATGTGAATTGTCACTCATAAGGCGCCTCAAAATGCATTGTGAACAAGGATTTCAGCCACTTTGTATTCTCAGCTCCCTGGGGAGTACTCAAACCAAGCTGCCTGTGAAGTGCTGAAAGGTTAACAGTCACATTACCACATCATCCTACCGGGTACCCATTTACAGCTGGATGGACAGAGGCATATTTTGAACAAAGTCACTTTCCTGAGGAGACACCACATGTTGACACGGTTGAGAAGATTGAGTGAGTATCGTTTTATGCCGCTTTTAGCAATATTCCAGCAATATCACAGCGGGGGACACCAGAAATGGGCTTCACACATTGTACCCATGTCGGGAATCGAACCCGGGTCTTTGACGTGACGAGCGAACGCTTTTACCAAAAGGCTACCCGACCGCCCCCACCACATGTTAGACATGTGCTTCAGTCCGGGGCAGGACAAAAGCCCTAGAAACTCCAACAAGCCAAGCTGCCAAACAGTCTCCTGAAGGACTCTCCGCAACCATAGTTGCTTAACTTTGCTTGATTTGTGGCCTGTGAACCTTACACTGAACCATTTACAACATGGTTACAGACTAGGACTTGGTCGGGTAACTCGGGTACCCGGGTCAGGTGGGTACTGAGTAGGACCCAGGTACCCATAGGACTACCCGGACTCGTGTTTAGTTACGTGATTATATTGTTTAATGGCAAAAATTATCTAGAACCCTATGGTTACATTATAAGTGATAAATGTTCACACATCTCTCTGACTTTACACACATTCCTTCTGACTTTATATGTTTGCATAATGATAAAACATCAGTCAACTTCAGTGTACGCATGACCAGATCGGTTTATACGTGTATCTAAATTTATTTGGACAGGAGTACGGTCAAACGTTTCCCAATCGGACATTTTGTACCTTTCTCTTGAGACCTTAATAATAGCAGGTACCCGGGTAGGGTCGGGTAGTATGGGGGTGGGTACCCGGGTGGTAAATTTGGACTCGTCCCAGCCCTAATACAGACCACTATGATATAGTCACAATAACATTAAGAAGAAAAAAGTACATTGTACAGGATTGACAGATTTGATTGGTTATCAGGTGATCAGGTGATCAGAAAGTAGTAATCTTAGCATGAAATGTAAAGACAATTTATTGTCGGAAAAATTCTGTTTTTGTCACTTGGATTATTTTATTTCCAAAGCAATCTTCACTGTCAGTGGTATAAAAAATATTTTGTCATTCTGATGCTGTTTCTCTGGATTTTTCTAGTTCTAAGCGCTGCATGCGATCTGTATATCAGGCAAAAAAATATGAAGCTTAACAAGATCGTTAGGCATGACGTGCATTTAAAAAAATCTCCTTGTCAAAACACATGCTTACACACGATATTTCAATCTGGTCTTGCTTTGTGATCTTTGTCATTTTTATGTTAAACCTGCTTTACCACTTATGACTCCCGTAACAAAACACTCCACATGACACAGCACACACTGGTTTAACCTGGGACTGACAAAATAGCGACAGACTGTCGCAAGAATCACCCATGCGTCCCGTACATGCAGGTAATAACTAGCCGATTGTTCATTGTCACACATTTCAGGCAACCAAGATCCCTTAACTTATCAAGCTGCTGTGGTTTTGGAATAAACTGTTCATCCATGATACACTAATATTTTTAAAATGCAACATAATCCAGTAATGGATACTGTTATGCAAGCAAAATGTTGCATCCTCTATGCTTGAAATAAAGAATACACGCAAATCATATTCACTGCAATTATATAAACTTTGTGTAAGTTAAGAGTTGTAGGGTAGCCTCATGGTTAAAGCGTTCGCTAATCACATCGAAGGTTTGGGTTTTGATTCCCCACATAAATGGTAAAATGTGTAGAGTTAATTTCTGTTGTCTCCTACTGTGATAATGCTGGAGTGAGTGAGTGAGTTGGGTTTAACGCCGCTTTTTAACAGTATTCCAGTTATATCGCAGCGCGTCAGCTTAATGTGGGAGGAAAGCCCGAAGTAATGCAGGTCTCAGACGTTTACCACTTTGGTGAAACCCACAAGCACGGGTATGGTGCTGACAAACCTAGAAACATAACCGGGGCGAACCGGGATTCGAACCCAAGATCATAGGTTTCTGGCGTGCCCAAGGGACGCAACTCTGCACAGCGAATCGCGGCGCCTTAGATGACTGGGCCACCCATGCCCCCCCCATTATGCTGGAATATCACTTAAAGTGCTTTGAACATATTAAGCCCACGTTCAATGTTTCTCAAAAAATCTTAACACAATTGTCCATGTTTCAATCAGGTACTTACAACTTCAGAGCCTTCAATGAGTCCTTCTCTTGCCCAAGTGTCAGGCTTGAAGTACAGGGCATGGATGTTACCACTAGGTATTTTACATCCGAGGTTGAAGCAATTCACAAACATTTAATTTTCATCCAAACAAATTATTTGCCATTCCACATCTTTAAACATTATCCCAAACCAGAATTAATCAAACAATACAACAATACATTCTCATATCAGAATCTTCTTCAATTGCAGATTGGGAATTCCATAAACACTGAATTTCGTTTGACAACACACCTAACATTTGCAGGTCCACAAGATGTTAAAACCACCATTAACCACTCCGGCTCAACAATCAACACGAGACACATAACATGACAAAAGCCACCTCATGCCATCACACAGACAACACATGTTTCCGTTTGACAAAAACATGGCAGCATGTGTAACGTCTAAGGCCAAAATAAACTATTCTTGGCATCTGTGTGTTGTTCAATGGAGACTGGTCCTAATGATGCCCGACCCTATTGTCAACAAAAATGAAAAAAATATATGATAATTCATATTGAAAAATTACTTCAATTGTCATGTTACTCATGTTACCCATGGAAAATGGGACTTGTTGTTACCCTGCCTTGCAGTAAGGGATAAGACAAGGCTTTCGGGATTAACATGGTTACCATGGTTACTAGATGCATGAAGACAATCTATAGAAAAAACATTGGCACCACAACCATGACAACCAGATCATAAAGTAGGGATGATACACGAACTGTGTGATCTGATACGTATCACGATACCTTGCCCACGAACCGATACGTATCACAATACTTGCACGTGCTCTTATCTGTGGTCTGTACATGTTTTTCATCAAATAGTCAAATACCTGGTACATTTACATTTTTACAACTAATTTGCGTTTGTTTGGTGTAACAGTTACCTTAGCAAACATTTAAGGTAAGAACCAAATTTCTTTACTTAAGTGTGTGACTGATTGATACAATGTATCGGGAAGTAAAAAATGTGACGGTGTATGTTCCATCACTATCATAAGGTAGAGCCCCCCTCAAGGAACAAAGAATGAAATTACAAAGGCCTCCCAACACGTCCCATGCTAACTATAGCATCAATAATGTTGTGCCACACCCACTTTGTGGGCGGCAGGAAGCAGGAAGCACTGATACAAGGCTCCTTACATTTCACTGTTATCAAGGCTGCACAGCAGTGTAGGGGAAATATTATCATGATTATATACCGACAATGCGGATTGTTGTCAAACACTTGACATGTGCTGCTGTTACCAACGCCAACAATAACAATGCCAAGTGGCTGATTTGGGAAAATATATCAAACATTTACCAACCACATAACGATTGTTAGACCAGAACCCTTTTCCTTGCCTATTAGATGAATTTGTCATAAACATAATAAACTTTAGAAAAATAAATATTTGTCTAAAGTTTCGTTGACTGATTTGAATATTAAAATTATTGAAAGTCTCCTTGATTGAATAGAAGCCTATTCTGGACACTTGTTTGTTTGCATTTATGGCTCAAGTTATATTTTACGAGTGTGTATTATACACGAATAAATAAGTTTTGAGTACACTGATCAATAGCAAGGGCGCTTATTCGGATTGTTTACTTGCCAATATATAAGCAAATATCATCATTGGGGCTTATTACGTCGAATACAGTCAATCAAATGCTCCTGCAGCCTAGCATTTACTGTGGCAATGTGTTGAACAGGAGAACTTTCCCATTTCTCATCCCAGCATGTCACGACACAGGTCTAGCTCTGTCAATATATCTGCCCTGCTTTACGAGTCTATCTCATGCTAAAAGCTTAAGTATGGCCTCCTAGCATTACGCAATCAGACCGAGTGTAAATGAAATCAATAACAAGAAAAAAACGTGAGCGTGGCTCACTAATACCCGCGACCCGCCTAGTGTGTCAGTAGTTTCAAATCAAATAGAGAGGATAGGGTTAGGGTTTGAAAAATGCATAAAAAAATGGAAAATTAATAAAAACAATTTTTTTTCTTTTGACTGCACCCTTCCATATGACACAGATTACATGTACTAAGTTTGAGATGAATCCACTAAATAGTTTAAGAGAAATTGCGCGGACAAAGTTTTCGGATGGATGTTAGGGTTTGAAAAATTCATAAAAAAATGGAAAATTATTAAAAACAATTTTTTTCTTTTGACTGCACCCCTCCATATGACACAGATTATATGTACTAAGTTTGAGATGAATCCACTTCATTTTGTCGGGGGTATAATTAAAATAGATCACCAGTCATGTGCCAGCACTCCATTGCAGGTACTAGAGGCAACTTGTGATTGAAGCTGGATCACGTGATCAGGCCAGTCGATATGGTTGATTGATGTTACTGTACCTGTCAACAGTGCTCATGACATCATCCATTGGTTTCTTATCCCACACTGCCTGGGTATAACGACATGCACGGAGCCAAGTCACAGACCACTAATCTAATTTAGCCATCTTTTACAAGACACAGCAGGAACAGATGTGATAAAATATTGGATATCATCCTGTATGTCTAAAGGGAACTTTGCCACATGTATCACATCCTGGGGCACATTGCCACATGTATCCCATCCTGGGGCACATTGCCACATACATCACATCCTGGGGCACATTGCCACATACATCACGTCCTGGATCACATTGCCACATACATCACGTCCTGGATCACATTGCCACATACATCACATCCTAGGGCACATTGCCACATACATCACATCCTAGGGCAACATTGCAACATACATCACATCCTAGGGCAACATTGCCACATACATCACGTCCTGGGGCACATTGCCACATACATCACATCCTAGGGCAACATTGCCACATACATCACGTCCTGGATCACATTGCCACATACATCACGTCCTGGATCACATTGCCACATACATCACATCCTAGAGCACATTGCCACATACATCACATCCTGAGGCACATTGCCACATACATTACGTCCTGGATCACATTGCCACATACATCACATCCTGGGGCACATTGCCACATACATAACATCCTGGGGCACATTGCCACATACATCACATCCTGGGGCACATTGCCACATACATCACGTCCTGGGGCACATTGCCACATACATCACATCCTGGGGCACATTGCCACATACATCACATCCTGGGGCACATTGCCACATACATCACGTCCTGGGGCACATTGCCCCATACATCACATCCTGGGGCACATTGCCACATACATCACATCCTAGGGCAACATTGCCACATACATCACGTCCTGGGGCACATTGCCACATACATCACATCCTAGGGCAACATTGCCACATACATCACGTCCTGGATCACATTGCCACATACATCACATCCTAGGGCACATTGCCACATACATCACGTCCTGGATCACATTGCCACATACATCACATCCTAGGGCACATTGCCACATACATCACATCCTGAGGCACATTGCCACATACATTACGTCCTGGATCACATTGCCACATACATCACATCCTAGGGCACATTGCCCCTTACTCTACTTCCTTGGGCACATTGCCACATACATCACATCCTGGGGCACATTGCCACATACATCACATCCTGGGGCACATTGCCACATTCATCACATCCTGAGGCACATTGCCACATACATCACGTCCTGGGGCACATTGCCACATACATCACATCCTGGGGCACATTGCCACATACATCACGTCCTGGATCACATTGCCACATACATCACATCCTAGGGCACATTGCCACATACATCACGTCCTGGGGCACATTGCCACATATATCACATCCTGGGGCACATTGCCACATACATCACATCCTGGATCACATTGCCACATACATCACATCCTAGGGCACATTGCCACATACATCACGTCCTGGGGCACATTGCCACATACATCACATCCTGGGGCACATTGCCACATACATCACGTCCTGGATCACATTGCCACATACATCACATCCTGAGGCACATTGCCACATACATCACGTCCTGGATCACATTGCCACATACATCACATCCTAGGGCACATTGCCACATACATCACATCCTGGGGCACATTGCCACATACATCACGTCCTGGATCACATTGCCACATACATCACGTCCTGGGGCACATTGCCACATACATCACATCCTGGGGCACATTGCCACATACATCACGTCCTGGGGCACATTGCCACATACATCACATCCTGGGGCACATTGCCACATACATCACGTCCTGGGGCACATTGCCACATACATCACATCCTGGGGCACATTGCCACATACATCACATCCTGGGGCACATTGCCCCATACATCACGTCCCGGGCCACATTGCCACATACATCACATCCTGGGGCACATTGCCCCATACATCACGTCCCGGGCCACATTGCCACATACATCACATCCTGGGGCACATTGCCACATACATCACATCCCGAGGCACATTGCCCCATACATCACGTCCCGGGCCACATTGCCCCATACATCCTTTGTGTTACAATACGTCTATATATCCTCTCTGGGATATAAACATGCATTAAACAATACAGTCACCTCATGGTACAGAGAGGGACCATCTCAAACAACCTCAAGCATTATATACAACTGATTCTACGAGTGTTTATTTGACTGTTTCCTAACTATATTGCCACCTGTTTATTTGACTGTTTACTAACTATATTGCCACCTGTTTATTTAGAACATGGTACTCATGAGGGATGACAGAAGCAGTCTCCGGATAAACTGCAACTGGAACATATTGTCAGCACTTGTCAGAATAATCATAAGCTATAAGCACACTGTTGGAAACAGGAAACTTCTCCTTGCATACAGGAATCTTAAGATTAATGGCCAAATTGTTTTAGCCCTGAGCTGCCTCGTAATATATTTATAAAAAATCACTTGGGTTATCTTTGATAAAAACCTAAAGTCTAATAAACCCTTTCTACACTGACTTAAATGAAGCTCAGCTGAAAATGTATATTGCCATTAATGTTTTTAATTTTGATTTATTTATTTCTTATGTTCAGTATTATTATGATTGATATCTACTGAAAACAATGCCTAGTTCAAACTAGTAGGCCAACAGATTCAGTCAAGTAATGTGTTGTGTATAGTTGGGGTGTAGGGTGACTGTTTATTGTCTGGTGATAGTGTGAGTGAGTTGGGTTTAACGCTGCTTTTAACAGTATTCCAGTCATATCGCGGCGTATCAGCTTAATGTGGGAGGAAAGCCAGAAGTGATGCAGGTCTCAGACATTTACCACTTCAGTGAAACTCACGAGCACTGGTATGGTGCTGACAAACCTAGAAACATAATTGGGGCGAACCGGGATTCGAACCCACAATCATAGGTTTCTGGCATGCCCAAGGGACGCAACTCTGCACAGCGAATCGCAGCACCTTAGACGACTGGGCCACCCATGCCCCCGTCTGGTTATAAGGCATATACTAAAGGAACCATCTGGTCTCCAATGAAGTAAATGTATAGTCAGTGTTCCCGTTTACCGGTAATTACCCGTTTTTAACAGGTGAAATTAGGCTTGGACCGGTAATTCATGTGACTGCCAGTCCCTGTGGACTGGCAAATAAAGTACCTTATAAATCTTTGTTGTTAAATAAAACATAAGCAATGCTCAATTTTTTTCAAACAAAGTCAGCTTGTCTGTTACCATGGTTACCATCAGGGTTTCCCCTTGTCTACTTTTAGTGGTAGGAAATAACATTTTGCCTTGCTTCAAGGTTAAATATTTGTAGCGACTTTGTCTCGAAATATTCAAAAATGAGAGAGAAAATTGTGACTGAACTTTGTGTGAATGACGTGTAGATCTAACTACCGGTATGTTATTGCAGAGATGACATTGCATTGAACATAAGAGGCGACTGATGATGGTTAGACTTACTGACTTGGCTGATGCATGTCGTTTTCTCAATTGCCTAGATTGATGCTCATGATGTCAATCATTGGACAGTCTGGTCCAGACTCGATTATTTACAAACCATTGTCATATAGTTGGAATTTTGAATATTGCGTTAAACAAGAAACAAACAAGATTAAAAAATAAAAGTGGGCACAGTTCAGGAACACCTTCTGGTAGATGAGATCAATATCACACTACACCACTGAATTGTTTCAGCTTCGCGAAGTCCCCTACTATAAGCATGGGATGTTGGTGATCTAGAATCAGATAAATCCAATGTCATTAACTCCTCAAGGATGAAACGTTCAGTACACCTCATTACTAATTAGTGATATCAATTTAGAAAATCACTTCATCATCTATTGATTAACTTTACACCTGTCATCCAATCACCTTGATATCTCACCTGTAAGCTCATTAGCATGGGTATTGTTGCCTCGTTAATCCAGGTATTGACCAACTGACAGTGCAATAAATGACAGAATCTCATGGACAACGCATCAGCACTGATCCATACAGTCTTACCTGCATTTACTTAATGCTAGATTACCTGTACAAGTCGACTACTTGATCTCCCCGAGGTCCAGTTTCCACCCTTGCCGAACCTACTGAGGATGGAATTTCCAGACCTGATCTTAGCGCCACCAGTGGCTATTATGAGTTATGTCCCTTCTATGTCCCGCCTACAGACCAATCAGATTCAACCTATCATATCACCTGCATTTGCTTCAAACAAAATGGAAGGGCCAAGCTCAGTCAAGACGATCTGATCGATAATCAAAATCTATATTGTGATAAAACAGGTCTTACTTCACGAAGTGCATCAAATCACGTGAGCACCTTGATTAGAAACATCAGAGGTTTTGGAAAGTATCTGTTGATGTTGACCGGATTTCGATTTCGTGATTCGTTATTTTGATTGGAGCAGGCAAAGACTTGTTAGTTCAGCCAAAACATAACTCCATAATTCCAGCTTAGTTTGGCGAGGGTGAAACTGTGACTTTTATAGTGAGCTAACTCCCTTGCCTCGGGAAGAAGCATGCAGGTAGAATGTGAGTGACAGCAACCCAATACCTAAATCTGTCTGTCTGGACAAGGAATTAGCAACCTTTGATTAGCCAGTGGGTACTGAAGGTTTGTAGTGAATCTCATCCGAGTGTCTTCCAACATCAAATATATCAAGGCTAGTTGATAGGTTACAAGTATCTGAGACTTGCCAAGGTTAATTTTACCTCAAACAACAAGTCTAGATATATTTGTGCTTGGAAGACATGAGATTGAGACGGTATCATCCGAAATCTTTCTTCTGACATTTTCAGTTTGTAAATAGTAGTTATCAGTGCCTTGAGTTTTCACCAGCTTCAGTGGCAGAGAGATTAATGTCTGATGTTATTTGAATGTGATGTCGTGCTAACCGATGACGCCACAATGGTCTGCAAAGGACTGTGATATGTCCCAGGAGATGTCACTTGATCTCACACAGGCCATATCTTCTGTGGAAGCTAAATGTTTTGGATGAAAAATCTTGGATTTTTAAAAAGCCATTTGAAAATGATTCATCTTTGAGGTCTTTCGATACTGGTTTCTTTCTCTACCGGCATGAATCCCCAATAAGAAAACCTAAATTTTCTATGGTGTCCAGATCCATCGCTTTTGACTGATCGCTGTGTCTATCGGTAATGGACATTAGACTTACATGATGTCATCATAGGCAAGGATCACAATGTCATCTCAAGCATAACATCATATAACAATTGAACTGATTGTTCATTCACGGGATTGAACCCTGGATCTTCCGCTCTCCGAGCAGATGCTCTACCAACTGGCCATGGAGGCGGTCCAATCAACTTGTCATAGTCAGTGAGTGAGTGAGTATGGTTTTACGCCGCTTTTGGCAATATTCCAGCAATATCACGGCGGGGGACACCAGAAATGGGCTTCACACATTGTACCCATGTCGGGAATCGAACCCGGGTCTTCAGCGTGACGAACGAACGCTTTAACCACTAGGCTACCCGACCGCCCCTAGTCAGTGAGTGAGTGAGTTGGGTTTAATGATGCAGTATTTCAGTTATATCATGGCATGGCAGCTTGTTGTGGGAGGAAAGCCAGAAGTGATGCAGGCCTCAAACGTTTACCGAGCTGGTGAAACCCACACGCACGGGTATAATTGTACAAACAAACCTGGAAACATAATCAAGGCAAACTAGGATTTTAAATATAATTTGTCATAAAAACCAGAATAATCCCTACATTCTTACAATATACTGATCATTTCTTCCGGTCCAAAGTGTGACATATAAATTTCACTTCCGTGGAAGAATATTTACCGTCTTAACCAGCATTTTATTTCTGTCATCAATCTTCTTGCAAGACAAATATGGCAGTTGTAGCCAAGCTGTAAACAAGCCTTTCAACAAACAATATTTCAATAAAAATAGGAAACCAAAATATTTCACAGCTCACCATGAAAGGACAAGGTATGAAAAGGTCACCCTGTTTGGCCAACAGGATCTGCATTATTAATACCATAATTGACGTAATAAGTGCCCTGCTCTAATAAGCGCCCACGGCGATATTTGCTAATATATTGGCGAGTGAACCATCCCAATTTGCACCCCTTCCGATTGATCAATGTACACAAGAAAAATTTATTCTCGTATAATACACACTCGTGTGTTATATGCATTCTTAATTATGGGCAATTAAATTCTGGAAAAAAAATATCTGTCACATATTACATTTCAGTCTGTCAGCATAAACCACGAAATTTATCTTTCAACTCTGTTTTTTCCACCAAAATATTATTCAAATCAGAGCCCCCTATTTCTAACTTTGAGAGCGCCCTGGGCGCTTATTACGTTGATTATGGTTTGGGAAATTTTGGAAACCGTTATGAAATTCATCAGATGTGTTACAATGAATGAACATGAAACCGTTTCCTTGTCAACACATTCATGTTTGGATTCAAAACACAAAATGTGGTGAACATGGTGAAAGGGCTAAAAAATACAACAGCTGAATTTAGATTTTCTGGAAGAGTTTTTCTGATATTTGAACATGAGTAAGTTTTTAGCTCAGGCTTAATTTCTCTGTAGATGTTGTTAAAGGCATTATAAACTTATGGTTAAAAAATCATCTTGGGTAATTGACTTACTATGGTTATATTTTCTAAAATATTAAACTAATTGACACTTTCACTCATTTTATCCATATGTATGTACTTTATCATGTCAATGGAACAGAAAACACACAGATTACAGAGATCGATAATCGTTAACTAAATATTGATCAATTATCGATAAATATCGGAGAAGTAACTTTAAGCAAATATGCAATAAAGTCAGAAAGAAATCAAAATACTTCATGCCACTGGTGATTGGTGACAGATTTATGCATGGATTACTTTGAGGACATCTAAGTTAATACAAATACAGTTGCTTTCCATCCTTGGCAAAGTCTGTTTCAGTAAAACTAAACTTTATGTCATCATAATTACTTATTATTTATTATTCATATCAATAATCATTAATAATTCATTACATCGACGATGATTCCGATTATCAAACGTTTTAGCCAGCCCTAGTATCTGATGAATATCATATAAAAAGTATTGATTTCAAATTAAATTGATTTTATTGTTATCATTACAAACCACATAAACATGATAAAGGTCTTGTAGTCTTGACCAAGTTACTGACATTTTTCTACTCCAGCTGAAATTGCAACCATTCTAGTAAGACCAAAATGCAATCTCCATTAAGCTTAAAACCTTTCACATTGATTGGATTGCATGGATCATTCTGACATTCATGTTTGTATGATACTTGTAGCACTGTAAACCGATTCATGAAATGTAAGAATGATTACATTGTAATACTACAGAATTATTCCATGTTGAAAGCTGTAGCCGTGCATGTGGTCTCCATGGTTACATGAAAGCTAAACTGTTAGCATAATCCAAATGTGCCAATAGCTACTATCGCAATCGACCAATTCCATAAGGCTGTGATTGAAAACGACATTGAACCAACACAAGAACAGAGCATTTGATACTTGACAGTGGTGGGTTTGGTTGAATATAATCTATTAAAGCAGTATTCAATAACACAACCACCTACGATATATTCAAAACCACCTACGATATATTCAAAACATGTTCGATCCGTGAAGATCCGGGGTAGAATAGCTCTTCAGCAACCCATGCTTGCCGTAATAGGCGACTAACGGGACAGGGTGGTCAGGCTCGCTGACTTGGTTGATGCATGTCATCGTATCCCAATTGCATTGATTATTTACAGACCGCCGTCATATAGCTGGAATAATGCTGAGTGCGGCGTTAAACAACATGTTCAGTTGACAACCATATGATCATTACCAAAACATTTTTTACATATAGATATAATATACTAGATCTATATTTTTTTCAATCACAGATCTATGTACTACTGGTATGTAACAAGATGATGAAATATATGAATTTGGATTTGATGAAGGAACAGCATATATATGCTAAAATCCTACATTCAAATGTTTGACATATAATATTATAGTGCTTTTTTAATGATTCATAGGGCCATAAAATCTTTAACTTGAGGGCTAAATATTATAAGTCTTAAATGAAATTGCCGAAAATGATATATTAAAAATAAATTATTATGAGTATTATAATATCCGAATTCCTATTTCAATGGAAATAAGCTCACAATCATCAAACTAATGGCTCCGATTTGACAGTTTCGATTTAAAAGGAATTGATTTAAGATTTCCGTCATTGATCTGTAGGCATTATCGTATTCTAGTAAAAATGTGTTCCGACATTGGCAAGGGTGACTGGCGGATGACACATCCACGTGTGTCATGTATACTGCTTCTCGACAGTAGTTATTCTTAGAGAACAGGCAGTTTTCTAAACCGCTCAGTGCAGTAAGTCAATATTTGATCGTGCACTTCATCTTGCCGGCGAAGTTTGCTTGGTGTTCGAGAACATGCAACTGGTGCTGTCAAATATCACCAAGCTGTCCCGGGCCGACACGAGAATTCTCAGACTACAATCGGGTTATTCTTTACAATCAATGAAGCTTACCTGTCAAGAATAATCCAATTAACACGTTGATATCTGAATGTCACGCTGCCACTGATGCATTCAGTTCCGGGTTGTCGTGGCTGTATACCTCAACAGTGACAGTGCTTGGTTCATTAATTTGCCGGGAATCTGACTCACAGAGACCACGTGACTTAAACTAATCCTAGCATTGTATTTTCCTAGAAACTGCTGATATTTCTTTTTTATAAGGTACTCTGTTGTACAGTCAGACTGAAAAATCCACATCGCGATCACATATTGAAAATTGATAATCCACCCCGCCTGCAACGAATTGAATAAATTGACGATAGAAACCATCTCTCTTGTATTGACCCTTGCTTAAAATTAAATTCGACAAAGGTTTTATTGTGATCAACTACACGTAAAATGATGTAAATCAACACACCTTCGCTTTAACCCGACAGTACTATATGTAGAGATTCTACTAATATAGAGATTATCTATTTTCTCAATCATTGGTATAGATAGTTTCCTTTTGTACATTTATGGGCGTTCCCACAAATAGTCTTTAGTTTTTTGGGGGAAATAACGGGTTTCACAGAAAAAAATGTCATTGAAATACAAACACATTCTTCGAAATTATTTAATCCTTTTAACAATGAATGTAAACTGGTGACATTAATGAGGTTCAACTTTAACCAGATCTTCGATCCATTCTTAAAATATATCCGTAACACAAACATCAATGACAAGTTCAAATCGGGTTGCTATTGATATCACCTCACTATTTCCTTAGTGTGGTTTGGATCCATTAATTAAACACGCACACGCACACGCACACGCACACGCACACGCACACGCACACGCACGCACACGGGCACATAATTCGCACGCTCACTAACAATCATACAGACGTACAACACACATATATATACGCACACACGCACATGATTTTTTAAAGGATCTTTGTCCCAAAATGAATATTTCCGATTTGTAAACATATTTTTGTATTTCCTCCAAATGTGAAGTAGATGGGGGTAAAAACACACAAAAATATTGATTTTTAAGATAAATTTGCAACAGATTATTAAGTACTTTATAATTTATCTATAATTATAGCGACAGTTAATGTGTTGGGTTTTTTTTTAACATTTAACTTATTTCTGGTAGGCAGAATGTAAAAAGACACTGCTTTTCTTTTATGTTTTCACATTTCAATTATTCGAAAACCAAATTTTAAAAAAAAATCATCGGGCCAAACTAATTCCATTAATATTGGTTTTCATATTTTTGTAGATTCATTTAAAAGTTGTAAGTTATTTGTCTTAGGTCATTAACATTAACATTTTAGGGGGCACGGGTGGCCCAGTCGTCTAAGGCGCCGCGATTAGCTGTGCAGAGGTGCGTCCCTTGGGCACGCCAGAAACCTATGAATGTGGGTTCGAATCCCGGTTCACGCCGATTATGTTTCTAGGTTTGTCAGCACCATACCCGTGCTCGTGGGTTTCACCGAAGTGGTAAACGTCTGAGACCTGTATCACTTGGGGCTTTCCTCCCACATTAAGCTGACACGCCGTGATATGACTGGAATACTGTTAAAAGCGGCGTAAAACTCATTCACTCACACACTCATTAACATTTTACGTCAAATCTGAATAGTACGCGGTGTCAATATCGAGACATCACTCTATACCGGAAGAGTCTTGTGTTTTTACAAGATTGAAATATGTCATTCATAAACTGGAGCTATGAGACGATTAATAAATCTTGCTGGGATCAATAAAACGGAGAGGTTTTCAAAGGAAACTTGTTGAAACATATGTGCATATAAACGTATTAGCAAAAGCATGGCTTTCGTATCGTTTCTCGCTAGGTTCAAATGTTTTCGGGAAAATTTCCCGTTGAATCATTAGACCATGTAATTTGCTCTCAGGTACTATGGTCAGGAAAACAATCTTTTTTGTTGTTGGTTTTTGTTTCGACAGAGAACGCCGGTACGGATATGACACTAGTTGTTTTGAAGATACTTTTCCAGTGGGGCGAACTCATAGTTTTACCTGCAGGGGTAGCAAGTACCATTTAAAATTTAACAAGCCATTGTAACGGACATGTAGTTTTAGTGTTTAGTTTATTTCACTCTACAAATAATAGATTCATTGTATAATTTGAATATAAAGGCATTTGGATTTATCCATATCGACTTTAGTCGCACGACACTAGGTCAAAATCAGTTATTCTCAAAATGGACGTTCCTGTTCTAAAAATAATCCTTCTGTGACGTATGCCCGACGTAGGGTTTTCCCCTGAACGGTGTTAAATGAAAACGTATACCAGTTAAATTTTTTTTACGATTGCTTAATTTTTGTCTGCACGTATATAATTTATAACCTCTCTTCCATCATTAAGTGTAAAAGATCAGGCTAAATAGATATATAGAGCATAGCAGTCGACGTAAAGTTTCATTAAGCTTACAACCAGACGTAGTGTTTCTCCAAAGTGTCCTTGTAATACGCAGGGAGGAAATTCATTCATCACCGTATAGAAAATGGCAGCCAAAGAGAAACATAAACAGAATGACAGCATGCTGTACGCAATTATCAACAATATACCTCCAGATTACCATTCCAAAGACATCAGGAACTATTTTTCACAATTTATTGAAACACGTGGTTTTGATTGTTTTCATTTCCGTCATCGGCCAGAAACACAAGCGAAGAAAGTTCCGGAAAAAGAGACTGACGATGAAGTGAAATCAGCGATCAGTCGTGCAGGTACCAGTGACCCGGTCCGGAGGGGCACAACTTGTTGTGTTGTCCGACTCAAAGCCGACAACTTAGTGACACTTCTCAAAATGTATCACAGAAAACATTGGCTGGACAGGAATGGCGATTCTATCTCAAGTTATTGCCATATTACAAAGATTAAGCTTACAGAAGACGGTAAGTCGGTAGGCAAAATGAGAGTTTGGTTGTAGAGCTACCTGCTGACTAGTCACAGCATTAGAGATGGTGAATCTTTTTTTATACCACATCCAGCAGTCCAGATATACCAAGGCAGCCAGTAAATACAGAGCTCCAGATAAGCTGCGTATCTGCGTGAAATACGCATCAGAAATGCAGAAATACACAGTAAAATATAATCGAAGCGTATCAAGTACGCAACGAACATTACAGATACGCTACAAAAATAAAACTTGTGCGTATCATCAAAATATTGTGAAGTAACCCTGCGTATTCGATTAGCAAATCAGCAACTTATTTTGAAATTATAAACGGGCATTCCGTCAACCTTGCCAAACTCCACGATGACAGTTACATCATGATCATTTGGCATCACACTTTCTTGTGGAAGTATCGCAGTATTTTTTAGTCCTATAAAGCTCTCGAACCCACACGACACCAGTTTGCAGGGACTAGATGAATAGTGTTTTGAAATATTTAACTTAAATACCCACTTGTGTAAAAACTAGTGGGTAACAGAAATTAGAATACGCAGATAGAATTACTGATACCCAATGATTTTAAAATGCATGGGTAAAATACCTACAACACCAAAAGCTTATCTGGAGCTCTGAAATATACAAGTTTATTTAAACCAGTGGTTGAAGGCATGAGCAACGATCAACGTCTTCGGGGTACATTGAAACTCTCACACCCCATTCTATCCACCTTGTCCTCACTTGAGGATGTGTCACTTGCAAGGGCAGATCCAGCATTTTTAAAAGGAAGAGGACCCCCAGGACCCCCCTGCGTATCTGCGTATGACTTGGGTCCTATGGGTCCTGAGTAGGACCTGGCTTCCCACATGACAACCCGGACCCCTGGTTAATTACATGATATATTGTTTAATGACAATGATAATAAAACTCCATGATGCTTGAATATCTGTCTGACTATGCACCCATTCCTTCTGACTTTTCTATATGTTTGAGTAAAGACAAAGCTTCAATCAACTTCAGTGTATGAATGATCAATAGTAGACAGTTTTTGCCAGGGTTCGAGTGAACCAATTTCCAATCGGACATTTTGTTCCCAACTCTTGAAATCTACAGTGAGTACCTGGGTAGGGTTGTGTAATAGGAGGTCGGGTACCGGGATGGTAAATTTTGCCCTATAAGAGTGAGTGAGTGAGTGAGTGAGTATGGTTTTACGCCGCTTTTAGCAATATTCCAGCAATATCACAGCGGGGGACACCAGAAATGGGCTTCACACACTGTATCCATGTCGGGACTGGGCTACCCGACCGCCCCTGGCCCTATAAGAGGCACCCACACTTTGATTCATGCAAGTTTCAAATTTCAAGATCAGGTACACAGCTAACACAAGGGCTTAGGGCTTGCCTGATGTGCTTAACGCACATATCGATCCATAATGCGATACTTGAGAGTCATGATGCAATATGAATAGAGATACTTAAGGCTTAAAAAAAATAAAGAATTGGTTCTCAGGCAATTACTTTGAAAGTTTTAGTTTTTTTATGTATTGGAGAAAACACGCTTACAAGGTTTTAGTAGACAGAGCATGCCCTGGGGAGAGGGAAAAACCAAGGGGGCGAAGCCCCCACGGTTTTTCCCTCTCCCCAGGGCATGCTCTGTTTACCAAAACCGAGGGAAAGTATTTTTCCATACTTATAAACTGTCTAAATTGATTAAATGTTATAACGAGCATCTATAAATGAGGCGCTTCATTATAGCGCTTCCTTGAAGACGTGATATCATAACTTGCACGTGAAATTCGCTGACTTGCCAGGCGTTCAAGAGCACTTGGATGTGTCAAAAACAAAACACAACTAAAATACTTACTTTTAAATGAAAGTGAAATCTTCGGTTTCTAAATGTTTGTGTTGCAATATTCCACTTCTTTTAAACTTTTCAAAACGAAAATTCGCAAATTTTAAAGGTGTTTTTTTTTGCTTTACAAGATTTTCGGCTTTAAACAATCCAACTGTTACATAGAGGTAGTTGTGACGTAACGGCTAGCAGTTACTGCACGTGCAAATTGTGCATCATTGATAAGCACTTGTTTAAAAGCATGTGTTTTGAAACCTCGCTGTCCTTTCACCAGAGACTCTGAAATGATGTCGCTTTTGAATGTCCACGCGGAACTGTACACATGACATTCAGTTTTAATTGAATTAAAATTTTGAATTGCTACTTGTTGTCTTTTTTTCAGTAACTTGGTTAAACCTAGGATTTGAGGTTTTACATTCAAAGTAAAACCTCCCGAACGAAAATAAAACCTCATAATAGGTTTTACTTCAAAGGAAAACCTCACAATAGGTCTTAATGCCTATAGAAAGAACTCTCTTACTTAATAGAGATCCCAATGAATAGGTTTTTAAAGCTTGTTCAAACCAGTATATAACCAAATAAACAGTTGTGCACCATCAACTGGGAAAGGGCCTCCCTACATAGACAAGCATACAAACTCCTATTGCTGCCATGACCATAACACGAGATCCGCAGTAAAGCAGTGTGCATGTAAAGGGAAGTAACTGTGTGCTATATTGGATAACATATTTTTTAAGTATTAGGACTTTTTCTATCTTTTTTAAAATGGAAAAAAACCCGAAACATGCGTCAGACTTTATGATGATGTGGGTGGTGCCTGGGAACTTATTTGCCCCGTTTTTGCATGTAATACTCCCTGTTCAATGTGATCCCAGTTATAACAAGAGGTTGTTGGCTTTAACCAGTTTGTGTTTAACTTGCATGACTGCTTAAGTCAGACTTTTTCAGATATTTTTAGGCGAAAAAAAAAAGTCTTGGTTCTCAGACTCCGCCCACATCATCAAATGTCTGCCGCACGTTTCGTTTTTTGTTTCCATTTTAAAAAGAATATAAAAATGCTAATACTTAAAAACAATGCAATCCAATATAGCATGCAGTTACTTCCCTTTACATGCGCAGTGCTTTACAGCGCATCACGTGTTATGGTCATGGCGGCAATAGGAGTTTGGATGCTTATTTATACTTGCTTGTTTATTTGGTTACATATTAGTTTGAACAAGCCGAAAAACCAAAAAACACCGCCTGCACTTTATTTTCAAGAGTCATTGCCTGAGAACCAATTTTTTTTATTTTGTTTTGCCTGATGTAATCAAATTTAGCATTTAATTTTATGATGGGTAGTACGATTTGAAGTTATGTTATTTTGCAAACCTTCAAAGCATCAAACTGAAAAATCTGCTACCTTCAATTCATTAACACACCGTATCTGCTCGGTTTCAGTTGACCAACAGAGAGAACAAGTATACAAAACTAGATCCGAAATAAAACTGACTCCCTCTGACAGCAGAGATTTCACATCCTCCGATCTCCTCAACTTGCCGGAGTTGCATCCTCCCGACATCATGCCACATGGAAACGTTGGCACACCCACAAAGGACTTTCTTGACTTTATCAAAGAGTGTCGACTCCCTCCATCGGTGATAAAGAAACTCGGCCTTTCCTTCCCCAAAACCCGCACAAACCGGAAATATGGTAGTGTTCCTTATGAGTACGCTGGACCTAGGTCTTATCGTAACCATGGTAACGAATATGATGAAGAGGAAGCTGATTGGACAGTTTACACGGGAGAGGGTCATGAACTTGTCAGTGTTGATGGGTCCATTGTAGGGAACATGGAAGAGTCCACTTTGGTACAGGATGGGGAGCAGAGGAAGGATGAAGAAAAGGAGTTGACGAGGAAGGAGAAGAAAGCGAGGAAGAAACAGGAGAGGAAGAAAACAAAGAAGTTGATGGATGAAAAGATAGAGGAGAAAATGATGATGCAGCATGAAGATTCAAATGAGGTGAGTTTAGAATCGTGTTATTGAAAATGTAAACCTGAAATTTTTAATTTTAGTCAGTCCAATTTGAATTCTTGTTTGCAAATGTTCTTTGTCAATATGTTAATAGGGGACCATGGATAGCCCAGTCGTCTAAAGTGCCCCAATTCGATATACAGAGTTGTGTCCCTTGGGCATGGCAGAAAGCTGTGATTGTGGGTTCAAATCCCGGATTTGCTATGATTATATTTCCTGGTTTGTCAGTGCCTTACCTGTGCTCGTGGGTCTCACCCAGTGGTAAACATCTGAGACTTGCATCGCTTTGGGTTTTCCTCCGACGTGCTGTGATGTAACTTGATTATTGTTCAATGCAGTGTAAAACTCAACTTATTCACCCATTCAGTATGTCGAGAGGTGGAAGGAAAACTAGAAAATGCCAGAGTTGATCTAAGGTTATTTTCTTTAGGAAAGCATCTTAAAATTTAAACTTTACCATAAATGCCACAAAAATGATTTTTAAGAAAAGCATATTCCCAAGTACAAAAAACAGACATGCATCTTCTTTCTCTTTCTTTTTAAACATGTAGGGTGCATTTGCAACAAGAAAGTATTGGGGCTGGGCCTCAACTGTGTCAGAACACTGGTGCTGAAATACCAAGTACTAGATTCTATAAGTCCTATAGGGTGGTGAGAAGGTGCTGAGTAGTTCATGGTGCTTCATTTGAAGTTCATTCCTGGTGATCCTTGCTGTTAAAATGGTTGAATATTGTGAAAAAAAATGGTTATTGTCCTTATTGCCGAAACTTGAACATGTGTATGTTTCCAGGACAACGATTCCTGCGAGGAGTGGGAGAGGCACGAAGCCGTCACAGACGACCCTGACAACCAGGAAAGACTAAAGGAGAGGCTGTTTGAGGAGGAGATTGAACTTAAGTGGGAGAAGGGAGGCAGTGGGCTGGTGTTCTACACTGACGCCCAGTACTGGCAGGAGAAGGAAGGAGGTAGGTGGAGGGCGTAGTGTGGCAGTGGGCTGGTGTAGTGTGGCAGTGGGCTGGTGTAGTGTGGCATTGGGCTGGTGTAGTGTGGCATTGGGCTGGTGTAGTGTGGCAGTGGGCTGGTGTAGTGTGGCAGTGGGCTGGTGTAGTGTGGCATTGGGCTGGTGTAGTGTGGCATTGGGCTGGTGTAGTGTGGCAGTGGGCTGGTGTAGTGTGGCAGTGGGCTGGTGTAGTGTGGCAGTGGGCTGGTGTAGTGTGGCAGTGGGCTGGTGTTCTACACTGACGCCCAGTACTGGCAGGAGAAGGAGGGAGGTAGGTGGAGGGCGTAGTGTGGCACTGGGCTGGTGTAGTGTGGCAGTGGGCTGGTGTTCTACACTGACGCCCAGTACTGGCAGGAGAAGGAGGGAGGTAGGTGGAGGGCGTAGTGTGGCAGTGGGCTGGTGTAGTGTGGCATTGGGCTGGTGTAGTGTGGCAGTGGGCTGGTGTAGTGTGGCACTGGGCTGGTGTAGTGTGGCAGTGGGCTGGTGTTCTACACTGACGCCCAGTACTGGCAGGAGAAGGAAGGAGGTAGGTGGAGGGCGTAGTGTGGCAGTGGGCTGGTGTAGTGTGGCAGTGGGCTGGTGTTCTACACTGACGCCCAGTACTGGCAGGAGAAGGAGGGAGGTAGGTGGAGGGTGTAGTGTGGCACTGGGCTGGTGTAGTGTGGCAGTGGGCTGGTGTAGTGTGGCAGTGGGCTGGTGTAGTGTGGCAGTGGGCTGGTGTAGTGTGGCAGTGGGCTGGTGTAGTGTGGCAGTGGGCAGGTGTAGCGTGGCAGTGGGCTGGTGTAGTGTGGCAGTTGGCTGGTGTAGTGTGGCAGTGGGCTGGTGTATTGTGGCAGTGGGCTGGTGTAGCGTGGCAGTGGGCTGGTGTAGCGTGGCAGTGGGCTGGTGTAGTGTGGCAGTGGGCTGGTGTAGCGTGGCAGTGGGCTGGTGTAGTGTGGCAGTGGGCTGGTGTAGTGTGGCAGTGGGCTGGTGTAGTGTGGCAGTGGGCTGGTGTAGTGTGGCAGTTGGCAGGTGTAGTGTGGCAGTGGGCAGGTGTAGTGTGGCAGTGGGCAGGTGTAGTGTGGCAGTGGGCAGGTGTAGTGTGGCAGTTGGCTGGTGTAGTGTGGCAGTTGGCAGGTGTAGTGTGGCAGTGGGCAGGTGTAGTGTGGCAGTGGGCTGGTGTAGTGTGGCAGTTGGCAGGTGTAGTGTGGCAGTGGGCAGGTGTAGTGTGGCAGTGGGCTGGTGTACTTTTTCTGTATTCAATATTTTATATCTAGATTAAAACTGTGTACAGTTCTGTTATAAAGTGTTTGCCGATGTTTGTGTACACTTTTCTTGTGTTATCTGAATGTCAAATGCAAGCCTTTCAAGTATGGGATACAAAATAAGAAACAAATATGAAGCAAACATGGTACAAATGATACAAATATGATGCAAAGATGATACAAATATGATACAATTACGATGCAAGAATGAAAGAAATATGAAAGAAATGATAAAAATATGAAACAAATGTGAAACAAATATGTTACAAGTGTGATGCAAATATGAAACAAGTGTGATACAAATATGACACATGTTTCAGATTTTGATGAGCAGACAGCGGATGACCTGAATGTTGATATGAGTGGTTATTACGAGGATGGTGCTGGGGACGGTGACGCCAGGGACTACATCACCCTCCGTCAGGAACAGCGTCGACGCGAGGGCCTGGAAGAAACAGACAGGTTCTCTGTGGGCATTGGGAAGTTTGAGAAGCATACAAAGGGCATTGGACGGAAAGTGCTAGAACGCCAGGGCTGGCAGGAAGGTCAGGGGTTGGGGAACACCATCACCGGAATATCAGATGCCCTGGACAACGATGGTCAACACCCTCGGGACAAGAAGGGATTTGGGTTAGTGTGGCTGGTACTGTCATCAGCCATTTCAGGACATGATGTGATATAGATTGCATTATTCAGATGATGTTGTTGGGATGACATATGACAGTTAGAGGGTGTAGGGGCGGCCCAGTCGTCTAAGGCGCCGCGATTCGCTGTGCAGAGTTGCGACCCTCGGGCTCACCAGACACCTATGATTGTGGGTTCGAAACCGGGTTTGCCCCGATTTTGTTCCTAGGTTTGTCAGCACCATACCCATGCTCGTGGGTTTCACCGAAGTTGTAAATGTCTGAGACCTGCATCACTTCGGGCTTTCTTCCCACATTAGGCTGACACGCCTTGATATAACTGGAATGTTGAAAGCGGCGTTACTCACTCACTCACTAAACATGTTAGATGGACTGATTACAGTAGCACAGGTAACGTTTTCCTACCGAGACAGGAACAGACAGTCATTTAGTTTACTGTTCCCAGTCATATTTTACTTGTCTTTATCAGATGTATATTGGAGAATTGAAAGCCTTCAGTTTGGGTTCAAATCCCAGCCCCAATTGCCATCATTGGTCTGTCTGTACCATGTCATAACTTACCTGAGAAGATCCGGGGTAGAATAGGTCTTCAGCAACCCATGCTTGCCGTAAAAGGCTACTATGCTTGTCGTAAAAGGCGACTAACGGAATCGGGTGGTCAGGCTCGCTGACTTTGTTGATGCATGTCATCGCATCCCAATTGCGCATATGGATGCTCATGATATCAATCATTGAATTGTCTGGTCCAGACTCGATTTTTTACAGACCGCCGTCATAAGCTGGAATATTGCTGACTGTAGCCTTAAACAACAAACAAACAAACAATTCTGAACTTGGAGTGTATATCGTAACAGGACTGAAATGTCAGTTATACCCAACATACCTAACAAAACGTCATGTTCAAGATTATTGCACTTATATAGCGACGTGCATGCATGTGTGTGTCTGTGTGTGTGGCTGCTTGTACTAGTCCGGGCTGATGCCGATCTATAGTGCTAGCGGGGCGGTCGGGTAGCCTAGTGGTTAAAGCGTTCGCTTGTCACGCCGAAGACACGGGTTCGATTCCCGACATGGCTACAATGTGTGAAGCCCATTTCTGGTGTCCCCCGCCGTGATATTGCTGGAATATTGCTAAAAGCGGCGTAAAACCATACTCACTCACTCACAAAAGTGCTAGCCCACTGAGATACCATGCTGCAGTTTAACATGAATTCCCCACTCAGACACAGTATACTGACTCTGAGTTGACCAGTCCTTGTTTTAGCCCCTTAATGCCGAGCTGCAGACAGGGTAACAACAAGTACCATCTTTTAACGTCTTTTGGTATGACGCGGCCGGGGATCGAACGTCCAACCTTCCACTCTCCGGGCGGACGCTCTACCACTAGACCACGGAGGCTGTCTTGGCCAATGAGAGACCAAAGCAGCAAAACAGATATTGCCTGGAACCTCTTCATATTTTAACCACTGTTTTGTTTCGTTCAGGTACCATGGTGAGAAACTCATTCGATTCGGAGCCCAGAACATTAAGAGGCAGTTCATTCGGACGGAGACTTTGATAACAACAAAATATGATGAGCCTGATGTTGTTGACCCACCAGAGAAGTTGTTGCGGAGGAAGGATCACTATGGGCTGAAACACCGGTCCCACAACGAAGATTCTTCATCACGTTGATGTAAATTTTATTCCATGAAATATTACCTGTTATATTTGTAATATGGATTTTATTTTCATAATAAATTTTGTATTTTGCTGTTTTATTGAGTCTTGTTTGTCAACTGATTTCTTTCTCTTACCTGGCCTGGAGGTGTTGGTGAAACATGTTGTTTTTGGCTTGCCTTACAGTATGCCATGTGAGATTCATCTTCCCTGGGCAAGAGCGTCCACTCGCCTTTTTTATCAAAGTCTTGTTTCCACCCTTGCCACATCAAGCCCACTTTCCTGTGCTAAATATGATTGGACTATCACAAAATCAACATCCAACTGGTACACCTTCGTATGAAAGTGATTTACGACTGCCTGTCTTTGTTGAAAGGAATATGTCTTGTTCGTTTGTTAAATCCCCTAACGGTTGCCTATGTTTTTGTGTCAGGGATGAAATCGCGGATATTTTCGTTATCTGATCGACAAGGTCTTCGCCTATGGTTTTTTGTGAAGCCATACAAGATAAGAACAGCGATCTTATTGGATATCGCATTTTCATTACAAGGAGCGCACTCATGATCTACACAAGGTGGCGCCTGGGTCGAGCCAAGAGAGTGGCCTTGCTGTGGTAAGGGTAGAAACTAGGCCTTGATATAGGCAAGCGGACACAGGAAGATGAGTGAGTTTGTCCATCATCCGTCCTGTGTTTGTCATGTGTCATAGACATCTTCTCCTCGGAAAGCACTGGACCAATACAGTTTAAACCTACATGCTTGTTTCCACAGTGATGACACCAGAATCTTTTGAAAAGGTTCAGATTTGATTTCAATATGGCCACCTTGCCAGCCATATTGAAAAGCTACTTATGGCCACCCCACTGTCATTTGGCCAAAACTTAGTCATTTTTGTTGAAAATGGAATAAAATTTGATACATGTGCACAGTTAGTAGTGTGTTTAGTTTGACCCTGTTCTGACCATGCTCTTAAGTTCTCTCCAAGGCATTTTGGCTCTGTAAACTTCTCTGAAATTGGCCAGCTTCGGAAGTTTCTCATGAAGACATCAGATTTTGTTCAAATCATAAAATTTTAGTGTTAGTTTTCAGTCCTCAGTATGTATGCAGAAACTATTTGAATATCAATACCGAGAAACTTTTGTAGGTGTCTGTCTTTGTTGACATTTTAAATTGTTGACTACATATCCAGGTGAGCTACAGTGCGGGTGATACTATGTCACTGTTTCCTTCTGGTTGACATTGCGGTAAAAATGCCAGTTTTAATCTCTGTCATTCTGACTGGTTGTTGGATTGTGTTTGGAGGTTTCTGATATTTGTATACTGGCCTCTGCTCTTTATTTCCCCATTCATCTGTGCTCAAAGAAGGGATGAAATCCAGGTTCCCTTTTTTTACCAACTTGATAATAAACCTGTAGCTCAACAAGAACAGTTCTTACGACCTATCCTGACGCAATGTCATCGACAAGACCGTCAAGGTGTAGCCGAAATCACGTCCGTCAACCTCGGTTGTGTTAGAGGACTGTTGTTTTTACAGACGAGTCCAGATTTAACATATCCCAAAGTGACGGACATCTACGTGTCTACATACGTCAAGGGGAGAGTTATGCTCAAGCCCGTATCATGGAGAGGAATCGCTTTGGGGGTGGTTCTGTGATGATTTGGGTGGGATAAGTGCACGTCAGAGAACCCCTTAGGTTTTGGCTACGGAGATCAGATTCTCGGACCAGTGGCAATGCCGTTTCTTCATCGTCATGACCCAGGATTGACATTCTAACAGGATAGGATAGGGTTTCTAGGGGTCTTCTTCTTCTTAATTACTGGCTTGGCCTCCAAATTCACTTGATCTCTCCCCTATAGATCACTTTTGGGATGAAATGGTGCGACGTCTACGCCGTGTACCGAATCCGCCAGATAAAGTTCGTGATTTTGGAGCAGAGTTGAAGGAAATATCGAAAGCCATTCCATAAGTCCTCCATGCCCATTTGATAGACTCCTACTCGTCCACTATGCACTGCTGTTATCGCTCCCCCTTTGGGCATACCCGTTATTGAGTTTGTGACATTGCTGTTTCACCCCTGCCCCGCATTTGGACTCGTAAAGTCAATGTCATTGACTTTAAACATGCTGTTATGCTGTCGTCTGATGATTCAATATCCACCTATTAAAGTTTACATGGAAACTTTTCATTGTTAGTATATTTTCAAATTTTGAAATAATTTTCACAATCCACAGTTTCTTTTTGTGGCCATCTTCCAGAGGCAAGAGAGTTAACTGGCTATAAAAGTTCAGTTTCCACCCTTGCCGAACTAGGCTGGTATTATGGAGTTACATTTTGTCTGGACTAACGAGTCTATGCATAGACTAATCAAAATCGCGCACCGAAATCAAAATCCGGTTCGTAAACTGTCGTGCAGATTTCAATCGATTGCAGGATTTGGAAAGCATGTGCACCGCCAAGTCGTCAGCAGATATTTTCCAAATCCAGCCAATAGTGTGTTTGCTCCATACTCGACATATTTTTTCAATTTTTCTGACATACTTTTTACTTACTTTTTTTTACCTAATCTCTCTCAGGTCTCACTTTTTTTTCCACAGGACCTCATTCTCGGTCTTCATCTTCATTTTTAGGGGGCACGGGTGGCCCAGTCGTCTAAGGCACACAAAAAACCTACTATTATTGTATTCAAACATGGTGGCAGACCCTCAAGACATCAAAGATGGTCCTTTGTACCACGTAAAACTGTTAGGTCCTGTAAATATCTGGGTCAAATGATAACTCCTTTGCTGATATTGACTACAGCTTCTAATACCCTCAAAGGGGCACGGGTTGCCCAGTCGTCTGAGGCGCCGCGATTCGCTGTGCAGAGTTGCGTCCCTTTGGCACGCCAGAAACCTATGCTTGTGGGTATGAATCCCGGTTCGCCCCGATTATGTTTCTAGGTTTGTCAGCACCATACCCGTGCTCGCTGGTTTCACCGAAGTGAGACCTGCATCACTTCTGGCTTTCCCCCCACATAAAGCTGACACGCCGTGACATTACTGGAATACTGTTAAAAGCGTCGTTAAACCCAACTCACTCACTCACCCACTCTTCATTTTTAGGACGTGCATGTTGTATAAAAAGTTTACCTCTTTAAGAATGCATATACAGTGCATATTGTCTACACATTTAAACACCTACCATCGACTTTAAGGGCAGGTCGATAAATGAATATGCTGCATAATTATGAAAGGAAATTATCATCGATAATAAATACTTGGTGATAGATCTACCAACCTACAGATCGCACACAAACTAGGCAAGAGAAAGATGTTGCACAGTCAAAGGTGACAAAGTGTTTCATTTCTTTAAACAAATCTGTTAATGATGAGGTCAGTACGAACGAGAATAACACCCCATTCTTGGTGCACTGATCTATTTCAACCTATTCTCCCCAGGGAGCTGAAAATGCAATTTGAATGCAAACTGCTCTGCCTTACGTTAATAATGTTATCCGCTTTTAGGCATACCCTTCAAGGTTACGTATCAAGGTCAGAATGCTCACGCTATTGAACATACGCCCATGGTCTTTTATATATACTAGCCTACAAAAAACGGTACAATGTGTGAAGCCCATTTCTGGTGTCCCCCGCCGTGATATTGCTGGAATATTGCTAAAAGCGGCGTAAAACTATACTCACTCACTCACTCACTCACTCACTCACTCACTCACTCACTCACTACAAAAAACACATCCTGTGCGCGCACGCACGCACGCACACACACACACACACACACACACACGCACACACACAAATTGTCATGGATTTTTCAGAACCATGCATTGAAGTCACATGTGCAAAAGCTTCAGTACTAGAAGGTTTAGTCGCCATTTGTTTTTTGTGACTTTAAAATTCATCGACAACACACGGAGTATTCAGTGGTGTTCGTGACACAGGTCGATTCCAGTTCAATGCATGTCTACAACAGATGTCGCAATTTCTCTCGGAACAAAACCTTGTCGGCGTTAGAGGCAACACGTTTTCAGCTGGCATTTTAAAACCCACCCGGAAATCAATATCCCACCACATCAACACATTGCTCACTCACTGGCTGACCGGTCCGAGGTAAGTTGTCCTACATACCCCTGTAACACAGGATGCTTGACCAGGTGTATGGAATATATGCTTGAAGGAATGGCCCATCTAACTTCTATTCAATTCTCTATTGATGTTAGTCTTTACAGCCTATCAATATATGTTTATGATATGAAACCTTCACATGCGCGTTGTGTTGCGTTATGTTCGGTGTCTAGCCTCAATATCCCCGATGTATTACGATGTTTATTCATTGTGATGACTTGACAGGAGTATTCATTTTGTTGACGTGACATTGAACAGTTCATTATGTTGACGACGTGACAGCGGACTATTCATTATGTTGACTACGTGACAGTGGACTATTCATTATGTTGACGTGACAGTGGACTATTCATTATGTTGACAACGTGACAGTAGACTATTCATTAGGTTGACGACGTGCCAGTAAATTATTCATTATGTTGACGTGACAGTAGACTATTCATTATGTTGACGACGTGACAGTAGACTATTCATTATATTGACGACGTGACAGTGGACTATTCATTATGTTGACGTGACAGTGGACTATTCATTATGTCGACGACGTGACAGTGGACTATTCATTATGTTGACAACGTGACAGTGGACCATTCATTGCCATGGTAACGTCACAGTGGACTATGCATTGTCATGACGACTCGACTGGACTATTTCAGATGTTGGTGAAGCAACAGTGCACAATTGTTACGGTGTTATGTTTCCAAATTAAATCGCGAAGTTTAACCCAGAAATCGGTACGCACTGAAATAAATAAACACAAGATCAATGAATAATCAATATTAGTGGCAACAGCAATACGTTACGGGACCTAGAATCAATGTATGTGCACTCAGGAATGTTCAGAATATTGTCACTGATGAAAGTATTGAAAGAGGCCTGTCTCCGTTCTTGAATCAAGAATACTGTTGGAAGCTGACAGGAATTCGGTCTTACCAAACATTGTGTCCAATCCGCACTTGATAAGAAACAAGTCGGGTCCAAACTCCTCGAATCACCCCTTGCTGCCCCTGTATAGCTACAGTCAGTCTATTAGAAACTGTCCCATCCAGAAACTTCTGGAACGTTCAAGCCTGTCATGTTCATAAACAGCGCAAAGGTAGATAACTCTAATTATAGTCCAAAACCATTCTACCCGCTACTCATTCGTGACCAACTCGTGTTATTCCTGGACAAGCCGAATAGCCACTCGTGCTCCTCTCGTGGCCATTTTTGCGACCATCTTAGTGCAAACGGGCATACCTAAAACAATTGTCAACTCGTTGCGTAATGGTTCACACATTTTTCCCCTATATTATATATATTTCAGATGCAATTTATAGCACATCGGGACGTGCGGAATTATACAGTATGAGTGAACACATTTAACTGTGTCTTGGGTATATTTTTAGATGCAAGACATATGTAAAATCAAAAATTATTTCTGAGGGATTTTGATACAAAGAACTTGAAATCATACGCGCATTCTGATTGGTTTGTCGTATTTTCGCACATAACATTCATCGATAGGGGGACGAGTCTTCTTGCAGGTTACGCACTCAAGTATGTACACAAGGTATAATAAATGCTTTGGGTGATTCAACATATGTCACACTTGACATACAAGATTAAAATACAGTTTAGCTTTGTGTTGATAACCGGGAGTTACTATACAATTACAATATACATAAGATATTTTTTGTCATCGTAGCTAGGAATCATTGTAGGTTCGCAGTCGTTTCCTCAAAGATTGGGACTTTTTCCCTTTTAAACTTGCTTTAGCATTTTCCTTCTGGGATTGTCTTTGTACATGTTTTGCAACTGCTCTTCCGCGGAGTATTAAAAATAGGTCCACAATGTTCTCCAAGATAGAGGTTTTAATTTTGTCCTCAGAGGCAATAGGCTTGTCCCAGTAAAAACCAACTGTGATGTCTTGCATTATTGCCTCTTTCAGTGCCATCTTTGCAATTGCATCCCTGTTCAGACCCTTTAAACTAACTGCCAGTCTGCAAATTGTCTCTATTTTTCTGACAAGAAAGAAAAAGTTATCCCCACAGACTTTCAAACCAACACGGTTCACTTTCACTGTCCACCTTTTTACCTTTGTGACAAAATCGGGAGACTTCTGGGTAGATGACGCACAGGGATTTGTTAGAATAGATACAGAGGCGGTACCTTTCTTCATTGATTTTTTCTCCATTGCATAAATTAAATATCCTGATATGTAGAATAGGACTGAGTTGTCTTCGTCTGTAAAGGATTCTACAGATTTCTCCGTTTCCTTCTGTAGACTTGATGTGAAGTTCGTAATTGCACATCTGATTAGGTCATCAAGGAGACACTGAATAAAAAAATGGACATGCATTTCCGTCTCGTTCGCAACTTGTAAAACTACAGATCGCAGCCTGGCACATAGATCAAAATTGGTCCCCATTGAATGAAATTTACTCCACATGAGTTCCTTGTCCGTGAGAGGACATACAAACTTAACGTGCTTTTCATCTTATGGACATTTACAGTGCGAGCAGAGAGACCCCTCATCACCAACATTTACCTTTACGTACGTTTTGAACACCAAATGTATTATTTCCACTTCTAAATTTTAACCAAACCTTTCTGTTATTGAGTACATTAAGTTTTTGGACATTCTTGTTTCAGTGTTAAATAAAAGACAAATGATCGTTCGTCTGGTATATCTAGAGACGTGAATGCAAGTTTTGTTTAGCACAATCGAGGATACGTTGTTTCTGGACAAAGATACATGCTTCTTCAGTACCATCTCCCTGGGATATCCAAACATGTCCGGAGCCGTAACTAAACAACAAATTTCTAATATGAGATGAGAATTTGTACCATTTCTATATTTTCGCTTTGAGTGTATTACCACAAGTCACTACCATACAACACTATCGGTACTATTTTTGTTTCAGTTTTGGAAAGGCATTATTCATAGATATAAAAATGGTATTTATGCCTAAGCGTTTTGATGGTATACAGTGTTTTACTTGCCTGTTCTGCGAGGGTTATAGAGTGAGTGAGTGAGTTGGGTTTAACGCCGCTCTCAACAGTATACAACGAGTCTGACCACCCGATCCCATTAGTCACCTCTTACGACAAGCATGACTTGCTGAATACAAATTCTAAACCGGATCTTCACGGGGGATGGTGTTCTGAGCTCCTTGTCCGTGTATTGTGCGTCTAAGGACCAGTAACAGTCAATGGCGTTATCGGTATTTGATGTAAAAAAAACTGTATTCTTGTCAGCCATTTTACGAATAAACTGCCTGGAACCTTTTCAAAGAACATTGTAAGTGAGTTGGGTTTAACGCCGCTTTTAACAGTATTCCAGTTATATCACGGCGTGTCAGCTTCATGTGGGAGGAAAGCCTGAAGTGATGCAGGTCTCACTTCGGTGGAACCAACGAGCACGGGTATGGTACTGACAAACCTAGAAACATAATCGGGATGAACCGGGATTCGAACCCACAATCATAGGTTTCTGGCGTGCCCAAGGGACGCAACTCTGCACAGCGAATCGCGACGCCTCAAACGAGTGGACCACCCGTGCCCCTTTGAGGGTATTAGAAGCTGTAGTCAATATCAGCAAAGGAGTTATCATTTGACCCAGATATTTACAGGAGCTAAAAGTCTTACGTGGTACATAGGACCATCTTTGATGTCTTGAGAGTCTGCCACCATGTTTGAATACAATAATAATAGTTTTTTGTGTGTATTATTTCCATTCCCCATATTTCACAGCATTTTGGCAAGAGATATAATCGTCTTTTTATTTTATAGTAGTGTCTGCTACCAGTATTATGTATTTTGATTCTTAACAACTAAAACAACAGTCACAACAAGAACAACAGAACAACTTGATGAGGGAAGTTCTGAAGACGGTGCAACGAACGCCAACTAGTTTTTATTTTAAACATTTTCGGATTTTATTGCGTTATAATGTTAGCTAAATGTATTTAATCCGTGAGTGTAGATTTTTATTTCACAGATAAATCCGTATCAATATTCCCACCGCTTTGACGTTTTTTATTACCATTATAATGAAGATATTTCCTTTTTACTTTTAGGCAATATGGAAAAGCATGCGTTGCGCTTTTTCCCAAGCTCACCATGAAAACAAAACGACACAATGAAGTCTAAAATAAAGTTTCTATTTGTCGTCATAACCGTCGCCTCTCTCGTAGTGACGGTCTTGACCCTGTACAGGTTCCACACACAGCTACGTCTCCTTACGCTTAAACTGTCAGGTCAGAACCCACCTCCTCCTCACATCGTTTTCATCGTTGCTGACGACCTCGGATGGAGTGACGTCAGCTGGCATAATCCAAACATCATCACGCCGAATCTCGAGAAGCTTGCGAGAAGTGGACTGATCCTGAATTACTCGTATGTAGCTCCAAGGTGCTCGCCCACAAGAGCCTCGTTGCTAACAGGGTACTACCCCCACAGAATAGGTCTCCAGTACCAAGTCATCAATTACGGGGACAGGTCACTCCCTCTGACGTTTGATCTTTTACCCCGTAGACTAAAAGACCTGGGTTATGCTACACACATGGTGGGCAAGTGGCACCTGGGATTGTGCAGCTGGAAACACACGCCCACGTATAGAGGGTTCGACTCCTTCTTTGGCTATTACAGCGGGAGAGAAGACTATTATACACATTGCATAGGTAACAAGTACGATCTGAACTTTAACACAGAGGTTTTCAATGACACAAAACAGCAGTACTCAACCTTTCTCTTTCGTGATCGAGCTGTTGAAATAATCAAGGAACACGACCCTTCAGTGCCATTATTTCTGTATCTGCCATTCCAAGCTGTCCATGGAACCCTCACGGTACCTCGTGAATACTCGAAGATGTATTCCCATCTACATCATGACAGAGCTACCTATAGTGGAATGGTAACAGCCATGGATGAAGCGATCGGCGACGTAGTTAATGCATTAGAACAACGGGGACTCTCAGACAACATGTTGTTGGTCTTCCTCAGTGATAATGGCGGGCGGCCAATAAAAGGGGGATATAACTGGCCGCTACGCGGAATCAAGAATACATTATGGGAGGGAGGGACGAGGGCAGTGAACTTTGTCTACAGTAAAACCCTTCTGAAAGAGACAAGTTCTGTGAGCAATCATCTGATGAACGCAGCCGACTGGTTTCCAACCTTTCTGGCAGCTGCCGGAAGCAAAGACGTCGACCTTGACATGGATGGCGTAAACCAATGGGACGTCATCAGCAAGGGAGGTAAGCCAGTAAGGTCTGAGCACGTGTATAACATTGAAGGAAGGGCTGCTATTCGTGTTGGGGAATACAAACTCATAAAGGGAGATCCTGGTTTCCAGTTAAGTGAACACCAGCCTGTATTTGATTTCATAGGTCGGGCTAGAAAGATGGCGAACGGCTGGATAGCCCCACAGGACATTGGGATTCTCAAGACCAAGTTTGGAAAACCTATATCAAAGAAGTATGGTCTCTTTAATCTCCATAAAGATCCCCTGGAGGAACATGACATTTCAGAGGACTTCCCTGACATTGTTGAACAACTCATTGGGAGATTACATCACCACATGAATATATCTGTTCCGTTTGTTAAGAGTACACCAATGTCCGCAGAGTACAGCAAGTTGAAGGTAATGACTCCTGGATGGTGTGATAAATAGCATAGTCCCTCCATCGTAGCATATGGTATAGTCCCTCCATCGTAGCATATGGTATAGTCCCTCCATCGTAGCATATGGCATCGTGGATAAATCAAACTCCCTTTGATATACACATTGGCGAACATTTTTTAAATAGATATAGTTCAATTGATGCGGCCTATAATGAAATGTTCAAACTTTCAGTCAAAGCACATCTTTATTATTAAAAAAACATTTTTCAGCTTTTTCCGGACATGGATTGCTTAATGTAAATTTAAAATTACATTTCTAGGTTTGAGGTTCAAATCACCACAACTACCTCTGATTGATCAATCACAATAAAAAAATCGAAATTTGTCGTGGAATAATTATGTAATACCAAAAGAACAATATTGCTCATCATATTTTCTCTTAATCATATTTCATGTTAATCAGAATGGCCATACAAGGGCAAAGAAAGATGAGCAATTGACTCTTGTTTTAGTAAAGATTTCTAATGCTCATGAATGGGTTTTGTCGCGTTATATTTTATTAACTTACAAATGCAAGCAACGATATCTGAATATATAGAATGTACATGGACTATGGATTTGGAAGACGTGATTACAAGACGAGTTCCAAATTAAAAACACACAAATGTTATTAAGTGGATATATTATTTATTTATGATGTATTTTTACCATGATGATAGTCAACCTGTTTACAATCTCACTACCCACTGCCCCAGTGAAGACATACATGCCATGCATACGCGTGAGTGAGTGAGTGAGTGAGTGAGTTTGGTTTTTTAGCAATATTCCAGCAATATCACGGCGGGGGACACCAGAAATGGGCTTCACACATTGTACCCAAGTCGGGAATCGAACCCGGGTCTTCGGCGTAACGAGCGAACGCTTTAACCACTAGGCTACCCGACCGCACCCCATGCATAAGCAATACTGGTGGTCAACTGTACACTCTCCGAAACGTTCTTATAAAGTATACTGCAACAGTGCACCCTCTATCATGAAAGGGCGTGTCACCAGAGCCGTTGCAGACCGAATGGCAACGCCAACATTAATGTCCATGTTAGCATATGTTTGTATTGTCTTTAATACATAATATTCTGAAGTTTAATACACTACTGTCATAGCAAGACCCTATTATCAATATGAATACAGCAACGTATTCATGTTTTATGCCAATGTTGTAAGAACACAAATACTCCATCATGTAAAATGTGCAATTATGTTAAAACTGCTTTTGTTCAAAAGCAAAGAAATGTGTATTATATCTTATACTGTTTGCACCTAGATTGTATTTCGTGTGTACAAAAAGGCCCGTGGCCTACAAGCACTGAAATAAAAAGTGAAGTGAAGTGAAGCATTGTCTTTGTATACATGACCCCAGAAGGTCCGCCTCGGAAGTAAAGGCTTCACGCAGTCTATTTTGCTCATTTCTCAAATGGTACAGATCATATAGACCACAGAGGGCCCTTATCATACGTTACGATTAATATATTATGCTACATGTATACATAAAGACGAAACTCTTGTCTAAGTAAGCCACATAAAAAGCGAATATTGTTTTCCGCTAATATCCCATTGTTCCGATTTGCGAATCGAGTCTTCGAGGTAACAAGCTAACGTTTTAAGCACTGGGCTACCCCAGTGACCCTAAAAAAAGAAATAAGAGTGACGCATAAATTTGTTCCATGACAGGATAAGCGCTCACTACAGGTAATTGCGGCTGTTCAAATACTACACATATACAGACCAAAACACCAAACCAAATCCTTGGGCTACAAAAAGCATGGACTAAAGCCTACAGTAAACAGTACAAGGAAATCATAATCATATACAGTAGACTACGGTTATAACGAACTCGAGGGGACCACTAATTGTAGTTCGTAATAACCGTAGTTCGTTATAAGCATACATACAGCATATATACAACAAATGGTCGGGAGTAAAAATAAGTTCGTTATATCCGTCAGTTCGTTATAAGCGTGTTTGTTATAACGTAGTTTACTGTATTTTTTCAAGCGCGACAAACGTTAAATAATCATTGTATAACTATGAACACAATTCTGATATAAATCGTCGGTTTTCAACCTTGCACAATGTCGGATCCACCAGGTTGTACACTAATCGTCAAAACAACCACGCAAAATGTATTATCATCAGTCGGACATCAAAAGGATATGTACAAATGGCGCACACTGTCTGATCATCAGCGGTATATTATTTGTCAATATACAACCATGCACAGTGTAAAATCATCTGTCGGACATTAAAAAGATATATACAAATGGCGCACACTGTCTGATCATCAGCGGTATATTATTTGTCAATATGCAACCATGCACATTGTATAATTATCAGTCGGACATTAAAAAGATATATACAAATGGCGCACACTGATCATCAGCGCTATATTATTTGTCAATACATACAGCCACACACAATGTATAATCATCAGTCGGACATTAAAAAGTTATATACAAATGGCGCACACTGTCTGATCGTCAGCGGTATATTATTTGTCAATATACAACAATGCACAATGTATAATCATCAGTCGGACATTAAAAAGTTATATACAAATGGCGCACACTGTCTGATCATCAGCGCTATATTATTTGTCAATATACAACCATGCACAATGTATAATCATCAGTCGGACATTATTTGTCTATGTACAATCAGTGCATACAGTGCTGTGGATACATGAAATAATTATTCAGCTAAAAATACTTTGTTATAGCATCACTTTGAGACATGGTTTATCGCATTCATAACATTCACAGCTCTAATTTACACTTCTAGATTGTTATATGCCCTGTATGAAAGTAAGACGGATTTGTTTGTGATTGTGTTCATTACTTATCTCAAGATTGATATCATGACACATAGAGATTACAGACAGACACAATGGGTTTTCATTGTCATGAATTAAGCCATGATGTCAGCTGCTCCTGGTCTAGATTCTCCTCAAGGTCAACTTCTGATGACTTTCTTACCCGTTCGTCTTCGGGTCCTCTCGGTTTATTCCGCTACCTACAATATCACTACTCGACATCAATTTAGGAGTGAATTCAATGTAAGCCCGTAATACCAAATCCCGCTGCAGATGCAGATAGTCCGTTGTTATCACGACAGCCGTTTTTTAAACAGAATCAGAAATCGGACACTTTGATTCGAAGACAAAAGTAAACGGAAATAATTAGAACAGACATATAAGGTTCATGACGGCCAGTTTGTGTTCTACAGTTTTATAGTCACGTACACGAAACTAGATTCAACATGGATTCCTGTCAGTGATCGTCGGGGTCCTATTGGCCCGAGTCGTGCTGAGTGACGCCAGAGAGGAATGGATTTTGATTGGAGGCCGACGACCAACGACCCGATTGGAAGACACTGTCAGTCTCATCGCTGGTAAATGACACCTCAGACCCGAAGGTCGACATTGGACTCATCGGTGAACGAGGAGACGCCAGAATACAGTCCAGGTCACTTCTTCGTATGGGACGCACTTGTTGCCTTGCTGCTGCAACAACTTCCGCGATGTCGTTCCGCTTGAGTTCAGAAAATGCATCAGTTAGGTCATCCATGAGCTTGTCGGTGTCCCTTTCAGTATTCCTCCGTCTCCACTCAGTGAGAAGCTCGAGTCCTGGGTTGGATCGAATCTTGTCAGCCCTGTCAAATATGGTGGTGATAGCGTCTGTGGGAAAGTTGAGTTCGAGGCCAACATTTCGCCATTCTGAATACGGTAAGGTATCTGCCAAGGCTGCCAGGCTTTTATCCGTCAGAAGGGGATGCTTGGCAATAACTGCAATGACAAGACGCCTTTGTTACATATAGGTAGTCCTGCACCATGACCGTGGAATATATTTTTTTTATGAAAAAATAATAATCTAGAAATGCATACAAAAGCAAGTCTAGCCAGCTCAAGCTAGCTCTATTCCACATATCAGCATAGAGAAAAAATAATAATTTAGAGTCAAGAAGGATATTGTGTAATATAAGATTTCAGAGACTAAATGTTAGTCTAACATATAGGGGATACACATGGTTAATTTTTAAGGTGCCAATGCTTATCGTGAGACGCGGGATCGGGTGGTCAGGCTCACAGATTGGTTGATTGCATGTCATCGTATCCCAATTGCATGGACATGACGTCAATCTCTGGGTTGTCTTGTCCAGACTCTATTATTTACAGACCGCCTTCAAATAACTGGAAAATTGTTAAGTGCGGCGTTAAACAACAAATACATAAACAAAACAAAAAACATTTAAATCATAGTTCGAGAAATGTTATGTTGTAAGAATGAGCACTTGCATAAATCCGTATTTTGATGTTGCTAATATTGAATCTATATTTCTTTAAGTGGCGTATGGCAGTTGGTATGATAAAGAAGGTTGATAGTTATATGAATGTACAACTTCTTTATTACAACAAATGCGACGTTTCGGTGTAGATACTCGGTAATAACACGTCACTTGTTTAATAACGTTGTTGGTATCCACATCGAAACGTCGCTTTCATTGTAATAAAGAAGTTGTATAATCATAGAACTATCTCCATTGTTAAATCTATGTTGTTATATTTAGAATCCATGTTCATGAATAAATTCTAATATTCAAAAACAACTTGATACCAAAATACGTGTCTAATTATGTCAGTGTAAACGTGATGACAAGTCAAGAAAAGGCGACACCCCGTCACAATGTGAAACCGATATAGACAAAGTGTAATTTATTGTTATTGGCCTACCACTTATCCCTATCAAAGAAAAAGTAACTGTGTTTTATGATAATTGATTACACAAAGTGTAGATTGTATCCGGCCACTGAAATTCACCTTCTAAAGACAAAAAATAAAAAAGAACTGAACTGAATTTGTTCAATAATACGTCCGACCCAAACAAATTTAAATCAAATTTATTTATTTTTTGAGTGAGTGAGTATGGTTTTACGCCGCTTTTAGCAATATTCCAGCAATATCACGGCGGGGGACACCAGAAATGGGCTTCACACATTGTACCCATGTCGGGAATCGAACCCGGGTCTTCGGCGTGACGAGCGAACGCTTTAACCACTAAGCTACCCGACCGCCCCGAAAATATTTTTGAGTTACAAAACATTTACCTAAGCTAATTGATTAGCAAAAATCATTGAATAAAAATGCATAGCCAAAGTGTGATAAGGTCAAGGAATATAATGCAATACCTGATGGTTTCCGTGGAATTGAAGCCTCGATCGAAGGTTCCTGGGTTTGGGAATATTTTCTCTCTCTGGAAGAAACTTCTGTACCCCGGTGGCCTATGGCACTCATAGAACGTTGGTTCTTCTTGGCGGGCCTTTGCCTCGTGGATGGCTTCTTGTTGGCGGCCTTCTTCCACTCCAGGGGAAAGTGAACCTTGTGATCATGCTGGCCCCAGTAGAACCGCAAGCTGCCATCCTCCCCCGTGGATGTGAAGGGGATGACCACTTTATTGGTTCTGGACATTTGGTTGAAATAAAAAGAATTTGTTGCAAATGCCTTGTCATGAAGCTTAATGCATCCACCCAGAGCTAGTTTGATTTTAGTTCTGTCCCTGAGTTCGATGTCCCTTGATCTGCTGTGCTTGATCTCTGTCATGCCATCGTTGGTGTGTAGTTCGACAGCTCTGTCCACCTTGGTGAACTCCACGCAGTCAACTAGGATGTAGTTGACCCTCAGATGTTGGTCATAGTCAAGGAAGGTGAGGAGAACACACAGATTCAGCTTCCCGATGGCGTGTTTGGCCGCTCTGACTATCTCTCTGATAGGACTGTGAGGTTGGACGGCGACACAGCAATACCTGAAACATCAGAGACACGACGTTATATACAATCAAGGATCATGGGTTCCTGGCATGGTCAAGGGACGCAACTCTGCAAAATGAAATGTGGCGCTAGAGACATCTTGGCCACACCTGTCGTATGGGTCCATGCACCAGTGATTATGAGTTAATTGACCTTGACGCCTCTTTTAAAAATATTTCAGGGCGTTTATGGTGGTTGTGATGGGTATCGCTATGGTCATAGTCGATGCGATCCAGGATCCAGGCACGGCTGAGGGAGGCAACTCTGTTAAGGTAATCCTACTATTACAGGTTGAGGAATGAAAGAGGGACAGTGATTGGGAACATAACAATAACCAACAATGTCTAACTAGACAACCCTCGTACATGCTACTACGTTGGAATTATAAGCGAGCTACCATTCGATATTCCAGGGGGTAGGGGAAAGGCTTGGGGGCAAGGATTTTGTTTGAAGATTAGATACTTTTTCAGCTACAGGTGCAAAACCAGATACTTTGATAATTAAGACTATGCGACTGATTATAAAACACCTTGCAACAATGTATTTTTTGTGTCATTTCGTTTTTTCGACAGTCTGAAGCATAATTTTTTAAGAATTAGCGAGACAATTTATTTTTTCAATAAAATCCCCCTCCCATAACCCAACCCCAACCCCCAACCCACCCACCACCCCTCACCCCCAACCCCAAACCCCGCCCCCACCGCCAATATCAAATAATGGTCTATCCCATAGTAAACATATACAGATACTATTTTATGTTGTTTGTAAAGTCAAACAAAACTTTTCAAAATACAAAATAAAATCGTAAAAACAGACATAAATCATATTCATAAGCAAGCTGTTTTAACAAATTTAAAGAGGCTAGACCTACCAAAGAAAAACTATTGTGTGTTTATAAAAATAGAAATGTGTATGTTTTTGTCTGTTTTGCACACACAATATCGAATACGATAAACATGAGTAGACGTTGCACTCTGAAACTATGCGCTGGATTGACATACCTGTCGATAATGTATTCAGAAAACTACGATATGCAATCCAGCTGTCGCGTACTCGTCGTTTGGTCAATACATTATCGACTCGTAGTCTGCCCAGTAATCTGAGTGTAATATAGACAAATAGCATACTCATTTCTATGTTTCTGATCACATGTTTTTCTTTGGTTTGCCTGATAGGTTAAGTTCTTTAATAGAAAGTTTGAATAAACAAAGCGATTGGAATAACGTTTCCCTTAAGAGCTATATAGCTTAATTTACAACCTTGAACAACCTTTCTTAAGGCTCTAATCACCTAACGCAATAAAATCGGTTTAACATTCTTTCCCCGACAAGCAGTTTCAAAGGAGATGTCACGCGAAAATCCCAGGTGAGTTGGTCGTGGGTGCACCTGTTGAGTGGTATTTGCAACTGGGAACGGATAAGGATCAAGTCAAAACCATCGAGGTTGTTGACTTTTGTACAAACTAAGACGCGAGTCGCTACCCGCCGAAATGAAAGACATGATTTAACCCACCAGCAGTGGGAAGGTCATGCGTCGAATTAGCTGTTTGCCTTTCGAAGGAAGCGTTATCCACTTGGCGTTGGGTGGTTGGTAAGTGCTAATCCTCACATGGAAGGAATTGTGAGATAGTGAAATTTGTGTTGTCGACATAACATGGTGTCACAGAGGTATATTCATACAAATGTGTGTCATTCGAGCAAATTGTTTCGTTGTGACAAGTCAATGGGTTCAGTTTTTTGTGGGGATACCTCTGTGACATCATGTATTGTCAAGAAGAAAAGAGTTTACTGGTACGCAATGCCTTCAGTGTGAGGTTTAGAAGTTCCCAATCAACCCTCGTGTAACAATAGTCTTCTTGCTGTCTGTCGAGTTTCAGTCCATCAAATTTTGTCCATGTTCCAAATGTCACAGACGCCTGGTTATTCATAGGCGGATCTAGAGGGGTCCACATGTAGTATGCTGTATGCAGTAAAGTGACTGAGAGAGGAGTTTGATATTTTGGGCCCCTCCCTTTTGAAAATGTTGGATCCGCCCTTGTTATTGTACTGCCAACTCACAGCGAAACAATGTGCTCATCTGACTCAAGTTTTTGTGGATATGCCTCAACGGCAACATGTGATGCCCACAATACACTATGGTGCATTCCCTTCTGTGGGAGCATGAGAACCTATCAATCAACCCTCATACACTATTGAAGTATCGAATTAACTGTGACCACGGTGGGGCACTTTAGTAATACGTAAGAGAACTACCATTTCTGTCTTGTCATGTGATTGTAATAGTAATTGTAATGACACAAGGTGTTCGTGGAAAGGTGAGCGTATCCTGCCCAACGGTTGCACCCGTCACAAACACATGCAAAGTCAATTATTCACCTTAAAAAAACGTCACTGACAACAAATCGTCCGATGTTTCCTGGTGTCCTTTTTTAATGCATGCGATACTGTCGGTAAGTGTTCATTAAGAGTGTAAAAATGAGGGTTTAGCGTGTTGAAAAGCTTGAATTATTAATGCATGTGTTGCTGTCGGTAAATGTCCACTAAGAGTGTAAAAATGAGGGTTTAGCGTGTTGAAAAGCTTGGATTGTTGATACTTGTGTTGCTGTTGGTAAACGTCCACTAAGGGTGTAAAAATGAGGGTTTAGCGTGTTGAAAAGCTTGAATTATTAATGCATGTGTTGCTGTCGGTAAATGTCCACTAAGAGTGTAAAAATGAGGGTTTAGCGTGTTGAAAAGCTTGGATTGTTGATACTTGTGTTGCTGTCGGTAAGTGTTCATTAAGAGTGTAAAAATGAGGGTTTAGCGTGTTGAAAAGCTTGGATTGTTGATACTTGTGTTGCTGTCGGTAAGTGTTCATTAAGAGTGTAAAAATGAGGGTTTAGCGTGTTGAAAAGCTTGGATTGTTGATACTTGTGTTGCTGTCGGTAAGTGTTCATTAAGAGTGTAAAAATGAGGGTTTAGCGTGTTGAAAAGCTTGAATTATTAATGCATGTGTTGCTGTCGGTAAATGTCCACTAAGAGTGTAAAAATGAGGGTTTAGCGTGTTGAAAAGCTTGGATTGTTGATACTTGTGTTGCTGTCGGTAAGTGTTCATTAAGAGTGTAAAAATGAGGGTTTAGCGTGTTGAAAAGCTTGAATTATTAATGCATGTGTTGCTGTCGGTAAATGTCCACTAAGAGTGTAAAAATGAGGGTTTAGCGTGTTGAAAAGCTTGGATTGTTGATACTTGTGTTGCTGTCGGTAAGTGTTCATTAAGAGTGTAAAAATGAGGGTTTAGCGTGTTGAAAAGCTTGAATTATTAATGCATGTGTTGCTGTCGGTAAATGTCCACTAAGAGTGTAAAAATGAGGGTTTAGCGTGTTGAAAAGCTTGGATTGTTGATACTTGTGTTGCTGTCGGTAAGTGTTCATTAAGAGTGTAAAAATGAGGGTTTAGCGTGTTGAAAAGCTTGAATTATTAATGCATGTGTTGCTGTCGGTAAATGTCCACTAAGAGTGTAAAAATGAGGGTTTAGCGTGTTGAAAAGCTTGGATTGTTGATACTTGTGTTGCTGTCGGTAAGTGTTCATTAAGAGTGTAAAAATGAGGGTTTAGCGTGTTGAAAAGCTTGAATTATTAATGCATGTGTTGCTGTCGGTAAATGTCCACTAAGAGTGTAAAAATGAGGGTTTAGCGTGTTGAAAAGCTTGGATTGTTGATACTTGTGTTGCTGTCGGTAAGTGTTCATTAAGAGTGTAAAAATGAGGGTTTAGCGTGTTGAAAAGCTTGAATTATTAATGCATGTGTTGCTGTCGGTAAATGTCCACTAAGAGTGTAAAAATGAGGGTTTAGCGTGTTGAAAAGCTTGGATTGTTGATACTTGTGTTGCTGTTGGTAAACGTCCACTAAGGGTGTAAAAATGAGGGTTTAGCGTGTTGAAAAGCTTGAATTATTAATGCATGTGTTGCTGTCGGTAAATGTCCACTAAGAGTGTAAAAATGAGGGTTTAGCGTGTTGAAAAGCTTGGATGGTATGTATGACTGTAAAAAGATGAAGAGAGAGGGCAACCTAAGTTGGAAGAACTTGTCCCCTATTCCCGTTCACTTCTCGTGAATAGGTATGGCTAAACCAAAGAAACAACAAGGTGAAGAATCGCGAAGGTAGCATCAACATAATGGATGCATACATATTCGCATCAAAGAGTACCCGCTGAAACTTTTCACTGGGATCGTGTAGGAATTTCCTCCCTGTTTCATAGGGGATACGTTAACGACGGTAACGTCGTCTTCGTCTTCGTCATCATCGGCGTCGTCATTCTTTTTCCAGTGTAGAAACATGACCCTGCCATGCCCCTTCACAAAGTCGCCATCGAGAGGAAGGCGTATGTTAGCCTCTGTGTGGAGCTTCATCGGTGGATGCACTGTGAGAATGTTGGTGAACCCAACTATACAGCGGAACTTTTCATTATCACGTTTGTATTCCTCAAACCGCTGCTGGTCGACGATGTCCGTCTGAAGAAAGATATTCATACGTTAATGTTGGTTTGTTGGTTGGTTGGTTGGTTTGTTGTTTAACGCCGCACTCAGCAATATTCCAGGTATATGTCGGCGGTCTGTAAATAATCAAGTCTGGACCAGACAATCCAGTGATTAATGTCATGAACATCGATCCACGCAATTGAGTTACGATGACATGCATCAACCAAGTCAGCGAGCCTGACCACCCGATCCCGTTAGTCGCCTTTTACGACAAGCATAGTCACCTTTTACGGCAAGCATGGGTTTGCTGAAGAACTATTCTACCCCGCAATCTTCACGGGTCTATACATTAATGACAAAATGGTGACCTTTGATTTTATTTCTTGACGCATAGAAAGTTTTGTTATTCGGGCTACAACTATGTGTTATAAAAGTACGAACACCTGGTGTCATCACTGCGTTTCGGTGATCCATTCATATCATTTTCACCGCTATTTTGCCTATGTTCCCAATGGAACCTGTTTCTGCGGAACGAGGCTGATTATTCTGCCTGCCAACCATGTGTTACGGTGAGTGAAAACTCAATTCTATGCTGATATCCAGAAGCTTATTTACGTTGTGAACAATAATATTTGTACTTTTTGACCAGAAAAGAGAGAGTGAATTTATACGCCGCTTTTAGCAATATACCAATCATATTATTTCCTGCGTGTTGAACCAACATTTTAACACGTAGGCAACGTCACCAGGCCTGATATAGCCTGAGGATATATACAACTCGAAGAAGTAGAACACTCGATTGGAATTGGGGGTTCCTTAACTTCTTTTTAGTAGTATATTCCGAAATATATTCTGTTCAATGACGTGGTTCAAAAATTCAAATATACTTGCAACAATTTTCAACTTCGTTTCCTTCTTCAAAGAATCTTCTGGGAAGTCAATGGCAATTCTCTCGTCCTTCTCAGAGACAAACTTGTGACCTTTCGGCCCCACTGTGGCATATTCCGGTTTTAACTCCGCCGTCACACAAAACACGTCCATCTCTGTCAGCTTGCCATATACACAGCCGCCTTCCTGCAGGAAGGAATCAAGGACTGTACACTACCATGCATGTATATTTACTGGATATTATGTTTTACCATGGGTTCAGACTGTCAGAGTTATCTTGTCACTGATACAGGCTTATGAGGCAGGGTCCCTTTCCACAGAGTGATCGTAACTCCTATACTTTAACATAGACTTACGACAGTTGTAGCTCTCATATTTTAACATAGACTTACGATAGTCGTAACTCCCATACTTTAACATAGACTTACGGCAGTCGTAACTCCCATACTTTAACAATGACTTACGATAGTCGTAACTCCCATTCTTTAACATAGGCTTAAGACAGTCGTAACTCCCATACTTTTAAATATACTTACGACAGTCATAACTCCGATACTTAAACGTAGACTTACTGACAGGTGTCAGTCCTATACTTAACGACCATCCTTTGGAAACTCGACTTCATAAAAAAAGAAAGAAAAGTATTCCCAAACGGAGACAAAAAACGGTTGCGGTAGAGTGGGGCCGCCATCTTGTTTTCCAAAACCTGTACATCTTTTCGTTCCTTATCTGCAACCCTTCATCAAAACTGATATCCCATGCATAACATGACGTTACTTAACATAACTTAACGTGATTAAGGAAGAGTTATGACATGAACTGCATGTCACCATGAGTGTGTTTTGAACTAGCTGTTCTATGGTTATAACCCAAGCCCGAAGAGCAGCTTTATACATCGGAATACAGTTTTATTGTTTAACGTCACACGTAGCAATATTCCAGCTGTATGACGGCAGTCTGTAAATAATCGAGTCTGGACCAGACAATCCAGTGATTGACATCATGAGCATCGATCTAAGCAACTGGGATACGATGACATGCATCAACCAAGTCAGCAAGTCTGACCACCCGATCCCGTTCGTCGTTTCTTACGACAAGCATGGTTCGTTGAAGACCAATTCTAACCAGGGTATTCATGAGGCACATCGGAATACAATACATGTTTCAGGGTTAAGGAATTGCAAACCGGGGCATACAAACCTTGTATTCTGCCGGTTCCAGGTGCCATTGTCCGCCAATCTTCATACAGTACGTAAACGTGTACAACACTTGGGGTGGAATGGATCGTTCTGGCATCTCCAGGGGAACAATCAGCTCCCCATCTGGAGGCAGAGTCTGGAGACTCTGGACAACCCTGTACACATCGGACACCAACAGCTGATCCTGGTGGAGTCCAAGCTGATCCAAGCACTCGTCGCGTTCCGCGGAGTGGAGAACCTTCACGTCAACGTTAGGGTCCTTTCTTTGTGTTGGAAGACCGAGGATAGTTTTCAAACGTTCTTTGAACTGAGAGAACAAACCTTGCTTTTCCTGGGTCTGACCAATCAGGTCTAATTTCGTCACATCTCTGAGTATGAAATAACAGGCATTAAGCAACTGGTATAATACAGTGTCATGTTTGTGATGATGATGAAAGCAAGAAGTTGAAAATTAAGTTGAAGGAAAATGTGGAGTGTGATAAGCTAAGATCGTGACGCAAACAGAATATCTGGGGTAGATTCAAATGCATGTTGCATGTTTCTGGAGTACTGCTTTGTGTTGTCAGGCGAAATAGACATATGGTTTTTTTTCAAAATTTGTGAGAGACGGGTGCTACCGGTAGAGCAGGGTATGACCCTTGTCGCGAATACCAGTGCCACTGATTTTCAGTGGCCCATTCAAATAATTTTCACCGCTATTTTGCCTGTTACGCCCATATAGAATACTAAACGAGCTCCCGTGTAATACCAATTTTACGAAACGAGTGAATAGTTGTGGTATGTGACGAGCGAAAGCGAGTCAGATACCACAACTATTCACGAGTTTCATAAAATTGGTTTTACACGGGAGCGAGTTTAGTATTTTATTTATTACTAGCCATTTATAACGTTTTCAGATTTATACTGTTGAGTGTGAATAGGCTGACACCTACACGATCCACGGCATAATCCAATTGAGTTTAACACAATAATACTTCAAGCACGTCAAAAGTTGAAACGTATGAATTCAATACCATACAACGGCCCACTTTTAGAATTCAGGAGTCCGTTCCACAAAATTAAATTAGCGTTAAGGTTATCGCAGCTCACATACTTTAACTTAGACTAACGACTGTCGTGCTACAGTACGATGGCCTTGTGGAACGGGGCCTTGCAGCTCAAAGTTTACAATGACGTCACAATACCGATGACGTAATTTGTGGAATTTTGTTGCAAGATCCTTCGGCGAAACAATGCCATATGACGTCAGCCTAGCAACAAGGTTGCTGGGGTCATCGAGTGTGCATAAGCTCCTCTCAGTGATCTATCATCTCCACACGCAATGTCGTTGGATAAGCCAAGGGATGTTGAGAGCTTTCAATATTTGTTCTAGAAACGTGTTCGGAGAGTACATCAGCACGCGTTTTGGTATTACACAATGTGTAATACAGCTGTATGTTTATTAAACGCGTGATCTCTTCACGGGCAAGTAATAAAATGGGATCTGTTTCGTCAGATAATCGAGACTAGTTGTTGCTGGCGTTGACGTTTTATATTTCACCTGATACAAGACAGAACCTTGACCTTCACGTGTTACTGTAAGTTAATAACTGTGCATGAAGAAAATTGTGATTTCATATTTTACTTTGGCTAAATCATCACGAACATTCCGTACTCAGGAGTACTGAAACATGTAAAAGTTGTATTGAAATCATACTGTTATGTTGAGGAATAATGTTGAAATACGACTCCAACTCATAATTTACGTATTCTTATTAGAGTCCAAGAAAATGCCAGAAAACGAGGCAAAAGTGTCGGTCATGCAACAGGGAAGATCGTATTGCAAGGTATAAACCACAATGCTACATGAAGTTTTATGATGAATATGTATATTAATTTATCAATATAGGGTTACTCTAGGTACACACAGAACAGAGAAACAAATCTTTCTGGTCTCCGTTTCACTTTCAAGCCCCGCTTCTGTTCCTTAGTCAAGATCTTAAACTAAGGGCAGGTCACTCTAACGTCCAGAGCTACGCTCAGATGGTGTCCCAGGTCCTTTTTCTTATTCTATACGTGCAAACGTTTGTTTACAGCATCGCCTGCAGAACACCGTGCATGTTATTGTAACCCTGTCCTACGGTTATGATTGTCATTGAGAAGTGAAATATGATCTATATTGTGGTAAGTTCTATTATTAAGCAACATTTAGACGGATCAGCCAAATGGCAAACAAAAGATCATAGAAATTAGTCTTCGTGGTTGTAGTTATAGTATTAACATGTAATTAAAAGGAAGCCATTGAGCAATGTCAAAACGCTGGAAGATTTAAATCAACTTTAGTGGATTTCTCTTACTGCACACGACACTCGTGTTCTCACTACAAGTTAGGACTTTTGTGTAGAAAATAGGGGTGACTAACGGTCTGGAAATCACTATTGCGATAACTATTGATATTGAAAGAAACTATCGCGATAACTATTGATATTGCAAGCAACTATTGCGATAAATATCTATAGTTTTCGTGTATCATTTTAGATGGAGTTTTAAGTTGAATTATACCTTGGAACTGAAGCTTCCTTTGAATGTGATAACCATAACAACAAATAAAAATTAAAGTTTGAGATATGACTGATTTGTTTTTTCTTTACCCTAATTATTTAAGAAAAAGAAACTTCCACATTACCATGTGTAAATTACTACCACGCATGATCAAAAGAAAAACAAATTTGAACAGCATTGCATGTATTTTATTGATATGGTAAATACAATCGAAACTATCGATATTCCTAACTGAAATCGATACTATTGATAGGAACCTGATTTAACAATCGATTTATTGACTTTAAGTGCTTAACAAAAACAGCAATATATCGATATTTCGATTGATCGTGACACCCCTAGTAGAAATATTCAACAACCTATAAATAGCACAGTAATAAGAGCCTCGTTTTGGCCATAAGCAGCGTTTGGCATGATCATTCGATGACTACCTTTAAATGATAAACACCAACCAACAAAATCGGGGAAAATACAACACTAAAGAAGCTAGGATACCACGGTGAGTACTAAACTTGTGTCCCAGATCAACCACCAGATATTTCTACGACAAGAACGAAGTGTGTGGATATAAGGTATCAAATGGTTTAAGGTATCAAATGAGTCAGAAAGAGGATACTTACTCGTCACTCGCCATGGTTGATGTTTTCAGGTCTTGCGCCAGTATTTCGGCCCTAATAGATAGCAACCACCATGAGTCAAAAACTGTTCACAGCATAATAAGATGAAAATGCTTAGTTATTTCAGTTTTTAATTGGCCACTGCCACACTCCGCCTGCCTTACATATACACGCCAACAGGTCAATTTGAGCATTATTAAACGACCGTGATATGTCCTTGATTCCCACTAATGTTTATCGTATAATGGATAGTGTTATTGATGTGATCAACCAACTTGGTGTCACGAACCGAAAAATATGCAAAGGAGGTCACCTAACAGGAACTTCTTTTAATCTCCATACATTGATTCGATGTCTACCTCCTCGACCACGTTCCCAGTAAGTTTAGATAGGTGAGTGAGTCGATATTTAACGTCACATCGGCAATATTTCAGCCATATCGTGACTATATGTATGTATGTATGTATGTGTGTGTGTGTGTGTGTGTGTGTGTGTGTGTGTGTGTGTGTGTGTGTGTGTGTGTGTCTGTGTGTGTGTGTGTGCTTGTGTATTTGTTTGTTGTTTAACGCCGCACTCTGCAATATTCCAGCTATATGACGGCGGTTTGTAAATGACCGTTGTATATGTATGTATCTGTGTATGCATGCATGAATCAATATTAATATTCAATAGGAGTTTTGTGTTTTAAAGTACAAAAATAATAAGTAGACGTGTTTGTATGCCCCAGTGAGTGTCCTGTCTACTGATAGAATACTTCTGATGGGACGTAATTCTATTCTATCTCACTACATACTTTCTATGCAACATTTCTTAAATGTTAACGTGGAGGCACGGGTGGCCCAGTCGTCCAAGGCGCCGCGATTCGCTGTGCAGAGTTGCGTCCCTTGGGCACGCCAGAAACCAATGATTGTGGGTTCGAATCCCGGTTCGACCCTATTATGTTTCTAGGTTTGTCAGCACCATACCCCTGCTCGTGGGTTTCACCGAAGTGGTAAACGTCTGAGACCTGCATCACTTCGGGCTTTCCTCCCACATTAAGCTGACATGCCGTGATATAACTGGAATACTGTTAAAAGCGACGTTAAACCAAACTCACTCACTCATTGTTAACGTAAAGGTAGAATTTAAGATATTTCTTCCAAAGGGAACAATGCACGCTTTGAAAATTTTCTCTAAATATACGAGAAAGTGAATAACTTATAAACTTAAAATTGACACGGAAAATCAAACAATGTTTCATTGTTCTACAGAAGTGGCATGTCATGTACCGTATGTAGTGGTAGGAGCTTTAGCCGGATAGCTAAAGCAATCGCAAGTTACAACAAAGCCCCGTTTCGATTCCCCACAAGGATGCAATGTTGGGTGCCTCTGTCCCCCACTGAAATACCCGGGATGCGGCTGGACAGTTGCTTAAAGGATGGTGAAGACAGAGGAAGAAATATATCCCTTTCAGGCTAACGACATGTGCATTCAATCAGAAACTTCCTGGTCCGTTCGTCCATTAGTAATTTTTTAATCACATTTGAGAACGACAGACAGACAGATCATTTATTTAAGTCTCACCTCACAAGTACAGGGTAAAATATGCTATACAAAATACAATAAAAAGTGAGCCACCCTTTAAGGGTTACGAGAGACTATATATGAACTAAAAAAATACACAAAACATAAAACTATATACACATAAAAGGTTATCACTACAAAACTAAGAACATAGAAAATATACCATTGAAATATCATAAAATATACACAAAATACAACCATTACCGATTACAATATAAAACTTGTTTCCGCTTCTGTATTAAAAGTTTGGCGGAATAAAAAACAACATCCAAAACAACAACATATTAGAAGTTGTCGACATTTATGGCACTATAAGCGCATTTATATGTCTACCTATTAAAGTTTATGTTTAACGATTCACTTAATATAAAAGTATACCTAAAAACCCGGAGCAGTAAACAGTTGTACATACCTGACAAGTATCCAGATTGTAACGAGGCACTCTCTCCTCGCGTCGCCTCCACTGCAAACTTTATGTTTGTTCTTATCAAATACCTCTCAGAAGGTTTCATGTTGCGTACCTAGTAGCAACTTAGGCCGCACTATTTTACTTGCTTAACTGGTCCGCGACTGTACATTTTTCTGGAATAAAAATCGGAATTTGCTTTTGTTTTGTTTATCCCGCTGATGAGCTGATAGTATATTGCACATAAATATTAATTTTCCAAACAAGGGCGCACTGAAGTTGACATATATTAACATGGGAGTCAAAACAAAATTTCTTGTTCCTGCAAGGGGCATGCCACGCTCCCCTTTCCGCGAACACCTGATATCATTACTGTTTGATAGTAATTCATAAACACATGCTCATGATATAGTTGGAATCTATTGGATATGTGTTTTCTAGCTTCTTCTTCTTCTTATCTTCTTCTTCTGCTTATTATTATTTTATTTATTTATTTTTTATATTTATTTTTTATTACTATTTGTATTATTATTTTTATTATTATTATTATTATTATTATTATTAAAGCAACAGCTGTGTTGCAGGCTCTCCTCCCAAATTAAACCATTTTTATTTTTAATACCAGCCAACATGCTGAGGAGGAGAAAACTATAAAAAAGTAAAGTGCTGTTTTCCCCACCTGGCCACAGGTATTTTCCTGAAAAAAATATACGTAAAGCAACTAAAAAAAGAGTGGCCTTAGAGATATCCGAAATCAATAAACCTTATCGATTTCGGCATTCAAGATCGATCCACGGTTCTAATAAATCATTATTTTACTGAAAGAGCAGACAGCTTCTGGCAAAATCCCGCAGCCTTTGAGATAAGGACCTCGTTTATGGCTTAAGTGCAGTTGTATTGTGTTAACAGGTTGTTACTCACTTGTAAAAAAACCAACTTCAGTTGTACGCAATATGTGTCAATCTTTTCGACATGCGTCTTAGATACGGTTACACATTCTATAAAACTTTCTGAGAAGTTATGGTAGCTACTTATGGCACAGTAAAAACAAATTTAAATCCTTATTAAACTTCAATAAAATCGTTTCAACCCCGAAAGGGTCACTGTGCCACCATAAGGGTCGCTGTACCGCGTTACGATCCTAAAATCTTGCAGAATTGGGGCCAAGGGTGGCCCAGTCGTCTTAGGCACCGCAATTCGCTGTGCAGAGTTGCGTCCCTTGGGCACGCCAGTATCCCAAGATTGTGGGTTCGAATCCCGGTTCGCCCTGATAAAGTTTCTAGGTTTGTCAGCACCATTCCCATGCTCGTGGGGCTCACCAAAGTGGTAAACGTCAGAGACCTGCATCACTTCGGGCTTTCCCCCAAAATAGCTGACAAGCATTGATATAACTGGAATACTATTAAAAGCGGCGTTAAACCCAACTCACTCACTCAAACAATGTTCTTTAAAAAGGTTCCAGGCAGTTTATTCGTACAATGGCTGACAAGAATACAGTTTTATTTTTCATCAAATACCGATAACGCCATTGACTGTTCTTTGTCCTTAGATGCACACTACACGGACAAGGAGCTCAGAACACCATCCCCCAAGTGAAGATCCGGTTTAGAATTGGTATTCAGCAAGTCATGCTTGTCGTAAGAGGTGACTAATGGGATCGATCGGGTGGTCAGGCTCGTTGACTTGATTGGTGCATGTCATCGTATCCCGTTTGCATAGATCGATGCTCATGATGTCAATCACAAGATTGTCTGATTAAGATTCGATTATTAACAGACCGACGTTATATAGCTGGAATATTGCTGCGTGTAGCGTAAATCAACTTCCACGGGAGATGTGATTACAATGAAGTTTCATCACAATGATTTGCAGATCATTGTCACCCGTTACCATGACATCAAAATCAAATGACATCATTAATTACTCTGCTGCTGAAGCTGGTCAGCTGTAGTATACTATACACTGGTTATTACTGTTTACAGACTGCAGAAGTTGGTGTTGATATATCTCATATCAAAAGACACACGGTAAGATTATCTAGGTATAGGACACGTGTGCTTGTTTATCAACGCCATGCCCAAGTACGTATGGGTAGAAAACAATGACGCTAAAAATAGTACGACAGTGTACTCGTTCAGGGACAATCGGAGCTAGAACATGAGCTTCAACATCTCCAAGCGATAAGTCACAGAAGCACTCAAAATATCACCATCGAGAATTCAGCAGTATTATTATCTAGTAGTTTTAATACACACTTTCAGCATTGAGTACGTATACCTTATTACTTTCCTGGGTATTATTTATCTAGGTCTAGTGGCACAAGGCAATTGCTACAACCGCGAAATAATATTGGTAGGGGTCGGGTGGGCAGGTAGGGCTGGGGTGGGGTGTGGTGGGTGGACGGAGGCGGGTGGGTGGTCCGGGCATGACCGGCACTAATTGACATCAGGATAAATAAAATGTCCATCCCGAACCGTCGGAAGCCGCATCACTGCTTTTTGCCGACCAGCACGTCCATTGAAGTCATTTCTCCGGATCTCGCGCCGCTCCCCCGCCGCCAGCCGCAACATCTCTGCCACGTCGTGGCGTCCGATCTCCTCCAGTGCAGCCACAAGGTCATTGATGAGGCTCTCAGATGTCCCGCGACTGATGCTCTTCCACTCCCTGAGGAGCTCAAACCTCGGGTCGGACTTCCGTCGCTCCGCCTTCTCAAATATCGAACATATTTCATCAGTGGTGAAGTTCAGCTCTAACCCCATGCTTCTCCAGACTACCTGAGGAAGAGAATCGCTGAGCGCCGAGAGACTCTTGTCTGACAGAACCGGATGGACTGAAATGCATGTAGCGACAATATTACACTTTTCATACAGTATCTACAGGATAGAATAATTTGGAGGGGTACGGGTGACCCAGTCGTCTAGGGCGCTGTAATTCGCTATGTAGAGTTACGTCCCTTGGGCTCACCAGAAACCTATGATCATGGGTTCGATTCCTGGTTTGCCACGATTACTAGAATGTTTCAGGGATGTCAGCACCATACCCGTACTCGTGGGGTTCACCAAAGTAATAAACATCTGAGACCTGCGTCACCCAGGCTTCCCTCCCACATAACAGGAACACTGTTCAAAGTGGCGTTAAACCCAACTCACTCACTCCTACCTAGTTCAATAGTTCGTACAAGTCTGACATATGTATATGTAACGTATGGAATACTGTAAGGGACATTCTCGCGATCTCGCGTTCTCGCGATCTCGACCTTTGGAAACGAGGTAAATATGCCCAAAACACGAGATTGCGAGATCGCGAGAATGTCCCTTACAGTATTCCATAGTAACGACAATTATGTTGAAGTTCCTTGACATGACACCTGGCCCATGAGTACAATACAGTCAACGAACAGGCATCACTGCATATAAAAACTGGTTAAATTTTAAACGCGTGCATGCGTTGATCCATTCAAATCATTTTCACTGCTATTTCGCCTTTTCCACCCAATGGAATCTATTTCAGTGGATAAATAATTGGGACTGATTATTCACCGGCGTTACGTTTGACATATTGATATTTAGCCTGCGAAGTTGTATATATTTATCATTGTGGGTAACACATAGCTTAATAACACACAGAGACACACACGTTGAGATTTTCGGCACTAAAGATATTGCAGTCACGAAAACAGCTTAAGTGAGTCGGAGTTTACACCGCTTTCAGCAATATTCCTGCCATATTGCGACGGGAGAGTGGGAGGACACCAGACATTGGCTTCACACATTGTACCCATTGAGAATCGAACCCGGCCTTTGGGCGTGGCGAACCAAGGCTTTATCATGTCCACGACTCATGCTCAAACATTGTCAGATGATGGTTACAGCATTCAAGGCCTCAGTAAAGTTTTCAAAATATGTTATGGTTGACTATGGAGGACATTTCTGAATTAATTTTTACGAATCAGTGACCAAAATAATGACCTATGCAATTCCCTAAGTTTGACTTATAGGATATGGGACGGTGGGGGCGCTTAGTGGTTAAAGCGCTCGCACGTCACGCTGAAGACCCGGGTTCGATTCCCACATGGGCACAAAGTGTGAAGCCCATTTCTGTTGTCCGCAACATATTGCTGGAATATTGCTAAAAGCGGCGTAAAACCATACTCACTCCCTAACATATCGTCAGGTGAGCAAATGACTTGCCTTTGCATGTGTTTGTGATGGGTGCCACTGGTGGGACAGGATACGTTCACCTTTTCGCGAACACCTGATCTCATCACTGTTTGATAGTGATGCTTAAACAGATTCTCGTGATACTGGGAATCGTTCAATCGGGTGTGCATTTAGCAAAGATTTCCTATGACAATGGAACGGACTTTGTCGCTTTATAAAAAAAAGATTCAATTATGTGTTCATAATGCAGGCCCCGGTGGCAGAATCTAAATCATGTTGTGGTCAATGTGTTATACTGTGTATCGTACATCAATCAGCAGTGTTCGATCTACTACACACCTAATCGATGATTCTGACTGCCAGTGACGTCACGTTGATGGAGGTCTAATGGTGATGTGGAGGAGACATTCTCCTCTGAAGACGCGCCATTGTTACCAACATTCCTGGAAGTTAATGTGCTGCTCCTACTTTGACTGGACTTTCTGTGTTGGGCCTTGCTTCTCGATGAGGAACCCAAGGTTTGTTTGTCCAAGAAAAAGAAGACCTGGTGATTCTCTCGTTCCCACGTATACCGCACAATGCTCATAGAACGTCCATTGGATTTGACCGGCATGGTTATTTTGTTTGTTCTAGCATAGCAGTCATATTTTAGAGAATTCACTTTCAGATTTTTATCTAAGTACGTCAAATTCCCTTCCAGGGAAACTTTAATTCGTGTTTTTCTCTTCAGTTGAATGTCCCTTGATCGACTCAGCTCTATCTCCCTCATACCATCTTGTTGATGCCTCTCTATAACGCTGTTAACTTTATAGAAGTCTACACAGTCCATCAACAGTCGGTGCATCTTGTAATTTGTATCATAGCTGCTGAGGGTGAGAATATTGCACATGCTTCTCTTTCCAGAGATGAACTCAACTGACGTGGCGATGTCCTCGAGAGATGTCTTCTTGGGAACACACACGGGGGCGTACCTGGAATGTGTAGGATTTGATACACGTTGTTACAAATATGGGAACACAGTGGGTGAAATTGGTTTAACGCCGATAACGATTATTGCACAATAGCGACATGCGAGTACGTGTGTGTGGCTGTTTGTACTGGTCCGAACTGATGCCGGTAATACAGTGCTCGCCCATTGAGATACCATGCCGCAGTTTTAATATTAATACCCCACTCAGACACAGTGTACTGACTCAGAGGTGACAAGTCCGTGTTTTATTTCCTTAATGCCAACGCCATCTTTTAACGTCATTTGGTATGACGCGGTCGGGGTTCGAACCACCGACCTTCCGCTCTCCGGGCAGACGCTCCATCCTTTAGACCACTAGAATTGATGCAGGTTTCAGACGTTTACCACTTTGGTGAAACCCAGGTATGGTACGGAAAACCATAGAATCACAATCAGAGCGACTTTCATGTTTAACACTGTAGTCATATTTATGTCCCATTCGTCACCACTCGCCCCTTTCCGTAACCTGCAACGCTATTCGGCTTGTCTCGGAATAACACGAGTTGGTCACGAATGATTTATGCCCATTGAATGCGTTCGTGACCAACTCGTGTTATTCCGGGACAAGCCGAATAGCGACTCGTGCCCCTCACGCGGCCATTATTGCGACCGGGATCCGTCTTAGCGCAAACGGGCATACCTAAAACAATTGTTAACTCGTTGCGTAATGCTTCACATATATTTCCCCAGATATTATATATATTTCAGATGCAATTTAAAGCACATCGGGACAGTATACAGTATGATTGAACACATTTAACTGTATCTTGGGTATATTTTAGATTCAAAATTTATGTAAAATCAAAAATTATTCCTGAGGGATTCTTTGACGAAGAACTTGAAATCATACGCGCATTCTGATTGGTTTGTCGTATTTTCGCACATAACATTCATCGATAGGGGGACGAGTCTACTTGCAGGTTACGGAAAGGGGCGAGTGGTGACGAATGCATTGAATGCAGACACACGTATACTGACATACCAACATGGACATACATACGTACGAGCTGAAGGAAGTGACGTCTACACTGTATGAGTTCTTGGGTTCTTCCTTCGGGAGGTTACAGATCACCTCTGCCCCTCGATCTTCCTCAGATTCCTTCCAGTGAACAAACAACACTTCAGAGTTGTCTCCCTTTGCATGCAAGTCTAACGGGAGACACACTTTTGCGGGACGTTTCAGTTCCATTTCAGGTGTTACAGCAAGGATGTTTGTGAATCCCTGGATGCAGGTGAAACTGTCATTTAGTTTGAGATACCCTTCATACCGCTCCTTGTCTACCACCATGGACTGAAACCAGAATTATGCGTTTACTTTACTTTTGTTTGCTTGTTAACGCCGCACTCGCACACATTGAGAGGTTACGCTGGTAAGTTTTAGCCTCTTTAAGGATACATTCTTTTAACCAACAGTTGATCCTTGAAACCCAACGATCCCATTCTGGCTCCTTTCTGTCCCATGTAAATATTATCATTGGAAGCGCAGTTCAATGACACAAGATCTGTAAAACGCCCTGTAAATATGTTGTATTGTGTATTCAAACAAGTAATGTTTGTTTGTTTGTTTGTTTGTTGTTTAACGCCGCACTAAGCAATATTACAAGTATATGACGGCGGTCTGTAAATAATCGAGTCTAGACCAGGCAATCCAGTGACTGACATGAGCGTCGATCTAGGCAATTGGAATACGATGGCATGCATCAACCAAGTCAGCAAGTCTGACCACCCGATCTCGTTAGTCGCCTCTTTCGACAAGCATTGGTTGCTGAAAATCAGTTGTAAACCGTATCCTAGCGGCCATAAACCTATATCAGTTGTATATACTAGTACCTATATAAGCTTGAGAATCCGGGTCTGTTTGTCCCCACAAGAGTCTGATTAAGATAAGCTAGTTACAATTGGGATATTGATGACATTTGTCTGAAAAAACCCACACTAATAGCAAAAATATTATTTTACCTCTATTACAAATGTACTGAATTTCATTTTAGCATTGTAAGACATGTGAAATTATAATGTATAAAAGTGAAACATCTGTATGTGGTCATCCTGTTTCACAAGTCCGGACCGCCTCTGTGATCGATCCCCGACCGTGTCATACCAATAGACGTTAAAATATGTTACTTGTTGTTACCCTGTCTGGCTCTCGGCATTAAGTGGCTAAAACAGAGATTGGTCGGAGTCGGCTCGGAGTCAGTATACTGTGTCTGAGTGGGATATTCATGTTAAACTGGTATCTCAGTGTGCTAGCACACACACACACACACACACACACACACACACACACACACACACACACACACACACACACACGTGCATGCACGTCACCTCTACGAAGCTGAAGCTGGCAGAAGAAACTGACGTAATATGTAAACTTAAATATAAGATCGAAGGTGAGCCCTCAGTTGTCGATTGTACACTGTGCCTGCTAAAAAGGGTACCCCAAGTCTTACCTCAAGAATATTAAATTTAGTTCGAAAAAGCGCATGTGCTTATAAACTGGTAGTGCTGGTAGTGCAACGGAATCCTAAAAAGTGTATGATCATACAGCGAGCATTTCTTTCAAGAAAAGGGAAAATGATACGTTTTTCATAGCGGCATTGTGTAAGCATGTTTTGTGGCGGGCGAATGAGTGGATAATAACCCGTTTTGTTTCTGAGGCGAGAAACACAAACAGATACTGATTCATAAAATTGACTGTTTAGTATAGATAGTTTTAATATTCGGACTATTTGCATGGACGGTATTGTGTACACAAAGTATTGAACTGAAGGCTCGGAAATTAGATCTGTAATACATAGGTTTTTCATTTTACCTAGAAAATATAACAACGACCTTCGTAGATTATTGGAAAATGATATGTCCATATATATACACATGCATAGAACTACCTTAAACTGGAAGTCTGTGTCTTTGTCCACTGCTCCCTCGGGGAAATATACAGTGATGCGCATATGTATACTAATGCATAGAACTACCTTAAACTGGAAATCTGTGTCTTTGTCCATTGCTCCCTCGGGGAAATATACAGTGATGCGCATACATAAACTAATGCATAGAACTACCTTAAACTGGAAGTCTCTGGTTTGTCCACTGCTCCCTCGGGGAAATATACAGTGATGCGCATACATAAACTAATGCATAGAACTACCTTAAACTGGAAGTCTGTGTCTTTGTCCACTGCTCCCTCGGGGAAATATACAGTGATGCGGCCGTCGGTCTGGGAGACAAACTTCCCTCCTTCAGGACCAATCCTCTTACTTTCCACAGAGGCAGCTCCAGATTGGGGGTTCTCAGCCACCACACCAAAAGCATCAATCTTCTTCACCTTACCGTGGATCTTTCCATCCACCTGAACATGAATCCATCGTTAGTGGCTACTATCTTCACGTACAGGTATACACAAAGGAAACCTTACCGTGGATCTTTCCCTCCACCTGAACATAGACCCATCGTTAGTGGCTACTATCTTCACGTACAGGTATAAACAAAGGAAACCTTACCGTGGATCTTTCCCTCCACCTGAACATAGATCCATCGTGAGTGGCTACCATCTTCACGTACAGGTATACACAAAGGAATTGTTACCGTGGATCTTTCCCTCCACCTGAACATAGATCCATCGTGAGTGGCTACCATCTTCACGTTCAGGTATACACAAAGGAAATGTTACCGTGGATCTTTCCATCCACCTGAACATAGATCCATCGTTAGTGGCTACCATCTTCACGTACAGGTATACACAAAGGAATTGTTACCGTGGATCTTTCCCTCCACCTGAACATAGATCCATCGTGAGTGGCTACCATCTTCACGTACAGGTATACACAAAGGAAATGTTACCGTGGATCTTTCCATCCACCTGAACATAGATCCATCGTTAGTGGCTACCATCTTCACGTACAGGTATACACAAAGGAATTGTTACCGTAGATCTTTCCCTCCACCTGAACATAGATCCATCGTGAGTGGCTACTATCTTCACGTACAGGTATACACAAAGGAAACCTTACCGTGGATCTTTCCCTCCACCTGAACATAGATCCATCGTGAGTGGCTACTATCTTTACGTACAGGTATACACAAAGGAAACGTTACCGTGGATCTTTCCATCCACCTGAAAATAGATCCATCGTGAGTGGCTACCATCTTCACGTACAGGTATACACAAAGGAATTGTTACCGTGGATCTTTCCCTCCACCTGAACCTAGATCCATCGTGAGTGGCTACTATCTTCTTATACAGCGACGTGCATGCACGTATAACTTCAAAGATGTACACATTATAAAAAGCAAAACAAACAGCGAAACAAATTCACAGTACTTTTACCTTTGAGTATGGCGGTGGGCTAGCCTAGTGGTTAAAGCGTTCACTCGTCACGCCGAAGATGCGACCCGATTCCCGATCGGGTACAATGTGTGAAGCCTATTCCAGGTGTCCTCCGCCGTAATATTGCTGGAATATTGCCAACAGCAGCGTAAAACCATACTCACCCATTCACTTACTCACCTTTGAGTAAATATTTCTCCTGTCTGATCCCGAAAAATATTGTCGTAAAGAAAGAAATATTACATCCATTTGGGATAATGTATTTATTAAACTATACCTTAATATTTTCTCATGATTTGTTTCAGATCATCAATAAGGCACCAGCACATATTGCTTCACACAAATGCCAACGTTCATTCAGTTGATTAATGTATCAATATACAGGTAGTACATGTACATTACCCGAGGGCGGTGGGTAGCCTAGTGGTTAAAGCGCTCGATCGTAACGCCGAAGACCCGGGTTCGATTCCCGACATGGGTACAATGTGTGAAGCCCATTTCTGGTGTCCCCCGCCGAGATATTGCTGGAATGTTGCTAAAAGCGGCGTAAAACCCTACTCACTCGCTCATACATATATCACAAATATAACGTATACCCACCACTCACATTACCCGATGCAAGGTAGCTACAGTAAAACCAGCGTTATATTAGAGGAAACAAATATATACTATTTTCTGACCACATACATGGTACATGCAGACCATCAGTCATATGTGGCTTTAAGCCAATGACTCATATTCTACTTCAAACATCAACGCCAGAGAATAATCAGTATCAGTTACAGATTTCATTAGGCGTAACATGCAACATAGTGATGATTATATGAATGGATCACTGAAAATCAGTGATGACACCAGGTGTTCGCGCAATGGGAAGGCATGAACTTCCCGACCGATGGCACCCGCCACTCACAATTTACATAAACAATACGTGTTTATTTCTTGTTTAACGCCCCAACCATCAATACTCCTGTCATACGTAGGCAATCAATCGAGTCTGGATCACTGGCTCGAGTTCAGACATACAGTAAAGTACGGTTAAAACGAACTCAAAGGGACTACTAATTTTAGTTCGTTATAACAGTAGTTCGTTATAAGCATATATACAGCATAATACAGCAAATAGTCTGGACCAAAAAAGTAAGTTCGTTATATCCGTCAGTTCGTTATAAGCGTGTTCGTTATAACCGTAGTTTACTGTAATTTCGGTGTGTTTACCGGAGCGTCAGTTGGTGTCTTGTGCCAACAGCCATCATATTTAAGCCACAACCAGAAGGAACAGCCTGTCCTGCATCTCTCGGGTACGTCAACGGGGACGACAATATCAGCGTGGGGGTCGTCAACATCCTCGCTCCACCGCATCTTGTAGATCTTGGACACCAGCAACTGGTGCTCCCCGAGATTCATCTCCTGTACACGCATGCGCAAACTACGATCATTTATGTTGCGGATGGACAATTAATACGAAGTTTGTCTTAATCAGATGTTAATAAATATATTTAAGTGTATTGGTTGGCCCAAACTGTTTGAACACACTGTACAGACTTATGCCGCAGCTGATTAATGTTCAAACATTAGCAGCCCCAATTAGTGAGTTATTCGCCACAATCATAATACTTATGTCAGCACTATACCCATGCTCACTAGCTCGACAAAAAATGAATAAAAATAAAAATAATAAAAAATGAAAGATGGTCAGGTATTTAGGTACAAATAAAATGCCGCGCAAAGAAAAAGTATACACCCATGTTCGATGGTGGCTAAAATGAAACAAACAACAAAAGGCTATTCGATGGTGATGTTGGGTTGATTTGTTGTTTAACGCCGCACTCAGCAATATTCCAGCTATATGACGACGGTCTGTGAATAATCGAGTCTGGACAAGACAATCAAGTGATTAATTTCATGAGCATCGATCCACACAATTGGAATCGATGACATGCATCAACCAAGTCAGCGAGCCTGACCCCCCGATCCCGTTAGTCGCCTTTTACGACAAGCAGAGTCACCTTTTACGGCAAGCAGAGTCACCTTTTACGACAAGCAGAGTCACCTTTTACGGCAAGCAGAGTCACCTTTTATGGATGGTGATGTATTTGATACGGGTATGATACTTGTGTTTTAAGACCTGTTTTCAGACTTGTAACGTTTGTAATTTTGGGGTCACATCCAATTTTTAATCGCAGACTTTCTTTGCCCGGCAGTTAAGTTCGTTGTTGCACCATTTTGTTTTCTACAAACTAGTTTTTTGTTTGATAACACAACATTGCATAACCCTGTATAGCTGAATGTTGATATGATGTGCAAATCTAAAAGCTCATTTAGGTAAAATGCAAGTTGTCAGTCATTCGAATAACTTTCCTTACAAATTTTCAAAGGTTTCTTTAACTTTCAAATGGGCCAATATCAGTTGGCCCTAAAAACCTGTAAAATACTTCCTCCTATATTATACTACTCAAAAAATATTAAGGACCACCCGATTCCTTCATATTACTGTAGTTAATCTGTTATGCCATGAGAAGATTGGTGGTTCTTGAACCTTTTTGAGTAGTATATAACTTAAGTAAAATGAGTGTTTGAGTATGTAAATATTTGCCTGTCTGATGTCATCGTCAGTTTCTGATGGTGTGTCATCTCCTTCTGCAGCAAGATCAAAGGTCACATCGCTGGAACGACATAACAAATCATTTATACCAAAGGCGCGAAAAACCCATACCTGTTCAAATGAGAATTATGCAAATGAGTGAACAAATCATCTTAACACATAAATCGGATGCTATAATGGTTTAATAACTAAATTCTCACGAGTCCGATTTACTAAGATTTACGCCCGTGGAGATGCGGGTTAGCATTGGTTTCAGCATCCGATGCTTGTCGTAATAGGCAACTAACAGGATCCGGTAGTACGTCTCGCTGACTTGGTTTGATGCATGTGATCGTATCCCAATTGCGGGGATCGATGCCCATCGTATTAATCACTGGATTGTCTGGTCCAGACTCGATTATTTACAGACCGCCGCCATTGAGTTGGAATATTGCTGGGTGCGACGTTAAACAACAAACAAACTATGGTTTAGTTTTCAGATTCATACTCCGATGTTAAATATATTTCACTATGCGCATTCTATAGATTCACATACAAAGTATATGTACATCATTCGTGGCGTATTAAATTACCTTACTCATGTTACCCATCCTAGCGAATCACGTGGGGTAGGAGACACATGCAAAACACCGAGGTGGGTGTACGTTATATTTGTGACATATGTATGAGTGAGTGAGTATGGGTTTACGCCGCTTTTAGCAATATTCCAGCAATATCACGGCGGGGGACACCAGCAATGGACATGTGTATGAATTAAGACTAATATATCTTTATATATGTATGAATTAGGACTAACATGTCTTTATATATAAAACATAAACTGTATTTCAATGTTTAATATATAACGTCAACGGCAGAGAATAATCAGTGTCGACGATCTGCCGAAACAGATCATATACGGCGTAAAATTCAAAACAGCTGTGAAACATTTTCCTTGATGCAATAGTATTTGAGTGAATGGATATATATGGGTGAATATTGGTCACGTACACATCAGCAATATTACAGCTAGTTGCGGCAAGGATCAACATTTTTACCTTACTAATCAAAATACAAATGAAAACGTGGTTATGACCAAGATCACTAAAATATCAGTTTCACTGTATGGAATTTCAACATCGTGGCTGCCATTATCTTCAGTATGACACTAGTGCGGTGTCCTTCATGTATCCTTTGAGGCAGTGGGGTAGCCTAGTGGATAACGCGTTCGTTGTCATACCGAAGGCTCGGGTTCTATTCCCCATTGGGTACGATGTGTAAAGCCCATTTCTGGTGTCCATTCCCTGATTTTGATGGAATTTAGCTGAAGACGGCGTAAAACAACACTCACTCACTTTATGTACATCTTATATTTCTTATCCAGAAAATAGACAGTGGGTAGTATCATCTCGTTTAGGAATAAGTAAGACACTGCTAACTTACGAACTAACTATAAATTACCACGCTTTTACTTCTACCAATTTTCAAAAGCACAGCCCCAACTTCATATCCCTAGTACATATTTACCATAAATGAAAAAAAATACTTTAATATATAACTAAACAACTCATAAGCAAATATATTGTAACATATATAATTTATCTATGTAGAAAAACCTACCTTGGATATCCGAGATTTGCGTCAGCGTCAGACATACTGCTTCCACATATGGGCGAAAGCAACAGACACGCTCTTTAAACCCAAGGCATTCTTCACGCTGAATAGCCACCAACCATGGTGACACACCCGCCAGCGACAGTGTCAGGCCAACAACACCATACTTGTTTCCTTTGTATAATATCTATCTGATCAAAGCGCCCCCTGTCTACGTTTTCTGACGTGTGTCCAATATTGGGAAATGCAAGTGTTCATTCGAACGCTATTCCTAGCGGGTTATATTTAATGTCGTGAGTGACCTTGTGTAGATAGCTGTCAACCAGGGTGTTTGGACAGGGTGTACAAATACCAATGATAGTTACAAGGCGCATGTTTTGTTTGTTTGTTGTTTACCCCAGCTATATGACGGCGGTCTGTAAATAATCGAGTTTGGACCAGCCATTCTAGTGAATGACATAATGAGCATCGATCCACGCAATAGGGATACGATGACAGGCATCAACCGAGTCAGCGAGCCTGCCCACCCGATCCCGTTAGTCGCCTCTTATGACAAGCATAGTCGCCTTTTACTACAAGCATAGTCACCTTTTACGGCAAGCATAGTCGCATTTTACGACAAACATAGTCGCCTTTTACGACAAGCATAGTTACCTTTTACGGCAAGCATAGTCGCCTTTTACGGCAAGTGTGGGTTGCTGTAAACCTATTCTACCCCGGTTATTTGTGAGTGAGTGAGTGAGTGAGTGAGTGAGTGAGTGAGTGAGTGAGTGAGTGAGTGAGTGAGTGCCTGCGACTAGTCGCAGATGCAATTATATGGTGTATATACAATGTTGGTGGAAAAATTCGCTGTTTCTCTCACCGAGTGCTTAGAATTGATGTTCACGAATTCATTCTAATAACATTACATAATCAGTTAATGAGCGCCCTGATAACCACCATACAAATTCTACTGATTTAACCCAAGCTGTTATTGTGTGTTTTTAAATCTGAAACGAAGTTCTCAAACTGAAACCCGTTTTGGACCAAACCACGCCAGTCATGGGTGGCATTCGACATAGAAAATAGTTCCTGCTTTGCAGACAAAAACGTATATAGACACTTTTATTCAAACTGAAAGAAACTGAAAATATATCTCACGTAACAAAAATCTCCCGTAATGGAATGCTATTTAATAATATATCTAACAAATTACGAAGTACGACCGTGGCTAATGCTTACTACTGAAATCAGAAGCGACAACAATTTTTAATACAAGTGACAGCCCACTTCAAAGAAACATCAAACATCAAAGGAACAACAAATGCCATGAAGAACCCAACACTTCACATAATTGCCAATGATCAAGTAACAAGTATTTTAACCAACACCAAGGGGTTTGAAGATGACACGAGTGGCCCAGTCGTCTAAGGCGCCGCAATTCGCAGTACAGAGTTGCGGCCCTTGGGCACCCAAGAAACCTGTGGGTTCGAAACTCGGTTCCGAATATGTTTCTGAGTCTGTCAGCACCATACCCGCATTCGTGGGTTTCACCGAAGTGGTAAGCGTCTGAGACCTGCATCACTTCGGGCTTCCTCCCACATTAAGCTGGCACGCCGCGATATAACTGGAATACTGTTAAAAGCAGCATTAAACCAAAAGTCAGTCACTCAAAGGATTTCTTCGTCATGATGGAGATTGGATTATTTACATATTGTATCCCCATCCAAGTATAATTCTTCCCAAACACTACAAAATTAATAAAGCACAAGGTTTTTCTCTTTATATAATCTAAAATATACTCTTATATGTGGGTCAGTAAAACATAGTCATGGATAATGTGTCCTGATATGGAAAAAGTAGAAAAAAATATTGTTATAATTTAGCAGAAACGTGTATCATTGGGATTACTTTTTTTGTTTGTACATTTTCATAAATGAAGGTTTGAAGTTGTATTTATTGATGTTTTAACTGAATATTCTATATTTCAGTGGAAGTTAGAAGCTGTGATACCTATGACGACAGGCTGACTGATTTCAGCTTGTTTATTCTTTCTGCGAGGTGCTGGTAAGGTGCTTGTACATGCATGTGTGCACCCGTACCAACACTTCTTCACATAGCAGGTGCGGTGAAATGGGGTTTAACTTCGCGTTCAAGAATTTTGCAATGATATAGCGACGTGCATGCACGTGTGTGGCTGCTTGTACTAGTCCGGACTGATGCCGATTTAAAGCGCTAGCCCACTGAGATACCATGCAGCAGTTTAACATGAATACCCCACTCAGACACAGTATACTGACTCCGAACCGGCCAGTACTTGTTTTAGCCCCTTAATGCCGAGCGTCAGGCAGGGTAACAACAAGTACCATTTGGTAACGTCTTTTGGTATGACGCTCTCCGGGCGGACGCTCTAACACTAGAACACGGAGTTGATCTCTTAACAGAAATAATATAGAAGATGGAAGTAAGAAACACTACTACTACTACTATCTACTACTACTACTTATACTACTACTACTACTACTACTACTACTACTACTACTACTACTACTACTACACAAGTCCTACCAATGCTACTGGGGGTACGGACCGTGCCGCAATTCGCTTGCAGAGTTGCGTCCCTTGGGCACGCCAGAAACCTATCATTGTGGGTTCGATTATGTTTCTAGGTTTGTCATCACCATACCCGAACTACTACTACTACTACTACTACTACTACTACTACTACTACTACTACTACTACAACTACTACTACTACTACTACTTCTACTACTGCTACTACAAAGGTCGTTCGATCATACCAATACATGACAGTCTGAAATATGCAGAGTGCGTCCCGTCGCAAATAAGTGCGTTTACAAATCATGTTTAAAAATTTCTGTATCTTCACTCTTCAAAGTCTCGGACGAGCCTACTGCTGTGCCGACGGAGCTAACAGGTTGACTCTAAGCAGAAGACAAAGAACTGCTGTCGCCCGATGTCTCATTGCTTGAAAAAAAAGGTCCAAAACTAAAGCTTGGTTCTGGACCAAATGGGGGAATTGAGGACGGAGATCCACAATCTAGGTCACTTCTTCGTATTGGACGCGAATGTTGTCGTGCTGAATTGAGAACGCCAACAATGTCGTTTCGCTTGAGTTCAGCAAATGCAGCTATGAGGTCGTTTATCAGTTCATCTGGATTCCGGAGTTTATTTCTCCTTCTCCATTCAGTAAGAAGCTCCAAGCCAGGGTTGGATTTCATTCTCTCTGCTTTATCAAATATGGAGGTAATAGCATCAATCGAAAAGTTGAGTTCAAGACCCACACTTCTCCATTCTGAATGTGGTAATATGTCCCCAAACGCTGCAAGACTTTTGTCGGTTAGAATTGGATGCATCTCCGCGCCTACAAACATGGACATTGATTTAATGTGCATAAAGTGTGCATTGCAAGATCAATGTAGTAATTCAGTGGTGAAACGACTTTATACTGCCAGGAAAACGAATACGATTGAAAATTGGATGTGCCCTAAAAATTACAAACGTCACCAACGTTACTAGGCTGAAAACAGTCCCCGAAACATCAAACTGAGGTCCAAAACACAAATATGATACTCTTTTAAATACATCATCATCGAATAACTATTTTTATTTTATTTTAGCCACAATAAAACATGAGTGTTTACTTTCCCTTGCCTGGGGCTCTTTAACTTAGTTATTGAATATGTCAAAAGAAATTTACTTTGAGCAGACATTAAGGAGAACATATGATACTACCTGGAGAATGTCCTGGGGTACCATGGAAGGTTAGAGATGTTGCTCCAGAAGGCTCGCAGGAATAGGACCTACTCATTTGTCGGGGTTTCACAGAGGATGATTTCCTAGCAACGCTTCTTTTTGATTCCAATGGAAAGTATACTTTGTGATCGTCATGACCCCAGAAGTATCGAACGTTTCCATTTTTTCCTTTGGAAGTAAAGTGAATAATAACTTTGTTGGTTCTTGCCATTCGGTTGAAATAAAAAGCATTCGTTGTAAATGATTTGTCATGACGCTTAATGCCTCCACCCAGATGAACTTTAATCTTGGTTTTATCTTTGAGTTCGATGTCCCTTGATCTGCTGTGCTTGACTTCCGTCATGCCATCGGTTCTGTGAAGTTCGACAGCTCGGCCCACCTTGGTGAATTCAACGCAGTCAACTAGAAGGTAGTTGACACCCCGGTGTTGATCATAGTCAATGAAGGTGAGGAGGACACACAGATTCAGCTTCCCGATGGCGTGTTTGGCCGCTATGGATATCTCTTCAATCGGAATGTTTCTCTGTACAGCGACACAGGCATACCTAAGGCAAATGAAATACAAATCTTCATGATAATTTAGTCGTAAATACGTAAAGACAACTTTAACATATGATAAATTTTCGATTAGTGTGAAACATCTCAACATGAGTACGACATCCCTATTTGATAAAGTAAAGCTTAGGGTTGACAAAAACAACAATATCTTTCAATAAATATGAACCCGTGACGATCCGGGTTAGAATTTGATTTCAGCATCCCGTGTTTGTCGTAAGAGGCAACTAACGGGATCGGATGGTGAGCTTGGTTGATGCATGTCATTTGCGGAGATCGATGCTCAAAAACTAAATTGTCTGGGCCAGAACGCCGTCATATGGCTTGAGTATTGTTGAGTGCGGCGTTTAACTACGAACAAAGAAACGGGATTTCAGAGTACCTGCTGAATGAGGTGACCGGGGCTATGTAGGTATTGGCACCTCCTGTAACAGCATTTACAACTGTCACATCCTCCCCAACATCTTCACCCTCATCCTCATCATTGTTCCAGTGTAGAAACATAACATCGCAATCCCCCTTCTCAAACTCAGCATCCACAGGAAGGCGTATCTTAGCATCTGCGCGGAGCTCCACTGATGGGCTGACTGTGAGAATGTTAGTGAACCCAACAATGCAGCGGAACTCTTCATTCTTCTTCTTATATTCTTCAAACCGTTGTTGGTCGATGATGTCCGTCTGAACAAAAGTGTTAGTTACATCATTAACACTATCAAATTCTTTGAGAGGCTTGATAGCGGTGTAAGAACCTGGACAGAAACGTCGATCCTATTTGCAATAAAGAAGTTGTTCATCACTGTATCTTATCCTTACTTATTAATACCATTAAGTACAATGCACCATACACTCTGTGGAACCTTTATATACCCGCTTAACCAAATATCACTATGTAAATTTTCATTTTGAGAATTTACGTTTTTTTGTGATCCCTGCTATTGATATTATCTGATTTATCAATATAAAGTACAACTTTTCAATGAAGTATCTTTCATTAAGTATTGCGTCAATATTGTGGACTCAATTTTCGTGGTTAAATTTGCTTATCGTCTTAACAGTCAGGTTTGTTAATGTAACGTTATGATGGAATGTTTGATCCAAAATACACTTGCCACAATTATCAGCATGGTTTCTTCTTCAACAGCATGTTCAGGAAAGTCAATGGCAATTCTCTCGTCCTTCTCAGAGACAAACTTGTGACCTTTCGGCCCCACTGTGGCATATTCCGGTTTTAACTCCGCCGTCACACAAAACACGTCCATCTCTGTCAGTTTGCCATATACACAGCCGCCTTCCTGCAAGTGCGAATACCATAATATATAATGTGTAGAAACACTTCTTTCCCTGATCACTGATATATCAAAGATTATACTGTCATCATGTTCAACCGATAAGAACTAGATAAGCATGTCTAAAAGTTGGGGCGTCTTCACTTCTTCATTTGCGACAGTTCAGCAAATGTATCCGTAGTAATTCACATGAAAACATATAATACCACATTTATACATGGGGTCATGGGTGGCCCAGTCGTCTAAGGCGCCGCAATTCGCTGTGCAGAGTTGCGTCCCTTTGGCATGCCAGAAACCTATGATTGTGGGTTCGAATCCCGGTTCGCCCTGATTATGTTCCTAGGTTTGTCAGCACCATACCCATGCTCGTGGGTTTCACCGAAGTGGTAAACGTCTGAGACCTGCATCACTTCGGACTTTCCTCCAACATTAAGCTGACACGCCGTGACATAACTGAAATACTGTTAAAAGCGGCGTTAAAATATATCTCACTCACATTCATATATTACCCATGAGGGTGAACAAAAGTATCACTGAGGAAATACTGTTGTTTCAAGCTTATTGTTTATTGTTTTAATTAATAGCTACGTGTTGCCACATCAATATTAAGTCTCTTTTAATGTCCATTTGGAGATGACGTCATTCATTGTTTATAACGTCAGTTTTTATGTGTCATTCCAACAATAGGTTGGCATGGCCTTTGTCTCTTTATGTGATCTTAAACTGACATTTGTCTACATTATAGTACGGTAAAAAAAGACAATTGGTAACAGGGTACAGCATCGGGTATTATCGCATTTTGGAATGATAGGTTATCTGTTCGCCATGAATAAAAGTCCCACGTTGAAAAGCATACAGCTATTCCGAAATTTATTGTAACATTTAAATTATAGTGAGCTCGCAATGCTTGTATTTGTCAAAGCGAATCCAATATTTTTCTTGAAAGATTTATTGAGACAAGCGTCTGTGTTTTGAGCAACCTGTTCAATGGTTTTAGCCAAGCTTTGAAGAAGGACTTCACACATCGGAATACAATACATGTTTCAGGGCTATAGAATTGCAAACCGGGGCATACAAACCTTGTATTCTGCCGGTTCCAGGTGCCATTGTCCGCCAACCTTCATACAGTACGTAAACGTGTATAACACCTGGGGTGGAATGGATCGTTCTGGCATCTCCAGGGGAACAATCAGCTCCCCATCTGGAGGCAGAGTCTGGAGACTCTGGACAACCCTGTACACATCGGACACCAACAGCTGATCCTGGTGGAGTCCCAGCTGATCCAAGCACTCGTCGCGTTCCGCGGAGTGGAGAACCTTCACGTCAACGTTAGGGTCCTTTCTTTGTGTTGGGAGACCGAGGATAGTTTTCAAGCGTTCTTTGAACTGAGAGAACAAACCTTGCTTTTCCTCGGTCTTATCAATCAGGTCTAATTTCGTCACATCTCTGAAAAATAAAGAGAATGCAAGACAGTAGTCAGTGTGCTCATGGTTGATTTTTGTGTGCATGGTTGATCTTTGTTGATAGTGACATGTGTGTTCATAGTTGATATTTGTTGATAGAGATATTTTGTGCTCATGGTTGATATTTGTGTTAATGGTTGATATTTGTTAAGAGTGATATTTGTGTTCATGGTTGACATTTGTGTTCATGGTTGATATTTGTGCTCATGATTGATATTTGTTAATCGTGATATTTGTGTTCATGGTTGATATTTGTTGTTTTTTGTTTGTTTTTCGTTATATTTGTGTTCATGGTTGACATTTGTGTTCATGGTTGATATTTTATATTACTGATATTTGTGCTCATGGTTGATATCTGATAATAGTGATATTTGTGCTCATGGTTAATATTTGATACTAGTGATATTTCTGTTCATGGTTCATATTTGTTCTTAGTGATATTTGTGCTCATGGTTGATATTTGTTCTTAGTGGTATTTGTGCTCATGGTTGATATTTGTGCTCATGATTGATATTTGTTAATCGTGATATTTGTGTTCATGGTTGATCTTTGTTGTTGTTTTGCGATATTTGTGTTCATGGTTCATATTTGTTAATAGTGAATTTGTGTTCATGGTTGATATTTGTGTTCATGGTTGATATTTGATAATAGTGATATTTGTGCTCATGATTGATATTTGATAATAGTTATATTTGTGTTCATGGTTGATATTTGTTGTTAGTGATATTTGTGTTCATGGTTGATATTTGATAATAGTGATATTTGTGTTCATGGTTGATATTTGTTGTTAGTGATATTTGTGTTCATGGTTGATATTTGTTGTTAGTGATAATTGTGTTCATGGTTGATATTTGATAATAGTGATATTTGTGTTCATGGTTGATATTTGTTGTTAGTGATAATTGTGTTCATGGTTGATATTTGTTGTTAGTGATATTTGTGTTCATGGTTGATATTTGTTGTTAGTGATATTTGTGTTCATGGTTGATATTTGATAATAGTGATATTTGTGTTCATGGTTGATATTTGCTGTTAGTGATAATTGTGTTCATGGTTGATATTTGTTGTTAGTGATATTTGTGTTCATGGTTGATAGTTGTTGTTAGTGATATTTGTGCTCATGATTGATATTTGTTAATCGTGATATTTGTGTTCATGGTTGATATTTGTTAATCGTGAATTTGTGTTCATGGTTGATATTTGATAATAGTGATATTTGTGCTCATGGTTGATATTTGATAATAGTGATATTTGTGGTCATGGTTCATATTTGTTAATAGTGATATTTGTGCTCATGGTTGATATTTGTTCTTAGTAATTTTTATGCTCATGGTTGATATTTGATAATAGTGATATTCGTGGTCATGGTTGATATTTGTTAATAGTGATATTTGTGCTCATGGTTGATATTTGTTCTTAGTGATATTTGTGTTCATGGTTGATATTTGATAATAGTGATATTTGTGCTCATGGTTCATATTTGATTATAGTGATATTTGTGCTCATGGTTGATATTTGTTCTTAGTGATATTTGTGGTCATGGTGGATATTTGTTCTTAGTGATATTTGTGGTCATGGTTGATATTTGTTAATAGTGATATTTGTGCTCATGGTTGATATTTGTTAATAGTGATATTTGTGCTCATGGTTGATATTTGTTCTTAGTGATATTTGTGCTCATGGTTGACATTTGTTGTTAGTGATATTTGTGCTCATGATTGATATTTGTTAATGGTGATATTTGTGCTCATGGTTGATATTTGTTAATAGTGATATTTGTGCTCATGGTTGATATTTGTTCTTTGTGATATTTGTGCTCATGGTTGACATTTGTTCTTAGTGATATTTGTGCTCATGGTTGATATTTGTTGTTAGTGATATTTGTGTTCATGGTTGATATTTGTTGTTAGTGATATTTGTGCTCATGATTGATATTTGTTAATCGTGATATTTGTGTTCATGGTTGATATTTGTGTTGTTTTTTTAGGGGTTTCCTATTTGATAATTATGTTCATGGTTGATACTTGTTAATAGTGATATTTGTGTTCATGGTTGATGTTTGTGTTCATGGTTGATATTTGTTAATCGTGAATTTGTGTTCATGGTTGATATTTGATAAAAGTGATATTTGTGCTCATGGTTGATATTTGATAATAGTGATATTTGTGTTCATGGTTGATATTTGTTAATGGTGATATTTGTGCTCATTGTTGATATTTGTTCTTAGTGATATTTATGCTCATGGTTGATATTTGTTCTTAGTGATATTTGTGCTCATGGTTGATATTTGTTCTTAGTGATATTTGTGCTCATGGTTGATATTTGTTGTTAGTGATATTTGTGTTCATGGTTGATATTTGTTGTTAGTGATATTTGTGTTCATGGTTCATATTTGTGTTCATGGTTGATATTTGTTAATCGTGAATTTGTGTTCATGGTTGATATTTGATAATAGTGATATTTGTGTTCATGGTTGATATTTGTGTTCATGGTTGATATTTGTTAATCTTGAATTTGTGTTCATGGTTGATATTTGATAATAGTGATATTTGTGCTCATGGTTGATATTTGATAATAGTGATATTTGTGTTCATGGTTGATATTTGTTAATAGTGATATTTGTGTTCATGGTTGATGTTTGTGTTCATGGTTGATATTTGTTAATCGTGAATTTGTGTTCATGGTTGATATTTGATAAAAGTGATATTTGTGCTCATGGTTGATATTTGATAATAGTGATATTTGTGTTCATGGTTGATATTTGTTAATGGTCATATTTGTGCTCATTGTTGATATTTGTTCTTAGTGATATTTATGCTCATGGTTGATATTTGTTCTTAGTGATATTTGTGCTCATGGTTGATATTTGTTCTTAGTGATATTTGTGCTCATGGTTGATATTTGTTGTTAGTGATATTTGTGTTCATGGTTGATATTTGTTGTTAGTGATATTTGTGTTCATGGTTCATATTTGTGTTCATGGTTGATATTTGTTAATCGTGAATTTGTGTTCATGGTTGATATTTGATAATAGTGATATTTGTGTTCATGGTTGATATTTGTGTTCATGGTTGATATTTGTTAATCTTGAATTTGTGTTCATGGTTGATATTTGATAATAGTGATATTTGTGCTCATGGTTGATATTTGATAATAGTGATATTTGTGTTCATGGTTGATATTTGTTAATAGTGATATTTGTGCTCATGGTTGATATTTGTTCTTAGTGATATTTGTGTTCATGGTTGATATTTGATAATAGTGATATTTGTGTTCATGGTTGATATTTGTGTTCATGGTTCATATTTGTTAATCGTGAATTTGTGTTCATGGTTGATATTTGTTCTTAGTGATATTTATGCTCATGGTTGATATTTGTTCTTAGTGATATTTGTGCTCATGGTTGATCTTTGTTCTTAGTGATATTTGTGTTCATGGTTGATATTTGTTGGTAGTGATATTTGTGTTCATGGTTCATATTTGTGTTCATGGTTGATATTTGTTAATCGTGAATTTGTGTTCATGGTTGATATTTGATAATAGTGATATTTGTGCTCATGGTTGATATTTGTTAATAGTGATATTTGTGCTCATGGTTGATATTTGTTCTTAGTGATATTTATGCTCATGGTTGATATTTGTTCTTATTGATATTTGTGCTCATGGTTGATATTTGTTTTTAGTGATATTTGTGCTCATGGTTGATATTTGTTGTTAGTGATATTTGTGTTCATGATTGATATTTGTTGTTAGTGATATTTGTGTTCATGGTTGATATTTGTTAATCGTGATATTTGTGCTCATGATTGATATTTGTTAATCGTGAATTTGTGTTCATGGTTGATATTTGATAATAGTGATATTTGTGCTCATGGTTGATATTTGATAATAGTGATATTTGTGGTCATGGTTGATATTTGTTTTGTTTTTTTAGGGGTTTCTTATTTGATAATTATGTTCATGGTTGATATTTGTTAATAGTGATTTTTGTGTTCATGGTTGATATTTGTTGTTAGTGATATTTGTGCTCATGGTTGATATTTGTTCTTAGTGATATTTGTGGTCATGGTTGATATTTGTTAATAGTGATATTTGTGCTCATGGTTGATATTTGTTCTTAGTGATATTTGTGCTCATGGTTGATATTTGTTCTTAGTGATATTTGTGCTCATGGTTGATATTTGTTCTTAGTGATATTTGTGCTCATGGTTGATATTTGATATTTAACTAAACCTGGTTCTTTACTGAGATTACTCAAGAAAATCAACAATTCCTTTGTGTTTTTGAAAATCCAAATGGTATTTATTCAACGCCAGATTATCTGCCGAAACAGATTCCATTGGTCGTAAAAGGCAAAATAGTGAACATGATTTGAATGGATCAATGAAAATCAGTGAAATAAAGGAAGTCCTTACCATATTTATTATTATACAGGGATGTGCACATTTGCAGGACCTAGCTATATACCTCTTTACGTACGGATGTGTATGGAGTACATAAGAGGAATGGACATGTCTTCGGGTTTTAGAGTCAAGTCAAAAGTCAAAAGTTAATAGTACAATAGTACAAGTAATGCGCAGTTTTAGCAGATTTCTCACTGGCCTTATATGTGGCATTATTTGATATGTCAGTGATACCAGTTTTCTTTACCAAACAATTAATGTAGTGATGTTTACATATTAGATGGATGTAGTCCAATTTTGTTTTCTCTTTTTCAGTTGTGCACTCTGAAAAACATTCAACAAGTTCATCAATCTTCTTTCTTGGCCCATCTTTTGGTATATGCTTCGACCGTATCTATAAGGATGTTAAAGTTCTAAATTGGTAGCAGGTTCTTCACGATATGTTGGGCCATAATCAGTTAACTGACAAAGGTGGGCATATTACTTACTCTTCATTTGACATGGTAGGGGCTTCTGGAACAGGCTGGATGTTCTGGAACCAGGCTAGATCTTCTGGAACCAGGCTAGATCTTCTGGAACCAGGCTGGATCTTCTAGAACCAGGCTAGATCTTCTGGAATCAGGCTAGATCTTCTAGAATCAGGCAAGATCTTCTAGAATCAGGCTAGATCTTCTGGAATCAGGCTGGATCTCCTGGAATCAGGCTGGGTCTTCTTCGGGCACAAGCGAGATTCTGTCAAAGAGACCAAAGATAAATATTTTGTCAACATAACAAGCACGTTATCAGTGTGATAATAATGATGTCAACACGATATGCAAATTATCATCAGGATAATGCATTAACGTCTGTCACCTGTCATGAGCTTTGAGGAAAAGACCTGTGGTTGAGTGAGTGAGTGAGTTAGTGAGTGAGTGAGTTGGGATTAACGCTGCTTTTAACAGTATTCCAGTCATATCACGGCGTGTCAGCTTAATGTGGAAGGCAAGCCCGAAGTGACGGTTACCTCTTCGGTGAAACTCACGAGCTCGGGGGTGGTACTGACAAACCTAGAATCATAATCGGGGCGAACTGGGATTCGAACCCAGAATCATAGGTTTCTGGCGTGCCTAAGGGACGCAACTTTGCACATCGAATCGCGGCGCCTTAGACGACTGGGCCACCCGTGCCCCCTTGTGGTTGAGTGAGTGGTTGAGTGGTTGAGTGCGTGCGTGCTGTGTGAGTGAGTGAGTGAGTGAGTGAGTGAGTGAGTGAGCATTTTTTCAGCTATATCATGCCAGATTCCGGTCAAGCCATACTCTGAATACATGAGCAACGAACCATCTCATAAGTATGATGACACACAATCAGCCAAGTCACCAAACTCAAGCACAAGTGTCAAGCGAACGCTTTAACCACTCAGCTGACAAGAACAACCCCTTCATTAATGTAGGCCTCGGCGACGACTTGGGTGTCAAATCAACTGTTTGAAATGTTCATTGTCATTTGAAACCTCTAACACCAATAAGAATCGAGTATTATCATGGTAGAATTCCTATTCCTATTTCTGACAAAAGAATAAATAAACCAATAAGTCTATAGGTCAATAAGTCAATGAAAAACGGAGCCATAAATCCGAGAGGCAATACTCACGATGCACCGTAAACGTTAATGAACAGGGCCCCGTTGCACAAAGTAATCATAGCACTGAGGTGATCGTAACTCCCATACTTTAACATAGGCTTACGACAGTCGTAGCTTTAAGATCGTTTTGTGCAACGGGGCCAAGGCGCACTATCCTATCGATACTGTACAGCATAAAACAGCAGCGAAACTTACCATCGGTGTCCTCAAAGCACCTGCTCGAGTATAAAACTATGACGAAATAATCCTCACGTAACGGATTGTCACAATCAACATGTATCTGATGCAAGTCCATTATAAATGCAGTCAATATACAGCAAATATAGGTATCATCATTTCACAGCAATTACTTACTTACGAGGCTTGAAGATAAGGAAGAAATGTTGAAATCCTCAAGCGACCAATTGTTACGTATGTTCCAAATGTCTTATACAGCTCTCCCTTATTTCGAACCCATGCTAACATACATTACCCAGTTGTTATACAGCCTATTTTAAAGACCAAGATAACATATTTGATCAGTGGTTACTTCAGTAGGTTGAGTTGTACGTCCTCTTTCGTTACTGGGTGATTAACAAGTGGTATTGTCAGAAAACCCCAATGCGTGATAGGTTGTGTGTGTAAATTACTTTTTGATACTGGGATTTGAGGTCTTACGCCATTGTGTCTCTTGTCAACTTGTTACGCTGATTTACCCAGTGTGTCATTTAACTTCTCTAGCTGACACATTGTGTCCCGTAAAAGCAAGTATCCTTTAACACTAAATGTATCTGTACAAATAACAGGGCTGGTATCGGACTCCCCGTATCTTCCCAATGGAAACGTGTCGTGTCTGGTAAGCTCTTTTGTATCTTGCCACAAATTGATATCTGGAAAATTGGCTCTATATCCAAATGACGTCCTTTTGAATGTCGTCATAATCTCATGACGTCATGTTGTCATAACTGCACTCACGTTGTACTACTTATTCAAATGAAAACAAGAATGTGTTTCTTTTATTTAGGAGATGTACATCATGTGTGATACGATTTGCGGCTCTTTATTGAGTATTTGAGTATAATAAGTTAATAACGCCGTCTTTCCCATATGGAATTTCCGGATATACGTGTATACATGATGCATTTACATAGAAATATAATGTCTCATAAATGACATACACGTTTCATTCGGAAATTGCAATTCTAGATCTAGATATATGTAAATTCCATGTAAAATCACCTGCTGTCTGATGAACAGGTAGAAAAGGGCCGCACAAAGAGAACTAATCAGGCCCTTGACCATGGATGTAAACTAAATAAAATAGACGTGTATTGACCTACTGTCTTGTAGGGCTTAAATTGAATAGATGAGCATTTTGAAGATTTATGCAGGGCAAAAGAAAGTATACACCCATGCTTGTTTGTGGCTAAAATTGAAACAAACAAGTAATGGTTATTCGATGGTGATGTTTTTTGGTATCATAGTTATAACATACTGGTATTTTATGAATTTATTTAAATTAATATTAAATCAAATTAACTTTTAATTAAATTGTCCCGGGATTTATGTTTTTATGCTTCAAACTGTTGAAAACGAAAACAAATTGCTTGCCATAAAAATGCATTGTTGCAAGAGGCTTTTTGAAAAATGAAAATATTTAGGCTTATAGTTTTAATGTAAAAACAATATTTATTTATTATCATCTGTAGATGACAAAAATATCTAGTCTCTGCACCTAAAGTGATTCTGCTCTGTGTTTACGTTTTGGACATGTTATATTCACACATTTTCTCTCATTATAGGACACACAGACATATCGTAATTTTGGAGGTAACTCATTCAAAAATATTCGTTGGTAATAAATATAATACAGAACCCGTTCCCAGTTCGTATTAAGCTTATATCAAACGTAAAGTAAGGCTAGCGTTACGTATCATAATAACAGCATGTTAAAAGAGCATTCCATTTCATATCAAGTACGCGTCCCTCGTGGAATAATGCTTACCTGATCCAAGGTGAGGTGAAATTTGATTTAACGTCGCGTCCAAGATTATTGCACTTATATAGCGACGTGCATGCACGTGTATGTGTGTGTGTGGCTGCTTGTACTAGTCCAGACTGATGCCGATTTATAGTGCTAGCTCACTGAGATACCATGCCGCAGTTTAACATGAATACCCCACTCAGACACAGTATACTGGCTCCGAGCCGACCAGTCCTTGTTTTAGCCCCTTAATGCCGAGCGCCAGACAGGGTAACAACAAGTACAATCTTTTAACGTCTTTTTGTATGACGCGGCCCGGGATCGAACCCTGGACCTTCCGCTCTCCGGGCGGACGCTCTACCACAAGACCACGGAGGCGGTCACCTGATCCAAGAATGTATGCTGATGATGACAGAGTAAAGTAGCTGTTATTGCTGATAGTATATTTATTTAGATATAACAAAGTGAGCTGCAGTGTCGAATAGGGCTGCAACAGTTCACCAATACTTCGATTCGGTTCGATGCTCGATTATTTCCATTCGATTCGATTATTTTCGATTCGATTCATTAGTCTAATAATAAACAATGGTTCATGTATAATATGCATAAATAAGTAACAAAACATGTATTTACTTTAACCTTTTTTTTGAACAGTGCAACACTGTGCACCAACAGGACAAACTCTTCACCTCAGACTGTGAGGTCAATCAGGTCATCAGGGATGATCATGTTTTTGGATAAAAACACAAGCATGTCCACATTGTCACTACTGAGGGAAGCCCTCTGAGCAGTCACAACATCCCCGGCTGTTGAAAAGGCCCTCTCACTAGCCACACTTGTGGCAGGTGTGCCAAGGCACTGTTTGGCATATTTTGACAACAAGGGATACTTTCCCTCTCTCACCCTCCACCAACTCAGTGGGTCAGACTCTAGGCTGGGCACCTCATGAACCGAATCGAAATCTGGACATTGTAGATCGAAGATCGAATCGACACGACAAATACCGGTTCTCGGTGCACCGAACCGAACCGTTGCAACCCTAGTGTCGAAGCGTATTTTCGTTCACGGAATGAAGATTACACACAATTGATATTTACAGCCGTATTTTATTTGCCGGGCTAGCTGAGAGACGGTTCAGGCAATACTATGTCACCGTTAAGGAGGGATTCGCGAGTGCAGCTGCTATAGCTCTCGACCCAGTTCACAACATACTGTCGCTCGTGATCATGACAAGCATGCGTGATAGTATCTATGTGTGTGTAACATACCCTTCCACAGCACGCAAGGTGTTCATATATTCCTGAGGTTAATTACGATCTGTGATATGTTGTAAAACACATCTTCATTTGGCGGTCTGGCAGCCCAGTGGAGGAAGCGTTCGTTTTTCCCGCCGAAGGCCCGGGTTCGAGTCCCCACATGAGGGGTATATGTGAAACCCAAGAATGGTGTCTCCCGCCGTCATATTGGTGAAACGTTGCTAAATGCGTAAAACACAACGCATTCACTCTTGTTCATATATTAAAACGAAAACATTTTGAGCAGATCATGTACATGAAATAATGTATAAATCATGTATGCATGTAGCCAAGGAAAACGTTGTCGTGAATAGCTGAAAAAAGAAGAAGAAAAACACGCCACATTTCCATAATCATGAGAAAACTGAGCTAAAAGCCGAGTCCATTGTACGATTCCGACTATATCATGAGTATGTGTTGACGAAACACAATCCAATAGCGAAAAGGTAGTCACAAACACATGCAAAGGCAAGTCAAATTTTACATAAGTAACACGGGAACATTTGTTACAAGTTAATACAGGGAATTGTATCGGACATTTGGGTTTACTGATGCGTCAAACTTGGAAATGTCATCCCATGTCCACAATACACCTTTTTGAAAACTTTCCCGAGGCCTCGAATGTTGTAATCTTGATCAAACAATTTTCGCGGAAGGGGTAAGCATGACCTGCTCTACCATTAGCACTAACCACTGACACACTTTTCATAAAAAAAGTAAGTGTTTGTTTTTTGCCTTACTCCGGACCCAGCAACTTAAATCATTACCAGTTTTCTGATTTACACCGGGTATCAGATAGGTGTCAGTTACTGTAGTTTTATCCCAGGTATAAATATAGGAAGGAAATTATGTACTGCCAGGTCCTGATTAACGTCCGTCAAAAATTAAATTTTTTTGAGACCCAAGTCATCACTATATTTACCGGTTTTCTCTTATGTCCTTACGTGTGAATAAATTACACATGTGCAATAAGTATACATGTGAGTATTTTGGTCATGTCAATGTTGCAAAAACACACCTGAGTAAATTTGCATACAGTGAGTGAGAGAGTGAGTGAGTGAGTGAGTGAGTTGTGTTTAACGCCGCTTTTAACAGTATTCCAGTTATGTCACGGCGTGTCAGCTTAATGTTGGAGGAAAGCCCGAAGAAATGCAGGTCCCAGACGTTTACCTCTTCGGTGAAACTCACGAGCACGGGTATGGTGCTGACAAACCTAGAATCATAATCGGAGAGAACTGGGATTCGAACCCACAATCATAGGTTTCTGGTGTGCCAAAGGGACACAACTCTGCACATCGAATAGCGGCGCCTTAGACGACTGGACCAACGGTGCCCCCTTGCATACAGTGTTGTTGGGCCGGGTGCACAAGTATTTTTAGAGTCTCCTGTTGGTTTACACCTTTGTCTAGCTCTGAACAAAAAAGCTCAAATGTAGGTTGGTGATACCTAAGTTCTCTTTCCATTCGGTGAATGTGCCCACGACTAGTCGATGTAACGAATCAGATGTCCGTCATTTTTCCAGATATTCATCTCCCGTATTAGGCCACATACGAGGCCAAAAACAGAGTGTGTTAGGGAACTTTTTTCTATGTACACAATCATACCATGTTCAGATAATATCATATTCACAGCTTTTTTTCAACAAAACCCAGCCCTTCTTTTTGCATCGACGCATACAAGAGGATACTGTGCAAATCTATAATGGGGATTTATCTCCGAAGAAAGGAAAATGTGTGCTTGACTTTGCCAAGTCCATGACCAACACAGCCTTAAAGTGTTTGCCAGACATACTTGGCAAACTCTAAGGTCCGCACAGTTATTGAAGATCAACTGGAAAGATGAAAGAAGTTGATTTGGACCTAACAACTCCAGTTGAAGCCCTTCTTGATGGTAAATCACAGATGTGGTCCTCAATCTGTGGTCTGGACAAGGGGCCATCTTCAGACACGCCACTATCGAAGGAGTCCTGGGACATCTTTCGTGTGACCTCAAATGTCTGTGAACTACTGGCACCAGTTTCATCTTGACCAACTTCCTCAGCGGTGCTATCGTCAGTACAGACACTGTCCTCTCTGGGTTGATATCGACCATCAAAATCAGATCGTCGTATCTCTCTGTTCTCTCTTCGGACATTCGTGACAACTTCGGCGATGTCGACCCTTCCAACCTCCTCCAAGGCAGATGTCAATTCATTTAGGAGTTGTTCTTCGGATTTTGTACCATTCTTTTGGAACCAATCTTTCAGGATTAGAAAACCTGGTGTACATATATTTTTGTGGCCATCTAGTAGAGCTAGCATGCCGTCATGGTTTAGACTGAGTTGAAGCCCAATGCCATGCCATTCGCTCATGGGAAGGCTCTTGCCGAGGGCATCCATGCTCTTCTCCGTCAAAACCTTTGATGCTGAAAAAAATGGAACATCAGCGAACTGAGTATCATTAATGGGTACATCAACGTACATGTAAAGGACAGAGACCGTTTTCATCATCATAATAATAATCATAATCATAATTATAATGATAACAAAGCGACAAAACCCTTTCCATATCCAATAGAAATCTCTGCATAAAGCAGAGTCAGTTGTACAAGCCCGACAATATCATAAGCATGTGAGCATATCAAATAGTAATCATACCAGGTTCTTACAAAAAGGTGAGCGTATCCTGCCCCACCTATTTTTTTATTTTGATCCCAGAAAATACATTGTCCCGGGAAGTGCTTCTAAACTAATTTTGCTTCAAACTCTTGAAAAATATTAAGTCAAGATTTAATTAAAAACATATCTGGTTTTTTGCACATGTTGCTGAAAACAATCTTGTCTCCGATACGAAATCCGAGCCATACCCCAAACCATTAACCCCTCACAGAATATCACATGGTTGGTCCCTTATCTCCTAGTTCGATCACAGGTACTTGCTGTGCACAGAATAATACATGTCCTTTAAAACGTATAAATGTGATGTCAACTCTTTGTTTGAAACGACCCGTGAAGACCCGGGGTAGAATAGGTCTTCAGCAGCCCATGCTTGTCGTAAAAGGCGACTATGCTTGTCGTAAGAGGCGACTAACGGGATCGGGTGGTCAGGCTCGCTGACTTGGTTGATGCATGTCATCGGTCCAAATTGCGTGGATCGATGCTCATGATATTAATTACTGGATTGTCTGGTCCACACTCGATTATTTACAGACCGCCATCATATAGCTGGAATATTGCTGATTTCGGGGTTAAACAACAAACCAACCAACCAACTTTGTTTGACACATGGTAAGCATTACCTCTTCCATGGACAGCCTTGCCTCTTGGTTGCCTGACTGGGGTCCTTCTAACCACAGTAGGATCACTACTACAGAAGCGTTCAAGAGTTTTCTTGTTAACCCGAAAATACACTCTATGATCATAACCACCCCAAGAAAACCGGATGTTCACTCCGCCCATGTCATCGATTTGGAACGGAATAGTCACGTGGTTGTTCTGAGATGTGCAATACTGAAAGACATATATGTTGTTCCGTTTGCTATTAACAACCGAGAGATCGTGATCAATCGAAATCTTTGCTTTGTTCTTGAGTTGAATGTCCCTTGACCGACTGTGCTTGACCTCCACCATTCCCCCAGCCTCGTGAACGCCTACAGCGCCGTCGAGCCGCGTGACATCCACACAGTCCACCAACAGACGGTACAGTTTCTCGTCGGGTTCGTAGTTGATGAAGGTGATGATGTTGCAGATGTCGATGTCCCCCCTCAGACGCAAAGCTGCTTCGCTTATTGCGTCGGTTGATGCTGAACGCGAAACTCGACCTGTAGCGAAGCTGAAAACAAGACGACCATTAATCGAAACAGTTTGGCCAGTGGTAATATGGGATAGCTAGCCATATCCAGTAGAACAAACTAAAGCATCTTTTGAATGACAAATGTAAAGTTAAACCTTAATAGAGCATCTTTAATTTGTCTTGTCACTCTACATATTTATTTATTTATTTATTTATTTATTTATTTATTTATTTATTTATTTATTTATTTATTTATTTATTTATTTATTTATTTATTTATTTATTTATTTATTTATTTATTTATTTATAGGAACTTTAGAAAGTTGATATTGGCAACCCACGCCACAGGTACAATAATGCTGGAAATTAGTGTATTATATGATGTTTCTTTAAAACTATGTCCATAAAACAGTAAAACAGTCAACTCATATCTTCATATAGTCTTTAATACTGTGCTAGACCGCCTCCGTGGTCTAGTGGTAGAGCGTCCGCCCGGAGAAGGGAAGGTCAGGAGGTCGATCCCCGACCGCGTCATACCAAAAGACGTTAAAAGATGGTACTTGTTGTAACCCTGTCTGGCGCTCGGCATTAATTATAAGGGGCTAGAACAAGGACTGGTCGGCTCGGAGTCAGTATACTGTGTCTGAGTGGGGTATTCATGTTAAACTGCGGCATGGTATCTCATTGAGCTAGCACTATAAATAGGCATCAGACTGGACTAGTGCAAGCGCGCACGCACACGCACACGCACACGCACATGCACACGCACACGCACACACACACGTCGCTATATAAGTGCAATAATCTTGGACGCGACGTTAAACTTCATTTCACCTCACCTCACCACCTAATACTGTCCTACCCATACCTGTACGTTCTCTCAAATAAAGGTGAATGAATTGACATCTTACCTGCAAAAGTTCATAACGTCAGTCGTATAGCAACGGTTGTCCACAGATATACAGTCCTCAATAACGTCGACAACTGTGTCGCCGTCCATGTTGGAATGATAATGAAGGAAAACCACTTTGCTGTCGTCTGTGTCGTCAGGCTCGTCTATGTCGAGAGGCAAAGATAGTTGGGCAGGAAGCTGCAGCTGGGTGCTGACTGTCACAGTTAAGATGTTTGTTGCTCCGATGATGCAGTCTCCGAGCTGGCGTGCTTTGTACTCCTGTAGCCTCTTTTGGTCAAATAACTCTGCCTGGAGATATAAGGCATAATAACAGGCATTTGTCATTTATGTCAATAATGGTTATTAATAATCAAACAATTCTAGGTATCCGTGGGAACGTCCAATTGATATTGGTTGGGGTTGGAACTGGAATTTAACATCGAGATTAGAAATTCGTTCAGCTACAGCAATAATACCAGATATGTTTTTAATATAAAACATCGTCACGCCGAAGACCCGGGTTCGATTCCCGACATAGGTACAATGTGTGAAGCCCATTTCTGGTGTCCCCCGCCGTGATATTGCTGGAATATTGCTAAAAGCGGCGTAAAACCATACTCACTCACTCATTAATATAAAACAATGCTTTTTTGTACGGAAGCCTGTTTGGACACTTGTTTCCTTATTTTCTTCCCGGAATCGCGAGATCTTTGTTGAAATTAAAATCTTAAATTTTCAACTTGTTATCTTGTAATTTCAAGATCGTTATCTTGAATTTCAGCACAGCATCTTGAAATTTCAAGAGAAAACTTGAATGGCCCGAAAAGGCTTCCTTAATTTTGTGGCAGGCAATTTCTTTTTTTTCAACAGACTGAAGCATAGTAATATTGTTCAAGCATTTCTGGGACAAATTATTTATTTCAATAAAATTCCAATGTCATGTACATGTGCATGCGTTAATTTCAATTGGTATCACTCATGATTCTTTTTAAAAAAGGATATTCGAGCGGTGAGGTAGCCAAATGTTTAAAGCATTCGCAGGGGCGATCGGGTAGCCTAGTGGTTAAAGCGTTCGCTCGTCAGGCCGAAGACCGGGTTCGATTCCCGACATGGGTACATTGTGTGAAGCCAATTTCTGGTGTCCCCCGCCTGTGATATTGCTGGAATATTGCTAAAAGCAGAATAAAACTATACTCACTCACTCACTTAAAGCATTCGCTCGTCGAAGACCCAGGTTCCAATCCCCGACATGGGTACAATGGATCAAGCCCACTTGTGGTGTCCCCCGCCATAATATTTCTGGCATATTTAAAAGTGATGTAAAACTCAATCACTCGCTCAAAAAACATTCACACGTTAACTCAAACAACCTAACATAAGTTAGTTACATTCAACGTCGATTTTCAAAGGATATTTTTATATACGGTGGCTGAAATAAATAGATACCTGGAAATGAAATTCAGTGTTCTCTTTTACAGCATTTTCTTGGAACACCAGTTGAATTCGTTCATCTTTTTGGGATACAAATGTACTCCCGAAAGGCGAAACTGTGTGTACTTCCACAATCACTTCAGCCACAGCACAGAATATGTCCATTGGCTCCAAACGACCGCGTATCACACCATCCTGAAATAAAGAGTGTTATGTTTCACGAGAGTCACTCTTAATACATGTTCTACAAGTCTTGCAGTCCCTAAATTCTTCTATTTGGTCAGTTTGAGGTTTAAAGCTGCGGTCGGGTAGCCTAGTGGTTAAAGTGTTCGCTCGTCACGCCGAAGACCCGGGTTCGATTCCCGACATGGGTACAATGTGTGAAGCCCATTTCTGGTGTCCCCCGCCTGTGATATTGCTGGAATATTGCTAAAAGCGGCGTAAAACCATATTCACTCACTCACTCAGTTTGAGGTTTAAGATCACACCATAATACACAAAGAAATAAATTCGAAATAATCAGAATATATGTAACTATTTGAAAGTCGGAACTGTACAGGGCACTCTGCTGTTTGTAGATATTTCTGATAAAAATGGATAGGGTTGTGCCGCTTTTATACAAATTGGTCGGTATAAAAGCAAAGTAGATAAAACGTTGGCTCTTCAGACCAAAAATCTTTGCTCAAATCCACACATGGATATAACGTTCGATGACCATTCTTGCTGACTAGCACTATGATGGGACTAGAAACTTTCTAAAAGCAACACTTAGTCATACTCATTCACTCACAACCCCACATACACCCTATCTAACAAATGTAACTGATTTCATGAGAAGTCGTCAAGAGGACCATTTTCACCACACTCCAGCCTAAACCCAAACCGACCAGACCAGAATACGGCCACATCAGAATCACCCTACACTACATTGGCAAGACTGTTCCTCAGATTTACTTAAGCACCAAGCAGGCATCAAACAAGCAACATCCCCCCCCCCCCCCCCCCCCCCCTCCCCCTTCCCTGGTGGTGGGTTCGATCCCCGGCCGCGTCATACCAAAAGACGTTAACACATGGTACTTGTTGTTACCCTGTCTGGCGCTCGGCATTAAGGGGCTAAAACAAGGACGGGTCGGCACGGGGCCAGTATACTGTGTCTGAGTGGGGTATTCATGTTAAACTGCGGCATGGTATCTCATTGAGCTAGCACTATAAATCGGCATCAGTCTTGACTAGTACAAGCACGCACGCACGCACGCACACACACATACACACACAGTCGCCACCACCAAAGGAAATGAGCCATCTATAAGATTGTCACTGTGGTGTCTTTGCGGAAATCAGATTGGTGGACTCTCCCGCCCAGAAGATACCCGCTTCAAAGAACATGAGACTTACAATAGCCAAAGCAGACAGCAAATCAGCCCTCTCAGACCACCAGCAAAAAATTTATCGCCATCAAATTCAGTTTGACCATGTCCAAACCCCCGCAACCAAGCAACCAATGTTGTTAGTATTAATCTGTTGCTAATCACAACATATCATGAACATATCCTTCTCGTCACTTGGTTGTGGTCACTCCAGCTTGATGACGGCGTAAGAATGAAAATCGAAACGTCGCTATATGCAATAAACCAGAAGTTGTTATGAATAAAGCTGTACGTTTTGTTACTTTCTCATAAACTTCTAGAATGCCAACCAACAAGTTATTGAAATTAAATGTTATATCATTGCATGTATTCTTACTACCTTGCAACACGCTGGTATTGCCTGCCATTTGGTTCGACTCTTGATCCAAAAGAAGAAGTTGTAGTGATCTGGTTCGGAAATGTCTGTCACTAAGGGGACGATCAAGGCTCCCTCTGGGTCCAGCTCCTTTGTAATCCTGGTGATCCTGAACAGGCTGGAGGCAACATGTTGATCACACTTCAGCGACATTTCGTCTGTAAAATGGACCCTTTTCTCTTCATCGTGAATCACTTCAACGTCAATATCCGGACTTTGTATCCCTAAGGACAAGCCAAATACTTTCCTGACGTCGTCTACCATTTCATGAAGAAAACTCTTCCTCCTAGGTGGCGCTACGCTCTCTGTCATGTCAATCGTGTGAATTCTGCTCCCCCTGTAATGAGATACAAAAAGCATTACGAACCATCTCATTTTGTGTGTGGGTGGTGGGTGCTAGCGGTAGGGCAGGACATGCTTACCCTTTTTTCAATCACCTGATATCATCACTGATTTTCAGTGATCCATTTATATAATATTTACCGCTATATTGCCTTTTACTTCCAATATTTTATATTCTTAAACGAAAAGTATAAAATCAAAGAAAAAGCAAATACTTACTGTGCAGTTTCACGAAGGGGCATTTTTGACTTCGACATTGGTATAGATTTTACAACTGCTTAACGCTGCTCTTCACAGCAATATATGAGACATTATGTTGTAACGGCCTCTTTGTGCAATGCAGGACCAACCACACGCCACGTAAGTTAAACCTATTCGGAACTATCTGCCATGTCAATCTACATATCTGCGCATATCACCACCTAACGGTTGGCATACACTGCAGCGGTGGGGGTAATGAGTATGACATACACATCTACAACCAGATGTATGTTGATAAGTGCTCCAAAGCTTTAAAGGCTTTGATAGGTAAGAAGTATTAATGAACTGAGTTTCCGATTCAGCTGAAATAGCCATTAGGTGTGTTTGTTTGTTGGTTTGTTGTTTAATGCCACACTCAGCAATATTCAAGCAATATGACGGCGGTCTGTTCATAATCGAGTCTGGACCAGACAATCCAGTGAAGATCCGGGCGACTATGCTTGTCGTAAGAGGCGACTAACGGGATCGAGTGGTCAGGCTCGCAGACTTGGCTGATGCATGTCATCGTATCCCAATTGCGTGGATCGATGCTCATGATATCAATCACAGGACTGTCTGGTCCAGACTTGATTATTTACAGACCGACGTCATATAGCTGGAATATTACTGAGTGCGGCGTTAAACAACAAACAAACAAACAAAACAAACAGCCGTGGCGATGCAAGGACATAGACCTATTTGGCGTAAAAGGATCACAGCCGTGACAATTATGTGACGACCAACGAAAACCAGCGATGACATCAGGTGCAGCGAAAAGGATAAGCAAGACTCGCCGAACCCACACCCACACAATTTGCATAAAAAATTTGTTGCCTGGTGCCACACAGCAGTCCTCCTGCCAATTGACGGCGGCTTGTACAGAAAAGTAATATATTATTACAATTTAAGTTCACTCAACACTGATTCCGAGTACTGAGTCTTTAAGAAGGTGATTCCCCTAAAAAGTCCACGGACCCATACTGAGAAACATGCCTCGAACTTAACAGTAACTTGAGACTCCAACTGCACAGAGGGGAGATAAGGCTGTTTGTCTAACGCAAGGAGAAGAATCTTAGATTCTGTGATTGTATACCCATTATATTTAACACATGATCCAGGTTTGCGGTCATTGAATCGTTAAAATGATGGACACACATGTGAATAGATGTGTTGATAAGCCATGACATAATTACATACAGTAGACTACGGTTAAAACGAACACGCTTATAACGAACTGACGGATATTACGAACTTACTTTTTGGTCGCGACTATTTGCTGTAGTTATGCTGTATATATGCTTATAACGAACTACGGTTATATCGAAAATACAATTAGTAGTCCCTTTGAGTTCGTTATAACCGTAGTTTACTGTACTTGCTGTCATGCGTATTCTCATGTAACGTTGCGTATTCTCGTGTAACCTCGTTGGAGATTCATCAGCGTTAATCAGTAGATACTAGTATATATCCCTTCTAATGTAATGCCAAATTATCGTTGTATTTAAAACACATTTTATGTGCAGTGCATCCCCAAAAAAGCGACGAAAACATTTCCATAATCATAAGAAATCTCTACTAAAACCAGAGTACATTGTACGATTCCTACTATATCGTAATTCATAAGCAGGTGTTTATAGATCATTATCAAATAGTGAGTGAGTGAGTGAGTGAGTATGGTTTTACGCCGCTTTTAGCAATATTCCAGCAACATCACGGCGGGGGACACCAGAAATGGGCTTCAAACATTGTACCCAAGTCGGGAATCGAACCCGGGTCTTCAGCGTGACTAGCGAACGCTTTAACCACTAGGCTACCCGACCGCCCCTATCAAATAGTGATAACACCAGGTGTTGATGCATTCATATTTGAATCCATATTTTGCAATGCATATTTACAAGTCACGTTATTTATATATTCAAGTCATGATATATGATATACGACCGCTGTTACATGTCTAAGAACACGAGTTTGAACTGTATTTTCTTGACAAGAGAGTTCTCTTAGATGTTTGAAACACTGCCAGAGATGGCAAAAACAGGACCCTTTTGACGCAAGTGTGAAATTTTAGCGACACAACCCTTCCATAATCAAAGGAAATCTCTGCTAAAAGCAGGGTCGATTGTATGATTCCGACTGTAACATGAGCATGCGTTTATAACCGCTATTTAATAGTGATGACACCAGGTGTTTAAGCTAAGCCAAACTAATTTAAAGTAGACGAATACCATGCAGATGTTCTATTTGAAAGTAAAATACCCATTGGATAGTTGCAGACAAGCTAACTACAAAACATCAATAATAAAATTTCCAATCGGCGGCTGAAAGTGTCATCTTCAGTGCACAGTTGTGAATGCAGGGATTTAAGTTTGACCTTAAGCTACAGAGTCGGCTCTGTCCGTTTCATCATTTTCATATGACCGAAGTCTGATACTAAACTAAAGGGCGGAGCAGGAGAAGAAGAAAAGTGATCCAAATCTCGTCTTGGTATTGGACGGAAAGGAAGTAGAGCTGTATGAATTATTTCTACAATGTCATTACGCTTGAGCTCAGAATTAGCAGCTTTCAGGTCACGAATAATCTTTTCACTATCTTAAGCTTTATCCCCCGCTTCCCTTCACTCAAGGGGGCGGTCGGGTAGCCTAGTGGTTAAAGCGTTCGCTCATCACGCCGAAGACCCGGGTTCGATTCCCGACATGGGTACAATGTGTGAAGCCCATTTCTGGTGTCCCCCGCCTTGATATTGCTGGAATATTGCTAAAAGCGGCGTAAAACCAAACTCACTCACTCACTCACTCCATTGACTCAAAAGTTCGAAGGCACGGTTGGATTATATTTGCTCAACTTTGGCAAAGATAGTTGTGATGGCATCACTGCGACATCTAAGTTCTATACCAATGCGTCGCATATGTTCCTCCAAGACGCTGTCTCCCTGGGCTGCAAGATTTTTTTCTGACAAACAAAACTCTGAATGCAGTCCATTGTGTCTTTGTGTTTTGTTTATATTCCAGCGACCAGAACGTTGCGTCGATTTTGTACAGAAAAAGAGCAAGAAAACAATTCCATAATCTTAAGAAAAAAGCAGAGACGATTGTACAATTCTGACCATATAATGGACATGCGTCCATGACTCACCATCAAAATAGTAGTGAGTGAGTGAGTGAGTGAATGAGTTTGGTTTTACGCTGCTTTTAGCCATATTCCAGCAATATCACGGCGGGGGACACCAGAAATGGGCTTCACATATTGTACCTATGTCGGGATTGGAACCCGGGTCTTCGGCGTGACGAGCGAACGCTTTAACCACTAGGCTACCCGACCGCCACCTATCAAATAGTAATGATACCAGGTGTTCGCGAAGAAGGTAAGCATATCCTGTCCTCTTGTTTTGTCCAATCAACAATTCCAAAAGAATACGAAAGGACGCGAACAGCATAAGTATTTGTGGCTTCGCTTTATTGCGAGCGTTCAGCTCTGAACTCCAGAATTTCTTAAATCTACATTTGTATTCTGCCCGATGTTTTTCTTTGCACGTGATAGTCAATACCTCCTCCCAAAAGTGAACTGAACCGTCCTCTCTCTTCTTCCTTACGACGTTTCAGATGGATGAAGAATGTTGCATTTGTCGAGCCCAAAGGACATGCCAGTATCATTAGATATGTACTCCACAATGACAGTTTGTAGTGCGGCATAACGTTCTAGGTCATCCATGTAAAGGAGGCGAGTAAGATGTGATGGGGGTCTGTGCTGAGGGGGTCCAGGACACAACAACCTTCCTTTTTGCTGAGCATGAAGCTTAAAGGATTCAGTGACAAACAGAAAAGCGAAGGACCAAAAGAATCGCCCTGAAATATTCCTCTTCTAAATTAAATAGAAATGGGTTCCGAAGTCACCACCTGCCCCTGCGAATACATCTCAATTTGAGTTGACCAGCAATTCATTAAAGACTTGAGTAAAGCCAGTAGTTGCTGGGGGAGGTCCATGCAGTCCAGTGACTTCAGAATCCATTTTTGAGGGGTCAGAATCCCACTCTTTTTTGTAGTCTATCCAAAACATTGAGAGGTTACGCTGGTAAGTTTTAGCCTCTTTAAGGATACATTCTTTTAACTAAGAGTTGATCCTTGCAACCCAACGATCCCATTGTGGCTCCTTCTGCCCCATGTAAATATTATCATTGGAAGCGCAGTTAAATGACACAAGATCTGTAAAACGCACTGTAAATATGTTGTATTGTGTATTTAGACAAGGAATGTTGTTTGTTTGTTTGTCTTTTAACGCCGCACTCAGCAATATTCCAGCTTTATGACGGCGGTCTGTAAAAAATCAAGTCTGGTCCAGACAATCCAGTGATTGACATCAAGAGCATCGATCTCCGCATTTGGGATACGATGACATGCATCAGCGAGCCTGACCACCCAATCCCGTCCTACGACTAGCAGTCGCCTTTAACAGCAAGCATGGGTTGCTGAAGACCTACATGTACCATTTATCTTACAACTCTAATATGATCCGATTGTGGGGTTCTAAGAAACAAATTATTGCATTCGTACCGCTCATACACCATTCATCTTACAACTCGTTTTACCCGACAAACGCTCGTCTAGTAATCTCTGTATCAGTAAAGTCACAGTGTTCATTGTTCTGTGTTATGATTTGTTCCCTCGGCCTTATAAGTTTTATTTACACAAAATATATTTCATCAATTATATTCTGTTGAAGGCCAACTCATTCTCCAAGGGCCTTTAGCACATGACGTTCGGAAGCGCGACGTGGTTGTTTGTGTCGGGGTAGAAAACATCGACTTCTACCCTATCATGCATGCAGTGTTCGCAGTCGGGGCAGTGTTTTGCAACTTGAGTAGATTACAAGGTTGCACAATCGCGCACTGTAACCATCCGATCCTAGTGTGCGCCCCACTGCCACCAGACCCGTGAAGATTCCGGGGTAGAATAGGTCTTCAGCAACTCATGCTTGCCGTAAAAGGCGACTATGCTTGTAGTAAAAGGTGACTAACGGAATCGGGTGGTCAGGCTCCCTGACTTGGTTGATGCACGGTCATCAATCCCAATTGCGTGGATCGATGATCAAGATGTCAATCACTGGATTGTCTGGTACAGACTCGATCATTTACAGACCGCCGTCATATAGCTGGAATATTGCTGAGTGCGGCGTTAAACAACAAACCAACCAACCAACCATTGCCACCATTGATAGGTAAAGGAGTCGATGGGGTGTCTGGTGGGCGGAGATGGTACACAGGCGGGGTATAACGTACTGGACAAGTGAAGGGCGGCGTGGTCATGAACTTTAAGGAATATATCCCTCTGCCATGATGTTGACTTTGCCTATAACACTTGTTGAAGGGGACAGTGAGTGAGTGATTTGGTTGAGTTTAACGCCGCTTTGAAAAGTACTTATACGAAATACTTAAATCATAATCTTTCGACGTTTACTCATATAGGGCACATAGCTTACTTATTTAGCAAAGATGCTGTCATATGTTACTATATGACGTACAGTAAAATACGTTTATAACGAACATGCTTATAACGAACTACGGTTATAACGAACTAAAATTGGTGGTCCATTTGAGTTCGTTATAACCGTAGTTTAATGTACTTTTGAATAGTAATTACAAATGCAGAAAGTATTATTTTCCTGTTTACCTTTCTGTCATTTCTTCCCGATCCGAAAGAGATAAATTTTACGACATTTCGGAGTATATGCTTACTCCTTCATCGGGTGAATGTGATAAAGGAGTCAGCATATACTCCGAAACGTTGTGTTTCCTCATAATAAAGAAGTTGACTTCCATAAATTCTCTTTCTTATGTGTATCACTTCTAAATGCCATTCAAAGACCATTTTATATTGATTTGTTCGAAATACAATGCGTTACTAGATAGATACGTTCCAAACAAATTCGTTAGTCATCCAACACTGTTTAAATTTATTTCGTTAAACACAGTGATAGTGCAAATGAGTATTAGTACTATTTCCTTTTAGATTCATAACGGGCACATGGATGGCCGCTTGTTTAAGACACCGCTACTGTTTTTCTGTGCAGTGTTGCGTCCCTTTGGCGTATCAGGATCGTATGATCGTGGGTCGAAAATCAACTTGAAGAATCGCCCTGATTATGATATTTGGTTTGTCAGCAGGATACCTGTCCGTGTTAATTTTTCCATATTCATAAAAAGTCGCTGCTAAACGATTCCGATTGTACGATTCCGACTATAGCATAAGCATGTCACACTCATTCCTAAATCACATTGTATTCTTTTACGTCACTGATAAGTGAATGAAGTGTCAGTAAAATACTACTATGTCTTTGATCAGGTACCCCTATCAGTCAGGGTGACAAAACCGCTGGAATTCGTTTGAGAAAATATAGCAGTGAATTATATTCAAAACCTCAGAGTGAGTGAGTGAGTTGGGTTTAACGCCGCTTTTAACATTATTACAGTTATATCACGGCGTGTCAGCTTAATGTGGGAGGAGAGCCCGAAGTGATGCAGGTGTCAGACGTTTACCACTTCGGTGAAACCCACGAGCACGGGTATGGTGCTGACAAACCTAGAAACATAATCGGGGCGAACTGGGATTCGAACCCACAATCATAGGTTTCTGGCGTGCCCAAGGGACGCAACTCTGCACAGCGAATCGCAGCGCCTTAGACGACTGGGCCACCCATGCCCCCCAATGAACAGAGTGAACAGAGTTATGATGATGATTGATGAACACACTTGGTGCCAAACATTGATATGATTGGTGGACAAAGTAACTAGTTATGATAGAAACAGTGAAGTCAGTGATACTGAACTAGGCTGCCCGCACATAGAATTGCGGCGCCGTAGACGACTGGGCCACCCGTGCCCCCGTGCATACAGTGTAGTTGGACTGGGTGCACATGTATTTTTACTGTCATGTAATTTTACACGTATAGCTATGGCAGCTTGTTCATTGAACCTGAGTAGTTCTTAGACTGTAGTCTCCTGTGGTTTTACATCTTTGTCTAGCTCTGTACCTAAGGTCTCTTTCGATTCGGTGAATGTGCCCACGACTCGTCGATGTCACGACTCAGATGGCCGCTCATTTTTCCAGATATTTTTTGCCAAAGGGACGCAACTCTGCACAGCGAATCGCGGCGCCTTAGACTTGGGCACCCGTTCCCCCAAAAACCTCGAAGAAAAATACGTATCAAATATCTGTCGAAACATATTCCATTCGACGTGATAGGAAAAGCAATGATGGACATTATATGACATACCGGTGTTAATGTATAGGAGAAACCATTTCTACGAGGGATTACCAGCGATTGTAAACCCTGACATGAGGTGACATACCGAGGGGGTAAACCCTGACATGAGGTGACATACCGAGGTAGTAAACCCTGACATGAGGTGACATACCGAGGGGAAACCCTGACATGTGGTGACATACCGAGGCGGTAAACCCTGACATGAGGTGACATACCGAGGGGGTAAACCCTGACATGAGGTGACATACCGAGGCGGTAAACCCTGACATGAGGTGACATACCGAGGGGAAACCCTGACATGAGGTGACATACCGAGGGGGTAAACCCTGACATGAGGTGACATACCGAGGGGAAACACTGACATGAGGTGACATACCGAGGCGGTAAATCCTGACATGAGGTGACATACCGAAGGGGAAAACCCTGACATGAGGTGACATACCGAGGGGGTAAACCCTGACATGAGGTGACATACCGAGGGGGTAAACCCTGACATGAGGTGACATACCGAGGGGGGAAACCCTGACATGAGGTGACATACCGAGGGGGTAAACCCTGACATGAGGTGACATATCGAGGGGAAACCCTGACATGAGATGACATACCGAGGGGGTAAACCCTGACATGAGGTGACATACCGAGGGGAAACCCTGACATGAGGTGACATACCGAGGGGAAACCCTGACATGAGGTGACATACCGAGGGGGAAAACCCTGACATGAGGTGACATACCGAGGGGGAAAACCCTGACATGAGGTGACATACCGAGGGGAAACCCTGACATGAGGTGACATACCGAGGGGAAACCCTGACATGAGGTGACATACCGAGGGGAAACACTGACATGAGGTGACATACCGAGGCGGTAAATCCTGACATGAGGTGACATACCGAAGGGGAAAACCCTGACATGAGGTGACATACCGAGGGGGTAAACCCTGACATGAGGTGACATACCGAGGGGAAACCCTGACATGAGGTGACATACCGAGGGGGTAAACCCTGACATGAGGTGACATATCGAGGGGAAACCCTGACATGAGGTGACATACCGAGGGGGTAAACCCTGACATGAGGTGACATACCAAGGGGAAACCCTGACATGAGGTGACATTCCGAGGGGAAACCCTGACATGAGGTGACATACCGAGGGGGAAAACCCTGACATGAGGTGACATACCGAGGGGGAAAACCCTGACATGAGGTGACATACCGAGGGGAAACCCTGACATGAGGTGACATACCGAGGGGAAACCCTGACATGAGGTGACATACCGAGGGGGGGGGGGGGGGGGGGGTGGAACCCTTATATGAGGTGACATACCGAGGGGAAACCCTGACATGAGGTGACATACCGAGGGGAAACCCTTACATGAGGTGACATACCGAGGGGGTAAACCCTGACATGAGGTGACATACCGAGGAAGTAAACCCTGACATGAGGTGACATACCGAGGGGGTAAACCCTGACATGAGGTGACATACCGAGGGGGTAAACCCTGACATGAGGTGACATACCGAGGGAGTAAACCCTGACATGAGGTGACATACCGAGGGGGAAACCCTGACATGAGGTGACATACCGAGGGGAAACCCTGACATGAGGTGACATACCGAGGTAGTAAACCCTGACATGAGGTGACATACCGAGGGGAAACCCTGACATGAGGTGACATACCGAGGGGGAAAACCCTGACATGAGGTGACATACCGAGGGGGTAAACCCTGACATGAGGTGACATACCGAGGGGAAACCCTGACATGAGGTGACATACCGAGGGGGGAAACCCTGACATGAGGTGACATACCGAGGGGGTAAACCCTGACATGAGGTGACATATCGAGGGGAAACCCTGACATGAGGTGACATACCGAGGGGGTAAACCCTGACATGAGGTGACATACCGAGGGGAAACCCTGACATGAGGTGACATACCGAGGGGAAACCCTGACATGAGGTGACATACCGAGGGGAAACCCTGACATGAGGTGACATACCGAGGGGGTAAACCCTGACATGAGGTGACATACCGAGGCGAAACCCTGACATGAGGTGACATACCGAGGGGAAACCCTGACATGAGGTGACATACCGAGGGGAAACCCTTACATGAGGTGACATACCGAGGTAGTAAACCCTGACATGAGGTGACATACCGAGGGGGTAAATCCTGACATGGGGTGACATACCGAGGCGGTAAACCCTGACATGAGGTGACATACCGAGGGGGTAAACCCTGACATGAGGTGACATACCGAGGGGGTAAACCCTGACATGAGGTGACATACCGAGGGGGTAAACCCTGACATGAGGTGACATACCGAGGGGGTAAACCCTGACATGAGGTGACATACCGAGGTAGTAAACCCTGACATGAGGTGACATACCGAGGGGGTAAACCCTGACATGAGGTGACATACCGAGGGGAAACCCTTACATGAGGTGACATACCGAGGGGGTAAACCCTGACATGAGGTGACATACCGAGGCGGTAAACCCTGACATGAGGTGACATACCGAGGTAGTAAACCCTGATATGAGGTGACATACCGAGGTAGTAAACCCTGACATGAGGTGACATACCGAGGTAGTAAACCCTGACATGAGGTGACATACCGAGGTAGTAAACCCTGACATGAGGTGACATACCGAGGGGGTAAACCCTGACATGAGGTGACATACCGAGGTAGTAAACCCTGACATGAGGTGACATACCGAGGGGGTAAACCCTGACATGAGGTGACATACCGAGGGGGGAAACCCTGACATGAGGTGACATACCGAGGGGAAACCCTTACATGAGGTGACATACCGAGGGGGGAAACCCTGACATGAGGTGACATACCGAGGGGGTAAATCCTGTCATGAGGTGACATACCGAGGGGGTAAACCCTGACATGAGGTGACATACCGAGGCGGTAAACCCTGACATGAGGTGACATACCGAGGGGAAACCCTGACATGAGGTGACATACCGAGGCGGTAAACCCTGACATGAGGTGACATACCGAGGGGGTAAACCCTGACATGAGGTGACATACCGAGGTAGTAAACCCTGACATGAGGTGACATACCGAGGGGGTAAACCCTGACATGAGGTGACATACCGAGGCGGTAAACCCTGACATGAGGTGACATACCGAGGGGAAACCCTGACATGAGGTGACATACCGAGGCGGTAAACCCTGACAAGAGGTGACATACCGAGGGGGTAAACCCTGACATGAGGTGACATACTGAGGGGGTAAACCCTGACATGAGGTGACATACCGAGGTAGTAAACCCTGACATGAGGTGACATACCGAGGGGGGAAACCCTGACATGAGGTGACATACCGAGGGGAAACCCTTACATGAGGTGACATACCGAGGGGGTAAACCCTGACATGAGGTGACATAACGAGGGGGTAAATCCTGACATGAGGTGACATACCGAGGGGGTAAACCCTGACATGAGGTGACATACCGAGGCGGTAAACCCTGACATGAGGTGACATACCGAGGGGAAACCCTGACATGAGGTGACATACCGAGGGGAAACCCTGACATGAGGTGACATACCGAGGGGGTAAACCCTGACATGAGGTGACATACCGAGGGGGTAAACCCTGACATGAGGTGACATACCGAGGCGGTATCTCTTATACATAAACACCCGTGTAATAAGTTTGACTCAATCATCAGTCGATAGTCACATGTCCGAACATAAAAACAACCAGTGACGTGTTGCATGTGATAGGCTATCTAGGACCTCCGCGCGCAATATATCTGTGTGTTCAATGCCAAGGAGCAAGCAGTGTTAATTGAGCGCCTCCAGACATCTTAACCACTAGAAGGATGGATATTATCTCTGACCTCGAAAACCAGAACAGGTGCGATGCTTATTATATTTAATGCCTGCAATTGTTACATAACTTTGCCTCTCATGAGAAAATGAGATATTCAAAAATATTCACGTGCTAGGCAAGGCTGGATCAGGTGGCATGTCATCGCGCCCTGATGGCGTGGATCGGCCAATATAGCTGGAACATTTCTGACTATGGTGTTAAAGAACATTCACTCTCAGACTCACTAATTTCTTTTTGCATCTTTCAAAACAACTTTTGGCTGTTGGGATATGCTTTCTTTTCTTTTCTTTCTTTTCTTTTGGTTTCTTATTAAGCATGTTCTAAATTGGTATTAATATTGAAATATGACATCAATCACTGGATTGTCTGGTCCAGACTCGATTATTTACAGACCGTCGTCATATAGCTTGAATACTGCTGAGCGCGGCGTTAAACAACAAATAAAAAAACATTGTTGCCTAGCGGCTGAAGCTATCGCGCGACACTCTGAAGACCTGGGATATTTCTAAAAGCGACGTTAAACATGGCTTAATCAATACATTTCAATAACGAATGAAACAAACCATTCTAGTTTCAGAGACTGTGTCCCAGGAAGGGATCTTCAGCTGAGCTATTTCCACGGGGCCTGCGAGGAGCCTCTATGTGGATGGAACATATCGCAGCTCGTGGACGCTGCAGCCAGAGGATGTCCTTCCCGTGTACTGTACCGAGTACCTGAATACAACCAGACAATCACCACCAAGCAGCTACTAGAACGGGTAGGAGTTTCATGCTGTGACATTGTGTATAGAGCAAGGGATACAAAATGACTTTCATACCTTTCCAATACAATACATTGTAATATGATAAGAATAGGTGAGGTGAAATGGGGTTTAACGTCGCGTCCAAGATTATTGCACTTATATAGTGACGTGCATGTACGTGTGTGTGTTTGTGTGGCTGCTTGTACTAGTCCGGCCTGAGGTCTATTTATAGTGCTAGCTCACTGAGATACCATGCCGCAGTTTAACATGAATATCCCACTCAGACACAGTATACTGACCAGTCCTTGTTTAGCCCCTTAATGCCGAGCGCCAGACAGGGTAACAACAAGTACCATCATTTAACGTCTTTTGGTATGACGCGGCCGGGGATCGAACCCCGGACCTTCCGCTCTCCTTGCGGACGCTCTACCACTAGACCACGGAGGCGGTCTATGATTAGAATAGGGGTGTTCGACGAGATCGATGGATGTGGTTGAAGTTTCGAAACATCTATGCAATAAACATATTCGAACTTAAAATTCCTTACACACCTGTTGGTGAGAAACCCATGTGAGATAACTGGTATCAAACATGTATGAGAGCGAATTCCAGCTACATTTTGATGATGACCTCAGGACAGTTTATGACGGACTACTTTCCTTATTGTAATTCGGGTGCACGGGTGGCCCAGTCGTTTTGGCGCCGTGATTCGTTGTGCAGAGTTGCGTCCCTTGGGCGCGCCAGAAACCTATGATTCTGGGTTCGAATCCCAGTTCGCCCCGATTATGTTTCTAGGTTTGTCAGCACCATACCCGTTCTTGTGGGTTTCACCGAAGTGGTAAACGTCTGAGAACTACATCACTTCAGGCTTTCCCCCCAAATTAAGCTGACACGCCGCGATATAACTGGGATAATGTTAAAAGCGGCTTTAAATCCAACTCACTCACTCACTTATTGTAATTCATTGATAGCGTTCGCGTGCTTCAGCCGAATTCATCTACGTCTTTATCAGAACTTTATGGCTTTTGAGTCTTTAATAAATGTTCTAATCTTACCCCCATGTTACAGTGTTAAATAGGATTGCTTCACACGTGATCTTGGTAAAATACTATTTATCCCGCCTGGGAGGGAAATACATTTCTGAGCCAGAAACAAATCTCTTATACCCCGCTTCGAAGCAAAAAACTGCACGTTGCTTACGAGTTAATGAAAGTTACGTGACAGAGCACAAGTTCTGCTAAACAGATTTCAATTTTTCAATTTGTGTTAATTTTTTTAAAATGGCGGATTGAAACATGGCAAGATAAATGGTACCTGACACACGCTCGTCCAGTAATCTTTGTATCAGTAACGGCACAGTGTCCATTGTTTTAAATCTCAGAGTAATACAGTTTGTAACACCCCCACTAGGCGGCGCTCTTCTACGCTCTACGCGCTCTGAGGGAGCGCCATAGGTCTCCTTATTTTTCATCTAGGGGCACTTACGATCTGATTACGATCAGATAGCGCTCCTGTTGCGATCCAATAGCGATCTATGCGATCCGATAGCGACTTGAAGACCCTCGATCGTAACCAAACAACCCAAAATGTGGTGATCTTGCATGATAAGTTCCCGCTCCTTTTGCGTTCAAAGGCGATCAGGATGCGATCCCATAGCATCTAATGCGCTCTACTCCGATCCGATAGCGATCTAGGCGACCTATGGAGATCCATTAGCACTCAATTAGGGCTCTATGGGACCTATTGCGACCCGATCATCGAATTTTGGGTCCGATCCTATAAAAACACGTTGCGTTCTGAGGCGCTCATCAGTTATACGCTTTGTACTAGAGGGGTAGCTCCTAGTCTTTCCTGGCGATCGGCGCTCTGAGGTGATACGATAGCGCTCTGATTACGACCTTGGCGATCAAGTAGCGCTCTGATTACGACCTTGGCGATCAAGTAGCGCTCTGATTACGACCTTGGCGATCAAGTAGCGCTCTGATTACGACCTTGGCGATCAAGTAGCACTCTGATTACGACCTTGGCGATCAAGTAGCACTCTGATTACGACCTTGGCGATCAATTAGCGCTCTGATTACGACCTTGGCGATCAAGTAGCACTCTGATTACGACCTTGGCGATCAAGTAGCGCTCTGATTACGACCTTGGCGATCAAGTAGCACTCTGATTACGACCTTGGCGATCAAGTAGCGCTCTGATTACGACCTTGGCGATCAAGTAGCACTCTGATTACGACCTTGGCCATCAAGTAGCGCTCTGATTACGACCTTGGCGATCAAGTAGCGCTCTGATTACGACCTTGGCGATCAAGTAGCACTCTGATTACGACCTTGGCGATGAAGAGCGCTCCAATGGCAATCTCGGCGATCGAGTAGCGATCCGACGTCATTCTGGGCGGAGCGTCAAGGATCTTTGTGCAGGGAAGTCGACAGGCGGCGACCTTGACGATCATGGAGATCAGTTAAAGATCAGTTAGAGATCCATTAACGCTTTTGGAGATCTTAGCGCTTTATATGGCGATTTGTAAGAGCGCCACAGAGCGCCTCTTTGTGGAATGGTGGTATAAACGAAGTGGATCTGTAACGTTTATATGAAATCTTTTGGACGCGTAGGTTTTTAAGTCATCTTAAAATAAGGTAGTATTGATAAGTATAAAAATAATATGTGGTATTTATATTTCCAACTGTCATGTCTAAATATTGCAATTTCAGTTGTACACAGTTTCTGTGTTGTGATTTGTTCCCGCCGCATTATCAGTTTTTTACGTGAAATATATTTAATCAATTTTATATTCTGTTGAAGGCAAACTCATTCTCCAAGGGCCTGTTAGCACATGGCGTTCGGAAGGGCGACGTGGTTGTTTGTGTCGGGGTAGAAAACATCGACTTCTACCCTATCATGCATGCGGTTTTCGCAGTCGGGGCAGTGTTTTTTAACGTGAGTAGATCAACAGGTAACACAATCGTGGTCCCATGTCACTGTGCTGGGTTGGTGTGAGTAGATTAACAGGTAACACAATCGTGGTCCCATGTCACTATGCTGGATTGATGTGAGTAGATTAACAGGTAACACAATCGTGGTCCCATGTCACTGTGCTGGGTTGATGTGAGTAGATCAACAGGTAACACAATCGTGGTCCCATGTCACTGTGCTGGGTTGATGTGAGTAGATCAACAGGTAACACAATCGTGGTCCCATGTCACAGTGCTGGGTTGATGTGAGTAGATTAACAGGTAACACAATCGTGGTCCCATGTCACTGTGCTGGGTTAATGTGAGTAGATCAACAGGTAACACAATCGTGGTCCGATGTCACTGTGCTGGGTTGATGTGAGTAGATCAACAGGTAACACAATCGTGGTCCCATGTCACAGTGCTGGGTTGATGTGAGTAGATTAACAGGTAACACAATCGTGGTCCCATGTCACTGTGCTGGGTTGATGTGAGTAGATCAACAGGTAACACAATCGTGGTCCCATGTCACTGTGCTGGGTTGATGTGAGTAGATTAACAGGTAACACAATCGTGGTCCCATGTCACTGTGCTGGGTTTATGTGAGTAGATCAACAGGTAACACAATCGTGGTCCCATGTCACTGTGCTGGGTTGATGTGAGTAGATCAACAGGTAACTCAATCGTGGTCCCATGTCCTTGTGCTGGGTTGATGTGAGTAGATCAACAGGTAACACAATCGTGGTCCCATGTCACTGTGCTGGGTTGATGTGAGTAGATCAACAGGTAACACAATCGTGGTCCTATGTCACTGTGCTGGGTTGATGTGAGTAGATCAACAGGTCACACAATCGTGGTCCTATGTCACTGTGCTGGGTTGATGTGAGTAGATCAACAGGTAACACAATCGTGGTCCTATGTCCTTGTGCTGGGTTGATGTGAGTAGATCAACAGGTAACACAATCGTGGTCCTATGTCACTGTGCTGGGTTGATGTGAGTAGATCAACAGGTAACACAATCGTGGTCCCATGTCACTGTGCTGGGTTGATGTGAGTAGATCAACAGGTAACACAATCGTGGTCCTATGCCACTGTGCTGGGTTGATGTGAGTAGATTAACAGGTAACACAATCGTGGTCCCATGTCACTGTGCTGGGTTGATGTGAGTAGATCAACAGGTAACACAATCGTGGTCCCATGTCACTGTGCTGGGTTGATGTGAGTAGATTAACAGGTTACACAATCGTGGTCCCATGTCACTGTGCTGGGTTTATGTGAGTAGATCAACAGGTAACACAATCGTGGTCCCATGTCACAGTGCTGGGTTGATGTGAGTAGATCAACAGGTAACTCAATCGTGGTCCCATGTCACTGTGCTGGGTTGATGTGAGTAGATCAACAGGTAACACAATCGTGGTCCCATGTCACTGTGCTGGGTTGATGTGAGTAGATCAACAGGTAACACAATCGTGGTCCTATGTCACTGTGCTGGGTTGATGTGAGTAGATCAACAGGTCACACAATCGTGGTCCTATGTCCTTGTGCTGGGTTGATGTGAGTAGATCAACAGGTAACACAATCGTGGTCCTATGTCCTTGTGCTGGGTTGATGTGAGTAGATCAACAGGTAACACAATCGTGGTCCTATGTCACTGTGCTGGGTTGATGTGAGTAGATCAACAGGTAACACAATCGTGGTCCCATGTCACTGTGCTGGGTTGATTTGAGTAGATCAACAGGTAACACAATCGTGGTCCTATGCCACTGTGCTGGGTTGATGTGAGTAGATCAACAGGTAACACAATCGTGGTCCTATGTCCTTGTGCTGGGTTGATGTGAGTAGATCAACAGGTAACACAATCGTGGTCCTATGCCACTGTGCTGGGTTGATGTGAGTAGATCAACAGGTAACACAATCGTGGTCCTATGCCACTGTGCTGGGTTGATGTGAGTAGATCAACAGGTAACACAATCGTGGTCCTATGCCACTGTGCTGGGTTGATGTGAGTAGATCAACAGGTAACATAATCGTGGTCCTATGTCCTTGTCCTGGGTTGATGTGAGTAGATCAACAGGTAACACAATCGTGGTCCTATGCCACTGTGCTGGGTTGATGTGAGTAGATCAACAGGTAACACAATCGTGGTCCTATGCCACTGTGCTGGGTTGATGTGAGTAGATTAACAGGTAACACAATCGTGGTCCTATGTCCTTGTGCTGGGTTGATGTGAGTAGATCAACAGGTAACACAATCGTGGTCTATGCCACTGTGCTGGGTTGATGTGAGTAGATCAACAGGTAACACAATCGTGGTCCCATGTCACTGTGCTGGGTTGATGTGAGTAGATCAACAGGTAACACAATCGTGGTCCCATGTCACTGTGCTGGGTTTATGTGAGTAGATCAACAGGTAACACAATCGTGGTCCCATGTCCTTGTGCTGGGTTGATGTGAGTAGATTAACAGGTCACACAATCGTGGTCCCATGTCCTTGTGCTGGGTTGATGTGAGTAGATCAACAGGTCACACAATCGTGGTCCAATGTCCTTGTGCTGGGTTGATGTGAGTAGATCAACAGGTAACACAATCGTGGTCCCATGTCACTGTGCTGGGTTGATGTGAGTAGATCAACAGGTAACACAATCGTGGTCCCATGTCACTGTGCTGGGTTGGTGTGAGTAGATCAACAGGTAACACAATCGTGGTCCCATGTCACTGTGCTGGGTTAATGCGAGTAGATCAACAGGTAACACAATCGTGGTCCCATGTCACTGTGCTGGGTTGGTGTGAGTAGATCAACAGGTAACACAATCGTGGTCCCATGTCACTGTGCTGGGTTGATGTGAGTAGATCAACAGGTAACACAATCGTGGTCCCATGTCACTGTGCTGGGTTTATGTGAGTAGATCAACAGGTAACACAATCGTGGTCCCATGTCCTTGTGCTGGGTTGATGTGAGTAGATTAACAGGTCACACAATCGTGGTCCCATGTCCTTGTGCTGGGTTGATGTGAGTAGATCAACAGGTCACACAATCGTGGTCCAATGTCCTTGTGCTGGGTTGATGTGAGTAGATCAACAGGTAACACAATCGTGGTCCCATGTCACTGTGCTGGGTTGATGTGAGTAGATCAACAGGTAACACAATCGTGGTCCCATGTCACTGTGCTGGGTTGGTGTGAGTAGATCAACAGGTAACACAATCGTGGTCCCATGTCACTGTGCTGGGTTAATGTGAGTAGATCAACAGGTAACACAATCGTGGTCCCATGTCACTGTGCTGGGTTGGTGTGAGTAGATCAACAGGTAACACAATCGTGGTCCCATGTCACTGTGCTGGGTTGATGTGAGTAGATCAACAGGTAACACAATCGTGGTCCCATGTCACTGTGCTGGGTTAATGTGAGTAGATTAACAGGTAACACAATCGTGGTCCCATGTCACTGTGCTGGGTTGATGTGAGTAGATCAACAGGTAACACAATCGTGGTCCCATGTCACTGTGCTGGGTTGATGTGAGTAGATTAACAGGTAACACAATCGTGGTCCCATGTCACTGTGCTGGGTTGATGTGAGTAGATCAACAGGTAACACAATCGTGGTCCCATGTCACTGTGCTGGGTTAATGTGAGTAGATTAACAGGTAACACAATCGTGGTCCCATGTCACTGTGCTGGGTTGATGTGAGTAGATCAACAGGTAACACAATCGTGGTCCCATGTCACTGTGCTGGGTTGATGTGAGTAGATCAACAGGTAACTCAATCGTGGTCCCATGTCACTATGCTGGGTTAATGTGAGTAGATTAACAGGTAACACAATCGTGGTCCCATGTCACTGTGCTGGGTTGATGTGAGTAGATTAACAGGTCACACAATCGTACTCCATCTCACTGTGCTGGGTGTACGTGTGAATGGTGTTTGTGGTGGGGGTGGGGGTGGGGGGAGTATAACGTATAGGGGAAGTTGGGGGCAACGTCATTATGATCTTTGATGAATATATCTCCATGCTATATGTTGAGTGAGAGTGAGTGGGCGGGCGAGTGAGTGAGTGAGTGAGTGAGTGAGTGAGTGAGTGAGTGAGTGAGTGGGTGGGTGGGTTGATGGGTGAGTGAGTGAGTGAGTGAGTGAGTGAGTGAGTGAGTGAGTGAGTGAGTGAGTGAGTGGGTGGGTGGGTGGGTGGGTGGGTGGGTGAGTGAGTGAGTGAGTGAGTGAAACACTGTTTTCAATAGTATTTAAACGAAATATGTTAATACCTTTCGACTTTTACTTCTGAAGCTACTCATTTAGTAGTTGATGTCATATGTGATTATATATACGTAATTCTAAATCATAATTTGAAATGTGGAAAATGTATTGTCCTCTTTGTTTTTCAGCCCTTTCTTTTTGATCCGAAAGAGGTAACCCTGACACGATTAGTTGAAATCGTAAGTACAGTGTACATAACATTTTACCAAATGAAGTGTATTCAAAAAGATGTTTAGTATTGTTAATCATATAATTGTCATCACTACTTTGACATTCCGCTCTATGTTAGGGGATATTCGAGATTATTCTTGGGCGTTTTACTTGAATGATATGAACAATATTTATCTGATGGATAATATTCCTAGATACCATATCGTATTTCCAACCTATAACAACTTGTTACAGTAATTGTGCATCTGCATCAGTCCGTGGAATGTAACATCAGTTTGTACATCTAAGACCATTAAACAAAAGTTTGACATAGTATGTTCAAATAATGTTTCTGTATAACTTTTCTCGATAGATAAAACCGAAACTGATCATCTGCGGAAAGAATGAGCACTCGACTGTTGAAGAAGCACTAGGGAACATACTTGAAAGGTTTGGCTCGTTAGTTAGTTTCCCACATGACTCGGTGAAAAATGTATGTTATTCCCATTACAATACATTTGTACTAATGTTGTGGAGGATGAATACCATTTTATAGTGATTTGTCCGAAATATAATACGTTACTAGATAGTTATGTTCCAAAAAAAAATCGTAATTCATCCAGCACTGTTTACATGTATTTCGTTAATGTCAACATCTAAATAAAGATAATTAAAAACCTTTTTATGCACATTTATCATGCCAATGATCGTATGATATAACCAAACCATGTTCTGTATTTCTTAAATTAGTTTTCTACATCACGATTTTACTGTGCACAGTTGCATTGTATGCTGTGAATCTAGCCCGCTGAGCCTACATTCTTACGAAATAAACAACATCTATTTCTCGTCATGACGGGCACATATGTGGCCGACGCCGCTGCTGTTTTTCTGTGCAGTTGCGTCCCTTGGGCGTATCAGTATCCTATGACCGTGGGTTGAACATCAAGACTCGCCCTGATTATGATACTTGGTTTGTCACCAGGATGCCTGTCTGTCTTTCGCCAAAGTGTTAAATGTTTAAGAGCTGCTTCCTTTCGGGTTTTGCCGTTAAAAAGCCTATTGACTCGCTCACACGATTACGATTCCTGAATAGTGCGCTGCCTCCATACACTAATCTACAGTAAACTACGGTTATAACGAACTCAAAGGGACCACTAATTTTAGTTCGTTATAACCGCAGTTCGTTATAAGCATATATACAGCATATAAACAACAAATGGCTGGGACTAAAAAATAAGTTCGTTATATCAGTCAGTTCGTTATAAGCGTGTTCGTTATAAACGTAGTTTACTGTATTATACAAGCAGGGTGTCTTCCGAACATTTTCTATAATATGAGTAATTGTAGGTTAATACTGATTGAATAATGTGTGTAATTGTAATATATACATTGAATTGAAGTATGACATCAAATAACACGTGCATGAATAAATATTATATTTCTTTTCAGAAATGGGGATTGTTACTGTGTTTCTTTCGGCACTTCCGATTCCAACAAAATGTGAGTCTGAATGACAGAATTATGTATTATTTTCTTGTTTCCAAAAATAATTATGAATTGTTTGTGATACCGATTTGGATGTCTCGGGTTGATAGCTTTTGAGTGATTTTGATTTTAACCATTTATCCTTGATATCTTTGGAATTTCTAGTGTTGTACACGGGTCTCATTTTGGGGAAATACAACAAGTAAACAGACAGTTCCAATTTGTGAATGGGACAAACTATTTGTTCCTTGACGTGGTTGCTATTGAACAGCATGCCTCTGTTTTTGTAAATTTGAAAAAGCATGCAAATGGCACCTTCATCTATAATCCACCTTTATCAGAATATGAAGGGATGTCGCGTTTGTTTGTACACGTGACCAGTTCTTTTTCTTTAATATTTTTGGATAATATTACTTACATGTGTTATTTGGATGTTATACAAAAAGGTCTAAGTTAAAGTGACAAAACCCTTTCCATTATCATAAGATATCGCTGCTGTCTAGTTGTAGTCTGTCTGTCTGTCTGTCTGTCTGTCTGTCTATCCATCCAAGTTTATAAATTTGTATACACTTACACATCGGGAGACTTCTATCCCAACGGGGGCCACGGAGGTCGTGTCGTCAAAGATGCCGCTATTTGCTGCGGAGTTGCATCCCTTGGGCTCGCCAGAAACCTATGATCTCTGGTTCGACTTCCGGTTCACCCCGATTATGTTTCAAGGTCTGTCGTTCTCGTGGGTTTCACTAAAGTGGTAAACGTCTGAAACCTGCATCACCTCGGACTTTTCTAGCACACCACACTTACACGCGGTGATCTGGAAAACTGTTCAAAGCGGCGTTAAATACAACTCACTCACTATATCTGAACGATTTGGTAGCGTTATCGAATTGTGATAACAAGTTTATAGGATTAGTTTATTGCACCGACATCACTATCCATAACATGAAAAAGTGTAATAATTTACTCAAAAATCGACCTCTGGTATTTCTTATATCAGCACCTATGTTTGCAGGGCAGGAACATTTTGTAGCCACAAGGAGTTCTTAAAGAATGGAGAGGCTGTGTCAGAAGAACAACTACAGTCTTCCAAACGCCATGTTTCACAAGACGATAATGCGTGGATGTTATCGTCAACTGTATGTATTTCATATTTCTTAATATTTTCATATGTACGGTACATGACTTCAGAATTTCAAGTATATGATTCATATGCATACTTCTAAAATAGCAATTATTCACTTTACTGAGTTTACCAATAATTGTTATGACTATTGTTATTAATGGAGTATGGGGGGGGGGGGGGGGGGGGGGGGGGGTCGCACGGGTGGCCCAGTCGTCTTGGACTATTCGTCAGTCCAGCCAACATATAACTCCATAATTGCAGCCTAGTTTGGCAAGGGTGGAAACTGGACCCTTGCCTCATGAAGATGGTCCTGACCAAACCGGCACAAATAGACAGCCGCTCTTGTCCGATCGCGATCTGGTTGGGACCAGTTGAAACTCGATCTAGGATCATTTTAGAACAAGTTCACCCAAAGGTAGTAGTGAGTGAGTGAGTGAGTTGGGTTTAACGCCACTTTTAACAGTATTCCAGTTATATCGCGGCGTGTCAGCTTAATGTGGGAGGAAAGTCCGAAGTGATGCAGGTCTCAGACTTCGTTGAAACCAACGAGCACGGGTATGGTGCTGACAAACCTAGAAACATAATCGGGGCGAACCGTGATTCGAACCCACAATCATAGGTTTCTGGCAACTCTGCACAGCGGCGCCTTAGACCCCCCCCCCCCCCATGTAGTATCATGGCTGTTCGGGACGTACTTAATCACTGTTCACACCACTAGTACTGTTTGACGATTACTTTGTCTGTACCGCCAACTGTATAGGGGGCGGTGGGGTAGCCCAGTGGTTAAAGCGTTCGCTCGTCACGCCGAAGGCCCGGTTTCGATTCCCCACATGGGCACAATGTGTGAAAAGTATTTCTTGTGTCCCACGCCGTGATATTGCTGGAATATTGCTAAAAGCGGCGTAAAACCATAGTCACTCACTCACTCCAAAGGTATACCGCCATTCGTCTAAAGCAATATTTATTTCTTCGCAAAATCGCTACCTTCAGAAGTGAGGTACAGAGATGCTTATATGTTTTAGGGAACAACAGGACAACCGAAACTGATATATGTGGGGCATCATGCATTGGTGAACTTTGCCAAATTTTCTGTCATCAGAAAGAATCCCCAGAAGAAGGTTTTTATTGAATATTATTTTTACTGAAATTTGTTTGTTTGTTTGTTATTTCACGCCACCTTCGCAATATTCCCGCAATGTGACGGCGCGGTCTGTAAATAATCGAGTCTGTACCAGACAATCCTGTGATTTATATTATGAGCATCGACCCAATTGGGTTACGATGACATGCATCAACCAAGTCGGCCGGACAACCTGATCCCGTTAGTCGCCTCTGTATGGGTCGCTGAAGACCTATAATAACCCATTAGTCGTATCTTGCGACAAGCATGGGTTGCTGAAGACTTTTTCTAACCCGTTAGCCCTTTCTTACGACAAGCCTGGGTTGCTGAAGACTTTTTTCTAACCCGTTAGTAGTCTCTTACGACAAGCACGGGTTGCTGAAGACATATTCTAACCCTTTAGTCGCCTTATACGACAAGCATGGGTTGCTGAAGACATATTCTAACCCTTTAGTCGCCTCATACGACAAGCATGGGTTGCTGAAGACATATTCTAACCCTTTAGTCGCCTCATACGACAAGCATGGGTTGCTGAAGACCTATTCTAACCCGGATCTTCACGGGTCTGACTATGTTTGAGTGCTGTTGTTATAGTATGTGGTATTAGCAGGGAATATTTAACCTCGGGCCTGTTCCTCTGCTGTGTTCCAGCCGCAAGTCGAAGCGTGGCTTAACACTAACAACGATGACATCATGCCTGTCACCCAGGCTCTGGCTATTTTGTATCACTGGAGGTTGGATCACGTGGGCCTCATGCTGCCGAGTACTCTCGACTACACAGCGGAAAGTGTGCAGACACTCACAGAGATCATTGAAAGAGAGAAGTGTGTATATTCATTTTCACATACGTATTATACAATAACACTGTTTGGTACAATCTTTTAAGATTTGTCCTGTACAATCGTGGATTATTCTCATAACAGTAATTACACATGTGTATATAGAGGTTAAAACATCTTAAGATTGTTGGGGCGGTCAAGTAGCCTAGTGGTTAAAGCGTTCGCTCGTCACGCCGACGACCCGGTCTCGATTCCCGACATGGGTACAACGTGTGAAGCCCATTTGTGGTGACCCCCGCCGTGATATTGCTGGAATATTGCTAAAAGCGGCGTAAAACCATACTCACTCACTCACTGAAGATTGTTTGTATAATTGTGGAATATCAGAATTTTCCAAGATGTTGATGACGTGGCTAAACATTACAGCACCATCGCATAAGTATGTAGTTTGCTTCATGGGAATGAATATGTGTTCCGTGCCCAAAACAGACAATTTGATTTTCGAGAAAACATTGAATTCTACGTTCAACGAGTTATGTAAAATAATGTTGTGAAATATAGGTCTGCCATTCGTATCCACACGTACTGGTGAGCTCCATCAATATGTAGGAATACTCTCCATCCAGGTCGCATATATGTATGCACACGTCAGTGCCATCAGTAGGTAGGAATACTCTCCATCCAGGTCACATATTTGTATGCACACGTCAGTGCCATCAGTATGTAGGAATACTCTCCATCCAGGCAACCTATTGGTATCCACACGTCAGTGCCATCAGTAGGTAGGAATACTCTCCATCCAGGTCACATATTGGTATCCACACGTCAGTGCCATCAGTATGTAGGAATACTCTCCATCCAGGCCACCCATTGGTATCCACACGTCAGTGCCATCAGTAGGTAGGAATACTCTCCATCCAGGCCACCCATTGGTATCCACACGTCAGTGCCATCAGTAGGTAGGAATACTCTCCATCCAGGCCACCTATTGGTATCCACACGTCAGTGCCATCAATAGGTAGGAATACTCTCCATCCAGGCCACCTATTGGTATCCACACGTCAGCTCCATCAGTATGTAGGAATACTCTCCATCCAGGTCACATATTGGTATCCACACGTCAGCTCCATCAGTATGTAGGAATACCTTCCATCCAGGCCACTATTGGTATCCACACGTCAGTGCCATCAGTAGGTAGGAATACTCTCCATCCAGGCCACCTATTGGTATCCACACGTCAGTGCCATCAGTAGGTAGGAATACTCTCCATCCAGGCCACCTATTGGTATCCACATGTCAGTGCCATCAGTAGGTAGGAATACTCTCTATCCAGGCCACCTATTGGTATCCACATGTCAGTGCCATCAGTAGGTAGGAATACTCTCTATCCAGGCCGCCTATTGGTATCCACACGTCAGTGCCATCAGTAGGTAGGAATACTCTCCATCCAGGCCACCTATTGGTATCCACACGTCAGTGCCATCAGTATGTAGGAATACTCTCCATCCAGGCCACCTATTGGTTTCCACACGTCAGTGCCATCAGTAGGTAGGAATACTCTCTATCCAGGCCACCTATTGGTATTCACACATTCTGGTTGGTATTATTTAGTAAACATATTTCCAACATTATTTCAAAAATACTTTAAGTATTTAAATCATAACCCGTTTTTGATCTCCTTGCCAAATTATGGCACCGCGTATTGACTGACCAACGGACATGTGTTTACATTTGACAATGGGTTTAGGATCACGACGATATCTATGCTGCCTTTTTGGGTTGTTGGGTTCATGGAACAAGATACAACTTCCAGATACAATCTGTCGTCGCTCAGATCCGGTAACACCACTTCCTGTCATTGTCATTGTTATCAAATGTTTTTCACAATGTTTTTATAAGATAGAATATTGATCACTGACCAGTTTTCTTCAGAAGATTGTCCTTTTAATATCTGTATAATGCTGTACTCGTCTTTAATAGGAATTTAGATGTATGAAATCCACGAGGACATGAAACCTTTATGGATATCAACTTCTTTATAGTTTATAGTGGCGTCTCAGAGCTACTTCTTGCCTCCCCATCAACATGGATGCATATCAGCTTATATATATATGAACTCATTACACTTACTGACCGCCTCCGTGGTCTAGTGGTAGAGCCTCCGCTCGGCATTAAGGGGCTGAAACAAGGACTGGTCGGCTCGGTCTCAGTCCCCATCTCACCTCATTACACTTACTCGATATTCACCTGATGAATGGGCAAGACAAAGCCCTGATACATCATAACAAAAACTAAAGTTGTTACATATAAAAGTTTCAAATCTTCCTTAACGCTGTACTGTTTGAACAAAACATTATACTTCATACGTTCATATTTGTACCACGATGAACATTTTTGATTATAGGTTTACTTGTTACCCAGGCTGTGAGCAAAGAAGTTCGACGGAAAATAGCTGAGGAATATTCCGATTTTGTGGTAGGTTGGGCTTCCTTACTCACAAATACGATTGACCCGTGAAGATCCGGGGTAGAATAGATCTTCAGCAACCCATACTTGCCGTAAAAGACGACTTTGTTTGTCGTAAGAGGCGACTAACAGGATCGGGTGGTCAGGCTTGCTGACTTGGTTGATGCATGTCATCGTGTCCCAATTGCGTAGACTGATGCTCATGATGTCAATCACTGGATTGTTGGGTCCAGGCTCGATTATTTACAGACCGCCGTCATATAGCTGGAATATTGCTGAGTGCGGCGTTAAACAACAAACAACTTGTTATCTCTTACCGTTGTTGTTAATCTGCTCACCACAACATGTACTGCATCTTTACCTCTCATCACTTGGTTGTTGTCACTCCAGCTTGGGACCGCCTCCGTGGTCTAATGGTAGACCGTCCGCCGGGAGAGCGGAGGGGCTAAAACAAGGACTGGTCGGCTCGGAGGCAGTGTACTGTGTCTGAGTGGGGTATTCATGTTAAACTGCGGCATGGTATCTCAGTGAGCTAGCACTATAAATCGGCATCAGCCCGGACTAGTACAAGCAGCCACACAAACACGTGCATGCACCTCGCTATACAAGTGCAATAATCTTGGACGCGACGTTAAACCAAATTTCACCTCACCTCACCTCACTCTAGCTTGACAACGGTGTAAGAATCTACATCGAAACGCCGCTATAAACCAGAAGTTGGTATCCAAGTTGTACCTTTTCTTACTTTGTCCAGGTAGGTTTCGGGGCAACTGAGTTCCTGACGGCCATGACCACGTCTCCTGACATGACGACAAGGGAGCAGTTCATCTCGTCGGCGGGATATGCTATGCCGCATGTTGAGGTACATATAATGTTTCTTGCCGACCGTCTCCGTGGTCTAGTGGTAGAGCGAAAGGTCCGAGGTTCGATCCCCGACCGCGTCATTCCAAAAGACGTTAAAATATACTTTGTAACTTGTATGTATTTAAGACTGCATGTGAACTATATTCTGTAAACCTATTGTGTGTGTCTTCCAAAAAGAAATAAAATCATAAAAAAGACTTTGTTCAACAATCATATCAATGTTAGGTACGAACTGTGTTCATCAATCACCATGATGACCCTGTTCACTCTGTTCATCGGTGTGACCGCCTCCGTGGTCTAGTGGTCCGCCCGGAGAGCGGAAGGTCCGGGGTTCAATCCCCGGCCGCGTCATACCAAAAGACGTTAAAAGATGGTACTTGTTGTTTCCCTGTCTGGAGCTCGGCATTGTGGGGCTAAAACAAGGACTGGTCGGCTCGGAGTCAGTATACTGCGTCTGAGTGGGGTATTCATGTTAAACTGCGGCATGGTATCTCCGTGGGCCAGCACTATAAATCGGCATCAGTCCGGACTAATACAAGTACATACACGCGCGCATGCACGTCGCTATATAAGTATTGGAGGCGACTTTAAACCCGCACCACCTGTTGCCAAACGCTACACCTGCCGTGCAACGGCGGTCTGCATGCAATCAAGTCTTGATCACACAAACCAGTGACAGTGGACAGGCCACCTAGCGAAACTATAGCACGTTTACCGATTTCTTTTAGCCATTGTCATGGGGGTGTCTAATTTTAACTCCTTCTATCGTCATGTCTTGAAGTAAATTTAGTTTCTTTGAAGAACAACATCGAGCTTATCACATTGATGTACAGTAAACTACGTTTATAACGAACACGCTTATAACGAACTGACGGATATAACGAACATATTCTTGTCGCTAGAATTTGCTGTAGTAAAGCTGTATATATGCTTATAACGAACTACGGTTATAACGAACTAAAATTAGTGGTCCATTTGAGTTCGTTATAACCGTAGTTTACTGTAATAACATTCCAGTATTTGGCATACTGAGTATCAGGATATTTGCACTCCAGAGCGACAGCGACCGAAATATAGACATATTCTCATACATTTTTGGCAAACATCAAGTTGATAGTAATGACTGGAAGGACTTTGTACTCCTGGTATTTAGCGATCAGGTGACAAGAGAACTGTGTCGAGAAGTTTGAAGAAAATCAAATAAATGAAATGATTCCATCATATTCTTTGACGCCATCAGACATTTGGGGCGGTGGGGTAGCCTAGTGGTTAAAGCGTTCGATCGTCACGCCGAAGGCCCGGGTTCGATTCCCACATGGGTACAATGTGTGGAGCCAATTTCTGGTGTCCCCTGTCGTGATATTGCTGGAATATTGCTAAAAGCGCCGTAAAACCATACCCGATCACAAAACAATCCATTAGATATTGAAGTGCCCGGATCAAAAATAACAATCCTCCGAACGCAGTATTACACACCTACCTCCTATGAAGTACATAATCTCGCTCATCCATATTGATAACATTAGCCTTCTTGGATTCATATGATTTTATTCAATTTTGTTTTTAGATCAAGGTGATAAATGATGAGGGTGACATCCTAACGGTCAACAGTATTGGGGAGCTGTGTTTCCGGGGCTGGCCACGGTTCAATGGATATCATACCAGTTCCGCCAATACACAGAAGGTCCTTGACGCGCGGAACTGGTTCCATTCTGGGTAATTCGTTTGTATTTAATACCTTTTTTGTAGCGTATAGATATTTAGAACAATAATTATTTCAGAGGATTGGAGAAAGCAGCAGCTGAGCTGATCTGTTTACCAAATACGAAAGCAGGCTAACATAGGATGTTGTAGATACAGGACTATTTTCTTGTTTCGCGCAGTGATATTGGAAGCATGGATTCCACTGGTCACGTGGAAGTATTGGGTCGTAAGTCAGACTGCATCCGCTACAAAAAGAAGGGCGATGTCGTCTACCCGGAAGTTGTTGAAGCTGCAGTGAGACAACACGGGAAAGTTCGAGACGTGAAGGTACAACTGACATGCGCAAATACGTCACAGACCGAGATCATTTGTAGTCTAGATTTAGATCGCGGGCAGTCTAGTTCAGTATCACTGACTTCACTGGCCGCGTCATACCAAAAGACGTTAAAAGATGGTACTTGTTGTTACCCTGTCTGGCGCTCGGCATTAAGGGGCTAAAACAAGGACTGGTCGGCTCGGAGTCAGTATACTGTGTCTGAGTGGGGTATTCATGTTAAACTGCGGCATGGTATCTCAGTGAGCTAGCACTATAAATCGGCATCAGTCCGGACTAGTACAAGCAGCCACACATACACACACACGTACATGCACGTCGCTATATAAGTGCAATAATCTTGGACGCGACGTTAAACCCAATTTCACCTCACCTCACCTCACCTCACCTCACCTCACCTCACCTCACCTGTTCATCAGTGAGGTTTTATGTCTCATATAAATAGTGTGAGTGAGTGAGTTGGGTTTAACGCCGCTTTTAAAAGTATTCCAATTATATCACGGCGTGCCAGCTTAATGGTGGGAGGAAAGCCCGATGTGATGCAGGTCTCAGACGTTTACCACTTCGGTGAAACCCACGAGCACACCATGCTTCCAAGTTTTGTTCACCTGCATGTCTCGCTATTCTAATGTTCCAGGTCGTGGGTGTGAGCGACGACAAATTTGGTGTTGCCATTGTTGCTTGCGTCATGTAAGTACTGAAATATGCGTATGTGTATCTTTATTAAAGACCCGTGAAGATCCGGGGTAGAATGCCATGCTTGCCGTAAAAAGCGACTCTGCTTGTCGTAAAAGGCGACTAACGGGATCGGGTGGTCAGACTCGCTGACTTGGTTGATGCATGTCATCGTATCCCATTTTCTTGGATCGATGCTCATGATGTCAATCACTGTATAGTCTGGTCCAGACTCGATTATTTACAAACCGCCGTCATATAGCTAGAATACTGCTGAGTGCGGCGTTAACAACAAACAAACAAAGGCTTAATGTAGGCATCCAGAATTATTGGTAACGATATGAAACTGTCGTCATAAATGATTGTTCATGTTCAGAGGCGCCTCATTAAATATTTTATTTTTTAATCCTACAGGCATGCAAGAGCTACGTGTCTTTATAGGACCGCCCGGTTAAATCCTACATTTAATGCTCAAATCTGTGAATGAACGTGTTCCTAGCACATTGGCCTATCACATTAAACATTTTATGCAACATTTCTATGCAACTGCATAGATACCCCTATGCACTCTATACATTTACAAAAATAATCCAGTCGGAAACATTGTTACATTATTCACAATGTAAGTTTCTATTCACGCAATGTTAACAACTTAGGAACTGTGATATTTTGTTCATACTTTGAGAGTTAAAAACAACAACGATGATGATGATGATGGTGATGATGATGGTGGTGGTGGTAATGATGATGATGATGATGATGATGACGATGATGATGGTGACGATGATGATGATGATACATGACAGTATTATGAGCCAGTGGCCTAATCCTGTCCGTCCAAGTTATTATATTCACATGTGTTTCAGATTACGCGAGGGTGCTGTAGCCAAGAGCGAGGACATAACGACATTTCTGCTCACTAAGGTGAGGGGATGCTAAAATAATTAGGATTGACTATCAACAGGTAATCTTTCTGTAGGGAATGAATGGTCTATGTACAGAGCATTATTGTCAAGGATACCTGAATATTCACTTGAGGTAGTTCAAGCAGATTGTCATCGGGCGAGATAGGATAAGGATCATTTTTAAATGTCAAATTTGAATATTTAACAAATATTCCAGCTATATGACGGCCGTCTGTAAATAATCGAGTCTGGACCAGACAACCCAGTGATTGATATCATGAGCATCGATCCACGCAATTGGGATACGATGACATGCATCAACCAAGTCAGCGAGCCTGACCACCCGATCCCGTTAGTCGCCTCTTACGACAAGCATAGTTACCTCTTACGACATGCATTAGTTGCTGAAGACCTATTCTAACCCGGATCTTCACGGGTTATGTGAGTATGAGCAACTCCTCGACCCAAAATGAATTGCCTACCATATGGCCCTGCTGTTACCTAAAAACCAGCTTGTGTCAAATACTTGCTCTTAGAAAACATTTCCTGAAACGTTTTCCTTACTGTGTATGTAGTGTTGATGTAATTTGTCTTCTTTACGAACTTGTCACTTTATTTGTTGTCAGTTTGTGATCGATTCAACGGTGAATGTTGATTATTACTGTAATTGGAATAACATTGTCATAAACACTATATACGTTCTTGCCACAAGTACACTCGATGGAAGGAATTCAACCTACAAATGACTGTTTAGAGCGTCATGTATCTCAAGTGTTTCTCTTTACTGGTAATCACCAAAATATCTGCATTCGTACACTGCAAACGTAGCTCAAAATAAATATAACGCTTTTAGTTTCCGCAAAACATAAAATATAACGTTTTTAGTTTCAGCAAAAAATAAATATAATGTTTTTAGTTTCCGCAAAAAAAAGATTTAATGTTTTTAGTTTCCGCAAAAAGTAAATACAACGTTTTTGGTTTCCACATAATCAGCAACACGCTATCGTGTCCCTCATTATCACTTGATTGTCTGGTCAAGACTCGATTGTTTACAAGAAGTCGTCGTATGGAAATACTGATATGAGGCGTTTGGCAAAATAAAATAAAAAGTCTTTCTTGTGTGAGTGATGGGTACGGCTGGAGCAGGACATGCTTACCATTTTGGCGAACACCTGGTGTCATCACTGATCCCGGGGCGGTCGGGTAGCCGAGTGGTTAAAGCGTTCGCTTGTCACGCCGAAGACCCTGGTTCGATTCCCGACATGGGTACAATGTTTGAAGCCCATTTCTGGTGTCCCCCGCCGTGATATTGCTGGAATAATGCTAAAAGCGGCGTAAAACCATAACACTCGCTCATCATTGATCCATTAATACGGCGGTCGTAGACACAACTCACCCCCCTTTTTGCAATGTTTTTTTCAAGCTGCTTGAAAGGGACCGACCAGACCGTGTTCTATTCTTAGATGAGTTTCCAAAAGTTGGAGCACGAAAGAAGGTAATACTATGTATTTATTCATTTAATTTATCCGAAACTGGTGTGACAGAGATTTCTTATGAATATCAATATATAAAGGGCTTTGTCGCTTTCATTCAGAATGCATGCTGATAATAACCTAACGACTATGGCCAGAATGCATTACGTTCCGTGTTACAAGTTGCTGATATGCTATTGTGATTATGAATATATGTCAAAGAGTTACACATATCTCACCCTGGTCGTTCTACATATCCACCTGCATGAACCGAAGAGCTATCAATCACGACATGTTATCATTCGTTCACTATCTATTTCAAAGGACACCAAAAGTGATTAATGAGTCTTAGTAGATGGAAACCCCAAACTATGACAGATAGGTTATTATAACAGCAACGGGACAAAAATAATATCCCATAGACAGATACAGTAAAATACGTTTATAACGAAAACGCTTATAACGAACTGACGGATATTACGAACTTAATTTTTGGTCCCGGCCATTTGCTGTATAGGTGTTGTATATATGCTTATAACGAACTACGGTTATAACGAACTAAAATTAGTGGTCCATTTGAGTTCGTTATAACCGTAGTTTACTGTACTTAAATGTGACTCTTTGTAAGTGGGGTATTTCAAGATTTGAATGAATGCAAAGAACACTGTGGCATCGATGGCTGTTAATGGTGTATACTTATTCCCTTAAGGTGAAAAACAACCTTCCTAGAATATAGGTAGTAGACACGTTGCCACACACACGCAAATACATGCTCACACTAAACGCCCGTGTGGAGAACTAGCAAAACTGACTTAGGGCACTGATACGAACCAATGGGTACTTGCAACTGGGGACGTATTATATTGCGACACATTAGATCGCTGGACCATTCCATGTTGGTATCATCCGAATTCAATTGTTGGCTTGGCTTCAAATGTAATTTGAAATGTAAACCATTTGTTGTATATTCGACCGCCTCCGTGGTCTAGTGGTAGAGCGTCCGCCCGGTGAGCGGAAGGTCCGGGGTTCGGGGTTCTATCCTCAATTTGAAATGTGAGTGAGTATGATTTTATGCCGCTTTTAGCAATATTCCAGCAATATCACGGCGGAGGTCACCAGAAATGGGCTTCACACATTGTACCCATGTCGGGAATCGAACCCGGGTCTTCGGCGTGACGAGCGGACGCTTTAACCACTAGGCTACCCGACCGCCCCAATTTGAAATGTAAACCATTTGATGTTCGATCCCCAATTTGAAATGGAAACCATTTGTTGTTGTATATTCGACCGCCTAGTGGTCTAGTGGTAGAGCGTCCGCCCGGTGAGCGGAAGGTCCGGTGTTCGATCCCCGGCCGCGTCATACCAAAAGACGTTAAAAGATGGTACTTGTTGTTACCCTGTCTGGCGCTCGACATTAAGGGGCTAAAACAAGGACTGGTCGGCTCGGAGTCAGTATACTGTGTCAAAGTGGGGTATTCATGTTAAACTGCGGCATGGTATCTCAGTGTCCTAGCACTATATGTTCGCCGCGAATAGCTGCAAAATTGCTGGTGCGGCGTTAAGCAATATTCACTCACTCACTCCTAGCACTATAAATCGGCATCAGTCCGGACATACACACACGTACAAGCACGTCGCTATATAAGTGCAATAATCTTGGACGCAACGTTCAACTCAATGTCACCTCACCTTGTTCTATATTCAGACATTTTTATTCGGTGTAATAGTATCTTGTTTATCTACAGGTGTCCCGACCTCAGTTGACAGACATTGTCAAGAAGATACTCGTATCTGATGTGTGAGCGCATGCGCCAAGTGTACCACATTGTGACATTGTAGGAATATCGCGGTGGATATATATTTCCTACTTTTTTTTAAATTTTACGTTTCTAGTTCACTTTTTAAGAGATGCGGCTATAAATCCATCTAAACAATAACGTATTTGCACACAAAAACAATACAATAAGACAGTTTGACAGAAAATGGAAAAAATTGGCAAATGAATTGTCTGGTTAATATGTCTCTATTTTTTAAATATTTTTTTAACATGAACAATTTCCACTAATGTACTGTAAGGATTTAGCTTCACACCTAGTTAATAAACATGGCAAATGTAGCCTGCCCGTTTCACCATTTGCAAACATTGTTGGACACCTGTAGCCAACTTAAGTTTGCTGACTGCTGTATAGGTATGTAACCTACACCTAACTGAATAAATAAAAAGAGAAAAAAAGATGTATTAGTTACTGGCTGTATTCAATGCCTGACTCCCGTACCAAATGTTACAGGTATCTAATAAAGGTAAACACAACTGGGTTTCGAAATGTAAATATGTCCTGTATATGAGGAACAGTAGTATATTCACCATCCACAATCTTTCTTATCTGAATTCATGTCATGCCTAAAAGATACCTGAACAGGATTGGCATAGCATGCTCCAAAACGATACCAACACATCATCATATTTATTGTTTAAAGTTACTTTTTGAAAGAGAGCTGACCTCAATTGTATATCTGTCAAGAAATTCAAAGTGACCCGAGCACAATTTCGATGTTTTTCACATAGTGCCTGTTGAAACTGGTAGATATGTTTATATACCACAAAGTGGTTGATTATGTAAATGTTGTAATTATGGATACATTGAGGATGAATATCACTTCCTATTAGTTTGCTCTGCGTACAAACAGCTACGTACAGAATATATACAAGAAACTTATAGCCTTCATCCTAATAAGATAAATGTTATCTTCTAATGGCCACAAGAGGCGGTACTTGTATTCAAAATATAGCTGTGTACCTTTATCATGCTATGCTCCAACGTAAAACTATTCTAGGGATATAATGTCATACATATTCTCTCTTGTCAACTCTTTTTTTTATAAATATGTTGTATGTATTCTACACGTCATGTAATCGAATGAAACACAGGCCGTTGGCATACATTTACCGAAATAAAGTGAATTTATGACTTTTCCAAAAGAAAATAAAAAAATAACGTATGTGATTTATGTACCCCCCCAAAAAACCGTAAATAAACTAAAGATAGGCACGTGAAGTTGTGTGACCTAAAAGATGATGATGGTTGAATATTATCTTATACATAGAACAAATATCACCAAATGAATGAGTGAGTGAGTTTGGTTTTACGCCGCTTTTAGCAATATTCCAGCAATATCACGGCGGGGGACACCAGAAATGGGCCTCACTCATTGTACTCATGTCTGGATTCGAACCCGGGTCTTCGGCGTGACGAGCGAACGCTTTAACCACTAGGCTACCCGACCGCCCCTATCACCAAATGAAGAGAAATTAGCAATGATATATATACTCAAGGGAAGTTAAAACGCAACTGATTCTTTCATATTGCCATAGTTACTCGGTCATACGATGACAGATAGAGGGAGGAGGGGTAGCCTAGTAGTGAAAGCCTTTGCTCCGGGTTCGATTCCCCACATAGCTACACTGTGTAAAGCCCATTTCTGGTGTCCCCTGCTGTGATATTGCTGGAATATAGCTAAGCGCGGTGTAAAACCTTCATTGCTGTGTATATTATCTGATTAATGGCCAATACGGTTATTGGTTTATGTATGAGCTGATGTATAGCCAATCCCTTCATTGTTGTGTATATGAGCTGATGTATAGCCAATCCCTTTATTGTTGTGTATATGAGCTGATGTATAGCCATTACGTCATTGTTGTGTTTATGAGCTGATGTATAGCCAATACGTCATTGTTGTGTATATGAGCTGATGTATAGCCAATACGTCATTGTTGTGTATATGAGCTGATGTATAGCCAATACGTCATTGTTGTGTATATGAGTTGATGTATAGCCAATACGTCATTGTTGTGTATATGAGCTGATGTATAGCCAATCCCTTTCTTGTTGTGTATATGAGCTGATGTATAGCCATTACGTCATTGTTGTGTATATGAGCTGATGTATAGCCAATACGTCATTGTTGTGTATATGAGCTGATGTATAGCCAATACGTCATTGTTGTGTATATGAGCTGATGTATAGCCAATACGTCATTGTTGTGTATATGAGTTGATGTATAGCCAATACGTCATTGTTGTGTATATGAGCTGATTTATAGCCAATACGTCATTGTTGTGTATATGAGCTGATGTATAGCCAATACGTCATTGTTGTGTATATGAGCTGATTTAAAGCCAAACCTTCATTGTGTATATGAGCTGATGTATAGCCAGTACTTCATTTTTGTGTATATGAGCTGATGTATAGCCAATACGTCATTGTTGTGTATTTCAGCTGATTTATAGCCAATACGTCATTGTTGTGTATATGAGCTGATTTATAGCCAATACCTTTATTGTTGTACACGTGAGCTGCCCTTATAGCCAATACCGTCTTTGATGTATATATAATATGATTTATAGCCAATACCTTCATGGACCTGCACATGAGCAGATTTTATTTTAAAGGATGTACATACGAGCTGCCCTTATAACCAATACCTTCCTCATATGTACATACGAGCTGCCCTTATAACCAATACCTTCCTGATATGTACATATGAGTTGCCTGTATGGACCCAGTGTATTAATGTATAGATTGTTGATACAATACGAGCTGACATGAGCATGTATCTACTTGGAGAGAATACATTGTTACAAATACACAAAGCCTTCTCTCATGGACCTACTACAGTGACTCATGTATGTATTCAATAAAGTAGGTTGGTTTGTTGTTTTACGCCGCACTCAGCAATATTCCAGCTATATGACGGCGGTCTGTAAATAATCGAGTCTGGACCAGACAATCCAGTGTTTGACATCATGAGCATCGATCCACGCAAATGGGATACGATGACATGCATCGACCAAGTCAGCGAGTCTGACCATCCAATCCCGCCAGTCGCCTTTTACGACAAGCATAGTCGCTTTTTACTGCAAGCATTGGTTGCATAAGACCTATTCTACCCCTGATCTTCACGTGTCGTTTTCAATAAAGATCCAGATAATAACGTAACGTTATTTTTATATGTACAATAAATCTGGACAGATGTTTCGAAGTGGATATATTTTAGGTGATAACGTTTTACGTAGTTAACACATATTTGGTCAGATTCAACAATTCTTTGGGATATAAAGAAGTCGTTGTTGGAGAGGAATTTCACACCTAAAAAGATACATCTCCAACAGCAGATGAATTGCACAGTGAATGAATGAATTAATTAATCATCTATATTTCCTCCATTAATTTCGGAGAGTGATATACATTTGGAATCACGTTTGCACAACATATTTACAAGAACATTATGCAGAGAAATTGACAATACTGAATATTTACATGTCTTGATCCTGGCATGAGATCTACGTCTACAGATGGATCATTGATCGCAGGTTCCAGGAGCTTATGTCTCGTGATACAGAAGATATGAATTCAGCCCAGCTGTCAAGGCTCGTGTCCTCTACAATAGAGGTTATACCACCTAGTAATGTCACAATTTTTAACGGGATCATTTACCGACATGGGTACAATGTGTGAAGCCCTTTTCTGGTATCCCCCGCCGTGATATTGCTGGAATATTGCTAAAAGCGGCGTAAAACCAAATTCACTCACTCACTCACTCACTCAGGATGATTCAAATCTTTAAACGTAAAACAACATATCACAGGGTGGTATAGATATCCAATGTTTCGTTTGTTGTTTAACGCCACACTCGCTTATATTCCACAAACGTGAAGGCGGCCTGTAGTTTATCTGGGCCATGTGATCCAGTGATTGATATTATGAGCAACGCTCGAAGGGGTGTTCTCGAACACCAGGTATCATCACTCTTTGACAGTCATCCATAAACACATGCTTATGATATTCTCCGAATCGTACAATTGACTTTTCTTTTGGCAAAGAATTCTTATGATTATGACATTGGTTTTGTCGCTTTCATTACGATGACACACAGTCGGGTCACCTATCACGACAAGCAAAGGTTACTGAGGACCTATTCTAACCCGGAGCGGTCGGGTAGCCTAGTGGTTAAAGCGTTCGCTTGTCACGCCGAATACCCGGGTTCGATTCCCGACATGGGTACAATGTGTGAAGCCCTTTTCTGGTTTCCCCCGCCGTGTTATTGCTGGAATATAAAGGCGGCGTAAAACCATACTCACTCACTTACTCACTCACTATTCTAACCCGGATCCCCCACGGGAACGATATCCAGTTGCAGTGATGCACTAATACCCAGGCCATGACAGCCAAACAGCAATTATCCGTGATATGTACATAGGATCATATGACTAAAGACATATCTTTTAATTTACCTTTCTTTTATTATGTGGAATATTAGGTATATGTTTGTGATAATGACAGTCAGGTATAAATAGATCTCGCCATGGCCGTTCTATATGTTCACCCTCACAGCCTCATATTCCGGACAAGGGTTATCAGTCGAGGTATGTTATCATTGTTATCACGATCTAGGGAAATTATATGAATGAATTATTGAAAGTCCTATATGACACCAGGTGTTCGCGAAAGGGGTAATCATGTCTTGCCCAACTGGTATGACCCGTCACCAACACAATATGCACACAACAATAAGTGTTTGTGTGTTGCCTAACGCCGCACAGCATTCCTGTAAACAATCGTGACTTGCCTAGACAAGTGGTGGACCAGACAATCTGGCGACACTGTAGTGCATTTACTGATAGTGTTGAACTAAATACGATATGTTTTCTATCATGTCTGTTATGTACATTTGCAGATAAAACAAGGCCATGTCAACTCCAGACACAAACATATTTTTTGTCAACGTTATCACTTGTGTAATCACCTCTATATAAGGGGCGCTCGGGGTAGCCTAGTGGTTAAAGCGTTCGCTCGTCACGCCGAAGACCCGGGTTCGATTCCCGACATGGGTACAATGTGTGAAGCCCATTTCTGGTGTCCCCCGCCGTGATATTGCTGGAATATTGCTAAAAGCGGCGTAAAACGATACTCACTCACCGCTATATATTATATTACCACAATTGAATTTCAATGTGTAGAGACTTTTGCATTTATGTTCACATTTTAAACCTGGGAAAATGACAAATGGTATTGAATTACCCAAAATATCGACATCATTCCTCCTATTTATCAGGATGATTCAAATCTTAAAACGCAAAACAACAGATCACAGCGTGGTATATATATATCCCATGTTTTGTTTGTTGTTTAACGTCACACTCACAAATGTGAAGGCGGCATGAGTTAAACTCGGCCAGATAATCCAGTGGTTGATATAATGAGCAACGCTCCAAGGGGTGTTCCCGAACACCGGGTATCATCATTATTTGACAGTCATCCATAAACACATGCTTATGATATTCTCTGAATCGTACAATGGACTTTACTTTTGGCAAAGAGTTCTTATGATTATGACATTGGTTTTGTCGCTTTCATTACGATGACACACAATCGGGTCACCCATCACGACAAGCATAGGTTACTGAGGACCTATTCTAACCCGGATTTCCTACGGGAACGATATCCAGTTGCAATGATGCACTTATACCCAGGTCATGACAGGCAAACAGCAATTATCCGTGATTTGTACATATGATCATATGACTAAACACATATCTCTACGTTTCTTTTATTATGTGGAATACAGTATGTATATGTTTGTGATAATGACAGTAAGGCATAAATAGATCTCTCCATGACCGTTCTATATGTTCACCCACACGGCCTCATATTCCGGACAAGGGTTATCAGTCGAGGTATGCTATCATTGTTATCACGGCCTACGTCAAATGATACTCAATAAGCGAGCAGTTACACGCGACATCACGAAACTTCCTTAAAAGGACTTATCTACATAATACAGCTGGAATTTTAAAAAGAAACGTTTAGGGTTATTTCGTGACTAGATGATTTTCAATATACAAGATACAAATGGTTTTTTTTCGTAGTTCAGGCCTAAAGACCCCTATTACAAGTACAAAATGTTGTCTAGGGAGAGTTACAAAGAGTATACAATTCTTCCCGTATTTTAAATACACATATGAGATATTTGGCAGGAGACACTGAATTAGATATTGAACAAATAGATCTAATGCTGTGATGCATGTTGTTGTTTTCTTTTTGAGAGTGACACATCCCTTATGCTATTATATAAGACACAGTTATACAAAATATGTTTTTTCATCTTCGGTCACTTGACTTAGTTTACATATTAGTAACATCATTATTTAACTTCATATAGTCTATTGGACCCACTTCTAAAAATGGTAAAACACGTCTATAACTAAATGCTTCTATTTATAATAAATTATATTCACAGTATAGATGATTTGTTGTTGAGCATAGCAGAGCAGTTTGGGATGGCACAGTCTTTCATTCTTTACACAGATATCTAACAGAATCCTTCACTTCCAGTGCAATCCGCACATACGCAAAACCATGTTGGAATAGTATCTTTCTTACGATGGGCGCCCAATTCGGGCGTTTTCTATCAATAATGCCAACTAATATTCTTGATAGCTAAAATGGATAGAATTATCATTAAACCGCCCGCATGTTATCTGAAATGAGCGGGGCACTGTAACTTGATAATGCCCTCATATTGCTTGACGACGGGCCATTATCACGCCCGTTGTTAGGTGACGTTATAGGATAGGGATAAGTGAAGTCACGTTCAATAGTGACGTCATCTGTTTTGTTCTATGAATTTTCCATATTTGTAAAAATGGGTCAGTGACATTCGTGTTAATTGCAGTAAATGTTTCAAAACCGATATTGTTGTTTCTTTATATTTGATATCAAATTCCATCCATTTGTAGCTATAATAACGGTAACGCTATTTTTCAGGGCATTATCATTTGCAGAAGCCCTCGGTCCAGTTAATGGAAGACCTCGGGCTTCTGTAAATGATAATGCCCTGAAAAAAAGCGTTACCCTTATAATAGCATTGGCATGGGTGCCTCTGATATTACATTCTCATGAGACGAAGACAGTATCTGATAGATTTTTCAAAATATATAATAAATAGAGGATATCAACCAGTTTCCCATATGTAACCCAGTTTGGGGTTCTATATCCTAAACCCAAGATACATTTACAATATTGTCTATGTTCAATTTCAATGTTTTCATTAATAGTAAATCCCGAAATTTTTAAACCATATGTCAGAATAGGTACGATCTTATCAAACATCTGAAACGCAATCGGAACCGATATATCATATTTCTTTATAAGAAATTTTACAGGAAAGTGTGCTTCACTAGCTTGTTCGGACAATGGTTTGTAGATCTTTGTCCATACTAGCTTTGGAGTCCTAACAAAACCCAGATATTTATATGGATTGACAACTGCAGTTGGTTTGTCATTGTATGTCCACTTCTCAAACTTACTTATTGGTCCGCCCATTTTAGAAACAACTACTTTACTTTTTTCTATACTGAAATCCACACACCATGTTATAGAATAGTCTCGAAGTTCATTTGATCTTCGCTGTAACCTGACAACCGTATCAGCCACCAAATCCAGATCATCAGCAAAAAGTAGCAAATTAATGTTGAACATTTCCTCCGATATATCTACTCCGTCTTGAAATGAACTCTTGAAATGGGTAACGAGATCACTCATGAACAGAATTGATAATAAAGGGCTAAAGGGCTCTTACGCCACAAGCACTCTTGAAGAATTTAGTTAGTTTTTCCCATATTCCAAGGATACAGTTGATCTGACATTTTCATACATATTCTTAATGATTTTGAAATATTTGCCATGAATTCAATTCTGAAGCATGGAGTAGAGGAGCTTATTTCGGTTAACCACATCAAACGCCTTTTTTAAATCTATAAATGCACAATGCATTTCCTTTTCTTCTGGTGAGGAATTTCTGGATGACACTTTGTACGATATTCATATTGTCCACTGTTGAATGGTTCCTTCTAAAGCCACCTTGATGTTCTCAAGTTAAGTCATGCATTTCCAGATAAAAGTCCAGTCTCTTATTCAGAAAATAGGTCATTATCTCCCACATTATATTCAGTAATGTAATTCCTCGCAAGTTGTTTGGGTCGTTGCTGTTGCCTTTTTTATGTGCAGGTATTACTAGTCAAGTTGTCCTGGATTTTGGAAAGGTTACAGTGTTTAATATTTGATTAAAAAGAATCACAAGATAAGGAAGTAAATAGGTTTCAGCCGACTTAAAGAATTCCGCTGGTATGCCATCTTCGCCTGGCGACTTACCTCATTTGGGGATATGATTGAGTTGATAATGTCTTCATCGGTAGTCTCTCTAGCTAAGATGTCATCATCTTCCCCACACTTGACACAGCTTGAACATCGTGGTTTAACAAGTACATTGTCACGTCATTTGAATTTTTTGTTGATTTGCCATTTATTTCTTTGTATTTCTTAGTCATCTAGGAATCTAAAGATATGCTTTTTTCTTTGGCACCTTTACTTGTATACTTCTTTGTCAGGTCCAAAACATTTTACAGTCTCTTCTTTTAGCTGCATTTAGCTTCATTCATGTATGATACAACTTTCTTACAGTTTCCCTCTTGTTTGTGTTTACGTAGAGTTTTAAATAATGACCATGCTTATCTGTACTTTTCTTGTGGCTCTGGTGACGGATATCGTTGGTTGGTTGGTTTGTTGTTTAACGCCGCACTCAGCAATATTCCAGCTATATGACGGCGGTCTGTAAATAATCGAGTCTGGACCAGACAATCCAGTGATTGCTCTCATGATGACGGATATCGACTAAAGATGATCAGCATTATATATTTATGGTGTTAGCTACCATCGCATTCCTTGTAAAACCAGTCTGGCTGTTGTTGTGGTGGTCTGTAATCTTCCTAACTAGCATCATATCACCGCATATCTGCATCATTTGTTGCAGGATTGGGGGCTGCTTGGTTAAAATTTGATGAGGCTAAATCTTCAAAAGTCTTCAACATACAAGTCACTAAGCTGTCACACTATTTATCGATGTATTCCTGCTCTCTTTGGTAATCCCATATATTACTTGTTTTCTTTTCAAATTGTGCATAATAATGTGTCAATGAGGTTACTGCCATTTTGAATATATTATCTATTTAACATAGAAATTGGAAGATGATCTGATTCGGTACGCGATAAAACTTCAAACATTTTAACGTAAGGATACAAACTTTCGGATACACAAATGGAATCAGGTGTACTATAGCCTTTACACCCAACATATGTAACGTCGCCATGCCACTGCCAGAGTCTACCGTAAAGGATATAAAAGTCAAAGGTTTTATACATTTCCAAAACATATTTCCCATAACCGTCAATTACAATATCTTGGTTATTGCGTTGGCCTGGTCTATCAACTCCTGTGTCATGTCCAACTTCATCAATAGGTAAATGTGTAATGTCATCCAGCTCGGTATAGTCCAACTCGGTTCTGGTTCTGCTATTAAAGTCACCACATAAGATAAGTTCACAATCTGAATATTCCTCCTTCAAAATGTTCTCCAGTTCTACCCACGAATCATGAACCCTGGAAAAGATGGCTGTGAGCTCAGATTTAGTAAATACCGCAAGATGAGTGACAAGCAATACACTAGACAACTTTAAGGAGTGAGTGAGTGAGTATGGTTTTACGCCGCTTTTAGCAATATTCCAGCAATATCACTTCGGGGGACACCAGAAATGGGCTTCACACATTGTACCCATGTCAAGAATCGAACCCGGGTCTTCGGCGTGACGAGCGAACGCTTTAACCACTAGGCTACCCGACCGCCCCACAACTTTAAGGACTCTTGCCAGGTCCGTGATACAGCGGTACAGGGACTGTGTCCTTTCCAGGATGGTCATACACGTTACTGACACCCTTGTCATTCTTGTTACTTTATAATATGACACTACTGGTTTTGAAGGCGATATCTCGGTTCACCTTCTTCACAGTTGTAACCAGGCTGACCTCCATACTTGATCGCTTTTGGATCAATTCTAATATACACATGCACAAAAGTTAAGCGCCACCAACCATATTTGTGAGCTGTTACTTTTGGCACTTAATGATGACTATTGTAACGAGATGTACGATTGTTATAAGCCGTATATGTAAACCTCATGTGATGCATGAGTTGTCCCAAAGCAAGTTTATCTTGTGTTCCAAACGAATATGAGCAGAAAGGAATTTTACCGAAGACCAGAAATTGAAGGATTAGAAAACATTGAACAACTTTTTTTGTCATGTAACTGTCATGATACCAGCAGACCATATCAGGTGTCACATAGACACCCTAGGGAGTGCAGAGTCTATTGCAAGACAGAAACGTCAGTAACGTGTGTGTGATCCACGGATATTGACCACAGCTTCAACCCTACGCCTCATACTCATTACAAGTCGTTGAATGCTTCTCTGAGGTTCATAAAGTGCGGCTTCAAGTCCAGCGAGATTTTGAACTAGGGGATCAGGATGTCTGATTTTCCGGCCAAGAATGTCCCATAGATGCTCAATCGGATTAAGATCCGGACTACAGGCCGGCCAAGGAAGAGTGGCAATAGCTTCTTGACGCAAATAAGCCAAAACTGCCCGAGAACGGCATCTTGGTATTGTTGGCCATTCAGGTTTCCACGAATTGTCGGCAGCGGAAGTTTGCAGCCGAAGGAAACACAACCCCATATCATGACAGACCCCCTTCCACATGCTCAGGTCTTCTGGATGTTCCTTGGTGCAAAACGAGTGTTACGTTGCCTCAAAAAACGTATTCGACCATCAACAGTTCGTAGCAGCATTCGACACTCGTCAGACCAATGGACCTTCTCCAGCTGGCCAAGTTCCATCGACTACGGGCAAGACACCATATCAGACGATTCCGCATGTGCCTCTCAGTCAGTTGAGGACGTTTTACTGGTCTTCTGGCGTTATAACCAGCCGCTCTGATGCGACGCCTTACGGTCATCGTCGAGAGTCTCTGATGGGTAATCCACTGCAGTCTTAAATCTGTTGAAGTGGCAATCTGTTATGCCTGTCATTGACATCATTGGTTTGACCATGTTTGACAATCAAACGAGTGATAACACTGTGATGACGACTCATTTGTCTTGCAATGGCCCTGCATGACATGCCAGCATTTTTCATGCCTATCACATGCCATCTTTCAGCGTTCGTTAACTTTCTCCTCACCATGGCTGATTTTCAACCTCTATTAGAAGGGGAATCTCACACAGGAGCAAAATGCAACCACGTGTCTGAAACTTGAATTTTACTATTTATAGGGTAGGGGAACTGCAGCAACACGTAAAGCACGCTTTCCTTGTGATATCTGGACAAATTTGGGTTCATGAAACTATGGAAGCCTAATTCAGTCATACATCATCATATTTCGTATTTCTGATTCCCACAGGTGAAATCAAAAGACTATGAATATGGTGGCGCTTAACTTTTGTGCATGTGTATATAATCACCATTTTCTGTCCAAAAATAAACAAATAAAAATATAAAAACACTACCACTGTAGCGACCATTCTTTTTTTTTGGTCTTATACGTTGAATACAGGTATAATTAGGTAATAAAGAAATAAAGTCTCTACAATCTCTATATCGAATCAGTGAAAAATGAACAAAGTTGAAACAAGGTGATTTTCCAATATAATATAAAACGTGAACTCCAGAGATTAACAACCTTGATTACCCGACGAACAAGTTCCATTGGGAGTAAAAGGCAAAACAGCAGGGGAAATTATATGAATTGATCACTGAAAATCAGTGTTGACATGGTAATCATGCCCTTCCAAACCCGTATTTAAGAAACTGAAGAAAGTCGACATTCCAAATCATCCTTCCAAACAATAATGTTTGTTTCTTCTCATGATAAACATCTTTTGGACATATACTACCTTGATTTGGCTGTCAGAGTTCTGTTCGGTTAGTTACTCAAATCTCAAACATACTAAACTCAGTGTATTAATTACGAGGATTTGGACAACAAAGTTCAAGCATGTATGTACTCATACAAGTCTCTACATCAAGCAAAATATATTGACATTGATATACAAAGTGATCATCACAACGATGAGTTGACATGAAGGAGAGGCGACCTTCAGATTATGTTCGTATTTTACGTCGCCTGTCATTTGCCATTTAACAAGACCAGGGATGTGACATTCCTACCCACGACCAGCAGATCCTGCACATACTCTTGCCCCCCGACTTTAAGAGACAAGTCGCTCATGACGCATATATGAAGGAAATAAAAAAATACTTTGTGGTGCGAAAAGCTCATGCTTGCGGTTTGCAGTTCTTCTTTAATTTAAATCTGACCTTATAGCCAGGCACAAGTGTCGGTTTCATAAAAGTGGTTGTGTTACATATTTTTTTTAATTGTCGTATCATAACGTCGAATGAATAAAGATTTCCATTTAATTTGATGTTTTACACATGTACATGCAATCTTCATACCAACAAATACAAGTGTACAGTCCGGGCTCATCTCAATCTCTGACGATGATGTTGCGCAATCAATAACTGTCCTCAGTAAGGCCTGTAATCCCTAATTCCCTGAGCCCTGAGTCGCCCGGCCACTGTCTGTCGACTAACTAGATGCTCTAAGGCACGTCGCTGATGACGTCACTGTCAGGAATCGATTCCGGAGATGCAAATAACGCAAGTACGGGTCTTCTCTGGGGGTAGTTACCCTGGGTTTCCCTGTTCTTGGCCTGTCTGATGTCTGCCCGGTCTCTCTGTAACGTTATATCAGGTTAGTTACAGCAACACTGGAGCAACCAAACGTTCTAGCTATGTTGGCATGGGTTGGTCCCATTTGTATCATTTCCTCTTAAGATAAACTTGCATGATGAAGAACTATTGCAGTTATGGAGTATATTCATCTATACATACAGTTTATATACGGTAAATACTTACATGTAGCATACCGTTTCTATTGTATAAACATATCAAATTCAAAGATTCAATAAGTGTTGTGTGTCACATCAGATCGATATTTGACACAATACAGTAATACACTATGTTCTCCTGCCTCATCTTTACGATTGTAGTTACCCTTCACTGACTGCTCAAAGGCAATCACTCGTTATCATGCATGTGGATCAGTGCAGCAGGTAAAGAGTTTCTGACTGATAAAACGTGTTATATGGCAGAAGTTAATTTTGTAAATCATTGTTGTGGTAAATTTTAGTGACAGTACATTGAAGGGCTAGTAAAAGTTCGAGTGCTGTCGGAGGCAGCGAGTGTCATGTAGCGAGTTACCGCCCTTGTATACATGTACATTAACACGGCAAGGTTTGATCTTCCGAGAGGTTGCGAGATGGGACAGTTAGAAGGAAACATAAGTGGAATGTCTTCCTAAAGCGATTTAGTGAGCCCGTAAATGCTTAATGCAAACACATGGATCAGCAAAGACCTCGGACCCTGCTAATATCACACCAAGTCGAGTGAAAGGAAAGTCTATAATAGTATTGAAATCATTTTTTCAGTTGAACAGTGAAGATTAGTGAGTGAGTTGGGTTTAACGCCGCTTTTAACAGTATTCCAGTTATATCACGGCGTATCAGCTTAATGTGGGAGGAAAGCCCGAAGTGATGCAGACGTTTACCACTTCGGTGAAACCCACGAGCAAGGGTATGGTGCTGACAAAACTAGAAACATAATCGGGGCGAACCGGGATTCAAACCCACAATCATAGGTTTCTGGCGTGCCCAATGGACGCATCTCTGCACAGCGAATCGCGGCGCCTTAGACGACTGGGCCACAATGCTGATACGACAGGGTGGATAAAAGTGGTGCCATGGCATTGTAGCTTATCTGGATACGTTGTCAACAGTTTGCAATGTTAACAGACAGCCACTAACCAAAAGTTGCTGTGAACATTGATACTCAGGACTAACAACTAACACTAACATCTGATGGTTTGAAAAATATATGATGTCAGTGTAAGGTGAAACGTTCATGCCAAAGTGTAGCACCCTCAGGCTTGCTACTGCTTGCACTGATGGTGCCTCTGCTATTGGCAGATCCCGACCCCAGGTACCAGATCCACTGCAACTGTTGCCACCAATACATTGGAGAAACCGTCAGACCCATCAACACCAGACTCAAAGAACATCAGGCCTCTGTCAACAAACTAGACCTGAAATCCGCAATTTCCGAACACATCCTCAAGTCCCAAGACCATAACATCATATGGAAGCCACCGAAATTCCTGTCTACCACCACCAACACCAACTGGCGACAAAGAAAAAACATTGACATCAGGAGACGCCAGCCAGCTATGAACCGTGACCAGGGAACCTATCTGCCTAGGGCTTGGGACTTGTTGCTTTGATTTGTCCATTGCTATTGTCCATTGCTATCACCTATCAGGGCTAATTATCCCCTGTCACCAGTTTTGCCCATTCGCTTATTACCAATCAGATATAACATAACTCCTTGCTCCCATTTGTCCATTGCTATTAGCGCGATTAAACTGTTGGCTTCCCTTGTTAAGTTTTCACCTTTGTTATCTTACTACAGCTTTTGTTCTTACGTGTACATATATACTCACACGCAAGAGAAACGCAAGTGGTTTTAAGCAAATATGTAACAAACACGGAACCATAAATTGATACGAGTTTTGGCATGTAGGGAAGCCTGGTGGTGTTATCAATATTTTGGTTGCATTTTGGAAGCCCCGAGTAAAAACGCACCATTTCTCCCCGTCATTTCAACGTTAACATAACCACAATTTACCGTCTCCTGCATCAATACAATGCTCCACAGACCACAGATGACCTTCCTCGGAGCGGTCGTCCTAGGGTCACCACACCTCGACAAGATCGGCAGATTACCCGTCGACACCAGCGACATCCGTTCCAAACTGCAAGTGGAAGTGCTCGACAGACCATAGGAACACATAATCGACACATTAGCCGGGACACTGTGATCCGACGTCTCCGTTCCAACAACCTCAGATATCGCCGACCAGCACGTCGTATTGTTCTCCAACCACGGCATCGACAAGCACGACTTCAGTGGGCACAGGGTCATCGCAATTGGCGTCATCGTGAGTGGAGGCGTGTCATCCTCTCTGATGAAAGTCGCTTTTGTGTCTCCCTTGCAGACGGAAGAGTCAGAATTTGACGGCGTCGAGGTGGTCGTTTCGCTGACAGAAACGTTGTGGAAAGGGATCCATGGGGTGGACCTAACGTCATGATATGGGCAGGGATTGGACTTAATGCGAGACTTGGACCAATGTGCTTTCTGAATGTTGGTCAAGGTCGGGGACACGGCGTCACTGCTCAGCGGTATATCGACCAAGTTATCAGACCCCACGTTGTTCCATTTTTTGCACAACATCAACAACACATTTTCCAGCAGGACAACGCTCGTCCCCATGTTGCCAGAGCTACCATGGCCTTTCTGCAACAACACAACATCCGTGTTGTACCGTGGCCAGCCCTCAGCCCTGATCTGAACCCCATCGAACACTTGTGGGGTGAGGTTCAAAGGCGTCTGCACAATATGCGCCCAGTCCCTACAACTGCCGATGAACTACGCACAGCTGCTCTGGATGTGTGTAGGAGGATCCCTAGGGCCTTCACAAATCGTCTGATCCACTCAATGTACAGGAGAAGTGTGGCAGTGATCAATGCTAATGGTGGTCACACCAGATATTGACTGACGTTTTTGGTATTGACCCGAAACTGTGTAAGCCCTTAACATTTGAAAAAAACAATTATGTCATCTGCCTTTTAATCCATTGAACTGTCTTCAGTCAATTTTTTGTCAATCTTGCCCTATTAGTATTTCTTGTCCTAACTGTTGAAAATAAATACTCGACATGCGTTTCTTTTGCGTGTGAGTATATATGCTCTCTGCCTCATAGCATTCATTCATCTGATTAAGGAGTAAGCATATACTCCGAAAAAGTTGACATCCATAAATACCCTTCCTTGTCTGTAGGACTTTTAAATGCCATTCAAAGATTTATTTGATCAAGGCAATATACAACGTCAACGCCAGAGAATAATGACTCTCGATTATCCGCAGAAGCAGTTTGCATTGGGCGTTAAACGAAAAAGGAGGTGACAATTATATGAATGTATCACATTATCAGTGATGACACCAGGTGTTTAGAAAAGGGTCAGCATGTCCTGCCCTACCGGTATCACCCGCCACTCACACAATCTGCACACAAAAGTAAGCAGTGCTCCTGACATACGACGGCGGCCAATCAACAAGTGGTAACAATAATATTATCGAAAACTACAGGTGTTAGGAAATTGTCTTGATAAGGATGTATATTAAGCATAACGTATCTGTATCTAGTCACGGGATCACATACCTACATACCCACATAATCCCTTATATTAAAAAAAGTGTGTATGGAAGATATGAAAATATAAAACGTCAAAACCAGAGAATAACCAGTCTCGAATATCCGACAACGATCGATTGAATCTACTGGGGGTAAAGGCAAAATAACGGTGAAAAATGATATTTCATCAAGTATTTTCTTATTAAATAAGTATTGGTTTATACAACATTTATGGCACACGATCCTACGGCAAAACTGAGAGCTCAACAATAAATACAGTAATACAGGTGTAAAATAGTTTTAGTATATGCTGGGTGACCTCATGTGCATATATTTATAGGCGTGGGGGGGGGGGGGAACACTACATCGATAGGGGGGGGGGGGTACTTAAAACAGTCCCGGTTGGGTGAACTCATTTGTATATATATATATATATGGGTGTAGGGGACACAACATCGATGTAGAGAGCTTACTAAAAGTAGTTCCGGTTAGGTGAAGTCATTTGCATATATTTGGGGATGTGGGGGACACCACATCGATGTAGAGAGCTTACTAAAAGTAGTTCCGGTTGGGTGAACTCATTTGCATATATTTGGGGATGTGGGGGACACCACATCGATGTAGAGAGCTTACTAAAAGTAGTTCCGGTTGGGTGAACTCATTTGCATATATTTGGGGATGTGGGGGACACCACATCGATGTAGAGAGCTTACTAAAAGTAGTTCCGGTTGGGTGAACTCATTTGCATATATTTGGGGATGTGGGGGACACCACATCGATGTAGAGAGCTTACATAAAGTAGTTCCTGCGGATCAACTCGCTACGAAGGAAAACCGGGTTCTGTGTCACAGCGTGCTGAAGTCTGCTCCGGCGCCCAACAAGATCATGTTTCGGCATCAAAAGACACCTGGATAGGACTCTCCCCTGCTTATGGAAACTACCAAGTTACAGTCTGGAACTTTACGGTAACTGATGAAAAAAGACATATTTGGAGCACATTCGTTGGTGTCATATAAGAAGTAATTAACAATTCACTCGCATTCATTTCGTCATCTGTCAATTCAACTACATACTTTTCAATCAGAGAGTCCGACGTAATACAGAATTTCAAGACAAATAAGACCGCCTCCGTGGTCTAGTGGTAGAGCGTCCGCCCGGAGAGCGGAAGGTCCGGGGTTCGATCCCCGGCTGCGTCATACCAAAAGACGTTAAAAGATGGTACTTTTTGTTACCCTGTCTGGCGCTCGGCATTAAGGGGGTAAAACAAGGACTGGTCGGCTCGGAGTCAGTATACTGTGTCTGAGTGGGGTATTCATGTTAAACTGCGGCATGGTATCTCCGTGAGCTGGCACTATAAATCGGCTTCAGTCGGGACTAGTACAAGCAGCCACACAAACACACACACGTACATTCACGTCGCTATATAAGTGCAATAATCTTGGTCGCGACGTTAGACGCCATTTCACCTCACCTAAAGACTAATAATTTTATCAATCCTTTGTGTACCTTTTGTTACCTATTAGTTATTGCTGTTAATTTTAATCTGCTGCTTATCACAACATGTCATGCATATAAACCTCTCATCACTTGGTTTTTGTCACTCCCGCTTGATAAATGTGTAAGAATCTATATCGAAACATCGCATTATCTATAAAGTTGTCCGTTTTCTTATATATATTTTACAAAACAACGTATGAATGAACTACTAATTCTCGCGTGATAGCTGTGGGCGTTGTGGGCGAATATGAATACAACAGTCCAACGAGGTGAACTTAACCGTCTGTGGTCTACAGCTAATGCTATCAGATACAGATTCAAGCACTAGGTGGTATAGAGTACTCCAGTATACGTTTTTGCATTGCGGCATAAGGCAATATGTATTTGGAGGCACTTCTAAAAATCAGCGGTAGACTTTAGAGCACGTGTGACTACATATTTTTAAGAGAAGACAGGACGAACAACGAAGAAGTTGTTTTGCTGATGTTTTGTGAAGTTAAGCGCTACCCACCATATTTGTGAGCTGTTACTTATGCCTGTCATACGTATGCCTGTCAATGGCATCATTGGTTTGACCATGTTTGACAATCAAACGAGTGATAACACTGTGATGACGACCCATTTGTCTTGCAATGGCCCTGCATGACATGCCAGCATTTTTCAAGCATATCACTTGCCATCTTTCAGCGTTCGTCAACTTTCTCCTCACAATGGCTGATTTTCAACCTCTATTGGATGGGGAATCTCACACAGGAGCAAAATGCAACCACGTGTCTGAAACTTGAATTTTACTATTTATAGGGTAGGGAACTGCAGCAACACGTAAAGCACGCTTTCCTTGTGGTATCTGGACAAATTTGGGTTCATGAAACTACGGAAGCCTAATTCAGTCATACGTCATCATTTTTCGTATTTCTGATTCCCACACGTGAAATGAAGAGACTATGAATATGGCGGCGCTTAACTTTTGTGCATGTGTATATAATTGAGATATTTTGTGATTCCATTTCACGTGGCGAGGTCCATAGGTCACTGTTACGATAGTTATAGTGATATCCAAAAATAAATTCACTTTCCACCATATGTATTTTCCATCAACAAGTACATTATCTTGATATACGTAGATTCACTAACCACGATAAATTCGAAGCCGCCGATTTATTTTGTTTTTGCTGATGCGTAGTTTCTTTGCCGTGCGCGTTGACCCGTTCGTCGATATTTATCGCCGAGTTAGCCACCACGAAGTTTTTCTGAAATGTATAACACATGATCAACTCACAGAATGTTTTGTACTCATGTTCCAGAAGGTTTGAGCACAATACTGCCCCAGTCTTGCCGACGTCTATTTATGTACTTCATTGTAAATACCATACCATGAATCGTTCCGTTCTGTTGCTTTGCTGTTGCTTGTATGGGGACCTGTCTTTGTTGAGGACCGTTTCAATGACGAGTACATGAGGTCTACCTCAGATAACTTTACTGTCATTGTTGAACTCTGTTAATGTAAATTATGGCGTTTGTTTGAAAGCGGATATGTACGCAACTGCCACTGACACCCGAAAACGACCAACTGAAAACATCATGGTGTCACCAAGACTTTTTTATATACACAAAAAAAAAAGGTTAAGCACACCCTAATATATTTCCTTATTGTTTGGTCCATGTAACAGTCATAAAAGATATAATTACGGGAAGAATTATGTTTCCATGCATGACGCAGGAATGCCTTGTAATGCCATTGGTGGGAATTTGGGATATCATCACACTGCCGTAAGCCGTTTAGTCGAAAAACATGCTCAGACCGGTGATGTACAGGACCGTCCCAGATGCGGAAGACCTCCTGTAACGACACATCGCGAATCCCAATTTTGATTTCAATAATACTTTATATCAAACAAAGGCCACAAAACCCTTCAGAGGAAGCTAAAAGCAGTCGACTGCACGATTCCGACTGTATCATGAGCATGTGTTCATGAATAATCATCAAAATGAGATGATACCGGGTCTTCGCAAAGAAGTGAGCGTATCCTGCCATCATGAAAATGTGATTTGCGCTTTTCCTCAACTATTTTGTATTGACAAAGGGGGAAACGATCCATTAAAACTTGCTGCGTTGATACCTTATGGAACTTGTACCCCCCAGGTATAAATGGTGTCATACGACCCATCAGATAGTTACCATACAGGTAAAATCTGAATGGTAATTAATGTCCGAGACGGGATAAGAAAACTGATACGCATGCACGAGGTCTACGTGGCCTCTTGCAAAGTTGATTCAGTACATACAACCTGACTTCGATGTCTGAAGATTATTACCAGCGCAATTGTTTTCACATACCAAACGCAGCTAGAGTTATGTCACTACAGCCACGTGATGAGATCATATATCATGGTGTGTTGGTTACCCTTGGATCATAGATAGTTAGCTACCTGACGCTTGCTTTGCACATTCCTTTGAAAATGTACACGAGTAAGGTTCAAAAGAATCGTAAACACCAAATCGCTACCAAACAGTGAGTATGACCCTGTGTTTTAACATAGAGAACGCAAGAACCAGTACATGAGTCTGTTTGCTATGCTAACATTTTAAACATATTTATGACTCACTTGACTGAAAGACAAGTGAGTTTATTTTGTTGCTCGTTGCTCGTTATCCAATTTGTTCAATAGGTTCAAATATTGTTTTTAATTTGTCCACAACAAATTCAAATATGTCTGTTACCCGGCTATACTTTGACAAAATGTATGTATCTACTCAGGGGCAGTCTTAGGAATTAGGATCAAATTTTGTCTTAGGCTTAAGATATTCTCATAGATTGAGCTTCGTGATCCCCGATTTAAGACAAAACTTGGTCTTTAGTCTAAATCTTAAGAGTTAAGACAAAATATGGTCTTAAGTAAGTTTCATGATCCCGGGGCCTGGTGTCATCACTGCTTTTAGGGGATTTTTTCACCACTACTAGTAATGCACCACTATGCCTTTTACTCCCATTGGAATCTGTTTCGGCAGATAATCCGTACTGATGATTCTCTGGGGTTGACGGTAATCACAAACTAAAGTTAAACATAGATTAGTTGTATCCTGCCACGTGACAGTATCGTCACGTGACAGGATGTAATTCTCAGCTTGTGCGTTTCCGCCAGCAGGATCACTGGGGAAAAAATCGGATTTTCGGGTCCAAAGAAATCATCTAGTATGTTTGAAAAAGAAGATATCTACGCATTGCCGGTGTCACGAAATATATTCGCCCCCAGAATAAAATCTCCCTTTAGAACTTTAGAAGTTCTAGGACAGTTATTAACACGTGTCATGTCAGCCCTATGACATTCGCGATTGTCCACTTCCAGAAAACATCCTGTGTTGGTGTAACATGAATTAGTAAAGGTTAATTAGGGATGCCCAACACGTTAATTAATGAAAGACGAGTAGTCAAAACACTGTCATTTCCTGCCCAGGACATCACACCCCTACACGCTAAGGTCGGTGAGAAACATTCTCATCAAAGAAAACACACAGTCAAGACACTGACTTTTCTACGAGGACTCACGGTATATTTTCTCCCCCGAACTATTTATATAGACTTGTCATGCAGTTCAACAATACCAATTACCTAAATGAACACAAAATAAATAATCTTAAACAAAACAATAAATCATCCAATATCTTCACTCCAAAACTTAAAATATCAAAAATAGACACAACACTAGCCGATACACTAAATAAACAGACCGATCCTAACATCGCTAAAACCACCACACTAGCATACATACATGAAAATTGGCCAAATTGGTGTCACATATACACAGACGGATCCTCAGATCCGATCTCAAAACACACAGGTTTCGGAGTCCACATCGCACAACCAACCAAAAACACACAATCTTACCGACTCCCAAACAACCAATCCATTTTCACGGCCGAAATAATGGGCATGGCCTCAGCACTACACAATCAGCAATCTAAAAAACACCAAAAAACCTCATCCTAACCGACTCCCTCAGTGGACTACAAGCCCTCAAAAATAAAAACACTAAAAACCACCCCAAACTAATAAATCAAATACTCAATAGCTCAAACAACTTAACTAAGGCAGGTAAACAAATAGAGTTCATTTGGATCCCCGCCCACGTAGGAATCTTTGGAATTGAAAAGGCAGATAAAGCAGCAAAATTATCCCTTAAACTCACAGAATTAAGCTTAAACTTACCCAGCTCAAAATCAGAAATCAAAAGTGTCACTAAACAAAAAATCAACAAAAAATGGCAAAATATATACCAAAACTCAAATAGCCAAATCAGGAAAGTACTAAAAAAACACCTAAATAAACCAAAAATACTACACCCATCAAAAAAAATCGACAGAATAATTACTAAACTACAAACAGGCCACACCAAACTAAATAATCACCGTAAAATAGCTAATCTACACACAACAGGAAACTGCCCACATTGCAAACAACAAGAAACACCAGAACACTATTCACTGCACACACTACCAAACACACCGAACAACACTACAGCCCACCCTAAATCTTAAAACCGGACTTACACTAGAATCAATCCTAAACCCACAAAATAAATTAGAAAAATTCAAAGCCTTAGGCATATACCTAATTAAAACAGGATTAATTAGTCGCATTTAAACCCTAAATAAATTATTCAAACCAAAACTACCTTATCTAACAACCACCCAACACACACAGCTCCCTTAGTTCGTCCCCCACCCACTCTTGGCATTCTTTCCAAATCTCAAAATTTCAAAATTACTATATAAGCAACCCCTAAAGCCCCCCTCCTGGGTTGCACAAACTCACTTTTCCCCTTTTTGGAAACACATTAAATGGCCTGGCCGGGCCCGTGTGCGACATACGCTTGCAGTCGGAAAGCGCACGTTAAATCTCCAATATAAGTAAGTAAGTAAGTAAGTTCAACAAAGTGTCTTTGTGGTATATTTTGATGGATAAAATCTTTTACTTGCGTGCATGGCTGTTGGTATGTATAAATTTAAGTGAGTCAGTTTCGGGTTCAGTGGATTTCTTTTCTTTGTTTTTGTAAGCAAAAGCAGTATCTAGGCATTTCACTGGATCCTAAACTTAAAACAGTACTAACTAGAGGTATTAAAATTAAAATGCTAATAATGGGAATGTAAGTGGTACAAAAGTGTTCTCCTATTTGTAGATTCTCAAGGGTAAGCTACCAATCAAACCCTAGAATATTTTCTCCCCCCGATTATTTATACAGTCTTGTCATGCAGTTCAATAATTTTAGGTGTATTAAATCCTTATGCTATGCAGTGTCTGTGTGGTATTTTGTGATATACCTAAATACTAGATAAGGAAATGTATGAGGTAAGAATGTGTTCAGCTGTTTATAGATTCCCGTCGTCTAGCTACAAATACTGTAATGTATCAATGGTTGAAGAATTTTGAACTGAACTGTCCGAAAGTTTATATCTAAAAGTTTGGAATTGAATACAGTGATAAAATCTTATATCAATATGTGGACTCATAAATATTGGTTTTATGTTTTAACGGAGATAGGGGCGGTCGGGTAGCCTAGTGGTTAAAGCGTTCGCTCGTCACGCCGAAGACCCGGGTTCGATTCCCGACATGGGTACAATGTGTGAAGCCCATTTCTGGTGTCCCCCGCCGTGATATTGCTGGAATATTGCTAAAAGCGGCGTAAAACCATACTCACTCACTCACTTTAACGGAGATATGATATTTTCTTATGAAATATCGCGTAATAGTGTAATTTGCATGCTTTACCATTCATTGTACCATTCTAAACCATGTGAATGTTGTATGTCAGTCAATCGGGTGAGAAAACAGCCCAATCCTCGCTCTATAACGGACTATGTCAATCATTTTGCAAGTTGAAATCACGCCTGATACTTTATGAATACTTTATGACAGTTTATGGAGTAAAAATCAATCGGGGAATGTATCCAGGGATCCAGTCCAGAATCCTCCTTCTTCTCCGGGGAATGTAGCCGGGGTGTATCCAGGGTGTCTGCATGGTTCATCGTGGCATGGTTCATGATGCAATGATTCACAAGTTACACCGACTCCACTTACTTACTTACTTACTTACTTACTTACTTTGGAGATTTTATGTGCGCTTTCCGACTGCAGCGTATTTCGCACACGGGCCCGGCCAGGCCATTTAATGTGTTTCCGAAAAGGGGTAAAAGTTGTTTGGGAACAGGAACTGGAAACAGAAACGGTAAAAACGGGAACGGAAACGTAATCCTAGCTTTCTAGGACCGTGGCACCCAGTCGTAGCAACAGGGTGACCAACGACCAAAGTAGCTGCAGTTTGGGCATGGCGTCTCCTGTGATAATGTATTTCGCACACGGGCCGGGCCAGGCCATTTAATGTGTTTCCGAAAAGGGGTAAAAGTTGTTTGGCAATCCAGTAGGGGTGTTTTAGTGGTTGCTTATATAGAATTTTGGAAATTTTGAGATTTGGAAAAAATGCCAAGAGGGTTTGGGGGGCGAACTAAGGGACCTGAGTATGGAAGTTTGTTAGTTTGATTATGTGGTTTAGTTTTGGTAGTTTATGGTGGTTTTAAATGCGATTTATTAGTCCTGTTTTGATTAAGTATATGCCTAAGGCTTTGAATTTTTCTATTTTATTTTGTGGGTATAGGATTGCTTCTAGAGTAAGAGCCTTATGTAGATTTAGGGTGGTTTGTAGTGTAGTTCGGTGTGTTAGGTAGTGTGTGCAGTGTATGAGCGTGTTCTGGGGTTTCTTGTTGTTTGCAATGTGGGCAGGTTCCTGTTGCGTGTTTTCTTATTATTTTGAGGGGGTTATTTAGGTTGGTATGTCCTGTGAGTTTAGTGATTACTCTATCGATGTTTTTGGACGGATGTAGAATTTTTGGTTTGGTGAGGGTTTTTTTTAGAACCTTTTTGATTTGGCTATTTGAGTTTTGATATAGGCTATGCCATTTTTTGGTGATTTTTTGTTTGTTGACACTTTTAATTTCTGATTTGGAGATGGGTAGGTTAAAGCTTATTTCTGGGATTTTAAGGGATAGTTTAGCTGCTTTATCGGCGTTTTCATTGCCGTATATTCCTACGTGGGCGGGGATCGAAATGAATACTATTTGTTTGCCTGCCTTAATTAAATCGTTTGAGATTTTTAGTATTTGAGTCGGTAAGGATTAGGATTTTTTGTTGTTTTTTAGATTGTTGATTATGAAGGGCTTAGGCCATGCCCATTAGTTCGGATGTTGAATGTTGATTGATTGTTTGGGAGTCGGTAGGATTGTGTGGCTTTAGTTGGTTGTGTGATGTGGACTCCGAAACCTGTGTGTTTAGATATCGGATCTGAGGATCCGTCTGTGTAAATGTGACACCAATTTGGCTAGTTTTCATATATGTATGCTAGTGTGGTGTTTTTTGCTATGTTTGGGTCGGTTTGTAAATTTCTTGTGCTTGTTTATTTCTTGTGCTAGTGTTATCTGACTCCACTCGAGGGGTCCCTTTTTATAGGAGAGGCACTGAAACCCTGCTTCCTGATTGGTCGAACACGCAGTGCGCTGATTGGTCCGTTCCGGCGCCCGGCCTGAGCCTCGGTTTTCAAAACGGCCCAACCCTTGGGTTTCATTTCCATAGGAAATGGGTTTTTCCATGGGAGAGAAAGCACAACCCCGGTTCGACCAATCAGAGACCCGAACAGGGCGAGCGTGCCCTCTGATTGGTTGACAACCCAAGCTTCTGATTGGCCAGATTTCGATCCTGTTCTTTTGGGTAGACATGTCCACCACCACCACGATCATGTTGTAGAACGGTCGTCTGAATTCTAAAGGTGGACCAACATGGGCACACATGGACGTGATGTAGGAATGCCTACGTGATGTCACTCGTGACTACAAACAGACGTTGTTTTTTTTATATAGACATACATCCTGTTTTCACTTGCCCATCCATGCCGAGGTGTAGGCACTCGTGTTTTTGTTTTTTTTTACTCGTGTCTCGATGCAAACGTGGTTCCACTCTTGACTAAAAACAGATTGTTTTATAGATGTATAGATCGATAGACATACGTGATCGCTAAGTGTTAGCACTCGTTTATGCATACATGTGTGCTGCCATTCGTGTCTCCATGCAAACGTGGTGTCACTCGTGTCTCAATGCAAACGTGGTGTCACACATGTCTTCAAACAGACGTTTTATATACATATATATATTTATATGTATATGGATTGAGAGAGATCGATAGACATACGTGGTGGTTTACTCGTAGGCGTATGTTTTACTCGTCGCCGTGTACCTCCAAGAGGACGGGGAGGATGTGGGTTTTTTTTTATTGTTGTTTGTGTTGGCAAAGCAATGATCAAAACGTTTCTTTCGGGAATGATGGGTGGCCCTGAAAAGGGCCGTTTGGAGAAGAGGAAGATGAAAAAACGAGAACGGGAACCGGGAACGGGAAACAGGAACGGAAAAACGGGAACGGAAACGTCATCCTAGGAAGGCGGACATGCCACCTCATTCGCGTTGCTCTAATTCGCAGGCTCCTGGTAGATCTGATTCTCAGTGAGTGAGTGAGTGAATGAGTGAGTGAGTTAAGAATTAACGTCACGTCGGCAATATTTCAGCCATATAGTGACGAGATCAATTTATACAAGCAATAATAAATACATTTTGACTATATAGAAACCTGTCGACAAAGGACAGTTAAACAAACTAGACTAGCAACTAGCATTGAACTATAAAAAGATGTAATAATACACAAGATATGATAAAAACGGGCTATTGATCGCCAACCACTGAAGATAGATCACCATACTGGGGACCATGGGGACTTATAGTACCTTTGCTACCTGCATGGACCCCAGCAGGATTTATACCATATTCTCAGTCGCTGGCGATTGTGCGCATTTTTAGCCAAAATTAAAAAGACAGATATACTGCGATTGAAATACTAGGAGATATAAATATTCATTGATTGAAAAGGGACTTACAATATCCTCTCAGGAGGACGATAATTTTACACTACTTTAACCCCCTTCGAGGATACAGACAATAACAATCTCATATATAAATATAATATCACCTAAATTTAAAAGTCATTTTTTGATAGGACATATCAACATAATTTGTTATACAATTCTATTTCTTTAAAAAAAAAAAAAATTAAATGAGAACGAACGCAATTAAAAAGATCCTTTGTCGAAGTAACTTTGAAATACTTATCCCTTGTGATGGAAAAATCAAAACAGTCAATCATGATATGCTTGATGGTTATTCTTTCATCACAAGGGATACAAAATGGAGGATTATCACCCTTCAATAAATACTCGTGAGTATATCTGGAATGGCCGATACGACATCGTTGCATAATGACCTCGTCAAATCTGGACTGACAACCCAAGTATGTCTAACCGATAGTTGGCTTCATTTGATGTAATTTATTAATACCTACTTGGGTGTCCCACTTCTTTTGCATGAGATCTCTGATGTAACATCTGATCACAGGTTTATAATCACTGTATAGAAGTAGAAGTGGTGTCACAGATTTGTTAAGAGCTGCTTTAGCAGCAGCAGCAGCCATTGTGTTGCCTTTTATGCCCACATGACTGGGCAACCAACAAAAGACGATGTCGTATTGGCCAGTTGAAAGATCATTATAAAGTTCTCAAATGTTTAAAATAATCGGATGATCAGAAGAGACTTTTTTCAGTGCCTGAAGACAAGATAGAGAGTCAGGAAAGATGATAAATTGTTTATATACAAACTGTTTTTGAATGTACATCAAGGCTGTAAGCATAGAATTGGCCTCAGCAGTGAAAATAGAGCTATTGTCTGGTATTCTAGATGATAAATGTTTTGATCCAACGACAATGGCACATGCTACTTTGCCACCGTCCTTGGATCCATCAGTAAAGATTGAACGGTGAGTGTTGTATTTATTTCTTAATTGTAAATATTCCTGTTGATAAACTAGTTGATGAGTGTCAGATTTTATAAAACGTGTGAGGGAAATGTCTACTTCCGGCCTCACCAACTGCCAGTGAGGAGAAGACAAAAGTCGGTAAGGAGAGATAATATCCAGATCTAGATTTGCAGCATTAATATGAGATCTTAGACGAAATCCAAGCGGTGGAACCAGCTTTGATTTCTTCTGAAATAGTTCTTCATAGAGGGGATTAAAAACGGAGTCATACGCAGGATTTGAGGGATTGGAACGTAATTTAGTAATATACTGGAGAGATAATTTAATACGGCGTTGTTTTAAAGAGTGTTCATCAGCCTCGACATAGAGGCTGTCAACCGGGGAAGTTCGAAAAGCTCCAAGACAAAGTCTTAATCCTTGATGGTGGATTGAATCCAGTTTTTTTTAAATTACTCTTGCAAGCTCCAGCATACACAATGGAGCCGTAGTCTAATTTAGAGCGGGTTAATGATCTGTATAAGTGAAGGAGGGTTGTCTGATCCCCTCCCCACTTAGAATTAGAGACGACTTTCAACAAATCGAGGGCCTTCAGGTATTTAGTCTTTAAATATTTAATATGTGGCAAAAACGTCAAATGGTGGTCGAAAATCAATCCCAAAAATTTGGCCTCTCTTACAACCTTAATTGGAGTGCCATCTAAGGAGAGCTCTGGGTCTTTATGGGGTTTATATTTCCGACAGAAATGTGTACAATTTGTCTTGGTCTGTGAAAACTTAAATCCATTCTCAAGACACCATTTATGAATTTTATTAAGACACAACTGTAACTGTCTTTCAGTGGTATGCATATTTTTACCACGACATGAAATATTAAAATCATCCACGAATAATGACCCATCTATTGAGTCATTTAATACTTTAGATAAACTATTTATTTTGATGCTAAACAATGTGACAGACAAAATACTGCCCTGTGGAACCCCCTGATCCTGATTATAATGATCTGACAGGGTTGATCCAACACGAACTTGAAATTGTCTATCTGTTAAAAACTGGGATACAAATTGAGGCAAGCTGTCTCTCAAACCAAAGTCATGTAAATCTTTTAAAATACCATGCTTCCAAGTGGTATCATAAGCTTTTTCAAGATCGAAAAAGATAGATACAGCATGCTGTTTATTTACAAAAGCATTTTTCATAAATGATTCTAAACGAACCAAATGGTCAATTGTACTTCGGTTTTTACGGAAACCGCATTGAATATTTCCAATCAGATTGTTGGTTTCTAAAAACCAAACTAATCGATTATTTACCATGTGCTTCATGGTTTTGCACACACAGCTGGTTAGTGATATTGGTCTATAATTTGATGCATTACTATGGTCCCTACCAGGTTTAGGTATGGGAACAACAATTGCATTACGCCTGATGTCCAAATGTAATCAAATATTGTAAGTAGTGTCTCTAAACATGAATATGGCAAATGTTTCAGGAGCTGATAGTGAATGTTATCAGCTCCTGTTGCAGTATCGTGGGCTTGACCTATTGCAGTTTTTAGCTCATGGAGCGAAAATAACTCATTGTAATCTTCTCCATTTTGAGAAGTAAAATCAACCCTCTTCTTTTCCTCTTGTTTCTAATATTTTTGAAACTTATGATCATAGTTTGATGAGGAAGAGTGTTTGGCAAGCGTTTCACCCAATTTATTTGCAATGTCCAATGTATCTGTTAATAGATGGTCACCTTCTTTGAGATGGTGGACACTCGATTTTGAACCTTTACCTTTAATTTTTGCGATCATGTTCCACACCTTGGACATTGGAGTACGAGAATTAATTTTGGAGACATAATTTCTCCAAGACATACGCTTATTTTGTTTAAATGTACGGCGTGCCTAGGCATTTGTGATTTTAACATGATTTAAGTTATGGACAGTTGGATGTCGGTGGAAATATTTCTCTGCTTTTTTCCTGCACTTCCTCGCCTGTTGCAATTGGCATTCTTTATCGAACCATGGTTTTCGAATGTGTGGATTTGCAGAGGACTTAGGAATGGTCACATCAGCAATTTCAATCAGCTTATCCGAAAACAATTGAATAGGATCGGTAACAGTCATGAACATATCAGGTGTTAATCCATCTGTACAGAATTCTTGAAAAGAAGGCCAGTTGGCCTTGTCATAATTCCACCTTGATGAAGGTGGAACATCTGATGGATTATTTGCAGTTAATATTGAAGGAAAATGGTCGCTTCCGCACAAGTCATCTTGGACCAACCACGTAAATTCGTTCAAAAGATTTGAATCTGTTAGTGACAGATCTAAAGCAGAATAGGTCCCAGTAGCAGGATGTTAATAAGTATTTGATCCATCATTGTAAATGCAGAAATTATTATCAGAAATAAAATCTTCAAGTACTTTCCCCTTAGGATTAACGTTAACACTTCCCCACAATGGGTTATGTTTAAATCACCCATGATAATGCAAGGCTTAGGGAGTTGATAATATAAGGATTGAAGATCTGATCTCTGAAGCACAGAGGAAGGAGAAATATACAGAGAACACAGAGTTAAGGTTATATGTAAAGTTAATCTTACTGCTACAGCTTGAAGATGAGTTTGAAGTGAAACAGGGCTGTGGATCACTCCCTGTTTCACCAAAACAGTAGCTCCTCCAGTGGCTTTAACACCTGGTGGAGAAAATGAATGATAAGAACTGTACCGACGCAAATCAAAGGTGTCTGTCTCCTTGAGATATGTTTCATGGAGACAGATTGCTGATGGCGTAAAATCTTGTATTAAAAGATGTAACTCGTTAAAGTTGGTCCTAAGGCCTCTCCAATTCCACTGAATCAGTGGATGGGAACTGTTTATGTAACTGGTGGGTGAACAGGAGATCTATTTCTCACACTT